>NC_050096.1:25750000-26359583 GCF_902167145.1 Zea mays
TTTGTTCGTGGGTATTCGTAGCGTTACGACTGATTTTTTCATTTTAGGATTAGAACCATGCCATGGGTTTGGTATTTAACAGTTATTTTGACAGGTTCCATGATTATATAATCTTGGACTGTAATCCAGTATTCTGTGGAATATATAACTGGTTTATTGATAAAACCACTAACCCAGCTAATACTTGCAACCAAATGCATGAGGTTCCTCATATCTTTATATTCAGATTCCCAGAAATTGTAACATTCTTTAATAATAGTTTTAAAATCTTCTACTACCATATAACTACCAATCTTTCCCAGCAGATCAATAGCTGTGCTAAATTTGGATTTCCCATACACAATAGGCATAAAGATATTTTTGATGATATCACGATCAAATAAGCTACACACATATCTGGTGATAATATGTTCACCGTATTTCCGTTCAATATATTTCTTAAAATCAGAGTCAATAATTTCATAAATATTATTTATTTTATTATTCTCACTTATAAGATTAGTATTTCTAGCCATGGTAATATTACCCAGTAAATAACTCAACATTTGATATGCACTTGCTGATGCGTCCAGGTGAATTGGTGTTCTAGCAATCTTATCAGAGTCACGGTTTTTTAGTGTAATAACACTCGAGAGAAACTGAAATGGGTGTCTAGCCTTACGTGCTAGATTAGCCAATCTGTCTAGCACGATATCAGCCTTATTACTATTTAAGTCAGGACACTCATGTATATTTTTAATAAACCATATTATACCTTCATTATAATTCTTCCAATATTTGGAATAATGGAAAGCTGTTGAAGCCATAAAGGTTCGTATGCCCTGACTACCTTTATCTGGGGGTGTATCTGTCACCCCACTTTGCGCAAAGAGTATGAGAGATCTAACAAGATCTCGTTCGTGGTAATGAAAAGGACCATATCGGTAATTTCGTCCCCTAAAGTCCAAAAACGTTGGGAAATACAAATTGTAATTTTGTAAAGCATCAGCTAGTTTTAAAATGTATTGCTCGTAGCAGGCAGACTGAATGTTTTTTATCCAAATGTTGATCAAGTCTTTTAATGATCAGCGGCTGAGTGCAAACTCAAGTCCACTTAATGCTAAGTAAAGTCTTCCGTACAAGAAAACATACACTATTATGACAACCATCTGCACAACATTAATACAAGAACATGAGAAAGCATGACGGCCAACTGTACAGTAAAAAATATAATGCATGCTACTGCCCTATATAATATACGTTACCATTGAGCTAATATAAAATAAAACCCAACAGTTGTAAAATAGCACGAAAGCATTCGGAAGAAGTCAAAGCGATGACCGAGCCTGTAGATTCTCTGCAGAGTACTTGCTCCCCATTTCCACAAGCCACTTTAGCCTCAAAGAGAGAAATTTGATTAAGACCGACATCACGCCCTTTTCCCACTTGGATGTACTCATGATGGGTGACGTTTCCACGTCTTAGCGTTGAGTTGAAACCTTAAAACAATATTCAACTCCATGCCTTCCAGAGCATAAATGGGTAACAGCCATAAATACATGAAGAATCACTTCTTTCGAGAATGTGCCTGAGCACGTGTTTCATTAAGAAGATACATGAAGAATCACATACCAGCTAAAATGTCTTCACTTAAATTTATACCACAGGAAGCCTTGCTAATGCCTCCTCTTGTAATGTGAAAAATCCTGTCGAACACATCAGGATGTCCATAGTGAAATCGTACCCTGCACAGAGAATGAAGTATGTCAGATACACAGCATTTAGACTACAAGTCTGAGAGGGCAGAAGGAAAGTCAGTCTCATTCGTTCCTTAATAAGTAGCTGTCTTTGCATTCCATTTGGATAATAAGTAGGTAGGAGGAAGGGAGGATGATGACATCAAGGAGTTGAACGAGTGAACCAAATGAGGGGTACTTTACTTAATAACATAACCCAAGAGGTCCCTCACAGTCAGGTGCGATGCAATTGCCCCCTATTAGTCAAGTACCCCTCTTCCTATTTTGTTTAGGGGTTAAAATGGCTTGATGAACCCTTCCGTTCACACGCACCGGCCCCATTCACTTGCAACTCGTAGAGGCTGTAAGTAAAGTAAACAGTGCCCCACTAAATTCAAAGTGACGGTGGGGTTGAAAGACGAGAATGCCTACCCCCGAGCCGAGAGTGCCCGCCCTTTCTGTCAAGTAGGCTACTTTTTCCGGAACGCAGTCCGGAATAAGCGTTCCTGTGTATATAGATATCTTCGATGCTGTCATTTCGAAATGTCCGCTTCCTCTTTCACCTCCCAAAAAGCAAAGTTGGCTTGACGAGCGCAGATGAGGAAGCGGGAGCAATAAAACCAAGAATCTCTTTCTTTTCCAAATACTTACTTTATTAAGATTAAGTTAAGGGGCAAAGAGAAGCGCTTTCGCTACTGAGAAAGCGAATGGTCAGCGCGAGGGTTCGACGACTTAGCCGAGCGTTAGCGAAGCGTCATTCTCATAGCGAGGCGCTTCGAGTTAGCGAAGCGCTGTAGTAGCGTCGGAGACTATGTGCTATAATGCTGAACTAAGGACGTTCCGCCTTATCTATAGAAGCAGTCAACTGAGTTCTGAACGAATGGGATCCTTAGTGGGTAATGGCTCAATCAATCTATAGATGGAAAGCCTTATGATGGGAAACTACCACGTTAGGTTTGGAGAGAGATGGGACCTGTTATAGTTTAGGGGGAGCAGATGCAAGCTTTTTCTTTCCATAGCCGGCCAAATGACTACCGGATCATCGGTCTACTCTACCTCAATTCACCATTTCGAACTTTATACAGAAGGTTTTTCCGTACCAGCTCCTTCTACCTATACCGCAGTTGAAGCACCTAAAGGTGAATTTGGTGTCTTTCTTGTCAGTAATGGGAGTAATCGTCCCTACCGTTGTAAAATAAGAGCACCTGGCTTTGCCCATTCACAAGGACTCGATTCTATGTCCAAACATCACATGCCAGCAGATGTAGTCACCATCATAGGTACTCAAGATATTGTGTTTGGAGAGGTAGATAGATAGGACGTAGTCTTGCTCGATCAGGACCCTTGCTTTATTGCGAGCCAAAACAGCTGCGCTATTCAGTTCTACATCTTTTTTTACATTTAAAGAAATGTGAAAATGCAGCCCTTTAGTTTTAGTTACAGATGTGAAAAAAGTAAATATCTCTCTGTCTGTGTAGGTTCGGTTTGTTCTTATCGATCCATTTCTTCGAGTGTGGGTGTCCTACGCTACTTCCGTTCATGTTTACGTTCTCAAAAGACCTTGGAAAAACCAACACCGACCAAAATCCAAGTCTCCCTTTCTCTTTTGGGAGCAGAGCTGAAAAAGATGGAAATATGTGCTATGTGGAATCACCGTATCTTTCACTTTGGGCTTGACCAAGCAAGCCAGGCGTCTTCAAGAACTTTTAGTTCAACAACGCGAAAAGGAAATCCAATTTCGGTAAGACTTTGTCTGATCTCCATGCGTCTCGTGGTGGCCGCCTTACCCATTTTTCTAGTTCTAGTAATGTGGTTTGGGTCCCAGGGGTCTCTTCCTATCGATCCCCATATTCTGGAGGCAGTCAAGGGAAGTTTCGTACGGCAGGGGGTGCTTACAATTTGCCGGCTCCTGGGGTTCGATATGCCCGTTTTCATTATTATTCTGGCAGCCAAAATATTCTATAAAATACTGTTTTGGTTGTGGGGAATTTGACTATGTCCGGGACATACAACAATATTGTTTTCGATGTAAGGAACCTTACGAAAATTCCAATTGAAAACAATATTGTTTTTATTTATGCAGCTGTTTTTTGAGTATGGGAAACGTCCTCGGTTCTTCGATTCATTTTCCGATCGGTAATATTTCCTGGTGTAGGTTTCTCATAGGAAACCGAGGCCCACCAACCGTATACTTGTTGGTTTGGTGGGGAAAGAAGAGTGGGTAAGTGGGCTTCTTTCAAGGTTCGTACATATCCTCAACTTCGACCTGCAGAGCCAAATTATCTTACTTTTACCAGCTTATTGCGCGTATTCTGACAAGTGATTCGATCTCATCATCACCATAATTGTCGTTGTCATCTAGATTGCTTTCTTCACAATCCTCGTCGTAACTGGCATATGTTTAAAGAGGGGCCTCCTCTCCATAAAAGAATCAATTCAACCAATGACTACACTACCTTGGTTATCCGCTTTCATGTCTTGGATTGAGCTTTCTAACTCTTATTATAGTTGGATTAGCATCACTGTAGAAAGCACTTTCCCTATCCCTCGGATTATATGTCATTAATAAGTACAGTGTCGTGCGATCATGATGTCATTAGAAGTGGAGAATCAAAAACCACGCGTCAGAACCAAGGAAATAAACTTCGAAAGCAAGGTCAATAGACTCACTTCTACTTCGGAAAGAATGATAAGATCCAAGGAATGAATGATATCCGGATTCGCAACCTTTAAGGTTACTAGATGGCAGTAGGTCAGATATCAATCAAGGCAAGGGTGAAACCACTCTTTTAGATGCACGCTCTACCCAACTCTACTCGAATGGTGTTGGTGGATAGGTACCCGGGCTAAGAAACTGGAATGGAAATATTAGAAAAGGAAACCTAGGATAGGAACCCGCAATGGATGGACTTGAAACCAATGGAAGTGCCGCCCTGGTCTTGCTAAAGACACATCACGAGTACGAGAATCCATAATAGAGCTGTTGCTCTAGCACCAACGTCAACCTTACCGAACCTGGCAAGATATCAAGATTTCCAATCAAGCAAGGAACCTGCTCCATCCAATATCCTTTCTGGAACAGAGACACCCAAAAAAGCTAGGAGCCCACTATGCTATGCTTAGACCTGGCCTGGAGACATCACAAACCTCGTCAGAAACCGGCGCACCTATGACACGAATCTCCCTATGAACCAATGGTTGTCTTTCCTAAAGCTTACTACTTACCCGGGAAGGTATACGCGCACAAAGAAAGGGAACTACCTCCAATCCGTTAAACTTACTAGGATGAATGTGCCGGTCAAGTATACGATGCGCCTAAAGGAAACAACCATTCCAGCGCCGAACTGACCTGTAGGGAAGTGTACCATCATCCTGTTTCTAAGGTAGAAGTAGTGCCAGGCTTGTCAATATGTCTAGAGTAGCACACAAGAAGAGAATCCCAGAGTAGAGGTTGGAATAGAGATTCGCAGACAGGAATGAATGCGGAGACCATGTAGAGTATCTGGAATCCTTGTAGGAAAGTAAAGCCCCGGTCTGTAATGATAGACAGGAAAGTAAAAGAAATGAATGTGATAGGGATAGGCGCGTAGTAAGTAAATGTAGTGGTGCTCTAAGGTGGGAGTAACCCCTTTTGTTGACTTATTGACTCGTCTTCCGGTTAAAGATCGGAAATCAACTCCTCCACATTTCTGTTAGAGGTACGAGTAAAGGTTCGTTCATATCTGAAAAAGTGCTGTCTCCTCGCCATATTATAGCCCCGGGGGCCGAATTAGAAAGAAGGATGGACTTGTTAAAGACTCCCCAAACAAAGTGCTGCTGGAGGGAAATGCTAAAGTCCCATTCCGAATTCCATTAAGGTTGTATTCCTACTAAGAAACTCTGGGCTATACTCTACATCCCATCCCAACTCGTAAGTAATCCTATTTCTGTATTAGCCTTTGAACAGCATGGGCCATGAAAGGACTGGAGAAGGAATGCAGTAGGATGATTCTATCTTTCCGGGCACACGATTCTCTTTCCATACACTAGTAAAAATCCAGAATAGGGCGAGGGTACCTAAATATCCATCCAGAGCGAGTAGCGATTCTTTTACTTACTACTTTTTGAAAGATTACACCTTCGACTATCTCTAAGCACGCATGTCCCACTATCTATATGTGAGAACAGGCTGTAAGCACGCATGCCCCTCCTATCTATGAAAGAGAACAGGAATTCCCTACACCAACATATCTAGCGAGGGAAATAACTCCTTCCAATCTATGAAAAGAGGGCACTACGAAAGCTAATTAGTCAAACCAGCACCAAAATAGCGAGTGAGTAACAAGCACTATTTCGACCATACTCTCTTGTCCTTAGATTAATACTATTTCTTTAGCAGTCAACTCACTATTTGCACTCCTTGCATTCCATGAGCTTTTCTTTCATTTCAATAGTAAGCAGGAAATGCGAATAAGAGAAGGGTAGAAGAAGCGATCTGCGCATTTCTTTATTTCACAACGGACGTTAGATAAATCATTTCTTAGGTATGCTACATTCTTTGAAGAAAGAGTAGGTTATTACATTATGTCTAGTTGTTGAACAGGGCCCTTGCTTAAAAAAGAAATAGTTAGATTATATTATGCCCATGCTTTATTAACAACACAAGTGAAGATAAATAGTAGTAAGTAAGCTTTCTACCACTAGTAGTACTAGTACTATGGTTGCTTTCTACCACTAGTCGTTGAATCTTCCTATTCCACTTACAGTACCCCTGGGTGTCCAATGGTTAGGACCAGATGTAAGCTTGTATCAACAAGTTTTGTATAAGATTATGAGATGTAGTTGAAACAAAGCTTTGCTCCTCTCATAGTTTTGTTGTTTCCTATTGTTTTGCTTCCTTCAATTACCCAACAACTGGTATCAGAGCACACTAACACTAGGAACCTTCACGGTAAGGGATTATTAGACCACTATGAACACTTGTAATTGGTTCATTCTGCTTCAGGCATGGTTCACTCTAGTTAGTGGAAGAGTGTACAACATAGGGATTGGTATCAGTCACACATTTAGGAAATAAAGTAAAAAGCCTCCTATTCCAATCAAGCAAGAAAGTAGGACAGGTAAGCACTAGAGTAGAGGATGCATCCATAGAAAGCGGCAAGTTAGAATATTGATATTTATTTCCACACCATAAACAAAGTAACATAATGTGTGAAATAAACTTGCAGGGGCGATCTTCCTATGCGATAGATTAGTTGGGCATATACGAAAATATGCAAACCAGGTTTCTTTCCTTTGTCTAGATTTTTTGTGTTCGAGCAATTTGGATTTCCAGCTAGGACTTCAACCGCAGTCTTGCCATTCTTTTGAATCACTGGTTCAATATTTAGATATCCCCGGATGTGCAACTTCAAGGCTAGGGTGGAGATGCTCCATTAGTGAAAGACCGATCTTCCCATACCAATCATCTTCCTCGCCCACTCAATGAATCCATCCTCGATTGAACTAGGGCTTCGCTTCGCTATTGCCTCTCCTGCCTTGTGTAGTGCCCTCTGGGGACTGCTCTAGTTCCCCAGATCTTAGCCAAATCAGTAAAGTTCAATGCTAAGGATTGAGGGTGACCAGTGGTCTTATGTGCATTCGGAAGAACCAACCTATACTAACATATAAGACCGAAGGGACAGACTCCTTTCCGAATGGTCTATGGGGCAGAAGCTATAATCCTCACTTTTTCCTAGCGTCTAGACACCACCTATTAGTAGTAAATCAAGAAAGCATTTAACCATCGTCTGCGTGCATCAATTATTGCTGCTTTCCGAAGATAGACTGAATGCTGAATGAAGAGAAGACTTATCTCCCGCCGTTGCTCGAGCCCGAGCTGCCGCTGTAGTGCAATGGGTCTTTCAAGGATCGAATTGGGCGTGATCTGGCCTTCATCCTCGAGGATATCCTGGACCTTCACATGAACACATTCAACGGGTCGATACCAGCTGCTTTTGGTAACCAGTCTCGGCTCTAGCACCTTGATGCAAGCCAGAATAACCTCACGGGATAAATATTCCCGGGAATAACTGCGTTGGTGAACCAGTTGACACTTGATCTCTCATCAAACAGTTTGGTGGGGCCAATACCTAGGGAGATTGGTCAACTGGAAAATAAGGAATTGCTAATTTAGAGACAGAATGGTCTTAGTGGAAGCATTCCAGAAGAGATTGGTAACCTGAAGCTGCTAAAAGTTCTTCAACTCCCCGGATGCAAGTTCACAGGCACCATCCCTTGGTCAATTGGTGGTCTCAAAAGAAGGAACTTTATATATCAGAGAACTACTTCAATGCTGAACTGCCAACATCTGTCGGTGAGCTGGGCAATCTAACTCGGCTGTTTGCAAAGGTGCTGGGCTCAGTGGGAGCATACCAAAAGAGCTTAGTAACTGCAAGAAGCTTACGCTCAAAAATCTGTCCGTCCCTTCAATGCCTTCACAGGCTCTATCCCTGAAGAACTTGCAGATTTAGAAGCTATTGCCACAATTTTCGTTGAAGGGAACAAACTTACGGGTCATATTCCAGATTGGATACGGAACAGGGCGAGTGTTCGATCCATATCTCTTGCAGAAAACATGTTCCGTGGGCCTCTGCCAGCGCTGCCATTGCAGCATCTTGTTAGTTTCTCTGCAGAAACCAACCAGCTCTCAGGTTCTATTCTATCCCAGCCGAGATATGTCAAGCCAACTCTCTGCAGTCACTCATATTGCACAATAACAATCTGACTGGGAGTATTCTAGAGACATTCATTTAAAGGATGCAAGAACCTCACAGAGCTGAACTTGCTAGGTAACCGTCTGGGTGGACTAGTTGAAGTTTCTTGTGACATTGTGTTTGATGAGACTAATGGCTCTCAAGTAGAGCAAGTTGATCTTGTTGAGCTAGATGATGAAGAGGCTCCATGCATCGCGCTAAGGAACATGTCCATTGGGGATGTGTGTCCTAAGGAATCCGAAGAGCCTCCACAAACACAAGATCAACCATCATCTTCAAATAAAGCATCTCCACCAACTCAAGATGAGGATCAAGCTCAAGATGATGAAAATGAAGATCAAGAAGAGCCACCTCAAGAGGAGGACAATGATCAAGGGGGAGATGTTAATGATCAAGACAAGGAAGATGAACAAGATCCGAGACCGCCTCACCCAAGAGTCCACCAAGCGATACAACGATATCACCCCATGAACTCCATCCTCGGCGATATTCATAAGGGGATAACCACTCGATCTCGTGTCGCACATTTTTGTGAGCATTACTCTTTTGTGTCTTCTATTGAGCCATACAGGGTGGAAGACACATTAAGGGATTTAGATTGGGTGTTGGCAATGCAAGAGGAACTCAACAACTTCACGAGGAATGAGGTATGTCATTTAGTTCCACGTCCTAACCAAAATGTTGTAGGAACCAAGTGGGTATTCTGCAACAAGCAAGATGAGCATGGTGTGGTGACAAGGAACAAAGCCCGACATGTAGCCAAGGGATATTCACAAGTCGAAGGTTTGGATTTCGGTGAAACCTATGCACATGTAGCTAGGCTTGAGTCAATTCGCATATTACTTGCGTATGCTACTTACCATGGCTTCAAGCTTTATCAAATGGACGTGAAAAGTGCCTTCCTCAATGGACCAATCAAGGAAGAGGTCTATGTTGAGCAACCTCCCGGCTTTGAAGATAGTGAGTACCCTAATCATGTTTATAAACTCTCTAAGGCGCTTTATGGGCTCAAGCAATCCCCAAGAGCATGGTATGAATGCCTAAGAGATTTTCTTATCACTAATGGCTTCAAAGTTGGAAAAGCCGATCCTACTCTCTTTACTAAAACCATTGCAAATGATTTGTTTGTATGCCAAATTTATGTTGATGATATCATATTTGGGTCTACTAACAAATCTACTTGTGAAGAGTTTAGTAGGATAATGATTCAAAAATTCGAGATGTCTATGATGGGGGAGCTGAAGTATTTTCTAGGATTTCAAGTCAAGCAACTCCAAGAGGGCACCTTCATCAGCCAAACGAAGTACATTCAAGACATACTCACTAAGTTTGGAATGAAGGATGCCAAGCCCATCAAGACACCCATGGGAACCAATGGGCATCTCGACCTCGACACGGGAGGTAAATCTATAGATCAAAAGGTATATCGGTCGATGATAGGATCTCTACTCTACTTATGTGCATCTCGACCGGATATTATGCTTTCCGTATGCATGTGTGCAAGATTCCAAGCCGATCCTAAGGAAGTTCACCTTAGGGCCATGAAAAGAATCTTGAGATATTTAGTTTATACACCTAAGTTTGGTCTTTGGTACCCCAAGGGATCCACGTTTGATTTAATAGGATATTCAGATGCTGATTGGGCAGGGTGTAAAATTGATAGAAAGAGCACATCAGGGACTTGTCAGTTCTTGGGAAGATCCCTGGTGTCTTGGGCTTCAAAGAAGCAAAATTCAGTAGCTCTTTCTACCGCCGAAGCCGAGTACATTGCCGCAGGCCATTGTTGAGCGCAATTGCTTTGGATGAGGCAAACCCTTAGGGACTATGGCTACAAATTAACCAAATTTCCCTCCTATGTGATAATGAGAGTGCAATCCGCATGGCGGATAATCCCGTTGAGCACAGCCGCACTAAGCACATAGCCATTCGGTATCACTTTTTGAGGGATCACCAACAAAGGGGGATATCAAGATTGCTTATGTTAGCACCAAAGAACAATTAGCTGATATCTTTACCAAACCATTAGATGAGAAAACCTTTACCAGACTTAGGAATGAGCTAAACATTCTTGATTCTCAGAATTTTGATTGATATTTTACACACATAGCTCATTTATATACCTTTGATCATATCTCTTTTATGTCTACGACTAATGTGCTTTCAAGTGTATTCCTATGCTAAGTCGTAGATTGAAAGGGAAATGGAGTCTTCGGCG
Source organism: Zea mays (assembly GCF_902167145.1). Lineage (NCBI taxonomy): Eukaryota > Viridiplantae > Streptophyta > Magnoliopsida > Poales > Poaceae > Zea > Zea mays. The sequence continues at coordinate 25,760,665 of NC_050096.1, forward strand.
AAGACAAGGCTTCCACTCCACTCTACCGGTATCATTTACCCTTCGCCGTCACTCCGCATCGCTCTCCACTTTGGTATAATCTTCACTCATATTTATTTGTACCATTGGGGAGAAAGTAAAAGGGCTCTAAAGACTCCGTTTTTGGCGATTAATGTCAAAGGGGGAGAGAGGATTAGCCCAAAGCAAAAGGACCGCACCACACCAATTTCAAAAAAATTCGAAGCAAAGTTTTTTAATGTTTTCAATTGGTATCTTTCAAATTAGTATTCCTCTAAGAAATTCTATCTCAATTGGTATCTATATTTTAAGGATGAGTTTTTCAAAAATTGGTAAAACCCTTTTGAACACTAAGAGGAGAATTTCATTCAGGGGGAGTTTTATTTAAGTCAAAGGAAAGCATTTGAAAGAGGAGGGAGAAAATTTCAAAATCTCGAAAATGATTCTCGCAATCTTATTCCTATACCTTTGACTAGTTGCAAAAAGATTATAAAAAGATTTTTCAAAAGAATTTGCAAAAACAAAACAAGTGGTGCAAATGTGGTCCAAAATGCTAAAATTATCATATCAAACTTCTCTGCTTAGAAATGCTTTCATTTCAAAATAACTTATGCACATCTATCAAAATGCAAACTAGTTACATTTCTACACTTCGTATTTGCTTTGGTTTGTGTTGGCATCAATCACCAAAAAGGGGGAGACTGAAAGGGAAATAGTCTCAATGTTTCCTATAATAGATTTTGGTGTTTGACGACCATCACAAACCTTGTGGGCTAACCAGTTTGCCTAGTTGATCATTTCATAGGTGCATAAGTTCATCTACAACTATTCTAAGTCGACTGTCCGGAATACCGTAGATTATTCCGGACAGGAGAAGCTTTTGGAAAAACAGACTAAGTGCGGACCGTCCGGGCCTTTGCGGCGGACCGTCCGCGACACTAGGATGACCCTCGGACAGAACCACTGCAAAAACACAACTCTACACTGCGGACCATCCGAAGGAAAAGCAAGCACCGTCCGAGACCGTGCGCGGACCGTCCGGCTTCAGGCGCGGACCGTCCGGTCGGTGAAGAACCGAAAAACCCGAAGGTAACGGGTTCAGTAAAATGAATTTTAGCGTCCTCGCGGACCGTCCGGGGTGCACGACCGGACCATCCGCGACTGCCTTTATCTGACATCTGACGACGCATTAAATGCATTATAGCCGTTGATATAGCCGTTGGTGCTGACCGTTGGGATTTCAGCCGTTGATGTGCAGGGGTGGACCGTCCGGACCAGGGGCGCGGACCGTCCGCGGTTGGCAGAATTGAAGCAACGGCTAGGAAGTGGTTGGTGGCTATAAATACAACCCCAACCACCTCCATTCAATTCACCCAAGCATTCCAACCTTTCACATTCAATACAAGAGCTAGCAATCCATTCCAAGACACAATCAAAGCTTCCAATCTCTCCAAGTTCCACAATTGAGACAAGTGATCATTAGTGATTAGCGACTTGAGAGAGAGTGATCCGTGTGTTATTTGTCGCTCTTGTTGCTTGGCTTTTGCAATCGTGTTTTCTTCTTCCCATTCTCGTTCTCAAGACATTTGTAATCAAAGAAAGAGACACCAATTATGTGGTGGTCCTTGTGAGGGGTCTAAGTGACCCGTTGATTAAGGAGAAAAGCTCACTCGATCTAGGTGACCGTTTGAGAGAGGGAAAGGGTTGAAAGAGACTCGATCTTTGTGACCACCTCAATAGGGAGTAGGTTTGCAAGAACCGAACCTCGGTAAAACAAATCACCGTGTCATCCGCTCTCATTTGCTTGTGATTTGTGTTCGCCCTCTCTTTTGGACTCGACTTTATTTCTAATGCTAACCCCGGCTTGTAGTTGTGCCTAAAGTTTATAAATTTCAGATTTGCCTATTCACCCCCCTCTAGGCGACTTTCACTATTCCTTCAAATTGTGGTGCACATCATTGAATCTCAGAACAAGCTCGGTCACGACATCGGGCGGACTTTCGCCTCGTCCGAGCCCGATTCTACCATCGATATCTGTGACGGAGGATGCCCCAAAGTCATCAAATATAGTGGAGCTAACACATTCCTTAAGAGGCTTTTCCCATACTTAGCACTGTGTCAACCACCACAGTATGGGCAGCCCTTCGCCAGGGGGCTCAGGTACGTGACCGAGCCCTCGGCCTCGGCTCTCAGCGGGAAACAAGCGGGCGCAAGTCAACGACACAATACAAGACCATATCATCCATAGGATACGAAAGACACTCCCTCACAGTATGCAACCGACTCCCACTCTCCAGGAAGCACTCCGTGAGCCTATAAATAGGATAGTCTACAGCTTCTCAAAGGCAGGCAAATACTTCGCAAGTCTTCTCCACACGGTATTGGCACTTGCCTCAATCACCCCCTAAGACTTGGTACACTTCCCTCTCCCGCTTTGCTTGTAAACCCTACTGCAAGCACTTAGGTGCGAGCAATATAAGTCACATCCCCACTCTGTTGGAAGTAGTACCTCGATTAGCCCAAACCAGGATAAATGACCTGTGTCAACTCGCATCACCATATGGGTCTGGGGCACGAGACGTTTTTTACTAGTTGGTTAGGTCCACGGATCCAAAACACCGATAGTTGGCATGTCAGATAGTGGCTAGTTGCGTGCTAAACACTCATCTCCCATCAAGACTCCAGATGGCTGGCTTTCATCACCCCTAAGGCTTGGCACCGTGATCAGGTTCGAAAGCCAGGAGTTCATGTCGCTCGGGATCGAGTACGACATGGTGCTCCTCCCACCTTCTCCCATGGTTGACACTCAGGAACGTCTAGGTGTCTGTCCCCGTCCTTCTCGTCGCAGGAGGCAGAGACAGAGCAACCGCAACCATACCACCCGTGGCACCCCATGCCCTGGTGAGGCTCCTGGGCCAGCTGATGACGCAGACTCCCTTGCAAGGAACCTAGCCAACGTCAATGTCACGCCTGAGGCACCACCGGCGACACACGCATCCTCAACATCAACTCTTCTGGCACCTGCTCCTCAGGGTCGTTCCTGACTTTTTAGAGGCCCAATGTGAAATCTGATATGAAGGCCCCATCCCATATATATATAATTGAATATTTGACGTATAAAAATTATTATGTTGTTTTAAAGTTTATAACATAACAAATGTAAAATATAGCCAAAAACACTTACTTGTTATCTGATATCATTAAAAATATCTTCTAACATTTTGTGATACAAAGTCATCGATTATATTATTGAGATAAATCTCATCCAACAATTTTTTTGGCACATAGAATCGCCAAGCCATTTAACCTCTCTTGAGTTATTGTTGACGTAAAATAGTTCACAAAAAGTATTTCAATTTTAAAAAGCTTCTCTCCGCCGATGCAAACATCATGTGTATAGTAAATAATACTCTCTCTATATCAAAACAGAATTTGTTTTGCTTCTTTAGTGGATTCATCATCATCTAGTTGAATATAAACATAAAAATCAATAGATAAAAAAATTATTTTAGAACAGATGGAGTATTCGATAAGTAATTGAGACATTAGTTTAACAATCTAAACGAGATTGGTCGATAGTGTATCGCTCTTTGCGTATTTGTGTCTAGGATAGATAGGTTTAATAGGAAAAAGTGCTAGCGTTCAGTGGCTAGGGGCCCTCTGTTTTTGGGGCCCGGTGAGGCCACACCCTCCGCACTCCCTCAGGTACGGCCCTGCTGCTCCTATGGCGTGGGAAATACCGACTCCCCACACCATAGAGCAGGTTGTGTCAGCCACGCCGGACCTCCCACCTGCGGGTTGGGAGGAGCCGGTCACTCCTTAGCAGGACATGACGAGGGCTGGGGGGAGAACCATCGGTGTTCAACACCATCCCTTTTCAGTCAAGCTTCTACATGAGGTGTTGTTGCTAATGGTGGTACACGAGGACATTTAACTGCTTTCACTACATTGTCGCGTTTTTTTGTTGTGTTGCACTTCTAGTAATAATACTTTTTTATGCTCTACTTATGTGTTATCTTGGTTCAATATGGTAGATATGCTAGTGCATACTATAGAGGTTTTTCAACGAATATATACGCGGGGAATCAGTCCAATGGACAATTCTAGATCTATGAGTCTAACTGGATTTTGGCAGGGGCAGCACATTAATCAGGATGAGTAGGCTTTTTCTTAAGCCCGGTTAATCAGGATGTAAAAGTCTCTTTTCGAAATTGGCAAGATCTAATGTTGTTCGTTTAAAAAGTACAAGATCTGATTGCTAAACCACGTAGCTTTGACTCGCGTTGTTCAAAAACAATTACGCCCCGTTTAGACGCTTGAAATTGAATTTCATTTTAATAAGAGTCCGTTTGTTTTACTTGATTTTGTGAAATTAGAATCTAACTAATGAAGTAGGCTATTTTTAGAATATAATATCCTATAACTTTTTAAAGTTTATATATAAGTCTATCTCAAATTTATGGAGGTGAGAGATGAAAATTGATTATATAGATTTATATTCTACTGTACAACTAAGAGTATCTCAACAATGCCTCGAACCGGTGTCTTAAATTGAAATATAGGGCTCTGTGTAGGAAAAACTAATCCAACAATGTCTTATTTTATAAAATTTCGTCAAAAAATTGTAGGGCACCCTCTCAAGTGCCTCAAATATACTACACCATAGAGGGATGCTCTATAATCTAGATTTAGGGCTTTACTGTTGAAGCATAATATTTTGTTGATGCCCTAAATTCTATAAAATATACTCATTTTTAAATTGTAGGGCATTTATAGGTCACATTGTTGGAGATGCTCTTATAGCACATTTTTCTACTTGCTTCTTTATAACATAAGTTATAACATAAGTGTATTGTATAATTATCTCTCATATGATTTAGGATAAATTCAATTCCAAACAAACAAATGGGGCCTAAGCATAATTTAGGCATAGATCAATTAAGCAAATACAATTTTATAGAATATATTTATATACTATTGCTAGTTATATAAGAGATATATTTATGTGCTACATTTCAAGGGAGTAAGCCGAAGAGCGTGTTATAAGTTGCAAAATAGAAACAGACTAGTGAGACATAAAATCAATTTCCACTCTTTTAACCTATAAATTTGAGATGAGTTTATATCTAAACTTTAGAAAATGATGAATCTTAAATTCCAAACCAAATAATTAAGTAGATTAGCATATGTCTTTTCATGGCATTCGATGTATATCTTGACTGCTGATTTATTCTAGGCTATATTATTTAATTTATTTACAAACATGACTTTTTTTTACAAAGTGTATTTCAATACAAATCCACACGTGTAACTTATGCTTTCAAACGAACTAAGTTTGAAGTTACTGATATGCCCTTTTAATGTGTAACTAAATGTAGCCCTACACGACATGTTTTTCTACCAGAGAGAGAGAGAGAGGGGTAACATTATTTTACATTGATTGGAGCTTGAGTGCTTGACACAACAGGATAAGGGTATGGTGTCGGGTAAATGGTCAGTCCAATCACAGCCCGTGTGACGCCTTCAGCTGGAGCTCAGCAGGGTCTTGAACCACTGGACCGAGTTCTTGGGGTGCCTCTTGAGGTTATCCTTGTAGTCCACGAAGTAGAGCCCGAATCTGGAGGTGTACCCGGCGGCCCATTCCCAGTTGTCCAGCAACGACCACGCGAAGTACCCACGCACGTCACACCCGTCCTCCCTGCGAACAGCGTCACGCTCCCAGATGTCAGGCATGTATGCAGCCAGGGATGGCAGGAAATCAAACTGTGATATGAGAACATGAGGAGGCACAGTGATGTTCAGTACTTTATGGAGGCAGCAACGTTGTTGAGGTAGCCGTTGTGGTACTTGATCCTCTTGCTGTCCTTGAGGGCGTTCTGGAGGGAGGTGAAAGGGCTGTTGCCGTCGTCCATCCCTGCATCAGGATTCAGGCAGCGGCGCAATTTCAGAGCGCCGATGTAATCTGGCAACGGTACCCCCGGTTTCAAAGCAAATGGCCTTAGGCTGTCTCCAGCAACGTTCTCTATATACATCATCTATATTCGTCATTTACAGTCTTCTCTAAAAGATTTTATCCTCTATATCTCCTTCCTTTCCAACTTTCTTTACAACAACGTCCTCTAAATCACGTCCTCTATACACAAATACCTATATTAGAGACATTTTTTATTTTTGTACATACGTATTTATCATACTTTTAAATGTATTGTATAAATTTTAATTTTGCTAAACCGATTATTTAAAGTATTCAAATGATTAGAGAACCGTTTAGAGAAACTCTATATATAGAGAATTCAGCAGTGCCCTCTAAATTTAGAGGACCGTTTAGAGGACGCTGATGGAGAGCGTAGAGAACCGTTTTGTCCTTTATATTTAGAGTACAGGAGGCGTTAGGGGCTCTTGCTGGAGCCAGCCTTACCATTTTCAGTGATGTAAACCGTTGGGCTATTGTACCGCTCCTTGACATAGTTCATCAGCTTCCTGATCCCGCTGGGTACGATGTACAGCCATATCGAATTAGCCTGCGCAGCGACGTCAGAGAGGAGTTTCACACTGACAGCATTTGATACGATATTGCTGTGCACTCTGAATCTCTGATGCAAGAATGTTGTTTATTTTTTCCCCCAACTCACCCGATCTCCAATGGGCTTCCCGTTCTTGTCGAAGGCTGTGAAATTGCGAAGTATCAGCTACCCACGGTTTCAAATTTCAAGTGTCGCTAGAAGTTTTTTTGGACAGACAGATAGGAAGCTTGGCACGTGTTGTCAGTTTGAAGGCTCAGTAGCAGCCTTCAAGGTTTCTCATCTTTCAGGTTTCTTTTTTTTCAGTTGAAATGAACTTGCAAACACACACGATGAGGACTCACGCAGGCTGATGGTTCCGGTGTCCGCCAAGGTGTCGTTCAGCAGCCGTCCGATGATGTTGGTGTCGTTATGCCTCGTGTAGAAAGTGGTGTAGTGGTTTATGCCCATGAAGTCCAGGGCCCCCTTGACAAGGGCAGCCTCGTCTGCGGTGAACTTGGGCAGCCTCTCTCCAACCCGAGCCCGCATCGTCGCCGGGTAGTCTCCGAAGAAGAACGGGTCCGCGAACCTTGCATGATAGACCGAGTAAGCGATCATCGACGCTATAATTTGCCAACAGTAACTCCAGTTCAGTCGCTCACCATCCTAGCTGAAACTCCTGCGCCCTCTTGGTAGCTTCAATGTCGATCGTGCTGTTTGTCATTGGTTCGTACCAGATGACGTCAAATGCGATCCCAAGCTCACCATTCTGAGCTGCCTGCAGTTTCAATAGGAAGAATACCAACTCATTAGCATACTTGCTTGCGTAGACATACTATTAGAACTCTGATATATTGACAAGTATAGAAAAGGTCCCATTCAAGAAAGAAAAAAGAAAGCAAGGCTAGAAAGAGGCGTTCACCTCACCTTGTATTTCCTCCTGTACATGTCTGAAACGGTGGCATGAGCTAGGATGAAGTTGTGAGCAACGATGTAGGGCTCAGTGCCAGAGTTCCCTGTCCTGCAGTATAGATGGAGCAGCACCGAGCAACGCCCTGGCGCATGAAGCCCAGCATCGTAGCCTTGGACTGCAACCGTGTGCGGCTCGTTGAGCGTGATCCAGTGCTTAACACGGTCTCCGAACGCCTTGAAGCATGTCTCAGCATAAGCCGCAAAGTCATTACTGCATTTTTTGATTGCAATGAGAGGTCAATGAAGTGTCGTGAAGAGTGTACTGTGTCACTAGAGTAAGAGTTGAGGTTTGACGAGGAGGCTTACACTATCTGCCTGTCCAGCCATCCGTTGTACCTGTCTTCCAGGGCCTGGGGGAGGTCCCAGTGGTACAGGGTTACATATGGCTGAATTCCTGAAATAAAAAACGAAAATCAAACGTAAGCAGTTCGGACCATTTGCTTCGATTCAGTATTCAGGCTTTTGTCTCCACTCCATTCACCTTTTGATAGTAGTGCATTGATCACTTTGTTGTAGTGGTCGATGCCGGCCTGATTGACTTGGCCCGTACCATCTGAAGCAACAACAAAATGAGTAACCGAAGTCCGAACGTAAATGGAGCTGTCCCAACGAAAGAAGCGGAAGAAAAAGATGGCAGTAAGTACTTGGCAAAATTCTTGACCAGGCAATAGAGAAGCGATACGCATCCATTCCCATGTCCGCCATGAGCTGCACGTCCTCCTGAACACAGAGACGTCAAAACGTTAAACGTCACATAAATAGTCCTAGACAGAGGTCATAGACATCATGCGGTGCAGATGCTGGTGCACACATGCCAGTACCCTGAAAGTGACAGTAAATTGCTACCTCGAAACGGTGGTACTGGTCAACTGCAACATCCGCGTTGCTGAAGTCTGAAATCTTGCCTACAAAATGGAAATGAAAAAAAAACTGCGTTCAGCTTCCTGCAATCACAAGCGGACACTCCTGCATTGGTCTCTAACAGTCACGGCAAGTCTGAACAAATGCCAACAATTGACTGCCCATACTGAATGTCTGAATCCAACCCATTGTTTTAGGTTGGACAAATGACCAGGCTAAAAAGTAGAAAAATATTCATTTCTTCGTTGATTCCCTCAGCCACAGGGGCGCTGATGAATGGATGATGATGGGCCATGTACTCATTGGAAATGATGTAGGTGGAGCACATCCGCTTCGCACGAGCACAATTGCGGTCTTGTTTGCGGCCAACTTTAGCAAAAGGAAGCATGCAGATATGGCACTGTCAGAGACTCAAAGGGGGCTAGTGTCATGGCGGGCGGCAAGGCACAGGATACAGGCTACAAGTGCGGTCGAACTGGCAGATTACTCTTCAGACATGGAACGAGGATTTCATTAGCCCATATAATGGCAGCTAGTGCGTGTAGCCATGGAAAATGTAGATGCTTATCCTTGATAACCAAGGAACCCTTTTCTTGTGGTTTTGAAATTTCACAAGAAAAAAAAAGGCAAGGGTTAAGCGACTGTGAGACGAGGGGAAAGGTGAGCAGGACAGAACAAACGGAAAGGGCAGAAACAAGCGTGAAAGTTTGCATCATTCAAGTTTATGGGACCCTAAAGTTCTCATATCCAGTTACTTGCATATGTATGAATTACTACATCCGTTCTCGAATATTTATCGTTTGATAATTTATTTTTGAACTAAAATGTGACAAATAAAAAATAATGAAGCAAGTATAAAGCTATAGAAGAAGAGAGAGAGTTACAAACATTTACAAGGCACGCCAAACGCTAGTGGGAAAAAAAACAACCCTCAGCCGCTCAGCGCACAAAATGATGGAAGCGTGTGTGTGTTAGTGCGTGTATATACATACCAAAAGTGTGTGCAAACGTGTCCCAGATCGTTTGCCCTCTGCCATCCGTCTTCACGGCTCCCTCGTACTGCAAAGCATTTCTTCAGATCAGAATCGAAGATGGCAATGGGAGTGTATCACGCTGGCGGTAAGCCAGTAACTAACATAAGATAAATACTATATGTAATATACTGCTAAATATATATCTCTCTGTTCTTTTTTATTTATCACATTTTAGATAAAAAATAAACTCGTGAACGACAAATATTCGACAACAGAGTTAGTATATTTATATATATTAAAATTATATCCACACCTATAGCTTGTACGAGATCATAAAATTTTCCACACCTATAAGGTTGCACGTGGCTTGCAAATTCAATAAATATATTAAAACAAATTACAATTCTAATTACGTAGTGACGTAGGTGATCTTTATATATTCTATGTATATTTACTCCCCACTCCCTTGTACTCTTTTTTCACTCTGAGCGCTCTTTCCCACGCCCCTCCATTCTGTTTTTGTATTTTTTTGTCCGGATGTTTTCTCATTTTTTACTTACGATCCAGAATTTCCAGGACCTGTTTGTATCACAGATCGTTATAATTTTACCATATATCTACTACTCCCTCCTTTAGCTAACATATATATGTATGTAGTCAATAGATTGAATTTTTTGTTAAATAAACATTTTGTCACGTCTTAAAATAATCGGAACATGAGATATGAATAAGAAATATAAACAATGCAATGACTATCATAGCTTTTTATACCTTTTCACACATGATTAATAGATTGAAAATTTTGTTTCGAAAACATATTCCAAATAGGCTATGTTGGGACAGCTTGTTTTACAACTTCTTCTCAGATTTTTTTTAAAAAGTTGTAACAAACATTAGGCTTCTAAAACAAATTATCAATTCAGTTGTTTCTTAGAATGAACTAAAAGATGGCAATAAGCAGATACTGCATAAAATATATAATGTAGTAATATATGTATATAAGAGGGGGTACTTTCATGATTATATATATATAATGTTCTTTTGGCCCATCATTGACTTTATCATCTCACCGTAAAGCTCAGCTACGTCAATTAGGGCATGTACAATATAGAACCCCTTTGCAGTCCAAGCACAAGACATACCCAAGACATAGTTTAATGCAATGGATTGTGTCTTAATTAAATGTTTTAATAAATACATCGTGTTTAAGTGTGTTAAAGTATGATCATGACTATTTAGTGGGGAGACACGACAAATGGAGAGGGGAGCGGTCACATGCCACACTGGATCAGAAAGAAATGGCATGTGGCATACAAGTATACAACACAAGCCGGGGTTGTATCTTCATCATTGAGCCAGACGACAGAAACCATGTTTAGCTGAGATACGAGATTATTCAGAAATTTTACAGACAACCCCACCGGCATCTCAAGACACAAGCCATACGATGTCACCTCCCTTTGCCTTCGATCGCATGGGGGCGACGTCCACCGTAACTGTTGTGTTCGGGATGGACAAAACCTAACGCGCACGACAAACTTTTTTTTAGAAATTTATCTGCCATCGTAAATAATCTATTTCATTTTATATCATTGAATACAATTTCTATGGTTCTGACGATGATAGGATAAAAAAATTACGTCAGAGTAATATAGAAAAGATCAAAATTACAGCGAATTATCTCGCACGAGAAACTCCAATACTGGTTACGGTGTGCCTGCGTGGGTCCTGCTCTGCTCTGGCTAGCGTAGTAGCGTCTAGCCATAGCCTCAGAGTCTCTCATAGAGTCTCAGGCCTCTTCCGCCAGTCCGCCGCCCGGCATACGCGGCGGGACGAGTTGATGCCAATGTGGAGGACTGGAACTGGACTCTGGAGGGCGGTGGGACTGGGATGGGGATGGGGCCGTGACCACGGCACCACGCACGGGCACGACAGGCGGTGCGGGTGGCTCACACCGACTACCGAGCGTCCGAGCCTGTTTGTGTGTCGACGCAAACGGACGAGGCACGTGAACCGTGAACGCGGCCCAGGACTCGACTGAACACACGGGTAACACCACGGCACCACCTGCCATTTGCCACCCCCGGCCAGCTCTTAGAACCTTTTTTGCCTAGAATGGTGACACTGGCAGCCTAGATTTAGCCAATTTAGTAGGCGTATTTTGTTTTGTACACCAGTATAGTATTTGAATTTTAGCTGCTTTAGTTACGGTGATGGGATGAATTGTGTTTATAAGATGGAGGGAAAAGGCCGATGTGCTGGATTGGACAGGAGCTACCAGTAGTATTCTACGCTGCATATAATAATAATGAATACTAGTACTATACTACAAAAAAATCAGAAGAGAAGGATCCAAAGGCAAACGGGCAAACCCAATAAGGACACAAGACAAGAATACAAGAATCGCGCGCACTCGTCATTCATCTCGGAAAGAAAAAGCGCGGACTTCCTTTTGTCTTCGTCGCCCTTCCATCGCGCGGCGCGGTCCTCTCCCGCGGTAAGGCAGAATTCAGCTCCCCTAGATTTTTTTGTAGCGGCGATTAGTTGGTTACTAGTGCCAGCCAGCATGCCAGTAAACGTTTGTTTTTGAAATAATTATGGGGAATATGTCACTGGTTTCTCTTGTGTGTCGTAGCAATGCATGCACGTTAATTAAAGAACAAATGGTTATGGCCGGTTCAAGAGAAAAATGCTCATATGGTATAATCGCCTGATCGAAGGATTATTCAGGGTTGCTCCAAGCCAAGTACGTACCGATCGTGCAGATCAGGGTCACCGCACCGGGCGTCTCAGTGCGTTAGTGGAAGTGCGCAACGGAGAACAACCAACCAACAAACCCCACATTCCTTGGGCCGGCCGTGGAACAGAAGAGGGAGAGAGAGAGAGAAGGCGACAGAAACCACCGACCTGGTAAGCGGCGGCGGCGGTGCCGAAGACGAAGCCCTTGGGGAAGCTCCCCCGCGTGAGCCCTCCTCCTCCGCCCCCGCCCTGCGCAATGCATCCACGCAGCGACACGCCGAGGACGAGGACGAGGAGAAGAAGCGCCGGCCGCGGCTGCATCGTCGTGCGTCGCCCACTCTTCATTATCCTCCTCCCCATGGGCCACCAGGGCACGCACGCCGGCACGCGCGAGCGAGACACTGCACCGAGACCGAGGTGGGCTCCAAAGCGCGGCGAGGAAAGGAGGCCAACTGCCTGCCCACTGGAGAGCGGCCGGGTGCGCGTAGGTTTTTGTGTGCGCCAAACAGCCGCTGCGTGGGATTGTGGTATTTATAGAAAAAAAAAGCAACCACTAGCTCTAGCTAGTACTCCACCTCTGCTTTAAATTTCTCTACAACTATTAAGAGTGGAGTGTAGACTGCCCCCGCTCGTACCCGCACGCGCACGCCCCGCTATCCGCCACGAAACCGCCGCCCGCACGCCACGGCCGCATCCGCCGCGCGTCCACGCGCCCCCACCAGCCACCGCGAAACCGCCGCCCGCACGCCACGGCCGCATCCGCCGCGCGTCCACGCGCCCCCACCAGCCACCGCGAAATCGCCGGTCGCCCGCAACGGCCGCCATCCCGCGAAATCACCAGGATGTGGTCGGCGGGGGTCGCAAATCACGCTGGCGAGTGGCGACTGAGACCTCGCGCGCGCGGTGATGCGGCAGCAGGTGGTGTGTGCAAAAGCTAGAAAAGGGTGCAGTGCTCGATCCGGCCGGCTTCGCCTTGTTTGTCTCACTCCTTTTGTGCTGCTTTTCTTACCATTCTGCATATTTTGTTTCTTTTTCACATTGGCTTTCTTGCTACTGAGCTCCTGCAACTTCTGAGAACACCGATTTGCAATGTGTGCAGTTTCATGGATCTGAGTAACTGTAGGATTATGCTGAAAAGACTGACGATGATACATCCAGCTATCCCTGTGCATGGGTTCTATTTTACTTCTGCTGTTAAACTAACGTACAAAAATGATTTTGACCAATTAGCCGATTGCCATATTCTGATGTAGGATGGCAACTGATTAGAATTCCCAGACTTTCAACATATGGAGCCAGATTAGTTAGAATTAGCGTTAGCATGTCATCCGAACTTCAACACATGGGAAATAGAAAAAGATTTTAATGGCATCATACCAAACCGTCCACAATTTATATTGGTGCACGGTTCTGACGAGGGCTCTCCGCAATCAACGCCCGCAGATCCCCCACCCTCCTCCCTCTCTGATCCGGGATTTCGGGGAACCGAGGCCGCAATCCAGAAGGTGTCACGGATGCTGTTGATTTCTTGCCGCAGATGGAAGGTGTCGTGGATCCCCCAACCCTCCTCCCCCTCTGATCCGCGATTACGGGGAACCGAGGTCGCAATCCAGAAAGTGTCGCGCGTGCTGTTGATTTCTTGCCGCGGATCCCCCCACCCTCCTCTCCCTCTGATCTGCGCACCTTGAATGTATCCGAGGCCGCCATCAACACACTTTAATGCGAGGAGCCATTTAGTGTCGCAAGTCGCTACTTCTTTCTCGTCATCCTCTCCTTTCTCCTCGCAATTGCACAGCAGGGTGCTGGAATAAGTTTCTGGTTGGAAGAATCCGTTTGAGGTTGCCATTTCCCAACTTCTTCCAGCGGTTCGGCTCGGAGGCGAACTGAGATGTCCTGTCCGTGATCGGTTTGTTCTTGCAGCTGCAGACAGCTTGTCGATTTGTTGCTTGAGGAGCAGCCATGGACAGAAGAAACCGACCAGCTCCGTTGGTGAGTCTCTCTCTCGTCTCCTCTTTCTCTCCTGGATTATATATTCCTTGATTATTTGCATTCATGCCATATCGTTGGGTTGCTTTAGTTGAGCTTGAGCAAGTCGTTTGGAAATCACTGTCGCCTCCGCTTCCACGTGACCCGCGGCGAAATCCTGGAGCCGCACCTCGACGTCGGCGACGGAGGAGGACGGGCCTGCGAAGGACAGCATGGTCGGGCCGGGGTCCGTCGCCGCCGCACCCCACGACAGAGACCCGGAAGCCGCTGCCCAGTCCATGTTGTCGCTGGCCAAGAAGGAAAGGAGCGCCTCCGCCCTGCTCCCAAACAAGAAAGGTATACTCATCTTTGTGGCTGCTAGAGAAACCATGAATTTATTTCTTATGCGAGCATACAAATGTACTTATTTTCTCCATTGACATATTTCTCATATTGCCTTTGCACAAAATCCAGAAGATTATTTCTGTTCAGTTTACTTGTGCATTAGCTGGCGCACAGGTTATCTTGCTTTAATTTGTATGTTATGTTCGCTTTTATGTCCTACAGAATGCGAGTACAGGAATGGGAAGTGGGTTTCTAACAATCGTAGACCACTATACTCAGGGTTTGGTTGTAAGCAGTGGCTTTCAGAGAGTTGGTCCTGCAAACTAACCCAGCGAAAAGATTTCTCGTATGAAAAATTCAGATGGTTGCCTGAAGCTTGTGAGATGCTAGAGTTTGAGGTCTCCCAGTTCTTGAGAAGGTACATACTACATAGCCAACCTCTGGTGAATTTAGAGATGGTGTATGCCACGCTGTTTGGCTAAAATCTTTGAGTCAGCACAACACGGAAACATTAATCCGAATATGTTTCAGAATGCAGGATAAAATCATCGCTTACATGGGCGATTCTCAAGGGAGGCAGATGTTTCAGTCGATGATGTGTATGGTCACTGGTGGAAAGGAGAGGTTGGATGTAGAAGATGTTGGTGCAGATTATGGCTTTGTGTTAGCACCGGGTGCAAAAAAGTCTAGATGGCTGGGCCTACCGGTTCCCGAGCACCAACACAACAATTATATACCACTGGTCATCAACGCTCTGTGATTTGGAGCCCCTGAACCCATCAGACCGAGCGACCAGTTACGCCATGCACCTGGACCGCCCGCCTGCTTTTCTGAAGAGTGACCTCCACAGGCTCCACGTCCTGGTCCTCAACACCACCCACCACTAGAACCCGGGGAAGCTGAGGGCGAACAGGTGGGAGATGTATCTCGGCGGAGCGCCCAACAACGACAGGAACACTGCCGTCATCTGGAAGGCCAAGAACTTCACCGTCCACAGCGTCGTTAGGTGGGTGGACGCGCAGCTCCCCCGCCGCCCCAAGATGAAGGCGTTCTACAGGTCGATATCGCCCCGACACTTCTTCAATGGGGACTGGGACACCAGAGGCAGCTGCGACAACACCAGCCAGGGAGGGAGCGGCGTCCAGCTCGACCGTTCGGAGGACGCCGACGCCAAGGGTGCCGTGAGGGGCACCAGGGTTAGGCTCCTGGACCTCACTGCCCTCTCGCGGCTGAGGGACGAAGGGCATATTTCGCGGTACAACGTCAAGGCCACTCCCGGCGTTCTGGATTGCCTGCACTGGTGCCTTTCCTGCGTGCCCGACACCTAGAACGAGATCCTTGCAGCCCAACTATAACCTGTAGCTAAATTTGAAGATGCCAAGGGATACATTGAATTGTTTATGGGTGAAGTTTGTATATACAATAACTACCACGGAGTACTATGTCGTTGCCAGAGACCCAATGTTGTTGGTAGTGAAGCACTGAGCAGCAATACATTCCTCTGCAAGAAACAAACAACTAGCCAAGAGAGGAGCATCCACGCAAGAAGGCCCGCATGATGTACAATAAAGCCACCGCAAGAGAAGATATATGCATGGCGCGAAGCAGAAGGTGGCTATTCAAGTGCAAGCAAAACAGAAGGTGAGGCAGACTGCAGGCAGGAGGAGCTCGGCACATACGATCGGAGAAAGACGCCTCGACAGCAGCACTGTGGAGAGCGGCGGGTGTGGAGGTGGGGAGCGAGCGAACCGTCCGGGCGCGTGCTCGTGTGTGTGCAGATCGGGAAACCAATCAGTCGCAACATCCTATGTTGGGTATATATCGACAGAAAGGGCAATCTACAGCAGGGTGGAAAGAGGCAGTGAGAGTGATTGACGTCGTGTGCAGTTTTTTTTGTTCTTTCTTTTGTTTTGACATGTACACTATTCACGGATCCCTAGCTTTTTTAAGCGGATATGGCTTTAGGTTTTGCATGTCGGTCCCTGTAAAACTCTCCATTAAGCCAAAGGTAAAGATCCAAAGGTGAAGTCTTTATTACTCTATAAGAGAGCAAAGTAGGCGTTCATAATATAACATACATTTGTACATAAGTTATTATAACATTATATGTTTCCGTTGCAACGCACGGGCAGTCACCTAGTTATAAATTATTTTAAAAATTTCTGAAAAAATCAAATATTTTAAGTTTAATAAAATATATATATATATATATATAAATAAATAATATTAAATCAAATAAATATGCTATAAAAAGTATAATTAATAAGTGTACTAACGATATTTATTTAATGTTATATATTATTGTTATTTTACTGTATAGATTTGGTAAATACGCTTTGATTTTGAAGAAAGTTAAACTAAACTATAATTGAGGATGGAGGGAGCAGTAATGACCCATCTAATTGAGTTTGGCCAGGCGACCAGGTCGGCCAGTTAGTGTGTAGTGTAGCAGTGCTCTCTTGCTTCAAGGGACGGATGAGCTCAACAACTATGTAGACATGTCAGTCGGATATGTGTGTGTGTGTGTGTGTGGAGGTTTAGAGCAGATAATCGAGAAACAGACATGAAAAAAAGGTGAAATTAATGGCCCGATGTGTACTATGAAGCTATATATATATATATATATGTGTGCATAATCCAGTGTTTGCTTGTCGTCTGTGCAACAACGTTCTAGCCAAGATCTATCGCTTATCATCAGCTGGTACGCGCAATAAATGGAAAGCCGTGCAGGACTTGCGTGCGGGCACAGTATTTACCCCTAGTCACCAAGAGCGCAGCGATAAACCAGAAGAGCAAGCAGAGCATCAGCTGGTTGATGGTGAAAACTACCCATGGCATGACCACAAATTTACCGACAACACGAGCCGCCTGCTGTGTCCGCGTTGCTACCACCCAATGCTACACACATGGGATCTCTCTCTTGTTTCAGCAAACGAAATTTGGATTACTTGGACGTCTCCGTTGCAGTGTGTTTAATTAGTCTGGCATTGTGGTTCCATCGATCGGGGAGCTAGGCAGATTAATTAATAAGATTCAGTTAGCTTGTTCGTGCTGCTAGCTGATTGTTCCCACAGGCTCCATTGGCCATAAACAAATGACCAGCATTCCTTGCACGGATCTCCGGTGGAGGATCAAGGGACACGCTACTGTGGCTTGCTATTAGCTAGCGAGCACTGCTAATGACAGGCAGGCTACTAGTACTAGCTACTTGCTATTTTCTAGTTAGGACTGCTGTTACAGTCAGGCACGCTACTACATGATTAACTTGCAAGCTTTGTCGATAACGAATGAACCGCGCGCTATATAAGCTAGCTAGTGGCAGCATTTTTGCGTCGTCGTGGTCGTCGGCGGCGTCGGCGTCGTCGTATGGAGCAGAACATGCCATGTATGGACAGCGAAGCGGAGATACGATGGATCACACAGTGTGAACCCGAAGTGTGAACTGAACTCACGTTGCTGCTGCGGACTTCAGCATACTGCTCGCAGTCGTACGTACGTTCGTTCGTCGCCGCCTGCCTTCATGAGCTAGCTGGGCCTGCAAGCAGAAAACAATGGACGTCCATGCTTCGGTTCAGACGACGAAGACTCAAGGAAAGAGAGCAAAACAACAAACGCGCTGCCACGGTGTTCCACATGCACGCGCATGCATGGAATGTAATGGGAGGAAGAGGAAGAAGACAGCAAGCCAGCGAGATCCATGGCATTATTCTTCCTGCACCGAACGCCGGCCTGCTTTGACCCTTTGTACACATGACGACGGACGGTGACCCGCTCCGATCCGTTTCCATGCATACTGTCTGTCTGTGCAGATGACATGCTTTGGCCCATATATTCTGCGGCGTAGTTGTTTCCACTACCTTCGCTGACGATGAACCATTACGCTCGTTCTAAGTTCTAACTGTTAGATTTTTTGTGTCTAGGATCGACTCCTAAGTCACTATAATATCAATCTGTGTCTAAAATACCTCGGTGAAGAATAGATCTATTCTACTGAGAGGTATAGGTAAACATATCGTCATCGTTGTTTCTAGCCATCATTGCGGCGGCGGCTTGCAGCGTAGACCTGCCTCCTCCTTCTCGATCTCTCTGCTGGTGTCGAGGAGATTGGTTCCCGTCGTTGATCGGCGGTGGATCAGCTCCTCCAATGCTGCCTACAGGGGAATCTTAGATCCCGATGGGATGACGGGGATCTGAGACATAGTCACAGCGATTCCAGTCACTCCGACCGCCTAGGGGATCGGTTCCTCTCTAAGTGTCGATTAGGGTTTTGTGGTCGAGTGATTAGCGTTGGCTAAACCCGTCGGCCCCTTAAACTATTTATATAGCGTCGTGTGACCGGAGGCTGCAACTAACGGTTAGCCCCCGATCAGGGGCGCG
Source organism: Zea mays (assembly GCF_902167145.1). Taxonomy (NCBI): domain Eukaryota; kingdom Viridiplantae; phylum Streptophyta; class Magnoliopsida; order Poales; family Poaceae; genus Zea; species Zea mays. Next base: position 25,779,395 of record NC_050096.1, read on the forward strand.
GTTAGACGGTTAGGATTAACCCTACCCCGATTACTTTTAACCGGCTAGTGTAGAGGACACATCTTAACAATCTCCCATTTGTTCTCTACATACCTCACACTCAAAATTTTATGAATTTCATCCTTTGACAAGTTTACACATAGAGACCAATGCATGACAATGATCTATTAAGTATCACTGCACTCATTGACTACAACATGCTCCCCTGCTTCAGAACGAAAGATTTTACTAGGTTGCAATCTATAGCCCCTGTGATTCTGGATCATAGGTACTCCCTTAATCCCATACCGGTTGCGTGCTTACTAAACACGTTGGGTGGAAGACCTTTTGTGAGCGGATCCGCAAGCATCTGATGGGTTCTTATATGCTCAACTTGAATGGTGTGATCCATAATCTTCTCCTTAACAATATAACACTTAATGTCAATATACTTGGCAGAGCCACTTGCCTTATTGTTTTGAGAGAAAAATACATCTGGCTCATTGTCGCAGTATATTCTCACTGGTCGCTCTATGCTATCAACCACTCTTAATCCGGGTACGAATTTTTTATCCATATCGCCTGTCCAGTTGCCTCATATGTAGCTACAGACTCAGCGTGCATTGTCGACAATGCTCTTGTTGTCTGTTTGCAGCTCTTCCAAGAAATAGCTCCCTCAGAGAGCATAAAGACATACCCTGAAGTGGACTTCAGTGTATCTCTACACCCTCCCCAGACGACATCTGCATAGCCAACGATTTATAGGGAATTAGATCTTCTGTATGTAAGCATGAGACCTTTAGTACCTTGAAGGTAACTTAGAGCCTTCTTGACTGCTTTCCAGTGATCTATGCCTGGATTCTTCTGATAGCGTTCAAGCATCCCTATGGTAAAAGCTAAGTCAGAGCGAGTATATACTTGAGCATACATAATGCTTTTGATAGCTGAAGCATATGGTACTGACTTCATCTTGTTTTTCTCATACTGATTCTTGGGACACTGATATTCCCCAAACTTGTCACCCTTGACTATTGGACCAGGTGAGGCATTACACTTGTGCATATTATATCTCTTTGGTACATTTTCTATATATGTCTTCTGTGAGAGTCCTAATACTCCCTTCTGTCTGTCTCTGTGAATTTCTATTCTAAGAACATAAGAGGCTTATCCCATGTCTTTCATATCAAAATTCAAGGAAAGAAACCTTTTTGTTTCCGCTAGTAGATCCTTATCACTACTAGCTAAGAGTATGTCATCAACATACAGAACAAGGAAGATATACTTTCCTTTCCTAAATTTTGCATAAATGCAATTGTCTTCCTTGTTTTCCTTGAAACAAAATTTTCTGATGGTCTGGTCAAACTTGATGTACCACCGTATGGAGGCCTATTTTAATCCATAAATGGACCTCCTCAAGTGACATCCCATGTGTTCTTTACCGCTCACAACAAAACCCTTTGGTTGTGCCATGAACACGTTTTCTACTAACTCTCCATTTAGGAATGTTGTCTTTACATCCATCTAATGGAGCTCTAGATCAAAATGAGCAACAAGTGCCATGATGATCCTGAATGAATCTTTTGTTGAGACATGTGAGAAGGTTTCATGGTAGTCAATGCCTTCTCTCTGTGTGAACCCTTTGGCCACAAGTCTAGCCTTATATCTTTCTACGTTCCCTCTTGAGTCACGCTTTGTCTTGTAGACCCATTTACAGCCTACTGTTTTGGCTCCTTGGGGAATGACTTCTAAGTCCCAAACTTTGTTCATTCTCATGGATTCTAATTCATCTTCCATGGTGAGAGCACCTAGAGGGGGGGTGAATAGGTGATCCTGTAAAACTTCAAAACTTAAGCCACAAAAACTTGTTAAGTGTTAGCACTATTATGGCCAAGTGGCTAGAGAGGAGTCAAAACACAATAACCGCAAGAAATCAATCACAGAGATGACACGGTGGTTATCCCGTGGTTCGGCCAAGTACAAAACTTGCCTACTCCACGTTGTGGCGTCCCAACGGACGAGAGTTGCACTCAACTCTTCTCAAGTGATCCAATGATCAACTTGAATACCACGGTGTTCTTGCTTTTCTTTTCTCAATCCCGTTTGCGAGGAATCTCCACAACTTGGAGCCTCTCGCCCTTACAAAAGATGTTCACAGAGAATCACGGAGCAAGGGAGGGATTAGCAACTCACACACGACACAAAGATCACAGCGAATACGCACACACAAGACCCAGACTTGAGCTCAAGAGACTAGCACACTAGAACGGAGCTCAAATCACTAGAATGTCGAACAAGTGCGCAAGATTGATGTGTGAGTGATCAAGAGTGCTCAAGGAATGCTTGGTTATCCTCCTCCATGCGCCTAGGAGTCCCTTTTATAGCCCCAAGGCAGCTAGGAGCCGTTGAGAACAAATCTGGAAGGCCATCCTTGCCTTCTGTCGTCGGGTGCACCGGACAGTCCGGTGCCCGATTTCCTTCCTTAAACAGCGCAGTCGACCGTTGCAGACTGTTGCAGATCTGGCGCACCGGACAGTCCGGTGCACACCGGACAGTCCGGTGCCTCTTTCCGACCGTTGGCCAGACCACGTGTCGCGCGCAGATTCCGTGGCCGACCGTTGGCTCACCGGACAGTCCGGTGCACACCGGACAGTCCGGTGAATTTTAGCCGTACGCCGTCGGCAAATTCCCGAGAGCGACGTCTTCAGGTCGAGGCAGCCTGGCGCACCGGACACTGTCCGGTGCACCACCGGACAGTCCGGTGCCCCAGACCGAAACAGCCTCTTGGCTGTACACAGCCAACATTCTCCTTTGCCTCTTCTCTTTGTTTCTAACACTTAGACAAATATATTAGTACACAAAACCAATGTACTAAGGCTTAGAAACATACCTTTACTTGTAATTTGCACTTTGTTCATCCATCGGCATAGATTCACATTTAAGCACTTGTGTTGGCACTTAATCACCAAAATACTTAGAAATGGCCCAAAGGCACATTTCCCTTTCAATCTCCCCATTTTTGGTGATTTATGCCAACACAACATACAGCAACTAAAACAAGTGCAAAAACACTTCAAATAGAATAAATTTGAGTTCTATTCAATTTTGGCATATCTGGATCATCCTTTGCCACCACTTGGTTTGTTTTTGTAAATCAAGCTCAAATCTCTATCTCTAAGTCAAACACACATGTTGAAACATAAAGAGAGTCATTCCAAAAGAGATTGATCAAAGATTTCAAAAACTCCCCCTATTTCCCATAATCAATACTTCTCCCCACAAGAAGCCAACTTTTGACGAAAGAAACAATGCAAGAGTTTTGAATAAACCAAAAGCTCTACTCTACTATTTTCAAAGTTTCTCAAGTGGTAGCTGATCCATCCATTGCTTTGGCCTTTATTTTCTCCCCCTTTGGCATCAAGCACCAAAACGGGATCAATCTTGGCCCTTTAACCCCATTGCCTCACCAAAATCTTCAATTAAGAGCAAATGGCAATAAGAGTTCATGAGATGGACTTGGAATAAGTTACCCTCTCATCGGAGTGCAGTGGAAGTCTTTCATGGTCCAAGTCCACCTTTTCCCTTTCAATTCTCCTTCGAGACTAAATCATGCAAACTCAAGCATATGGTTAGTCTCAAAGGGTCAAGTTGTAGCACAACTCCCCCTAAACATGTGCATCACTTTGCAACGGACTTGTGAGGTCCAGGGAGTGTTTGTACAACTTGAGCACCATAATAAGCAACAAAAATGCCAAAGGAACATGATCAAAGACATAAACACATGTATGCTACAATTCAATCCAAGTTCCGCGAATCTAAGACATTTAGCTCACTACGCAGCCTGCAAAAGGTCTTCTCATCTAGAGGCTTGGTAAAGATATCGGCTAGCTGGTTCTCGGTGCTAACATGAAACACTTCGATATCCCCCTTTTGCTGGTGGTCTCTCAAAAAGTGATGCCGGATGTCTATGTGCTTTGTGCGGCTGTGCTCAACAGGATTTTCCGCTATGCGGATAGCACTCTCATTATCACATAGGAGTGGGACTTTGCTCAGATTGTAGCCAAAGTCCCGGAGGGTTTGCCTCATCCAAAGTAGTTGCGCGCAACACTGTCCTGCGGCAACGTACTCGGCCTCAGCGGTGGATAGGGCAACGGAGGTTTGTTTCTTAGAATTCCATGACACCAGGGACCTTCCTAAGAATTGGCACGTCCCCGATGTACTCTTCCTATCGACCTTACATCCAGCATAGTCGGAATCTGAGTATCCAACTAAGTCAAAGGTAGACCCCTTTGGATACCAGAGCCCGAAGCAAGGCGTAGCAACTAAATATCTCAGAATTCGCTTCACCGCCACTAAGTGACACTCCTTAGGATCGGATTGAAATCTAGCACACATGCATACGCTAAGCATAATATCCGGTCTACTAGCACATAAATAAAGTAATGACCCTATCATTGACCGGTATGCTTTTTGATCAACGGACTTACCTCCTTTGTTGAGGTCGGTGTGTCCATCGGAGTCTTTGCGGGCTTGGCGTCCTTCATCCCAAACCGCTTTAGCAGATCTTGCGTGTACTTCGTTTGGGAGATGAAGGTGCCTTCCTTGAGTTGCTTCACTTGGAACCCAAGGAAGTAGTTCAACTCGCCCATCATCGACATCTCGAATTTCTGCGTCATCACCCTGCTAAACTCTTCACAAGACTTTTGGTTAGTAGAACCAAATATTATGTCATCGACATAAATTTGGCACACAAACAAATCACCATCACATGTCTTTGTAAAAAGAGTTGGATCGGCTTTCCCAACCTTGAAAGCATTAACAATTAGAAAGTCTCTAAGGCATTCATACCATGCTCTTGGGGCTTGCTTAAGTCCATAGAGCGCCTTAGAGAGCTTACACACATGGTCGGGGTACCGTTCATCCTCGAAGCCAGGGGGTTGCTCCACGTACACCTCCTCCTTGATTGGCCCGTTGAGGAAAGCGCTCTTCACATCCATTTGGTACAACCTGAAAGAATGATGAGCGGCATATGCTAGCAAGATACGAATTGATTCTAGCCTAGCCACAGGAGCAAAAGTCTCCTCAAAGTCCAAACCTGCGACTTGGGCATAACCTTTTGCCACAAGTCGAGCCTTGTTCCTTGTCACCACTCCGTGCTCGTCCTGTTTGTTGCGGAACACCCACTTGGTTCCCACAACATTTTGCTTTGGACGAGGCACCAGTGTCCAAACTTCATTCCTCTTGAAGTTGTTGAGCTCCTCCTGCATGGCCAACACCCAGTCCGGATCTAGCAAGGCCTCCTCTACCCTGAAAGGCTCAATAGAAGAGACAAAGGAGTAATGCTCACAAAAATTTACTAATCGAGACCGAGTAGTTACTCCCTTGCTAATGTCACCCAGAATTTGGTCGACGGGATGATCCCTTTGAATCATCGCTCGAACTTGGGTTGGAGGTGCCGGTTGCGCTTCTTCCTCCATCACATGATCAACTTGTGCTCCCCCTTGATCACACGCCTCCTGTTGATGAACCTGTTCATCGTCTTGAGTTGGGGGATGCACCATAGTTGAGGAAGAAGGTTGATCTCGTTCATCTTGTTCCTGTGGCCGCACTTCTCCAATTGCCATGGTTCGTATAGTAGCCGTCGGAACATCTTCTTCATCTACATCATCACAATCAACAACTTGCTCTCTTGGAGAGCCATTAGTCTCATCAAATACAACGTCGCTAGAGACTTCAACCAAACCCGATGATTTGTTGAAGACTCTATACGCCTTTGTATTTGAGTCATAACCTAACAAAAACCCTTCTACAGCTTTGGGAGCAAACTTAGAATTTCTACCCTTCTTTACTAGAATGTAGCACTTGCTCCCAAATACATGAAAGTAAGATACATTGGGTTTGTTACCGGTTAGTAGCTCATACGACGTCTTCTTGAGGAGGCGATGAGGGTAGACCCTGTTGATGGCGTGGCAAGCCGTGTTCACGGCTTCCGTCCAAAAGTACTCGGGGGTCTTGAACTCTCCTAGCATCGTCCTCGCCATGTCGATGAGCGTCCTGTTCTTCCTCTCTACCACACCATTTTGCTGTGGTGTGTAGGGAGCGGAGAACTCGTGCTTGATCCCGTCCTCTTCAAGGAACTCCTCCACTTGAAGGTTCTTGAACTCGGACCCGTTGTCGCTCCTTATCTTCTTCACCTTGAGCTCAAACTCATTTTGAGCTCTCTTGAGGAAGCGCTTGAGGGTCCCTTGGGTTTCAGACTTATCCTGCAAAAAGAACACCCAAGTGAAGCGGGAAAAGTCATCAACAATAACTAGACCATACTTACTCCCTCCTATGCTCAGATAGGCGACGGGTCCGAAGAGGTCCATATGCAGCAGCTCCAGGGGTCTTGAAGTGGTCATCACATTCTTGCTGTGATGTGCTCCTCCCACTTGTTTACCTGCTTGACAAGCTGCACAAGGTCTATCTTTTTCGAATTGCACGTTAGTCAAACCTATCACGTGTTCTCCCTTTAGAAGCTTGTGAAGGTTCTTCATCCCCACATGTGCTAAGCGGCGATGCCACAGCCAGCCCATGCTAGTCTTAGCTATTAAGCATGCATCTAGACCGGCCTCTTCTTTTGCAAAATCAACTAAATAAAGTTTGCCGTCTAATACACCCTTAAAAGCTAGTGAACCATCACTTCTTCTAAAGACAGACACATCTACATTTGTAAAAAGACAATTATATCCCATATTGCATAATTGACTTACAGATAATAAATTATATCCCAAAGACTCAACTAAAAACACATTAGAAATTGAGTGCTCATTAGAAATTGCAATTTTACCTAACCCTTTTACCTTGCCTTGATTCCCATCACCGAATATAATTGAATCTTGGGAATCCTTATTCTTGACGTAGGAGGTGAACATCTTCTTCTCCCCCGTCATATGGTTTGTGCATCCGCTGTCTATAATCCAGCTTGAACCCCCGGATGCATAAGCCTGCAAGGCAAATTTAGGCTTGGGTCTTAGGTACCCAACTCATGTTGGGTCCTACAAGGTTAGTGCAAATATCCTTAGGGACCCAAATGCAAGTTTTGTCTCCCTTGCATCTTGCCCCTAACTTCCTAGCAACTATTTTCTTATCCTTTCTACAAATAGCAAAGGAAGCATTTAAAGCACAATAGATTGTAGAAGGTTCATTCACTACTTTCCTAGGAGCATGAATAACATTCTTTCTAGGCACATGATGAATAACATTCCTCCTAGACATATTTCTACCATGCATATAGGAAGAACTAGAAGCAAACATGGCATGAGAGTCAAAATCATCATAAGCATTATAACTCCTATAAGCATTTCTAGTTTGTCTCCTATCATGATACATAAAAGCATGGTTCTTTTGCACACTACTAGCCATAGGGGCCTTCCCTTTCTCCTTGGCGGGAATGGGAGCCTTATGGCTTGTTAAGTTCTTGGCTTCTCTCTTGAAGCCAAGTCCATCCTTAATTGAGGGGTGTCTACCAATCGTGTAGGCATCCCTTGCAAATTTTAGCTTCTCAAAATCACTTTTGCTAGTCTCAAGTTGGGCATTAAGACTAGCTACCTCTTCATTTAATTTAGAAATGCAAGCTAGGTGTTCACTAAAAGCATCAATGTTAATATCTTTACACCTAGTGCACGTTACAACATTTTCTACATAAGAGGTAGATTTACTAGCAATTTCTAACTTAGCATTCAAATCATCATTAATGCTCCTTAATTTAGAGATTGTCTCATGGCATGAAGATAATTCACAAGAAAGCATTTCATTTCTTTTAACTTCTAGAGCATGAGATTTTTGTGCTTCTACAAATTTATCATGCTCTTCATACAATAAATCCTCTTGTTTCTCTAAGAGTCTATCCTTCTCATTCAAGGCATCGATCAATTCATTAATTTTATCTATTTTGGTTCTATCCAAACCCTTGAACAAGCTAGAGTAGTCTATGTCATCATCATCACTAGACTCATCACTAGAAGAATCATAAGTACTAGCGTTACGAGTGATTACCTTCTTTTCCCTTGCCATAAGGCAAGTGTGATGCACGTTTGGGAAGAGGGATGTCTTGTTGAAGGCGGTGGCGGCGAGTCCTTCGTTGTCGGAGTCGGACGAGGAGCAATCCGAATCCCACTCCTTTCCAATATGTGCCTCGCCCTTTGCCTTCTTGTAATTCTTCTTCTTTTCCCTCTTGTTTCCCTGTTCTTGGTCACTATCATTATCAGGGCAGTTAGCGATAAAATGACCAATCTTACCGCACTTGAAGCATGAGCGCTTCCCCTTTGTCTTGATCTTGCTTGGCTGCCCCTTGTGACCCTTCAACACCGTCTTGAAGCGTTTGATGATGAGAGCCATCTCTTCATCATTTAGTCCGGCCGCCTCAATTTGTGCCACCTTGCTAGGTAGCGCCTCCTTGCTTCCTTTTGCTTTGAGAGCAAGAGGTTGCGGCTCGTTGATTGGTCCATTCAAGGCGTCGTCCACGTACCTTGCTTCCTTAATCATCATTCGCCCGCTGACGAATTTTCCTAGGACTTCTTCGGGCGACATTTTGGTGTACCTGGGATTCTCACGAATATTATTCACCAAATGAGGATCAAGAATGGTAAAGGACCTTAGCATTAGGCGGACGACGTTGTGGTCCGTCCATCGCGTGCTTCCATAGCTCCTTATCTTGTTGACAAGGGTCTTGAGCCGGTTGTATGTTTGGGTTGGCTCCTCCCCCCTTATCATAGCAAATCTTCCAAGTTCGCCCTCCACCAATTCCATCTTGGTGAGCATGGTGACGTCGTTGCCCTCGTGAGAGATCTTGAGGGTGTCCCATATCTGCTTGGCATTGTCCAAGCCACTCACCTTATTGTACTCTTCCCTGCACAAAGATGCTAAGAGAACAGTAGTAGCTTGTGCATTTCTATGGATTTGTTCATTTATAAGCATAGGGCTATCTGAGCCATCAAATTTCATTCCATTCTCCACAATCTCCCATATGCTTGGATGGAGAGAGAATAAGTGACTACGCATTTTGTGACTCCAAAATCCGTAGTCCTCCCCATCGAAGTGTGGAGGTTTGCCAAGAGGAATGGAAAGCAAATGCGAATTCGAACTATGTGGAATACGAGAATAATCAAATGAAAAGTTCGAATTGACCGTCTTCCTGTAGTCGTTGTCGTCGTCCTTTTGGGAAGAAGAGGATTCGTCGCTGTCGTAGTAGACGATCTCCTTGATGCGTCTTGTCTTCTTCTTCTTCCCATCTTTGCGCTTGTGGCTTGAGCCCAAGTCGGTAGACTTGTCATTCTTCGGCTCGTTGAAGATAGACTCCTTCTCGTTGTTGTCGACCACCATCCCCTTTCCCTTAGGATCCATCTCTTCGGGCGATTAGTCCCTTTTTGAAGAGAACGGCTCTGATACCAATTGAGAGCACCTAGAGGGGGGGTGAATAGGTGATCCTGTAAAACTTCAAAACTTAAGCCACAAAAACTTGTTAAGTGTTAGCACTATTATGGCCAAGTGGCTAGAGAGGAGTCAAAACACAATAACCGCAAGAAATCAATCACAGAGATGACACGGTGGTTATCCCGTGGTTCGGCCAAGTACAAAACTTGCCTACTCCACGTTGTGGCGTCCCAACGGACGAGAGTTGCACTCAACTCTTCTCAAGTGATCCAATGATCAACTTGAATACCACGGTGTTCTTGCTTTTCTTTTCTCAATCCCATTTGCGAGGAATCTCCACAACTTGGAGCCTCTCGCCCTTACAAAAGATGTTCACAGAGAATCACGGAGCAAGGGAGGGATTAGCAACTCACACACGACACAAAGATCACAGCGAATACGCACACACAAGACCCAGACTTGAGCTCAAGAGACTAGCACACTAGAACGGAGCTCAAATCACTAGAATGTCGAACAAGTGCGCAAGATTGATGTGTGAGTGATCAAGAGTGCTCAAGGAATGCTTGGTTATCCTCCTCCATGCGCCTAGGGGTCCCTTTTATAGCCCCAAGGCAGCTAGGAGCCGTTGAGAACAAATCTGGAAGGCCATCCTTGCCTTCTGTCGTCGGGTGCACCGGACAGTCCGGTGCACACCGGACACTGTCCGGTGCCCGATTTCCTTCCTTAAACAGCGCAGTCGACCGTTGCAGACTGTTGCAGATCTGGCGCACCGGACAGTCCGGTGCACACCGGACAGTCCGGTGCCTCTTTCCGACCGTTGGCCAGACCACGTGTCGCGCACAGATTCCGTGGCCGACCGTTGGCTCACCGGACAGTCCGGTGCACACCGGACAGTCCGGTGAATTTTAGCCGTACGCCGTCGGCAAATTCCCGAGAGCGGCGTCTTCAGGTCGAGGCAGCCTGGCGCACCGGACACTGTCCGGTGCACCACCGGACAGTCCGGTGCCCCAGACCGAAACAGCCTCTTGGCTGTACACAGCAACATTCTCCTTTGCCTCTTCTCTTTGTTTCTAACACTTAGACAAATATATTAGTACACAAAACCAATGTACTAAGGCTTAGAAACATACCTTTACTTGTAATTTGCACTTTGTTCATCCATCGGCATAGATTCACATTTAAGCACTTGTGTTGGCACTTAATCACCAAAATACTTAGAAATGGCCCAAAGGCACATTTCCCTTTCACATGGCGGATAACCATTTGGATGAATTTGCGCTTCTCATGGCAGCTTCATATGAAGTGGGATCACCTACTGTATCAATGTCCTCACTCATATAAATCTCATCATCTTTTGTGTCTTCTGCAGCATAGACTTCATAGTCATCCGGAATCGCAGTTTTTCTGAGTCTCTGTGACCTCCTAAGACTTGGTTCTGGTTCTGGTTCAGATTCTACCTGGGGCTCCTGCAATGGTGCGTCACTTGGCGCAACACTATCATTATCTTCTGAACTTTCCTGTGCAACTGGCTCAGTGCCAATATGCGTAGAAGGTGAAGCTACTTGCTCTGTAATAGTTGCACTAGGTGATGCCACATTTGCAGTAGGGGTTTCTCCCACAGTCGGTATGACTATTGGTGGAACCACAATGGGTATCGAGAAGTATGGTTCTTCAACCATCGGAAACGGGACATGTATCCTCTTTTCCTGAAGGTCAACCTCTCTGAGTACCTTACTCCCCTTGATCATGTCATCCTCTAAGAAAATGGCATGTTTGGTTTCTATGAACTTGGTTTGTCTGTCTGGGAAGTAGAATCTATAACCCTTCGATCTGTCAGGATAGCCAATAAATTGACAGCTAGTGGTTCTTTCATCTAACCTTCCCTATCCAGGATTAAATATTCTAGCTTCTGTTGGACAACCCCGTATGTGGAAGTAGTTGAGCGTGGGTTTCTGCCAGTCCACAACTCGTATGGAGTTTTAGCCACTGATTTACTAGGAACTCTGTTGAGTATATGTATAGCGGTTTTTAAAGCCTCCATCCATAGACCCAATGGTAGGCTGGAGTAACTTAGCATACTCCTTACCATATCCATTAGCATTCTATTACGCCTTTTGGCAACCCCATTCTGTTGTGGTTCGCTAGGTGTTGAATACTGAGCAACAATACCATTTTCCCTTAGGAACCTTGGAAGGGTCCTGGGACCTGGCCATACTCGGTATGGCACCCATAGTACCCCCACGATCTGATCGGACAATTTTTATCTTCAAATCATGTTGATTTTCTACTTCAGTCTTGAACTGTTTAAACTTGTCTAAAGCTTATGATCTTTCCTTAATGGGATAAATATAACCGTAGCGATATTAGTCATCTGTGAAGGTTATGAACGAGTTAAACTCATCTATTGTCCTAACTGGAAAAGGACCACATATATCTGTATGAATAAATTCTAACACTCACGTACTATGCTTAGCATTTTTCTTAATCTGCTTTGCAAATTTACCCTTAATGCAATCTCTGCATTGCTCTAAGTCTGTGAAGTCTAGGGGATGGAGAATCTGTTCGCTAACAAGACGTTCTATCCCCCCTCAAAATATGGCCCAAACGATGGTTCCATAATTTCGATGAGATTTCTCCATCACTTCGTTTTCTTTTCCTGCCACTTCTGGCTGGATCATTTTCTGGTGTATCTAGTACATTAACAATGTCGTTGTTCGAAAGTAAATAAAGCATATCTCGCCGGATGGCGAGACCAACATCTTTATTATCAAACTGAATGACACATTGTCTATCACCGAAATGGCAATGAATGTGTTGATCATCTAATCTAGAAACGGAAATAAGGTTCCTTCGCAAGGAAGGTACATAAAGTACGTCTCTCAACAACAGTACAAAACCATTAGGTAAATTAAGATGTAGATCTCCAATGGCCTCGACTGCTGCTTCAACTTTATTTGTCACTCTAATTGTTCTTTGGCCCTTTGGGAGCCTTTGGCTTGTACGGAGTCCCTGTAGAGAGTTTGCAACATGAACAGTTGCACCTGAGTCAATCCACCAAGAATAACTGGGATATTCTAAGTATAAAGACTAATTTACAAAAGTAACTTGGTCCTTACCACTCTCTTGTAGAGACTGTAGGAATTCAGAGCACTTTCTGTTGTAATGACCTGTATTCTTGCAGTAGAGACATGTATCAGGGGGAACTGAAAAAATGTCTCCTTGTCTTGGTTGATTATTGTTGCTTGAGGAAGCCTGGTTATTCAGTTTATCCTGCTTCTTGAACTTCTTCTTTGAGTTCTTGTTCTGTAGGGATATTGTCTTTTACGAGGTTGACAGAGTCTCCAATCTGCTTTAACCTCTCTTCCTCCTGGACACACTGTGCAAAGAGTTGGTCAATGTTCCACTTATCAGTGACATTGGTGTTATATTGTATGTTAAAAGTATCAAACTCCTTGGATAGAGAATTCATTATCATAAACACTACAAATTCCTCGTGTAAAGGAGACCCGAGGTACTTATTTATTTTAGCCACGATGGATATCATTTTCTGAATGAATGGTCTGACACCATTTCCATCGTATTTTGCATTGACAAATTCTGTCATTAGAGAGCAAGCATAAGCCTTAGATGACCCTTTATGATGAGAGGCTACCCTCTCAAGGTACTCCTTAGCAGTCTCGCACTCTGGTATGAAACTCTTAAGAGGCTCCTTGATGCTCCTCTTAAGAATAATCATACACTTGCCATTTGACCTTTCCCACTTGACCTTGTCGATGCTATATTGCATCCACCTGTGGCCATAGTTGGGAGTGCCCACCGTGAGCTCTACTGGTTTATCAAACCGCTGTGCGTAATCTATCTCACCCACTGTGGTTATCATGTCAATATCCTCTCGTCATGAATAGTAATTACTACCATCTAGCGGTTTCATCTGTGCAATCTGGCTAATCAGCATAGCAGTATGAGCACCTTTGCAAAATTAAAATAGAAAATATTTAGGACATTTGAAACAAATATTGAATCATAGAACATGCATGAATTAAATATTCAACGTTGGTCAAATAATAATCATGCCACATCTATGAAAAATTTCTGGTCACAAAATTCTAAACCATCGTTGGATGATCTAGAAAATATAAACTTGTATAAAATTGTGGTAACAATATACAACGTTGGTTAAAATATTCAATCACCACAATTTTTTTTCCAGAATTCTATGCAATTCAAACAATAATTAATCCACGTTGGTTTCATAATCAACTAAAAATTTCATAAAATATAAATAAAAGTACCAAATTACGCAGCGGAATAAAATAATCCATAAAATTCTCTGTAATTTTTCTTCAACTGGAAAATAATATCTCTAAACTTTTCTGAATTTTCTATACTTTTTACTAATTTCTTTACTGTTTATTTCTTCCAAAAAAATGAATAAAAAATAAATCCACTGGAAAATATAAATGAGGCCTTTCGTCCCTTGGTCGACCTGTGTGGCGCAGCCCACATGGCCTTTTGGCCTGTCAAAGGGGGTGCTGGCGCGCCCAGGCCGCAACCTAGGCCTGGGCCGCCATTTCATCCCAGCACGGGAGCCCCCCTCCACAGATATCACAGTCGTCGATTTGCATCCGACGGTGTAAATCCACGTGCGCACTGTAGCACGATCCTATTTAAAACGGAAAAATCGGCCATGGAGTAAACCCTAGTTCATTTGTTCCATTCACTCAGCCACCGCTCAACACATCTGGCCACAAGGGAGCGATGGCACCTCGCTAACGCGCCCTGCTCACTCCTCTTCTCTTTCTGTTTTTTCATTTCCTCTCTTTGTTCCCCTATGTGCGGCTCACGACCACCGTCCGACCATCTACATGGCCTGTGCGGCCCCTCTCGCCGGTGGACGCGTCCCCTTGAGCAGGCGCGCCACCGTCGGTGGGTGCCGTGGGTGGTCATGACCCCTTTGCACAGAGAGGTAAGTCACTGACCTCTGTGGCCGCGAGGAAAAAAACGTCGGTCTCTTGGTCGTTTCCATGACTAATGTACCCGGATCTAGCCTAAAAATCCAATCTCTCTGTGAATGAATGAATCGAGTTTTGGAGGTAGAGAATCGTAGATCCGGGCCCCCGGGATATTTCTGTTATTTTCTTTGATTCGATCTGTGCATCTGTGCACTTTTGGGGAATATTTCGGTTAGGGTTCAAAAACTCTAACCAGATCAGCGTGGTTTCTATTTCTTCTTGTCTATTTCTTGGCAGTGGATCATTGGATCCTGAGCCCATGCAGTCTCTATGACTTGATTTTAAACAAATTAGGGTTAGGTTATTAAACCCTAACCCTAAAACATCGATCTGTTCTTACTATCTCAGATTTCCTGGGTTTGGTCGAGACCAAGTCTCTGACAGTGGCTAAAACCCTATATTTAGGTCTATGTAAACCCTAACCCGAGAGATCTAAACCTATTTCTATTCTAATCTTTCTGAACTCGTGTGATGAACGATATTATAATCTTATCAAGAATTTTTCAAGGGTAGTACATGTTTTTGTTTTATAGAAGCATAAAAACAACACGATAATTTGTATATCTTTTTTATTTAAAGTTCTTTTTTCTTTGCCTTTGCCGTGTCCTGACTTTTACACGCTGTTCTTGTCAAAGTAATTGTTCGACCACAAACCCCCTATAGCAACGCATTCATAGCAACACATGGTTTTATGTGTTGTAAGAAATTAGCGGGCAACACTTAATATGTGTTGCAAGCATCATACGTTAAGTTATTAGGGTGGTGGCAACGCTTAATATGTGTTGCTAGCACCCTCCGTTGATTAACTAGGATGTGGCAACACTTAATATGAGTTGCTAGCCGTATCCATTGTTTAAATAGGATGTGGCAACAATTAATATACGTTGCTAGCGGAATGTGTTGATTAACTAGGATGTGGCTACAGTTAATTACAACAAAAACAAACCAAATCAATGTCGGTCACATTAATTTACGTTGGTCTAAATTAAAGCTGACATAAATAAGTTAACTTATATGGGCTAAGTTTAACTGTCGTAAATAAAGAACTTATTTATGTCAATACGAAAGAAATCAATGTAAATAATTTAATTTATGGCGGTTAATTTGTTTAGAGCTAATGTAAATATATATATATATATATATATATTAGGAGTCATGAGCTTTCAATAATTAAAGGAAGCCCTAATCCAACTGTACCATCTAAGGGCTTGTTCGGTTATTCCTATCCCATGCGGATTGGATGGGATTGGAAAAAATTATGAAAGATTTTGACTTGTTTGGGATTGAAACCCATCCAATCTCACCCAATCCACATGGATTGAGAGCAAAACGAACAGGCCCTAATAATTTCCATCCAAATCGTATGGATCTTTGTTTAGTAGCCTATTCAAAAGCCCATGGATTCATGTTTCTTACCCTAGCATTTTCACCGCTTTAGCGAAGGCACACAACTGTCGTCGGTTATTCGTCTCCCATCTAGTAATCTTCATTTGCCTCGCAACACAGGCGGCGACGAAGGCAGCACGCAGGCGGCTGTGGCGGCGCTCAGGCTTGGGCTCTCAGCGACGGCGGCAGCGGCTTCCCCTCGTTGTCTCCCCAGTCATCTCATGCATCGCATCTGGTCTTCCATACACTGGTTGGTGACCATGTGATTTGTCGTCTCTCTCAACCCGCCTCCGGTGGTCGTCAACGACACGATGCCTAGTGTTCTTCTGTGCGTCGAGTGATGCTGTCTGCTGCGGGTGAGCCGACAGATGCTAGATCTTATATGTATCTCAATTTCTATTGCCGACGATTACTGATGGGTGGAAGGATGGGTTCAGGTTAATCGACGCGTTCATTCTCTTCGACGCGTAGGTATCCAGTACTAATCTATCTTTTGCTTTTCACTGCATCTAGTTTGTCTCGTTTGATCCCTTGCCTGTTGGTTCACACTCATGCTGTCGATGGCAGCAATGAGGCTTCCCCTGAATACGTTTTAACAATTGAATAAGTAAAAAAACTAATGTATGTAACAATTAACGATGACAAGAACCATTGTTTTTATTTCTTTTAATATGCATTTCTATGATGTAGTTTTTGTCCTATTCAGGTTTAGGAGCTACATTAGGGCTGGTAAGGCATCTTATTTGTTTGCAATTGGACATATTCAGGATTAGGAGCAACTAGACATATTCAACAACTACTATCATTAGCAATTGACACTAATTGAAATAATTCTCATGCACTATATAGATTATATATCAATAACAAATTATGTTCAAGCAAATGTATCTCTTTTATGACAGATATGAACCTGCACCTTTTCAAGTGCTCACTGTCTATGCCAATGCACTACAGGCAATGGGCTGAGAGGCTACAAGATCTATCGCCATAACCTTTTTTGCTATTTCTTTTCTTTTAGAAAAAAGGGTAACTAAATGTTTGGGTTGTTTGCTTTGTAATGCATACATCCTATAAATTATATTTTCTTTCAAAGTCATTTGCTATTTTTAAAATATCTACAGGATGGGCAGAAAGACAGCTAGCTTTTCTACTTCAAAAAAGGAACTATCGAAAATTATCAAGTGAACCATTAAACACTTCAGCATTGATATTAAATAAATATATTTGTTTGCTTTGTACTATAGGATGAGAATGACTATATGTTGCTCCAATATAATAACATCATTAGCATCAATAGGGGCCAAGCCAGGATTTAAGATTAAGGGGGACAAATCAGATTGTGGGGGATGTTAGGAGATAATTTACATTATTTACATGGTGATTAGCTAACAAAATTAGTAACTTCAATGTAATTTGGAGAGGATTAGGAAGGGGGCATTGCCCCCTCTGCCCCCTACTAGAATCGCCCCTAAGCATCAGTCGTCCAAAGCCTACATGTTTTTTCAATCGTAGTTTGATGTTCTAACCCAAGTTTCTTGGTCCTATTTTATGAAGAATGCTCCTTTTATTTTCTTACAAGGAAACAAGTTTAAGCGCTTAAAAAGGCTAGAAGGGAATCTCAAATGGATGACCACTTTGGCTATTCAGATGGTGATGGAATAAGGGAAAACACAGTGGCAAAGAGAGCCAAGTACAATTTATTTGTTCAATCATCAAGGTAGCCACAACAGAATTTGACTTCCTTCTGTCTTTTTGAATCATAATGTGTAATATTTCTTATTTGTAGGAGGAAGATATTTTAAAAAGGACCATGACAAGCAGCAGGTACATTGTTTTTTAATTTTTTAATCTATAAATCCAAAATTTTGGCTAAAGCTTTCAGATGTACATAACTTGCTTTTATCATTTTAATATTAATAGTCTTGCTGCCAAATTAAGAAAGAAAATAAAGTACTACCTCCGTTCATAAATATATGGCATCGTTGACTTTTTCGAAAACTTTGACCACTCGTCTTATTCAAAATATTTATTCAACAATGTAAACTTTTAAGTCAAGCACAAACTACCTTAAGTGATAAAACAAATTACAAAAAATAAATGATAACTTATTATTTTTTGAATAAGGCGAGTGGTCAAAGTTTTTTTAAAAAGTCAACAGTGTCATATATTTACGAACGGGGGAGTACTACACTTGATAAACAAAATACCTTATGCATCCATACACCTGTTGGTTATCAACAGGTAAACTAAACTTAGAACCACTTAAATTTTCATGTAAGTTTTTCTCCCAACAAAGAAACACTTAAATTCCATCTACTGTGCAACTCTCTAACTCACTACTGGATTGTGTTGCAGGTTGCTACATCTATTGCATTTTCAGATGACGACAATACTATGCAAGTGTATTTGCATTACCATTTATTCATCCCAATGTTATGTGCTTCTACTAGATACTCTTATTTAATACCATTCATTTTCTGTTACAAAAAACATAAATCAATAGAAAAAAGAACTAAAAAACAGATGTTGAATCTTCACACAAGGTATGATTTAAGAACTTAATACAACAAGTTTATGTTCCACCATACTTAACTGTTCAATCAAACCTCATTGTAGGGCACAAATGTTTTTCGATCTAATACTCCTAAAAAATCCTCCAACACATTAGAAACACCAGCAAAAAGGTTCTTACAACTCCTTTTATTCTTTTTTACTTACCTGTGGAACAGTTCACAAAGTCGATTACGGAGATCACCAACAGGACATGCTGAAGGTAGTTCCTTCCACTATGATGCTCTCTTGCAACCACATTTTTACTTTGTAGACCAAGCTACTGCATCTAGGGGTGGAAACGAGCCGAGCCGAGTTCGGCTCGGCTCGGCTCGCTCACGTAACGAGTCGAGCTCGGCTCGGCTCGCCCATCTGGCGAGCTCGGAAGAGAGGCTCGGCTCGGCTCGCTCTCGCCGAGCCAACGAGCCTAGCCATAAATATAAATCTGCTCTCTAAATTATAATATAAAATCTTAAAAATATTTTAAATAACATATTTAAATTAGTAAAATAGATATATCACTAATATAATATAGAAAATAGATTATTTTTGTATAGTAATCTCAAATAATATAAATTATTGTCTACTCGGTACTAATATTATATGCTAATTAACATTTTATGTAACAAATTGTTGTTGGGCCGAGCCACGAGCCAGCTCGCGAGCTGCACCGAGCCGAGCCGAGCTGGCTCGCTCTTTTCACGAGCCACAAAAACAGGCTCGACTCGGGCTCGTTCTGAGCGTCGAGCCGGTCCAAGCCGAGCTGCTGCGAGCCCGAGTCAGCTCGTCGAGCTCGAGCTTTTTTTCTAGCCCTAACTGCATCCCATCATGTATGATGTATCTTTACTTGAATCTCCAACTTTCTTTTTCCTGTATATTTTACTACATGGATCATGAAGATACTTTTAAATGTTTTTACTTACCAACATCCACGACATAGTTCTTTAATGTTGACTGTTCCCCCATTCCAAATCATAAGATGTGTTGGCTTTTCTAGGAGGGTCATCCTGGGCACATGACATCGAGAAGAAAAGTAGAGGCCTGATCTAGTTCGATTTTGATTGGAAGAGAAATTTAATTTGATTGAATGTGGACAACTGGAAATCAAATTCGAAGATGTGTTTCGTCTTTTTCCTAAAGAGAAATTTAATTTGATCGAAGTTGTGGATGATATTTTGTAATGGTACTACTATTTTATAATATAGACTTATTTCAGATTATTTGCCATGTGTAAGCCTATAACAGTTTGGAAATTGATAATGTGCAATGTACATGCTCTGCATATTTGTTTTGGTTCAAATAAAAAATAATTATAAATATTTGTTTATGGTTCATTACTTGCAACTTATATAAGCTTTTCCATAATAAAATAAATAAATCAATAAAAATAAATAAAATTCAAAAGTTCCTTACAACATATATAAGCGTTGCCAGAATACATTCTAAATGTTGCACTACCTCTAGAGAAGAATTGGCCTAGTTGTGGCAGAAACACATATAACCGTTGCAGTTGCCAGAAGTATTCGTTGCTTTTTAGAAACGGTTATTATTAGGAGTTACCAACACATAAGTATGTGTTGTAATAGATCCTAGCAACGGCAGCATAGGCAACACATAATTATGCGTTGGTATAGGCCCTAGCAACGCTTAAAATGACATTTAGCAACGCATATATGTGTTGCTATATGGGTGGTTATTTTGTAGTGTTCCTTTAAGCTTTTTTATGCTACTCTGATTATGCCTTCTGATGATAGTCAAATTCTTATGCAATTGTGCACCATAGTGGTTAAATATGTTTTTTGAAGCCTTAATCTGCAACCATGAAATGTAATCTGTAAAAAGAAAAAACACCACCCTGGCACCTTTGCATCGAGTATTATCGTCTTTAGATGGTTGCCCTTTTCAATCCTAAGAATCTAAACATTCAGCAGATTCAAGGATCTTGTGACATCCACGAACTAACTGCTTTCTGTGTTGATAAGGACATCTGCTATGATCATCACAAGTGTTTTCTCTTCACTTGCAGCAAAAAATCTGATGTATAATGTTATTTAACTTGAAAGTAATGGAAGATGCTTACTTTTGCACGCATGCAGGCTCTATTTATCATTTTTTGAGGTCCACATGTCTTCTATTTGCTTGTAGGTACTTTAGATTATACTGCAATAAACAGTATTACAGAAAAAAGAGGATTTTAATTTTGATAAGCATTATAACACATTCAGACATTCAGAAAAGAGAAAAGACAATGCAAAGTATGTGTTAGGTTCCGTTTGGTTTTACAGAGATGGGAATAAGATGTTTTAGATATGATATATGTTACTACATGCTTGGACCTTCACCATCTTAAGAAATAAAAGACGAAATCGATGACTTGACCCAAGCTGCAGTTGGAGTGGCTTATGGATCTTGAAGCAATCTAGCTTGATCGACTTCATTGCAGCTAGTGCGCCCTTTTCCCCCTAATACTGTTTTTATCATTGTTTTCAGATTGGTTTCATGGCTATCAAATGTCCATTTCCCATATGCCATGGCAAATACGGACTTAGCAGCACATCTACATTCATTTCTTATAATAGGAATATAGCAACTAATAGTATCACTTTCATGTTGGATGTGATGTTAACCGAGAAAGGAAATAATTTGGATATACTTTGTTGGTCTCCTAGCAATTATTTCATTTAGAGTTCAATTCGTCTTCTGCTGATTTCTTTATTACAAGATAAAAACAACTATATTATAAAAGAGATCCTTTTATATACTGAACAAAACAGGGGTAAACTTAACCTTAATTTATTTTCCTAAAGATTCAAACACACCCAACCCATTAGCAGGCCTACATACCTTTTATAGCCAACGAATGACACTTTTGAGAGAGCGCCAACGGCGCGCCATGCTTTCTAGTATATATTAAATTATAGATTTACAAACCCTTATTATAATAAGATAGCAACAAGCACCATTATAAAGCAATTCATCTTCAATTTCACAAACATGTAAAGATTAATTGCACAATACTAACATCATATGCTGCTAGAAACAAAGTTCACAAAACCATAACCAATAATCAAATATTAAATATGCAATGTAGATATGCAGCCATGCAATAATGTAAATATTTAAGCACTTGTCACATCCACACATATCCATATCACAGATCATAACTACGAGAAAACAAGACTATGAGAGATGAGACGACACCAACGACTAGACAAACTTGTGTTGTGGCTTGGCTCGTGAGCTAGCTCACGAGCTAACTCGAGCTGGCTCATTAGAGAACTGAGCTAGAATGCTAGTTTGGCTCGCTACAAAATTAAAACGAGCCGACTCGAGCCGAGCTACTAACGAGCTGAGTCGAGCGAGTTATCGAGCCACGAGTATTCCGTCCAACCCTAAGGACACTTAGGCCCTTAAGTAGTGCATGCAGCAGACCTGTAAGGCTATAACCCCCAAAATGACCCATTTGCAATCTTGTTATAATCGTTTATGAGCTTCGTTAATTTCTCATCGGACCCACAAATCATAGACACACACATCATAGATACGTGATGGTATAATAGCAGTGAGCCAAAACTGGAAGTCAATCTAGCGGTTGTCTTGCCAAGGTATAACCTCAACGGTGACTGCATTTAATGTGATATTATGAGCACGACTCCACTGTGACATTGTCACATCCAATTTTAACAATAAACCAAGTGCATGCTATATATGTGTCCAGAGATCAACCACACACATATATAGATCCATTATAGAGGATATCAATCATAGAGTCTTATCCATTACAAGAACATCAAAAGCCTTAACAAAATCATAAAAGATAATTAGTTCTCGAGTGCACATCCTCCCAATCCATATGTAACATTGACTGGTTGACACAAGACTAGAAGTCTTCCAAGTACTTAGCAAAACCATAATCATTTGTTACCCATCTAGAATTTTACCTAAAAATTAAAATAAACGAGCATAAGTACTTTCATACTTAACACATAAAACACGGGGATATACGAGGCTCAAAAAGGATAGACACGGGCTGACTTCGATGAGCATTTTATTAGGTCAAACATTTAACAATAGCTAATGTTTAGTTATGCTTAACCTAAGTAGAAGCCATATGATCAATATATGAGAAACATTTATCATATCGATTATCATCGTAATTCAGTGATCACTATTTTAAGTCACCTCGTAACCGTGAACACGACTAATATATTAGTTTAACACTCTATACATAATGTACATTTTAGCCTATAGCTATATATTATCTTGTTTGTAGCTCTGTTAGGTCACTTATCTATAGACGAGAGCTCTTTGTTGCGCGTTGCCAACTGTATTAGCCTTGGAGATGACATTAAGTTGATGATGAATGGGTCAAATGTGTGGACGTGGATGAGAACCCTTCCCATGGGCGAAAGAACTTTTGGCATCGGATGTTGATTCTCTCATGTGATTGGATGTTGGGGAGAACGTCAAGACAAACCTCAATCATGTGCCAAATAGCCATAACTAGTGACACACTAACATTTGGTTGTGAACGCAGGGTCCAAAGACCCTAGCTAGGAACCTAAGGGGATCATCGAGTTCATGCCCCTCCGGACGGGCCGACAACCCCTTCGTCTTCGTCCTCCTGTCGCGGACTAGGGCGATTTCAGAGACTACCCTAGGACCTCACATCAAAGACCAAGGTGGGATCAGAATCTGACTCGGGTGGAGTTTGACCCCAGTGTCGATGTTTGGTACCGACGACACACTACGGGACATATCATGTAGTGCCTTTGGGAGGACAGCGAAGTTGATTGCAGCTCGATGGTTCATGCAAGGCACGATGGAACACAACGGGTTATACAGGTTCAGGGCACCCATATACGTAACACCCTACGTCTTGTGCGTTTCTGGTGGATACCGTGTATGTATTGCTTGGAGGTTGAAGATTACAAAGAATTACAAAGGATGAAGATGATTGCGGTGTGTTAGTCTCTCCTCTTTCGTATGGGTTCCTTTCAGCCTTATATCGAACTAAAGAGAGCTCTCCCGCACAATCCCATAACACTATTCCTATCTATCGACCTAGAAGCGTGAGACATCATCCAGCGGTAAGTTGGCTCTTCGTGAAGCCTGCACGTACGCTGCATGCGCGGAGCACGATCTTGGGAACCTTCAGGGCCCATGCGTGTGTCTCCTTCAGTCGTCCTTGGTTGCATCCGACTGAGGCCCACTGGGCACCTTATAGCTAGGCCATTGGGGGCCTATAGGAGGCCCACGAAGCATAACGGTGCCATGATGACCCAAGGGATATCTATCCCCCACAAGCCCCCGAGACTCAAGTCGATTTTTAGTATAATCGGCTCGAGACTCTCAAAAGTGAATCCTGGTTTTGATGAAGTATCTCTGCCAAGTTCGTTGATTGCTTTTCTTATGTATAACTTCCTTCCAATATTCTGATCCGTAGGTCACCCAATGGGTGTAGCCCCAAGCTTCGAGCTGACTTGGATAGCAATCGACTCGAAGGTCCTAGAAAACCGCACTTCGGTGGATCATCTTGTGGACATGGTATTTGGTTGATTGAGATTCTAGCTGACTGAATTCTACTCACCGAGGTCCGACCCACTGAAGTCTGGTCGACTAAGACCTGTATGACTAAAGTTTGACCGACTAAGATATGTTAAGTTCACTCGACTGAAATTCAACCGATTGAGGTCTAGCTGACTGAATTTCGTCTAACCAAACTCTGACCGATTGAGATCCGGTTGACTAAGTATGATCGACTGACGTCTGACGAGTTTGTACTGAACGGTGGCGAATTGGATTGGAAATCTCTTGCTTTTATTCTAAGAGTCAATTTTTTTAGAAAAAATCTAACGTGGGGCACCCAATGGGTGTGTTTGCTGCCTTTTCTATAAAACAGTTCTCTGAGTTGACATAGCGTAATGACGTATGTTAGTCACATCTGATGTTGTGTTCGTCATGTTCGCCAGAGATACGTCGTTTCTTGGAAATCGAAGAAACTCTTGATTACTTGTGACTGTTCACCGTACAGATGGAACACGAAGGGATGCCAGTTCCCCTTAATAAATGAGGGACTCCCCGGTATTGCCTTCATCAATCACTCCGCTCATGCTTCTTTGAAGCCCTCTCCCTCTTCTAAACCAGAGAATACCCACTCTTCCAACACCATGGTCGACGATGAGAAGTGTAAAAGGCATCCTAATCCCTTTTCTAAGTCCTTCGAAGACCCAGAGTACTCCAGCTCCGAGGGGGAGCTCCTCGTCGCCTCCACGCTCGCCATCGAGTTTTTCATTGTTTAATACCGACAACTCGATGGGCCTCACCCCGGTTGAGGGGGCCTTCCTCAAGGTCGTGGAGCGCCCGGGCCTCGTCGACTCTGATGAGTTGAATGAGGACGTGGAGGAGGCAGGGGAGGAGGAGACGGTGGGCATGGTCGGTGGCAAGGGCGACAACAACAAAGGTGGTGCCGGTAGGAAGGGAAAGGATAGTGGCAGGGGTGGCGGCAAGAGCAGTGGCAAGGGCAACACGGACAAGGGCAGAGGTAGCGGTCGTGGCTGCAGCAGTGGCAAGGACGGTGACAGTTGTGATGGCAACGACAAGGGCGACAATGATGGCAAGGGTGGCGACGGCTGCAGCACCGGTGGCAAAGCGCTATCGATTTAAGGTCCTGTTTGATTCGCTGCCTAACTTGTCACACTTTGGCTAACTTTTCTGGCTAAGGTTAGTTCTTCATTTCGAACGTGTTGGCGCCGATCCGAGCGCCAATCACTGCGATGAGAACCGGCGACAGTGCTCTCAGCAGAGGCGCGGACGGTCCGCGACCTGGCACAGAGGCTAGGGTTGCTGCCTAACAAGTCGGACGGTCCGTGACTGGTGCCCGACAGTCCGCGCGTGCGCAGGGGCTACGGAGTTCGCCGATGGCGCCTGGATCTCACTCCCGGGAGGGACCCCGTCGGGAAGGAGAGATCCTAAGGTTTGTCTTGGGATTGATAGGCCACCAAGACGCCTTTAAACAACGTATAGTCGGTGAGAGATGGAGATTAGAGAGAAGAATCTAAGTTATTGTTTACTCTTAGGGCAAAAGGTAAAGAACAGAAAGTAATTTGATTGATTCATCGATTGTTGGATTTTCAATCGGTCGCCTTCAAATATATAAGGGGAGGTCTGAACTCATCGCTAAACACACAATGATATATGAGTTTCAACCGCCTGATTCGATATAATCGTGGACTGTCTGCGTCTACGGGCGAATCGTCCGTGGGCTGGACCGTTCGGCCATGTTCAGTGTCACAAATGATGCTCAACAGAACGTCTAACCTTAAGTAAAGTGTGACACAGTTAGCCACAAACCAAATATACCTTAATGTCTAGCTCCCTTTTTATCTCCTCCGATGTAGATGCAACCTAACAAGCCTCACGGTGCACGCCGCACCCGCACGGTCTGCGTTTCTTCTCACTCCGAAGTCGAAGTGATGAGTCAGAGAGTTTTGACGCGGTATTCCCTTACGTTCCACACAATCACACTGACGTGGCGTGAAGTTGCCAAGTAGGAGTAGAAGTATCCTATCCTAGAACAGAAATTTGGAAAAACGCTAGCCTTTATTTTATTGTTGCGGACTCGTCCGCAAACTTTTCTTCTGTCCGAACGGGTTGGATCGGCGACGTCATCCCCGATCCGACAAGCAGAGTCAGTGGCTAGGCACGTGAGGCCGTGCCGTTTGGTCGACGCGAACGCTACCTTTCCGTTACCCCCCTCCACGTCACGGAAGCCCATCGCGACCGCCCGTTCCAGATCGCACGGGCCACGGCGCCATCCAAGTCCGCCTGGCCCCACATGCAGCGAGCGGCTCACGCCGTGTCCCCATTCCCAGCTCCGCCTACCATAAAACCCATCCGCTGTTTGCGTCTTCATTTCTCTCTCTCCTCTCATCTCCACCTCTCCTCCGGCTAGGGTGTTCACGCCTGCCGCGGCGAAGCTTCTGCCCTCCCCGGCGTCGCGCTCTGGTCGTCGTCGGCCGGGTAAATCTGCCCGCTCCTTCTCCCTACCCTTCCTCACGGTGTGGATCTGGGCTGTCGACGGGTTTTAGATTCATGGGGCGTGTAAGTAAGATTGCTGAGATCCGTGGCGTCGATGTTTAGGGGCTGGATTCGTGCTTTATTTCTAGGGATGGTTGGTTCCACCGGTGGATCGAGCAAACAGAACCGATGCAACAGGGTTGGCGGTGGTTTTGTCATGCTAAGAACCAGCTAAATTGTTTGGATCCGAGCTAATTGGATCTGAGCTAGTTGGTTAGCAATGATCGCGTATTTGCCACGGCATGTTGATCCATTAGTGCAGTTTATTAGGTAGGAGTTATTATATATATTTGCAGATCGTCTGCATCCTTTTCTAAGCTTATGTGGCTTGGCTTGGGTTTAGCCAGCACTTGTAAGCTTTCAGACAAATCTTGATGCACATGACAAACATTGTTTTGCTTTCTGAGCATTCTGTTCGACTGCAAACTGCACACATGTCCTATGTGTGCCTTCTCAAGAAGGAAATATCTCTATGTAGAAGGTTGTTGTATAAACTCGATAGGCTCATTTATATTACGGTAAAGCCAGTGCATCTTATTAAACTTGTCAGCCATATTAGACTGTATGGTCATACTAATCATTGTATCATGAGAACTTACCAATTTCTCTTTTTCCTTATTACAGGAAGATGGCTGGCGGCTTCAGGGTACTTCATCTGGTCAGGCCCTTTCTGGCTTTCTTGCCAGAGGTGCAGAGCGCGGATAGGAAGATACCATTCAGAGAAAAAGTTATCTACACTGTTATTTCTCTCTTCATTTTTCTGGTGTGCAGCCAGCTCCCACTCTATGGCATTCATTCGACGACTGGAGCTGATCCTTTCTACTGGATGCGTGTTATCCTTGCATCAAACCGTGGCACTGTGATGGAGTTGGGTATTACTCCAATTGTGACCTCTGGTATGGTAATGCAACTTCTTGTCGGATCGAAGATCATTGAAGTTGACAACAGTGTGAGAGAGGATCGTGCTCTGCTGTAAGTGTTGTCTTTCTAAAAATATTGTGATCTTCAATTATCACAATTCTAATCGTAGCATTTCTCTATCAAGTCTGCCATAGTAGATTATAAACCTTCTGATCTGTATTTAATATATTTGTATTGTGATGCACATTGCATTTCTTTACTCAGGAATGGTGCACAAAAGTTGCTTGGTATCTTGATCGCTATTGGGGAAGCTGTGGCATATGTCCTGTCTGGAA
The DNA here is from genome assembly GCF_902167145.1 of Zea mays. Taxonomy (NCBI): domain Eukaryota; kingdom Viridiplantae; phylum Streptophyta; class Magnoliopsida; order Poales; family Poaceae; genus Zea; species Zea mays. The sequence continues at coordinate 25,807,008 of NC_050096.1, forward strand.
TGTATGGTAGTGTAAGCCAACTTGGAACAGGGAATGCTATTCTCATTATACTTCAGCTTTTCTTTGCTGGCATCATTGTCATCTGTTTGGATGAACTTCTCCAGAAAGGTTATGGTTTGGGATCTGGTATTTCTCTGTTCATTGCTACCAATATCTGGTAAGCATGTTGGATTTAATCCTTTTATTGATGTTGATATTAGATTGATGTAATGTTCTGTTCCACTTAGTCTTATAATAAGACTGCTTTCATGTAGTGAGAATATCATCTGGAAGGCATTTAGCCCCACAACCATCAACAGTGGTCGTGGCGCTGAATTCGAAGGGGCTGTCATTGCACTGTTCCATCTGTTGATTACGAGAACCGATAAAGTCCGTGCTCTTCGTGAGGCTTTCTACCGCCAGAACCTTCCAAATGTGACCAATTTGCTTGCCACTGTCTTGGTATTCCTCATAGTTATCTATTTCCAAGGCTTCCGTGTTGTGCTTCCAGTGAGATCAAAGAATGCTCGTGGCCAGCAAGGCTCATATCCAATTAAGCTGTTCTACACTTCAAACATGCCCATCATCCTTCACTCTGCGCTGATTACCAACCTCTATTTTATATCCCAGGTACACACCTCATTTCTAATGCTGCAGTAAGTTATATCTTCTGTATGTGTAACTGCTAATGTATTTTACTGCTATCACAGCTTCTCTACAGGAAGTACAGTGGAAACTTCCTTGTTAACCTTCTTGGGAAGTGGAAGGAGTCTGAATACTCTGGCCATTCTATTCCTGTTGGTGGTCTTGCTTACTATGTAACTGCCCCATCAAGGTGAAAAGCTAGTTCCTTCATTGGGGACTGGGGAGGCCTTCTCGCCATGATCATTTTTGTTGTTTTTGTTATTCAATAATTAGGTATTCTTTTGACTAACAATAGCACATTGGAAACCACGCAGTTTGGCTGATGTCCTTGCAAATCCATTCCATGCACTGTTTTATGTGGTCTTCATGCTGTCAGCCTGTGCTCTGTTCTCAAAGACATGGATTGAAGTTTCCGGTTCATCAGCAAAGGATGTTGCTAAGCAGCTCAAGGTACGGACAAATATACACATCTTTTTATGTAAAATTTTGGTCCTGTTTGGCATTGGCATAAAGCTGCTGGCTGTACCAGCAGCTACAGTACTCTGTTAGGACGCCAACAGCTTTACACTGCAGCCGAACAGGCCCGACTGCCAGGCTGAGGTAGTTTATCATAAATTGTTGTCTATATTCGAAACATTATATGATTGATAAATCTAGATCATAGTTATTAAGGCCGGTAAGGCGATATAAGGCGACCGACCCCCTTTTTACCTTTTAGGCGGTAAAGCGTAAGACGAGGCGACACCTTAATTATACAGTAATATAAATATAAAAGATTAGACCAAATATCATGTATATAACACTAATTCAAAATAGGTAGCACAAGCCTAGTAGGCCCATTTGAGCCTAGTAGAAGAGAGAAAGGGAAAAAAAAAAAGAAAAAGAAAAATGGCCTACAACCAGTCAGCCAAGAGGCCAACCAACCTAGCCCAATACTAGTTTTAGGTTAAAACCTAAGCCTACAACCACTCCCGTGCAGCAGCACTGCAGCAGCCACTCCCTCAGCTGTCGCTCTCCCTCCACTCCCATGCAGCCACCGCCGCTCTCCCTCCATTCCCGTGCAGCCGCCGCCACTCTCCCTCAGCTGTCGCTCTCCTCCCTCGCAGCTCCTCTTTCCCTCCTCGTAGCTCCTCTCCTCTGTTTGGTCGGCTGGAGCCACGCGCCGCCGCCGCAGCCCTATGCCGTGGCGGACGCGTTACGCTCGAGGGCAAGGCGAGTTAGATGCCTCGGTTTCTAGGCGCTCCTTAGCGCCTAAGCGACGCTTCAAGGACGCCTTGATAACCATGATCTAGATGCTAGTCTGAGTACACTAATCTCCACACTTTTAGGGGGTGTTTGGTTCCACCCAACTAAAGTTTAGTCCATGTCACATCGAATGTTTGAATGATAATTCTGGGTATTAAACATAGTCTAATTATAAAACTATTTACATAGATGAAGACTAAAAGACAAAACAAATTTATTAAACCTAATTAAGCTTATATTTAATACGCATAATTGATATTCAAGCATATAATGTTTTGGTGTCAGGTCTTTGCGTGTTCTGTACATGATACGGAACCACGTTTTCTGGTTCTTGAATCCATGTATGAAACCTGAAATTGACGAACACGTTTTTGGTTGAGAGAAACACATGCTATTTGTAGTGGGATACAATATAATCTTAATGATTTTTCACATGCCTATCAGTTGAAGATTTGGTATGGAGCAGTTTGCTAACCTGTGATCCTGACACTGGATATTATATGCAGGAACAACAAATGGTGATGCCAGGCCATCGTGAGTCGAACTTGCAGAAGGAACTTAACCGATACATCCCCACTGCTGCTGCATTTGGTGGTGTATGCATTGGCGCATTGACCGTCCTGGCTGATTTCATGGGTGCGATTGGTTCAGGAACTGGTATATTGCTCGCTGTGACAATCATATACCAATACTTCGAAACCTTTGAGAAGGAAAGGGCGACTGAGCTTGGTTTCTTTGGTTTTTGATTAGTAGCTGTGGAACCTTAACTTGGCTATAGCTGAATTTTCTTGTAAGTCCCTGTAGTGCTTAGCCAGTTGTAACTTAAAGAGTTCTGTTTAGGTTGCCTTCTTGCGGCCACAATCATGTAGCAGAATGTGCGTGTGTTTCAGGTTAGCGTGGGGGTATGTGCATCTGTCCAAAGAGAGTCTGCAATTTGGCAACCGGATATTTTGTTATCAATTTCAGTTACTTCGAACTGAGCATGTTCTCATTCCCACTTTCTGTTTCGGTCTGTTACTAATTTCTCAGAACATTAGATGCTCACAGGCGCTTTATTCTAATGTCTCTATTTCATGACGAGATATGAACATCTCTGAATCTGATTGCTTCTTTGTGTCTGTTGCTGAAACAAATGGCCAAATCTTTCATTAATGGTGATGGTAATACGATGGTATTTTTTTTACATTGCATGCGGCATATTTGCAGTATGTATATTTTTCTAGAGTTCCAGGGTCACGCCCATCAGGACATAAAGGCACAGCACTGGACTACAATATGCAAGTCAACCCATCATACATAATGGAAACCCAAGTACCCAACGTACACAACACTAGAATACAAGGATGTGAATGTAACAAGTACGCATGGGCTGTTTGTATTAATTAGCCACAACTAAACTTAGGCAAGTGTAGGTGGCTACAAAAAACAGAAAATTTAGAGTAACACTTTGTTTGTCACAATTAACCTCAGAAAAGTGCAGCAAGCTGTAAAAGTACGGCTGCCAAACTAAATTTAGAGACACTTTTATCGTATCCAAGTGAATTTTATCATTTCTTTTTACTTAGAGCCTAAAAGAATATTACTTCCTCCATCCCAAAATAAAATTCGTTTTACCTTTTAAGTTGATTCATATAACAATTAATGTAATTTATTTTTATATATGTTTAGATTCATTATCATCCATTTGAACATAGACATGAAAATTAAGAGCTAAAACAACTAATATTTTGGGACAGAGGGAGTAAAGTTTAGTTGCACATTTATGAACTTGGTCAAATTTGCATAAGATGAAGTAACAAAATGTGATTAGCAACTAACCTTACATATATGTAATTAAACTGTAACACCAGGACTGTAACACCCCTGGTGTTACGAGAACTAAAACACTGACATGACATCATATGCATTGGCATTACATTGTTGTGATACACTTAGAATGAATCCACTAGGTAAAATCTCAAAAGAATGTGTGATGTGATGTTTACTTATAGTACCTAGTTAAGGTGTATTGCTTAAGTTAGAGGGAGGGAGGGAGGGAGGGAGAGAGAGAGAGTCACTCAATGAGCCAGTAGCATGTTGACTCTATGTGTTAATGACAAATGAGTAATCTTGTTAAAATAGGTGGTTGTGCTCAAAGGGTAAGGGCTAGAAGGGGTGAAAAGTGAAAAGGAAATAGGGTTAACCTTTTTCTACAATTAATTTTGGTGGTTGAATGTCCAACACAAACATATGGACTAACTAGTTTGCTCTAGAATTCATGTATTACAGGTACATAAGGTTCAACACAAACCAATAAATATTCAAGTTAGGGATCCAATTCAAAAGGAGCAAAAGGGACTTGAGTGTGCTGTGGTCTGGCGCACCGGACTGTCCGGTGTGCACCAGGACCGTACAGGGTCCAACCAGCCACTCTCGGAAAAACGCAGGCGCTATAATTCACCGGACTATCCGGTGTGCCACCGGACTGTCCAGTGTGCCAGCGGGCAACGACTATCTAGTGCACAACGGTCGACTCTGACGGATGAACAGTGAAGCACTGTACCACAGCAGAAGTCAGAGCAGCAAGTCAGAGGGGCACCGGACTGTCCGGTGCTGCAAGAGGACAAAGTTCCAACGGTCCCCCGAGCTCCGAACTCTAACGGTTGGGTGACGTGGCGGCACACCGGACAACCTACAATGCCTGTCCGGTGGTGCACCGGACTGTCCGGTACGCCCATCGACAGCAGCCTCCCCAACGGCTACTTTGGTGGTTGAGAGCTATAAATACCCCCAACCACAACAACTTCAAGCATCCAAGGTTTCCGAACATCACATTCAATACAAGAGCTCTCGCATTCACTCATAGACACAATTCAAAAGATCAAAGCCTCTCCAAGTCCCAAATTCATCTCAAACACTTAGTGACTTGTGAGAGAGAGATTTTGTGTTCATTTGAGCTCTTGCCTCTTTGATTGCCTTTCTTCTTTCTCATTCTTGTTCTCAAGTGACTTGTAATCAAAGCAAGAGACACCTAAGAGTGTGGTGGTCCTTGTGGGGTCTTAGTGACCCGATTGATTAAGGGAAAGGCTCACTCGGTCTAAGTGACCGTTTGAGAGAGGGAAAGGGTTGGAATAGACCCGGTCTTTGTGACCTCCTCAACGGGGACTAGGTTCTTTGGAACCGAACCTCGGTAAAACAAATCACCGTGTTCATTCGCTTGATTTCCATTTGATTTGTTTTCCCCTCTCTCTCAGACTTGATTTTAGTTCTAACGCTAACCCCAGCTTGTAGTGTGTGTTTAAAGTTGTAAATTTCAGATTACGCCTATTCACCCCCTCTAGGCGAATTTCAATTGGTATCAGAGTCTGGTGCTTCATTAAGAGTCTAACAACTCGAAGTGATGTCGGGAGAACACGCCAAGAGGGAGATCGTGACCGGTGACAAGCTCGCAAGCTCGGGGAGAACCCTCTCAAGGGAGTCCGGCCACAAGCATAAGGAGGAATCCTCTTCCTCCACCAAGAAGCATCAGAAGGGTGACAAGAAGAAGAAGAAGATAAAGAAGGTGGTCTACTACGAGACCGACTCTTCGTCACCCTCCACGTCATCAAGCTCCGACTCGTCCGTCGCTTCTAAGCGCCATGAGCGCAAGAAGTATAGTAAGATGCCCCTACGCTATCCTCACATTTCAAAGCGCGCTCCATTACTTTTCGTTCCCCTAGGCAAACCACCATATTTTGATGGTGAAGATTATTGTATGTGGAGTGATAAAATGAGGCATCATCTAACCTCACTCCACGAAAGCATATGGGACATAGTTGAATTTGGAGCGCAGGTACCACAAGTGGGGGTCAAGGACTACGACTCGGACGAGGCCGCCCAAATTAGGCACTTTAACTCCCAAGCCACGTCTATACTCCTCGCCTCCTTGTGTCGAGAGGAGTATAACAAGGTACAAGGGTTAAAGAGCGCCAAAGAAATTTGGGACGTCCTCAAGACCGCGCACGAATGGGACGAGGTGACCAAAATTACCAAGCGGGAGACGATCGAGGGGAGCTCGGTCGATTCGTCCTCAACAAAGGAGAAGAGCCGCAAGCAATATACAACCGGCTAAAAACCATGGTGAACCAAGTGCGCAACCTCAGGAGCACCAAATGGGATGATCATGAAATGGTCAAGGTTATTATAAGATCCCTCGTTTTTCGTAATCCTACTCAAGTTCAATTAATACGTCGGGATCCTAGATATAAACTAATGTCTCTCGAGGAAGTGATAAGCAAGTTTGTGAGCTTTGAACTAATGACCAAAGACTCCAAACATATTGTCAACTTGGAGCAAGGTGCCACCTCCACACCCGAGGTGCAACCCGTCACATTCAAAGCGATGGAAGAGAAGAAGGAGGAGTCAACGCCAAGTAGGCTTCCAATCGACGCCTCCAAGCTCGACAACGAGGAAATGGCGCTCATCATCAAGAGCTCTCGCCAAATCCTCAAGCAAAGGAGGGGGAATGACTACAAATCCCGCTCCAAAAGGGTGTGCTACAAATGTGGTAAGCCCGATCATTTTATTGCAAAATATCCAATGTCAAGTGAAAGTGACAGGGACGACAATAAGAAGGGGAAGAAGAAGGAGAAGAAGAGGTACTACAAAAAGAAGGGCGGTGATGCCCACGTGTGTCGGGAATGGGACTCCGACGAGAGCTCCACCGACTCCTCCTCCGACGAGGATGCCGCCAACATCACCGTCAACAAAGGCCTCCTCTTCCCCAACGTCAGCCACAAATGTTTCATGGCTAAGGACGGTGTTGGGGACTTGTTCTCAAGTGCTATGAGTTAAGAACAAGGCAACATAGAAAATGTTAATCGTTAAAGTCCTTCGTCCTCCGAAGCATTATTTCCCTTAGGATATAATGGTTTACGGACGAAGGTTATGAAGGACGTACCTTCATAAATTCATTAAACAATGACGAAGGATGAAATATAAAGAATATATAAAAGACAACATGAACAATTATATATTATTATCAGGCATAAACAGAAATATCATTGAATTACAAGTGTACCTTCAATTGGAAGGAGGTGACAGTACAAGCGTGACGCAAAAAGCGAATGCCAAGTCAGCGTGTCCAGTACGAGAGTACTGTTCACCTATTTATAGGCACGGGACGCAGCCCGTGCAAAGTTACATTAATGCCCTTTACACTCGATAATAATTCTATAGTAATCTGTCGAGGTCTAAATAGCCTTTTCATCCTTAAGTCGGTTTCACCTGCTGCTGTTACGCCGAAGCTTTCCTTCTTATACCTTCGGCGCTTCACCAACCTTCGTATTATTCTGGTCTACTGTGATGCCTGACTTGAGTCCGAAGATACCTGTTCACACATTATACTCCAGAAACACTATTAAATCCTGTTTTTGAGGACCTTCGGAAGCCGAAGGTCCCCAACAGTAGCCCCTCGCAATATTAATTTGTTTAAAATAATAAATTTAGATTGCGACCTGGACGAAGGCTTTACGCCGAAGGTCCGAAAAAACACCTTCCCTTTGCTAGAATAGCAACATTCACTGACAAGCGGGGTCTTTCAATTTTCAACGCACTTGGCGTATAAATACGGCCATACCGCAAACGCATTTGACACGCTCTCTGGCCAACTGCTCCCGCTCACTCAATTTTTAACTCTTGTGCACTGCGATTTGCTAAGCTTTTTAGTTTTGAAGCTTCGGCTTTGAAAATAGTTTTTTAGTGTCTCCGAAGATGTCCGAAGATAAGAAGACTGCTGCTGAGACGAAGCTGAGCCTCGACGAAGAGAAAAATTTGGGGTTTCTTATAGCGATGTCAAAGACCAACACAGAAAAAATCACCAAGGAAATTCTGGAAGGTTTGTCTGAGGATACTGGTGACAGTGACAGCTATGATGTGGACAGTGGTGGTGAAGACTCCGAAGATCGTCCATGGCGACCAAGCCATTCAGTTTATGGTAAATCAACTATCAAAGAGAATCATCTTATCAACTTGAGAGGAAGGTATTTTAGGGATTCGTCCATTGTGAGGGCCGACGAAGGGGAAAAAACTTGCCCACACCCTGAAGAGAATGAAGTCGTAGTGTACCGAAGCTTTTTGAAAGCTGGACTGCGATTTCCTTTGAGCAGCTTCGTTGTGGAGGTGCTGAAAATATTCGAAGTCTATCTCCATCAACTTACCCCCGAGGCAATTATAAAGCTGAATATCTTCGTTTGGGCCGTGAGAAGCCAAGGTCTGAAGCCTGACGCAAAAAGCTTCTGCAATATACATGAATTATCATATGAAACAAAACCTTGGGGTAAGGAACAGTATCACAACAATTTTGGCTGCTACAGTTTCGTTTCTCGGTCCGGGTCAAGCTGCCCCGTGCCAACCTTTCGGAAGAGATGGCCCGAAGACTGGATGACAGAATGGTTCTATGTGAAGAATGATCTGACAATACGAGAAGATATCAAAGGTATAATTATGCGTCCTATTTGGCAAAGCTTCGGCCTTCGGAGGCCGAAGGTTGAAATGAATGAAGCTGCCGAAGAATGCCAGAGGGCCTTCGGCGCAGTCTGTTCTTTCATTGGAACAAGAGACTTAGTACAAGAGCATATTGCCTTCAGGGTATGGCCGCTTGCGGAGAAATGGGAAATGCCACAAGAAACCGTAAAAGAGGCCGACGAAGGTGGACTTATCAGGTTGAAGTACACTTTTAAATTTGGAGATAAATTCGTTGAGCCAGATGATGACTGGTTAAAAAGTATTGAAAATTTAAGTGATGAACTACTTGGGGCTTATTCGAAGGCCGAAGACACTGCAATGTCAGCAGCCTTCGGAGGCCGAAAAAAGAAAAGGCTGAATCGGGTATTTGATGCAATCGGGTTTGTCTACCCTGACTATTGCTATCCCATTCGAAGGCAGAAGAGAAAAAACACAACCTCTGCAAAAGAAGAAGCTGCAATTGCTCCTAGCGAGCCAGAACCGAAAAGAAAGAAGATAAAGGTCCTTACACATCGGCCGCGCTATATTGAACCAGCTTCGGTGCCTGAGTTTACCGGAGAAACTACTTCGGCCACCGAAGCTGAAAAACCAACCGAGCCAACTTTGCTGCCAGAAGTCGCAGAAACGGCCGAAGTGCCAACAAAAATAGAATTGGAACAATCAAAGATTTTGCTAACAGAAACGAAAGAGAAGGCCGAAGCGCCGTCCACAGAAAAAATGGAAGAGATAAAAGAAGCAACTGAGGGCTCCAAAACATCAGAAGTTTTGAGTCCTGCAGCAAACATTGAGACAGTGAAAAATCAAAAAGTGCCAGCCGTGACTCCGAAAAGAAAGAGAATGGCTAATGTGCTAGATGTACTGGAAACGATCAAATCTTCAAGCACACCTCCGAAGAAGGCTGCTGTCATTCCTGAAACAACAACCGAAATTTCTGGTTCTAAAGCTCCAGAGCAAGAGACTGAAGCCGAAGCTGGGCCCTCAGAGCCCGCAAAGATAAAACCCTTGGAAAGTGAGGCAGAAAAAATAACAAAGCCAGCTTTTGTTGAAGAAACCGGTGTTATTGCCCCCGAAGCATCCCCCAAAGTTCGTGATTATATTGTTCGTCATGCTTCGGGGAAAAAACTATCAGAAAAAGAAGAGCAAGAGGCCCAGCACTACGCCCAAAAATTGAAATATCCAAAGGGGGCGTTAATATTCAATGGCAGTGGAGAAGAAGACTTCTTGTATTGTCTTCCCGACAGCAAGGGAAATTTCTGTCTGTCGGGAGATGAGCAAGAGCTTCGGATTTCCAACTTTAGAAGACGGGCTCTCGGTGCTGTCGAAGAACGATCTGGCCGACAGCCTGGCTTACAATAGCTTAAAGGTGCGACAAATGAAATTCTTGTATTTTTTGTTGAATCCAAAATTTTTCGTTTGTTTAAACCTATTGACGCACACATATTTCTCTTTGCAGGGCCTGATACTTAGCAATGCCCTCAGGGCACAGAAGGATGCTGAAGACGAAGGGTATTCTATAGCCCTGAGCAACCTTCGTTCCGAAGTTATTGAACTGAGGAACGAAGGTCTTGAAAAAGATAAAATATTACACTCATTGATAAATAAAATAAAGGAAGACGAAGCCGCTTTTAAAGGTCAAGCTGAAGCTCAGAAGCGCAAAATTGAAGATCTTCAGAAACAACTGGCCAGAGCCAAGGAAGAACGCATACTTGAAGAAACAAAGCGAGAACTCAGCGACCAATGGGCCGATCACCTAGAAATAACTGTTGAAGAGCTTCGTTCGTCTAGAAAGAGATGCTATAACAAATCTATAGAGTGTGTTAAGAAGTTAAAAGCTAGCTTCGCCAGGGTCGGCGCTTTCTCAAGCGAAGAAAACTTTACAAGAGGCAATCCCGAAGGTCCCATTGAATGGATCGACCACGAAGCTGAGGCCTTCGAAGAAATTTTAAATAGCCGAGGAGATATATGTGCGTTCTCTGGCGCCAGAGGGATTGCCACCATCTTAGAGAAGAAGGGCTGCGAACATGTAAAAATTTTAGCACAATCCGAAGCTGCTTTGTCCTTTGAAGATGCAAGAGATCCTTCGGCCGAAGCTAGTATAATTGGTGGAAAATTTTTTACCGATATCTGGGATAATGGTGGCCGAGAAATGGCCGGAGAAATTATTCGAAGAAGTGAAAAGGGGATTCACGATGCTAGAGAAGTAGCTGAGGCTGCTGAAAAGAGCGCAAAGGCCGAAGGTCAATTAGGTATTAACTAATAGTTTTTATTGTGTTGTAATCTTAGGTTTTAAGATTTGTTTGCGATTTGTAATAGCAATGCAGCCGTATCCTGTCTTACTTCAGATCCTGCTAAAGCGTCTTCGGGCCCTCAGCCGAAAGGAGACGACGAAATTAAAAAGATGGCTGAAGATATTATGGACGAAGTCGTCAATCGGCTCCTGAACGAGGCTGCTGAAGTCGTTTTGAGAGAGGATTAAATATTTTTGTGAAAACCTCTGAAATGTAATATACTGTAACATTTTGTAACCCCAAATGTAATATACCTATTTTTGTTAGTCAATTCTTTACGATGCATGAAACTTTACACGTACCGCTTTTGAGTCTTTGACGAAAAAACACCTTCCCTTCTTTTCATGCTTCGTGAAGAAGAATTCTTCTTTGCCACAACAATACCCAATGTTCTGATGAATAATATCCAGGCTGCGTGAAAATATTTTCCGAAGCTACACTTCCGAAGATCAATGATGTATCTTTTTGTGACTATGATTTCTCCCTTTTTTCAAAGCGTTCTTCTGTAGATTGATAATGTGTCCACCTCTTGTGCCATGTGCAAAATGATGTATGATGCTTATGCTATGCGAAATGATGCGATGATGTTATGTTATGTGAGATGATGTTTATTCCGAAGATACATACGCATCCCTGCATTAAAACACAATCTTTTATAAGCCTCCCTTAGGAGCTTCTTCGCCTTTTACTTCAGCGGAATCAGCGTTTATTTTTCGCTGTAAGCCTCCCTTAGGAGCTTCTTCGCCTTTTACTTTCAGCGGTATTCGCGTTGACTTTTCGCGCTTCGCCTTTTACTTAGGCGGTATCAGCGTTGACTTTTCGCTGTATGCTCTGCATTCCCTTTGGAACGACTTTGGAGCAGAAAACTTACACTGCGCTCCCTTTGGAACGACTTTTTTGTGACTTCGGCAAACTTACTCTGCGTTCCTTAGAACGACTTGTTGTTGCTTCGAAGAATTTTCGATAGTTCGAAGGTCGTCTTTGTTATCACAAGTCTTTGAACTTTAATCAATATAAGTCTGTGAAGAAAATATATTTTCCTTGTAGAAATCAGCAAAACTAATTACATGAAACGTAAGCAATGTCCTTTATTACAGAAAATAAAACTGAATGAAAAAGATTGCTATTAAGGTAGGATATTTGTCAATAGATGTGCTTTGACTCTGGCACAGTGCTATTGACTGTACGAGCTTCGGACTGCTCTCTGAAATCCCTCTGGTGTGGAGCATACTGGCTCCCTTCTGGCTGCTGACCTTGCTGCAACGGAGGTGGGGGCGGAGGCTGTTGCCAGGAGGCTTGAGGCTGACTCGCCGAAGCAACAGAAACTGCAGGATGATTGCCCACATATTCTGGGATGTAGGGCGAATGATACGAAGCTGTATGCATGACCTGCTTCGGCTGAGCTTGTTGTGCTGCTGCTTCAGCTATTTCTTTTTGCTTCTGAATAGTAACATGGCACATCCTGGTAGTATGGCCTTTGTTCTCACCGCAGAATAAGGAAAAGATTCTTCTCGGTTGATCGCCAAATCTTCCTCCAAAGCCCCTGGCGCCTCTGCCTCTTGGAGCTGGTGGTCGGAAGGAGCTTTGCTGTTGCCCCGAAGCCTGTGAGGAGCATTGTGGCCTTTGCTGTTGGCTTCCTCTATCATCATTTTGTGTAGAGTTATGAATTGATCTCACGTGCCTCGGGTAGAACCTCCCTCCGAAGCCCCTGGTCATTTCAGAAAACCTGAAAGCCTCCTCCCTTCTCTGGCGAAAATCATTATCGGCCCGAATGTACTCGTCCATCTTCTGGAGCAACTTCTCCAAAGTTTGAGGAGGCTTCCTGGCGAAGTACTGAGCTGACGGTCCTGGCCGAAGCCCCTTGATCATGGCCTCGATGACAATTTCATTGGGCACCGTTGGTGCCTGTGCCCTCAAACGCAAGAACCTTCGGACATACGCCTGAAGGTATTCTTCGTGATCCTGAGTGCACTGGAACAGAGCCTGAGCAGTGACCGGCTTCGTCTAAAATCCTTGGAAGCTAGTTAACAACAAGTCCTTCAGCTTCTGCCATGAAGTGATCGTTCCTGGTCGAAGGGAGGAATACCAGGTTTGAGCAACACTTCTGACAGCCATAACGAAAGATTTGGCCATGACTGAAGCATTGCCGCCATACGAAGATACTGTTGCTTCGTAGCTCATCAAAAACTGCTTCGGGTCTGAGTGGCCATCGAATACGGGAAGCTGAGGCGGCTTGTAGGACGGAGGCCAAGGTGTAGCCTGCAGCTCAGCGGATAGAGGAGAAGCATCATCAAAAACAAAATTCCCATGATGGAAATTGTCATACCAGTCATCCTCGTTGGGAAAACCCTCCTGATGAAGGTCTTGGTGCTGAGGCCTTCGGTGTTGCTCATCCTGAGCAAGATGACGAACTTCTTCAGAGGCTTCGTCTATCTGCCTCTGCAGTTCAGCTAGCCTGGCCATCTTTTCTTTCTTCCTCTGTACTTGTTGATGAAGCATCTCCATATCTCTGATTTCTTGGTCTATCTCGTCCTCTGGTGGTGTCGGACTGACAGCCTTCCTTTTCTGGCTTCGGGCCTCCCGCAGGGAGACTGTCTCCTGATTGTGGTCCAGTGGTTGCAGAGCTGCAGCCCCAGTCGCTGAAGCTTTCTTCGGCGCCATAACGAAGATCTATGATCGCCGAAGGTGTTCAAAAAACTCAGAGTGGAAGTGAGTTCACCGGAGGTGGGCGCCAATGTTGGGGACTTGTTCTCAAGTGCTATGAGTTAAGAACAAGGCAACATAGAAAATGTTAATCGTTAAAGTCCTTCGTCCTCCGAAGCATTATTTCCCTTAGGATATAATGGTTTACGGACGAAGGTTATGAAGGACGTACCTTCATAAATTCATTAAACAATGACGAAGGATGAAATATAAAGAATATATAAAAGACAACATGAACAATTATATATTATTATCAGGCATAAACAGAAATATCATTGAATTACAAGTGTACCTTCAATTGGAAGGAGGTGACAGTACAAGCGTGACGCAAAAAGCGAATGCCAAGTCAGCGTGTCCAGTACGGGAGTACTGTTCACCTATTTATAGGCACGGGACGCAGCCCGTGCAAAGTTACATTAATGCCCTTTACACTCGATAATAATTCTATAGTAATCTGTCGAGGTCTAAATAGCCTTTTCATCCTTAAGTCGGTTTCACCTGCTGCTGTTACGCCGAAGCTTTCCTTCTTATACCTTCGGCGCTTCACCAACCTTCGTATTATTCTGGTCTACTGTGATGCCTGACTTGAGTCCGAAGATACCTGTTCACACATTATACTCCAGAAACACTATTAAATCCTGTTTTTGAGGACCTTCGGAAGCCGAAGGTCCCCAACAGACGGCAAGAAAAAAAAGGTACACTCTAGAGCCACCCCCAAATATACAACATCCAGTGATGAGGGTAGCTCTAGTGAAAATGAAGATGATTTACTTACACTTTTTGCCAACCTCAACATGGAACAAAAGAAAAAATTAAATGAATTAATAGAAGCTATACATGAGAAGTATGAACTCTTGTATAGCTAAGAGGACTTCCTTATTAAAGAAAATAAAAAAACATGTTAAATTGAAAAATGCTTATGTTCAGGAAGTAGAAAAATGTGAAAACTTATCTAAGGAGCTTAGCATTTGTCATGATTCAATTTCTAGCCTTAGAGATGAAAATGCTAGCCTAGTTTCTAAGGTTAAAGAATTAAATGTTTGCAATAATTCTATTTCCTGTCTTAGAGATGGGAATGCTAGATTAAGTGCTAAGATAGAGGAATTAAATGTTTGCAAACCCTCTACATCTACTGTTGATCATGTTTCTATTTGTACTAGATTTAGAGATATTAATGTTGAAGCTATTGATGATCCCCTCGTTATGATTAAACAACAAAATGATCACATAGCTAAATTAACTACTAAAATTAATGAGCATGAACTTGAAAATGAAAAAGTTTAAATTTGCTAGAAGCATGCTCTATAATGGGAGACACCCTAGCATTAAGGATGACATTGGTTTCCAACAGGGAAGCAATGTCAAGCTTAATGCCCCTAAAAGATTGTCTAATTTTGTTAAGGGCAAAGCTCCCATGGTTCAGGATAGTGATGGCTACATTTTATATCCTGTTAACTATCCTGAGCACAAAATTAAGAGAATTAATGCTAGAAAACCTCACACTATTTCTCATCATGCATTTATGTATAAAAATGAGGCTTCTAGCTCTAGGCAATCAACTCATGTTAAATTGCCTAAAAAGAAAACTCCTGCTGCATCAAATGAACATAACATCTCATTTAAGACTTTTGATGCATCTTATGTACTTACTAACAAATCAGGCAAAATAGTTGCCAAATATGTTGGGGGCAAACACAAGAGTCCAAAGACTTGTGTTTGGGTACCCAAGGTGCTTGTTTCTAACGTCAAAGGACCCAAGACTGTTTGGGTACCTAAGAACAAGACCTAAATTTGTTTTGTAGGTTTATGCATCCGGTGGTTCAAGTTGGATAATCGATAGCGGCTGCACAAACCACATGACAGGGAAGAAAATGATGTTCTCTTCCAATGAGAAAAATGAAGATCCCCAACGAGCTATCACATTCGGGGATGGAAATCAAGGTTTGGTCAAAGGATTGGGTAAAATTGATATATCACCTGACCATTATATTTCCAATGTTTTTCTTGTAGATTGTTTAGATTACAATTTGCTTTCTGTTTCCCAATTATGTAAAATGGGCTACAACTGTCTATTCACCGACATAGGTGTTACTGTCTTTAGAAGAAGCGATGATTCAATAGCATTTAAGGGAGTGTTAGAGGGTCAGTTATATTTAGTTGATTTTAATGAAAACAATGCTGAACTTAACACTCGCTTAATTGCTAATACTAACATGGGTTGACTCTGGCATCGCCGACTAGCCCATGTTGGAATGAAGAATCTTCATAAGCTTCTAAAGGGAGAGCACATTTTAGGACTAACCAATGTTCATTTTGAGAAAGACAGGGTTTGTAGCGCATGTTAAGCAGGAAAGCAAGTTGGCGCCCACCATCCACACAAGAACATAATGACAACTGACAGGCCGCTCAAGCTACTCCACATGGATTTATTCGTCCCGATAGATTACATAAGCATCGACGAGAGTAAGTACTGTCTAGTTATTGTGGATGATTATTCTCGCTTCACTTGGGTGTTCTTTTTACAGGAAAAATCACAAAACCAAGAGACATTAAAAGGATTCTTAAGACGGGCTCAAAACGAGTTCGGGTTAAGAATCAAAAAGATAAGAAGCGATAATGGGACGGAGTTCAAGAATTCACAAATTAAAGGTTTTCTTGAGGAAAAGGGCATCAAGCATGAGTTCTCTTCTCTCTACACACCTCAACAAAATGAGGTAGTGGAGAGGAAGAATAGAACTCTACTGGATATGGCAAGAACCATGCTTGATGAGTACAAGACACTGGACCGGTTTTGGGCCGAGGCGATTAACACGCCTGCTACTCCATCAACCGGTTATATCTTCACCGAATCCTCAAGAAGACATCATATGAACTCCTTACTGGTGAAAAGCCCAATGTTTCATATTTTAGAGTCTTTGGAAGCAACTGCTTTATTTTGGTTAAAAGAGGTAGAAAATCTAAATTTGCTCCTAAGGCCGTAGAAGGCTTTTTACTTGGTTATGATTCGAACACAAGGGCATATAGAGTCTTCAACAAATCCACTGGATTATTTGAAGTTTCTTGTGACATTGTGTTTGATGAGACTAATGGCTCCCAAGTGGGGCAAATTGATCTTGATGAATTAGATGATGAAGAGGCTCCATGCGTCGCGCTAAGGAACATGTCCATTAGGGATGTGTGTCCTAAGGAATCCGAAGAGCCTCCATAGGCACAAGATCAACCGTCATCTTCCAAGCAAGCATCTCCACCAACTCAAGATGAGGATCAGGCTCAAGATGATGAAAATGAAGAGGATGAGTCACCTCAAGAGGAGGACAATGATCAAGGGGGAGATGATAATGATAAAGATAAGGAAGATGAGCAAGAAATTCAGGGTCAAAGACCGCCACACCCAAGAGTCCACCAAGCAATTCAACGAGATCACCCTGTCAACTCCATCCTTGGTGACATTTATAAGGGGGTAACCACTAGATCTCGAGTTGCACATTTCTGTGAGCATTACTCTTTTGTTTCCTCTATTGAGTCATACAGGGTAGAGGATGCGCTAAGAGATCCGAATTGGGTGCTGGCAATGCAAGAGGAACTCAACAACTTCACAAGGAATGAGGTATGACATTTAATTCCACGTCCGCAACAAGCAAGATGAGCATGGTGTGGTGACAAGGAATAAAGCCCGACTTGTGGCCAAAGGTTATTCACAAGTCAAAGGTTTGGATTTTGATGAAACTTATGCACCCGTAGCTAGGCTTGAGTCAATTCGTATATTACTTGTCTATGCTACTTACCATGGCTTTAAGCTTTATCAAATGGACGTGAAAAGTGCCTTCCTCAATGGACCAATCAAGGAAGAGGTCTATGTTAAGCAACCTCCCGGCTTTGAAGATAGTGAGTACCCTAACCATGTGTATAAACTCTCAAAGGCGCTTTATAGGCTCAAGCAAGCCCCAAGAGCATGGTATGAATGCCTATGAGATTTCCTTATCACTAAAGGCTTCAAAGTCAGAAAAGTCGATCCTACACTCTTTACTAAATCTGTTGCAAAAGATTTGTTTGTATGCCAAATTTATTTTGATGATATTATATTTGGGTCTACTAATAAATCAACTTGTGAAGAGTTTAGTAGGATCATGATACAGAAATTCGAGATGTCTATGATGGAGGAGTTGAAGTATTTTCTAGGATTTCAAATCAAGCAACTCCAAGATGGCACCTTCATCAGTCAAACAAAGTATATTCAAGACATACTTAAGAAGTTTGGGATGAAGGATGACAAACCCATCAAGACACCAATGGGAACCAATGGGCATATCGACCTCGACACGGGAGGTAAATCCGTATATCAAAAGGTATACCGGTCGATGATAGGATCTTTACTCTACTTATGTGCATCTCGACCGGATATTATGCTTTTAGTATGCATGTGTGCAAGGTTCCAGGCCGATCCTAAGGAAGTTCACCTTAGGGCCGTGAAGAGAATCATGAGATACTTTGTCTACACTCCTAAGTTTGGGCTTTGGTACCCCAAGGGATCCACTTTTGATTTAATAGGATATTCCGATGCTGATTGGGCAGGGTGTAAAATTGATAGGAAGAGCACATCAGGGACTTGTCAGTTTCTGGGGAGATCCCTGGTGTCATGGGCTTCAAAGAAACAAAACTCAGTATCTCTTTCCACCGCCGAAGCCCAGTACATTGCCGCAGGCCATTGTTGTGCGCAATTACTTTGGATGAGGCAAACCCTTAGGGATTATGGCTACAAATTGAGCAAAGTCCCTCGCCTATGTGATAATGAGAGTGCAATCCGCATGGCGGATAATCCCGTTGAACACAGCCGCACTAAGCACATAGACATTCAATATCACTTTCTGAGAGATCACCAACAAAGGGGGGATATCGAAATAGCTTATGTAAACACCAAGAATCAATTAACCGATATTTTACCAAGCCATTAAATGAGAAAACCTTTAGCGAACTTAGGAATGAGCTAAATATACTTGATTCTTGGAATTTTGATTGAAACATTGCACACATAGCTCATTCATATACCTTTGATCATGTCTTTTTCATTTGGTACAAATACATATTTCTCATTACTCTTATACCAAGACTATGACTAATGTGTTTTCCAAGTGTATTTCTATACTAAGTCGTAGATTGAAAGGGAAATGGAGTTTTCGGCAAAGACAAGGCTTCCACTCCAACTCTAACGGTATCAACTACCCTTTGACGTTGTTCCTCCACTCTCTCAATTGGTATAATCCTTCACTCTTATTTACTTGTACCAATGGGGAGAAAGTATTCAAGGGCTCTCAACGTCTCCGTTTTCGGCGATTAATGTCAAAGGGGAGAAAATATTAAAGCCCAAAGCAAAAGGACCACACCACCATAATTTCAAAAGAATTCGAAATAAAGCTTTAATTGATATTTGGCGATTTCACAATTGGTATCCATGTTTCACTTGTCTTGAGAAAGCAAAATTTCAATTTGTATCTAAATAATGGAAATCTCTTCAATATTTATCTTTCAAGATCATTTTTCAAAATTAATATCTATTTCAAAACTCTCTTGAAAGCTAAGAGGAGAATTTCATTCAGGGGGAGTTTTATTTAGTCAAAGGAAAAGCATTTGAAACAGGGGGGGGGGGAATTTCAAAATCTTGAAAATGCTTCTTGCAATCTTATTATATACCTTGAGTACTTGCAAAAGACTTTGAAAAGATTTTCCAAAAGAATTTGCAAAAACAAAACAAGTGGTGCAAATGTGGTCCAAAATGTTAAAGAAAAGAAAAGCAATCCATTCATATCTAGTGAAATTATCAACTGGTTTAATTCCAAGTAACCTATGCACTTACCATATGCAAACTAGTTTATTTCTGCACTTTAAATATTTGCTTTGGTTTGTGTTGGCATCAATCGCCAAAAAGGGGGAGATTGAAAGGGAAATAGGATTAACATTTTTCTACAATTAATTTTGGTGGTTGAATGTCCAACACAAACATATGGACTAACTAGTTTGCTCTAGAATTCATGTATTACAGGTGCATAAGGTTCAACACAAACCAATAAATATTCAAGTTAGGGACCCAATTCAAAAGGAGCAAAAGGGACTTGAGTGTGCTGTGGTCTGGCGCACCAGACAGTGTCCGGTGCACCAGGACCGTACAGGGTCCAACCAGCCACTCTAGAGAAAACGCAGGTGCGCTCCGCTATAGTTCACCGGACTGTCCGGTGTGCCAGCGGGCAACAGCTATCCATCGCACAACGGTCGACTCTGATGGATGAACAGTGCAGCACAGTACTGCAGCAGAAGTCAGAGCAACAAGTCAGAGGGGCACCGGACTGTTCGGTGCCGCAAGAGGACAAAGTTCCAACGGTCGCCCGAGCTCCGAACCCTAACGGTTGGGTGACGTGGCAGCACACCGAACAGCCTACAGTGCATGTTCGGTGGCGCACCGGACAGTCCGGTGCGCCCATCGACAACAGCCTCGCCAACGGCTACTTTGGTGCTTGAGGGCTATAAATACACCCAAACCACCACAACTTCAAGCATCCAAGGTTTCTGAACATCACATTCATTACAAGAGCTCTAGCATTCACTCATAGACACAATTCAAAAGATCAAAGCCTCTCCAAGTCCCAAATTCATCTCAAACACTTAGTGACTTGTGAGAGAGAGATTTTGTGTTCATTTGAGCTCTTGCCTCTTGGATTGCCTTTCTTCTTTCTCATTCTTGTTCTCTAGTGACTTGTAATCAAAGCAAGAGACACCTAAGAGTGTGGTGGTCCTTGCGGGGTCTTAGTGACCCGATTGATTAAGGGAAAGGCTCTCTCCGTCTAAGTGACCGTTTGAGAGAGGGAAAGGGTTGGAATAGACCCGGTCTTTGTGACCTCCTCAACAGGGACTAGGTTCTTTGGAACCGAACTTCGGTAAAACAAATCACCATGTTCATTCGCTTAATTTCCATTTGATTTGTTTCCCCTCTCTCGGACTTGATTTTAGTTCTAACGCTAACCCCGACTTGTAGTGTGTGTTTAAAGCTGTAAATTTTAGATTACGTCTATTCACCCCCTCTAGGAGACTTTCAAAAAGGCATTAAAGGTGATTAGGAGCTCCAAAACCCTAAACTCGATGTCACCATAAACCCGATCACACTTACGGAAGAGTGCACTGAGCTCCTCCTATTGTTGCTGGAGGGTGGGCTCACGGGCGAGGATGCGCGCCTAACGTTGGCGCTGATATTCTTCCCCTTGGTTGGGGGACTTATTGTTCCCCCTGCCATTATCGTTCCTTGGAGAAGTTGCCATGAAACATGCTCTTTCAAAGTCTTGTCGACGTTAGAGTTGGGCTCGGTCGAGCCGTGGCTCGAGTCGTCCTCGAGCAAGTTGAGGAGGGATGTTGGCTTGTGGCCTATGACGACCACAAGTGTTGAAAGCGAGGCTCCCTCCACCTTCTACTTGATGGCATCGACAAGCCTATTAAGGCACTGCCTTGCTCCTGGTGGAGCGCGTGGGTCCTGTGCCTATGGTGACAAGCATGTTAGGGTTGACGAGGCAGAGCTCGCCGATGGTGGTGGCAAGGAAGTCGAGGGAGCCGAACGTAACACGACTTCAAGAAGTGAAAGTCTCGCTGTCAGTGAATGCTGGTGACTAGGCCATTGGAGTGGAGAGTGTCTTTTAGAACGCTAACGACCCCAGGCCTAGCGTGACAACTATCATTGTTTTAGGAACCTAGGGACAATATATTTTTTGTTCGGTGGGGGATGCTAGCGTGGACTCACTCCGAATGGTGAATCGTAGGGATTCCAGAAGAGGGGGTGTGAGACAATGAGTTATAATGGTTCAGGATTGCATCCTAGTCTAGTGCAGTGCTAATCATAGTATTGCATGAGAATTGTGTTACAACTGGTGCCTGTATAAGGAGGAGGGGAGCCTTCCCTTTTATATTTTGAGGGAAGAACCTTACAGAGGAAACCTGCTTTAGACTAGAGAGAGAGATCTGCTACCATAGGTTGACGTGGTATCCCTGAGGCGTATGTAGGGTCATGCATAGCCGTACTCACAGTACATACCGCCTTGCTTGTCTGGCATACCGATCCCTGTAACGAGTCCATTGTTGATGTCTTCATAGTAGTGTGTGGTGGGTCCCGCGGGTCAGTCTCATGGTATGATCGTGCATGGCGCGGCTTCGCTTGTCGTCATGAGTCCTGTGTCACCTGCCAGCATGTGTATGCATACACTCGATATGGCGTACTGTCCTGTCTTTCCTGGTATATGGGTCACTGTTGAGACTCCAGTGCTGAGGTCGTCCCATGACTGAGGTTGACTGACCCCATAGGGTAGTGGGGATACGCCTGAGACTTTCGTGGGGGTGTACAATCATGTTGATGGTGACCTCTGGACGCCCATTCGATATGATGCACGTATGTCCAGACGTGGCTTGGTGATGATGCGTCCTGTCATTGTCATCATGGGCCAATAGCGCAAGATTGGGACTTCTGCCTCGCAGGATTGCTCGGTCGGGACTTGGTCGATAGCGCCGTGTTGTAGGGTTGCTTGGCAGGGACTTGGTTGAACTCTCCGCCTCATAGGCTTGCTCGGTAGGGACTTAGTTGGCTACTCTGCCTCGAAGGGTTGCTCGGCGGAGGACTTGGTTGGTCGCTCCGCCTCGCTCGCTTGCTTCGCAAATGACTTGGTCGATCGCTCTGCCTCGCATGTTTGCTCGGCAAATGGGTCGGGTTGGTCGCTCCGCCTAGCAGGCTTTCTCAACAAATGACCTAGAAGGAGGTGACGGGCCTACTTTGGTACTCTATTCCCAGGTACCCGACATTAGACTACCTAGATCAAAATTCGATGAGGAGTCCCGCGCCCACTAGATCGACCATGATCTCTGTGGAAGAGGAGCCTCACGTCCGCCAACTCAACCACCATCTCCAAGGACGAGCATGGATGTGTGTTAGGAAGAAAAAACACATAAGGGAGCTCACCTCTTTTTGGCTCAGAATGGCAAACAACACGCTCCATGCCTGAGCCGATGGCCTCCTCGACATCGTCCTCCACCCTACTACTGGCGTCGGCTAGTGTATGGAAAAGAAGGCAAAGACAAACAAGAAATGTTTGTGCTATGGGAGGAAGAGGTGTTGCATGCAAAAGGAAGAGGAGGCATGTCGACTGGCCAACACGACAGTAGGAGGAGGCTGCAGAAGGAATCGAGCGGCCACATACAAAGAAGGTGAGTGGAGTAGAAGAGTAAGGTTGCGTCACGAAGTAAAGAATTAACCGTTTGTTTGTCTAACGAGTGGTAGTGGTGGGTAAATACTTATAAGCTCTTCATCCAAGTTTGTTTGACTATTTTTGAAATAGGAGAGGAGGTACTCTACTTTTTTGTAATGTTGCTCCAAAAACTCCATTGTTGTTTTTCTCCAGATTTGAGGATTTTTACTCTAGCTTGAAGTTCTACTCTTGAGTTATGCCAAACAAGCTCTTTAATTGTTTTGGTTTCAACCTCATCAAAGACAAGGCATTAGTAAACTCCCACGCTAAAGCCTTAGAAACATTATGATAGAGTTTTACATTATTGACCAATCCTAAAAAACAACAGCCATCTATGGGAGGCAAAAAATTATATAGCTATTGACTCCAAGTTTCATCAAGTTATAATTTGTGGTTCCTGTTGATCCTCTCAAGTCGGTCCAATAGTGTCTACAAACATGATCACTATGTTTTTCGATTTTTTATAATTTAATTGTTATGTCCTATAGTTTTTATTAAAGAGCTGAGGTACAACGAATTTTATAAGCCTATCCCAAGTAACACGTGGATCCACTTGTAGATGCGTATTTTGCGTGATCGCATTCAACGACTGATGCTTCCAAAAGATTGTGGATAAGGACGCGTAAAATGAGCGCTCAGTAGTCTGGTTAGTCATTTCAACGACATTCTCTCTTCTCTGTGGGTCAGAATGCGCATTCACGTCTGCGAGCTACTAGGGTGCCAATTGTTCACGGTTGCACACTCAAGCCATAGAAACCATAAATACACATAGGCAGTGGGAAGCCTCTAGTGATAGCCTAAGATGCTTAAGCAACACGTAGATCCAACTTTGGATGCGTATTTTGCGCGATCACGTTCAACTGTTCACGCTTCCAATAGATCGCGGATAAGGATGCATAAAATGAGTGCTCAGTCATCCAGTTAGTCATTTCCATGACATTCTCTCTTCTCTAGTTGGAGTGTGTATTCTCGTCCACAAGCTACTGGGCACACCAACTGTTCACAGTTTCACATGCAAGCCATAGATACCATGAAATACACATTGGCAGTGAGGAGCCACTGGTGATAGCTGAGAGCACCTAGAGGGGGGGGGTGAATAGGTGATCCTGTAAATCTTAAAAACTTAAGCCACAAAACTTTGATTAAGTGTTAGCACAGTTAATGCCAAGTGGCTAGAGCGAAGATCTTGCACAATATGATAATCACAAGAAGATCAACACAGAGAGGACACGGTGATTTATCCCGTGGTTCGGCCAAGTACAAAACTTGCCTACTCCACGTTGTGGCGTCCCAACGGACGAGAGTTGCACTCAACTCCTCTCAAGTGATCCAATGATCAACTTGAATACCACAGTGTTATGCTTTTCTTCTCAATATCCCGTTTGCGAGGAATCTCCACAACTTGGAGCCTCTCACCCTTACACTTGAGATTCACAAAGAAATACGGAGTAAGGAAGGAACAAGCAACGCACACAAGACTCAAAATCAGAGCAACAGCACGCACACAAGTCGCAACAAGAGCTCGCAACACAACTCAATGAGTTCCCAACTCAACAAGAGCTCTAGATGCTATCACAATGAACCGAATGCGTGGAATCGAGGTCTTGGTGCTTAGGAATGTTGTAGGAATGCTTGGGTGTACTCCTCCATGCGCCTAGGGGTCCCTTTTATAGCCCCAAGGCAGCTAGGAGCCGTTGAAAACAAATCTGGAAGGCCATCCTTGCCTTCTGTCGACGGGGGCACCAGACAGTCCGGTGCACACCGGACACTGTCCGGTGCCCGATTTCTTTCCTTAACAGGCGCTGCCGACCGTTGCCGACCGTTGCAGATCTGGCGCACCGGACAGTCCGGTGCACACCGGACAGTCCGATGCCTCCTTCCGACCGTTGGCCAGACCACGTGTCGCGCGCAGATTCCGCGGCCGACCGTTGGCTCGGCCGACCGTTGGCTCACCGGACAGTCCGGTGCACACCGGACAGTCCGGTGAATTTTAGCCGTACGCCGTCGGCAAATTCCCGAGAGCGGCGTCTTCAGGTTGAGGCAGCCTGGCGCACCGGACACTGTCCGGTGCACCACCGGACAGTCCGGTGCCTCAGATCGAAACAGCCTGTTGGCTGTACACAGCCAACATTCTCCTTTTCTTCTTCTCTCTGTTTCTAACACTTAGACAAATATATTAGTACACAAAGCCAATGTACTAAGGCTTAGAAACATACCTTTACTTGTGATTTGCACTTTGTTCATCCATGAGCATAGATTCACATTTAAGCACTTGTGTTGGCACATAATCACCAAAATACTTAGAAATGGCCCAAAGACACATTTCCCTTTCAATCTCCCCCTTTTTGGTGATTTATGCCAACACAACATAAAGCAACTAGAACAAGTGCAAAATCACTTCAAATAGAACTCAAATCTATTTTGATTCATTTTTGGCATATATGGATCATCCTTTGCCACCACTTGGTTTGTTTTTGCAAATCAAACTCAAATCTCTATCTCTAAGTCAAACACACATGTTGAAGCATAAAGAGTCATTCCAAAAGAGATTGATTAAAGATTTCAAAAACTCCCCCTATTTCCCATAATCATTACTTCTCCCCACAAGAAACCAACTTTTGACAAAAGAGACAATAAGAGAGTTTTGACAAAACAAAAAGCTCTATTTCACTTTTTTCAAAATTTCTCAAGTGGTAGCTGATCCATTTATTGCTTTGGCCTTTATTGTCTCCCCCTTTGGCATCAAGCACCAAAACGGAATCAATTTTGGCCCTTTAACCCCATTGCCTCACCAAAATCTTCAATAAGAATACAAAGGCAATAAGAGTACGTGAGATGAACTTGGAATAAGTTACCCTCTCATCGGAGTGCAGTGGAAGTCTTTCATGGTCCAAGTCCACCTTTTCCCTTTCAATTCTCCTTCGAGACTAGATCAAGCAAACTCAAGCATATGGTTAGTCTCAAAGGGTCAAGTTGTAACACATCTCCCCCTAAACATGTGCATCACTTTGCAACGAACTTGTGAGGTCCAGGGAGTGTTTGTACAACTTGAGCACCACAATAAGCAACAATATGCAGAATGAACATGATCAAAGGCATAAACACATGTATGCTACAATTCAATCCAAGTTCCGCGAATCTAAGACATTTAGCTCACTACGCAGCCTGCAAAAGGTCTTCTCATCTAGAGGCTTGGTAAAGATATCGGCTAGCTGGTTCTCGGTGCTAACATGAAACACTTCGATATCTCCCTTTTGCTGGTGGTCTCTCAAAAAGTGATGCCGGATGTCAATGTGCTTTGTGCGGCTGTGCTCAACAGGATTTTCCGCCATGCGGATAGCACTCTCATTATCACATAGGAGTGGGACTTTGCTCAGATTGTAGCCAAAGTCCCTGAGGGTTTGCCTCATCCAAAGTAGCTGCGCGCAACACTGTCCTGCGGCAACATACTCGGCCTCAGCGGTGGATAGGGCAATGGAGGTTTGTTTCTTAGAGTTCCATGACACCAGGGACCTTCCTAAGAATTGGCACGTCCCCGATGTACTCTTCCTATCGACCTTACATCCAGCATAATCGGAGTCTGAATATCCAATCAAGTCAAAGGTAGACCCCTTTGGATACCAGAGCCCGAAGCAAGGCGTAGCAACTAAATATCTAAGGATTCGCTTCACTGCCACTAAGTGACACTCCTTAGGATCGGATTGAAATCTAGCACACATGCATACGCTAAGCATAATATCCGGTCTACTAGCACATAAATAAAGTAAAGACCCTATCATTGACCGGTATGCTTTTTGATCAACGGACTTACCTCCTTTGTTGAGGTCGGTGTGTCCGTCGGTTCCCATCGGAGTCTTTGCGGGCTTGGCATCCTTCATCCCAAACCGCTTCAGCAGATCTTGCGTGTACTTCGTTTGGGAGATGAAGGTGCCATCCTTGAGTTGCTTCACTTGGAACCCAAGGAAGTAGTTCAACTCGCCCATCATTGACATCTCGAATTTCTGCGTCATCACCCTGCTAAACTCTTCACAAGACTTTTTATTAGTAGAGCCAAATATTATGTCATCGACATAAATTTGGCACACAAACAAATCACCATCACATGTCTTAGTGAAAAGAGTTGGATCGGCTTTCCCAACCTTGAAAGCATTAGCAATTAAGAAATCTCTAAGGC
Organism: Zea mays; assembly: GCF_902167145.1. Classification (NCBI taxonomy): domain Eukaryota; kingdom Viridiplantae; phylum Streptophyta; class Magnoliopsida; order Poales; family Poaceae; genus Zea; species Zea mays. Next base: position 25,833,794 of record NC_050096.1, read on the forward strand.
ATTCATACCATGCTCTTGGGGCTTGCTTAAGTCCATAGAGCGCCTTAGAGAGCTTACACACATGGTCGGGGTACCGTTCATCCTCGAAGCCAGGGGGTTGCTCTACGTACACCTCCTCCTTTATTGGCCCGTTGAGGAAAGCGCTCTTCACATCCATTTGGAACAACCTGAAAGAATGGTGAGCGGCATATGCTAGCAAGATACAAATGGACTCTAGCCTAGCCACAGGAGCAAAAGTCTCCTCAAAGTCCAAACCTGCGACTTGGGCATAACCTTTTGCCACAAGTCGAGCCTTGTTCCTTGTCACCACTCCGTGCTCGTCTTGTTTGTTGCGGAACACCCACTTGGTTCCCACAACATTTTGCTTAGGACGAGGCACCAGCGTCCAAACTTCATTCCTCTTGAAGTTGTTGAGCTCCTCTTGCATGGCCAACACCCAGTCCGGATCTAGCAAGGCCTCTTCTATCCTGAAAGGCTCAATAGAAGAGACAAAAGAGTAATGTTCACAAAAATTAACTAGTCGAGACCGAGTAGTTACTCCCTTGCTAATGTCACCCAAAATTTGGTCGACGGGATGATCCCTTTGAATCATCGCTCGAACTTGGGTTGGAGGTGCCGGTTGCGCTTCTTCCTCCATCACATGATCATCTTGTGCTCCCCCTTGATCACACGCCTCCTGTTGATGAACCTGTTCATCGTCTTGAGTTGGGGGATGCACCGTTGTTGAGGAAGAAGGTTGATCTCGTTTATCTTGTTCCTGTGGCCGAACGTCTCCAATCGCCATGGTTCGTATCGCGGCCGTTGGAACATCTTCTTCATCTACATCATCACAATCAACAACTTGCTCTCTTGGAGAGCCATTAGTCTCATCAAATACAACGTCGCTAGAGACTTCAACCAAACCCGATGATTTGTTGAAGACTCTATACGCCTTTGTATTTGAGTCATAACCTAACAAAAACCCTTCTACTGCTTTGGGAGCAAACTTAGAATTTCTACCTTTCTTCACTAGAATGTAGCACTTGCTCCCAAATACACGAAAGTAAGATACATTGGGTTTGTTACCGGTTAGTAGCTCATATGACGTCTTCTTGAGGAGGCGATGAAGGTAGACCCTGTTGATGGCGTGGCAAGCCGTGTTTACGGCTTCCGTTCAAAAGTACTCGGGGGTCTTGAACTCTCCTAGCATCGTCCTCGCCATGTCGATGAGCGTCCTGTTCTTCCTCTCTACCACACCATTTTGCTGTGGTGTGTAGGGAGCGGAGAACTCGTGCTTGATCCCTTCCTCTTCAAGGAACTCCTCCACTTGAAGGTTCTTGAACTCGGACCCGTTGTCGCTCCTTATCTTCTTCACCTTGAGCTCAAACTCATTTTGAGCTCTCCTGAGGAAGCGCTTGAGGGTCCCTTGGGTTTCAGACTTATCCTGCAAAAAGAACACCCAAGTGAAGCGAGAAAAGTCATCAACAATAACTAGACCATACTTACTCCCTCCTATGCTCAGATAGGCGACGGGTCCGAAGAGGTCCATATGCAACAGCTCCAGGGGTCTTGAAGTGGTCATCACATTCTTGTTGTGATGTGCTCCTCCCACTTGTTTACCTGCTTGACAAGCTGCACAAGGTCTATCTTTTTCGAATTGAACGTTAGTCAAACCTATAACGTGTTCTCCCTTTAGAAGCTTGTGAAGGTTCTTCATCCCCACATGTGCTAAGCGGCGATGCCACAGCCAGCCCATGCTAGTCTTAGCTATTAAGCATGCATCTAGACCGGCCTCTTCTTTTGCAAAATTGACTAAATAAAGTTTGCCGTCTAATACACCCTTAAAAGCTAGTGAACTATCACTTCTTCTAAAGACAGACACATCTACATTCGTAAATAGACAGTTATACCCCATGTTGCATAATTGACTAATAGATAGCAAATTATATCCAAGAGACTCTACTAAAAACACATTTGAAATGGAGTGCTCATTAGAAATTGCAATTTTACCTAACCCTTTTACCTTGCCTTGATTCCCATCACCGAATATAATTGAATCTTGGGAATCCTTATTCTTGACGTAGGAGGTGAACATCTTCTTCTCCCCCGTCATATGGTTTGTGCATCCGCTGTCGATAATCCAGCTTGAACCCCCGGATGCATAAACCTGCAAGGCAAATTTAGGCTTGGGTCTTAGGTACCCAACTCATGTTGGGTCCTACAAGGTTAGCACAAATATCCTTAGGGACCCAAATGCAAGTTTTGTCTCCCTTGCATTTTGCCCCTAATTTCCTAGCAATCACTTTTCTATCCTTTCTACAAATAGCAAAGGAAGCATTCAAAGCACAGTAAATTGTAGAAGGACCATTCATAACTTTTCTAGGAACATTAACAATATTCTTCCTAGGCATATGATGTATATTTTTCCTAGGCATATTTCTATTATGCACATAAGAAGAACTAGAAGCAACCATGACATGAGCATCAAAATCATCATAAGCATTATAACCCCTATAAGCACTTCTAGTTTGTCTTCTATCATGATACAAAAAAGCATGGTTCTTTTTAGTGCTACTAGCCATAGGAGCCTTCCCTTTCTCCTTGGCGGAGATAGGAGCCTTATGGCTTGTCAAGTTCTTGACTTCTCTCTTGAAGCCAAGCCCATCCTTAATTGAGGGGTGTCTGCCAACCGTGTAGGCATCCCTAGCAAATTTTAGTTTATCAAAATTACTCTTGCTAGTCTTAAGTTGAGCATTAAGACTAGCTAATTCATCATTCAATTTTGAAATAGAAACTAAGTGTTCGCTACAAGCATTAATATCAATATCCTTACACCTAGTGCAAATTTCAACATATTCAACACAAGAGTTGGATTTATTTGCTTCTACTAGTTTAGCATTTAAATCATCGTTTATGCTCTTTAAGTTAGAAATAGAATCATGGCATGTTGACACTTCACAAGCAAGTATTTCATTCCTCTTAATTTCTAATGCAAGGGATTTTTGAGCCTCTACAAACTTATCATGTTCTTCATACAACAAATCCTCTTGCTTTTCTAAAAGTATATTCTTTTCATTCAAGGCATCAATTAATTCATTAATTTTGTCTATCTTAGATCTATCTAAGCCCTTGAACAAACATGAATAATCTACTTCATCCTCATCACTAGATTCGTCCTCACTTGAAGAAGCATAGGTAGAGTTGCGAGTACATACCTTCTTCTCCCTTGCCATAAGGCATGTGTGACGCTCGTTGGGGAAGAGGGTTGATTTGTTGAAGGCGGTGGCGGCGAGTCCTTCATTGTCGGAGTCGGAGGAGGAGCAATCCGAATCCCATTCCTTTCCGATATGTGCCTCGCCCTTGGCCTTCTTGTAATGCTTCTTCTTTTCCCTCTTGCTCCCGTGTTCCTGGTCACTATCATTGTCGGGACAGTTAGCAATAAAATGACCAAGCTTACCGCATTTGAAGCATGATCGTTTTCCCTTGGTCTTAGTCTTGCTTGGCTGTCCCTTGCGACCTCTTAGTGCCGTCTTGAATCTTTTGATGATGAGAGCCATCTCTTCATCATTAAGACCGGCCGCCTAAATTTGCGCCACCTTGCTGGGCAGCGCCTCCTTGCTCCTTGTTGCCTTGAGAGCAATGGGTTGAGGCTCATGGATTGGGCCATTCAACGCGTCGTCCACGTACCTCGCCTCCTTGATCATCATCCGCCCGCTTACAAATTTTCCAAGAATTTCCTCGGGCGACATCTTGATGTACCTAGGATTTTCACGAATATTGTTCACCAAGTGAGGATCAAGAACGGTAAATGACCTTAGCATTAGGCGGACGACGTCGTGATCCGTCCATCGCGTGCTTCCGTAGCTCCTTATTTTGTTGATAAGGATCTTGAGCCGGTTGTATGTTTGTGTCGGCTCCTCGCCCCTTATCATCGCGAATCGTCCGAGCTCGCCCTCCACCAACTCCATCTTGGTGAGTAAGGTGACATCATTCCCCTCATGAGAGATCTTGAGGGTGTCCCAAATCTGCTTGGCATTGTCCAAGCCGCTCACCTTGTGATACTCGTCCCTGCACAAAGAGGCTAGCAACACAGTAGTAGCTTGTGCATTTTTATGAATCTGTTCATTAATGAACGAAGGACTATCCGAGCTATCAAACTTCATTCCACTTTCCACAATCTCCCAAATGCTTGGATGGAGAGAAAATAGGTGAGTACGCATTTTGTGACTCCAAAATCCGTAGTCCTCTCCATCAAAGTGAGGAGGCTTGCCAAGTGGAATGGGGAGCAAATGAGCATTTGAACTATGCGGAATGCGCGAATAATCAAAAGAAAAGTTTGAGTTAACCGTCTTTTGTTTGTCATAGTCGTTGTCGTCGTTGTCCTTTTGGGAAGAGGAAGATTCGTCGCTGTCGTCGTAGTAGACGATCTCCTTGATGCGCCTTGTCTTCTTCTTCTTCCCTTCCTTCCGTCTATTGCCCGAGCCGGAGTCGGTAGGCTTGTCTTCTTTGGGCTCGTTGACGAAGGACTCCTTCTCCTTATCGTTGATCACGATTCCCTTCCCCTTAGGATCCATCTCTTCGGGCGGTTAGTCCCTTTCTTGAAGAGAACGGCTCTGATACCAATTGAGAGCACCTAGAGGGGGGGGTGAATAGGTGATCCTGTAAATCTTAAAAACTTAAGCCACAAAACTTTGATTAAGTGTTAGCACAGTTAATGCCAAGTGGCTAGAGCGAAGATCTTGCACAATATGATAATCACAAGAAGATCAACACAGAGAGGACACGGTGATTTATCCCGTGGTTCGGCCAAGTACAAAACTTGCCTACTCCACGTTGTGGCGTCCCAACGGACGAGAGTTGCACTCAACTCCTCTCAAGTGATCCAATGATCAACTTGAATACCACAGTGTTATGCTTTTCTTCTCAATATCCCGTTTGCGAGGAATCTCCACAACTTGGAGCCTCTCGCCCTTACACTTGAGATTCACAAAGAAATACAGAGTAAGGAAGGAACAAGCAACGCACACAAGACTCAAAATCAGAGCAACAGCACGCACACAAGTCGCAACAAGAGCTCGCAACACAACTCAATGAGTTCACAACTCAACAAGAGCTCTAGATGCTATCACAATGAACCGAATGCGTGGAATCGAGGTCTTGGTGCTTAGGAATGTTGTAGGAATGCTTGGGTGTACTCCTCCATGCGCCTAGGGGTCCCTTTTATAGCCCCAAGGCAGCTAGGAGCCGTTGAAAACAAATCTGGAAGGCCATCCTTGCCTTCTGTCGACGGGGGCACCGGACAGTCCGGTGCACACCGGACACTGTCCGGTGCCCGATTTCTTTCCTTAACAGGCGCTGCCGACCGTTGCCGACCGTTGCAGATCTAGCGCACCAGACAGTCCGGTGCACACCGGACAGTCCGATGCCTCCTTCCGACCGTTGGCCAGACCACGTGTCGCGCGCAGATTCCGCGGCCGACCGTTGGCTCGGCCGACCGTTGGCTCACCGGACAGTCCGGTGAATTTTAGCCATACGCCGTCGGCAAATTCCCGAGAGCGGCGTCTTCAGGTTGAGGCAGCCTGGCGCACCGGACACTGTCCGGTGCACCACCGGACAGTCCGGTGCCTCAGACCGAAACAGCCTATTGGCTGTACACAGCCAACATTCTCCTTTTCTTCTTCTCTCTGTTTCTAACACTTAGACAAATATATTAGTACACAAAACCAATGTACTAAGGCTTAGAAACATACCTTTACTTGTGATTTGCACTTTGTTCATCCATGAGCATAGATTCACATTTAAGCACTTGTGTTGGCACATAATCACCAAAATACTTAGAAATGGCCCAAAGACACATTTCCCTTTCAATCTCCCCCTTTTTGGTGATTTATGCCAACACAACATAAAGCAACTAGAACAAGTGCAAAATCTTTGGAAAGAAATCTTTGCCAACACAACGAAACTTGCCTATGTTTTCGTGTTTGGAAACATCAGTCGTTGAATGCGATCACGCAAAATACGCATTGGGCTGGCTGAAACTTGCCTATGTTTTCGTGCCATTGTGGTGATGTTCAATCTTCAAAAGCTAGGAACCGTTTTGTTCCTGTAAAGAATTTAGAGTTTGTGACTGCAAAATCTTTGGAAAGGAAACAGGGAGGACGGTGAGCCTACGTATTGGGCTCTAAATTGAGAAACAACCTCTTCGATGTGTGTCTCTTAGGCTATAGATAGCAGATCGTGCATATAGCCGTACAAAACATTGTTTCGCACTATAGATTGCACCGTGTATAGGGTGAAGTTTGAAATGAGAGATGGGGATGAATAAGTTGACGGAGATTGCCTTAGGCTACCTTCAACAGGTAGTGAATGTGCATGCACAGTATGGGGGAGTGCAGTATGAATGTGAGCATGCAAAAAAGAGGACGCTCCCAACAGAGATATAGGGTTCAGGAGGTCGAACGCTAATTTTGCAAGTACTCATCCACACTGGTGGAAGATGAATAGTGGAACACAAACAGGAAAAATGGATCTGAGGCTAGTTAAGAGTGCTCAGATGGTCTTTCAATCCTTTCTTTCCTACTTCCATGGTCCCACCTAAAGGTGTCAATGGGAAATTCTCTACCGGGTTTAGGAACCTCATACACATCCTCATGAAACTATACTGTCGGAGAGGGAATTCTCCGGCCGGGTGGCGGAGTGCACCCGCCCTAAATCCTAAGATGAGGAAGGGGCTTAAGCGTTTTGCCTGTCCTGCTAAGCGAACATCAAGCACATGAACACGCTAGAGTTTATAGTGGTTCGGGCCGCCAGAGCATAACACCCTACTCCACTGTGTGTTGGATTGCTGTGGAAACTTGAGAGTCTAAGCCTCCAGATTGAGCCTCCAGATTGAGCCTATGTTGTAACGTTGCATGCCTCCCCTTTTATAGCTAAAGGGGGACATGTACAAAAGTACTGAGCCCCGACATGTGGGCCCAGGAACATAGCGGATGTAGCTACTAATATCTTCTGCTGGAGCAATCTTCTTGCGCCTTGACACCCGAGATCTGCGTAGTCTCGGCGTGCAGAGGGAAGCTTCTCGCATAAGGGATGAGTACAGTGCACTGCGCAGCACGGGCGTACTGTTTCGGCAACGGACTAGACAGGTGCGCCGTCTACAGGGTGGCCCTGGCGCCGCCTGCCAGCGGAATGGACAGGACGCAATAAATGTCGTGGGGGCACATCACCTATCATAAGGGTGGACAGGCGGCGTGTCCCCTCCGCAATAAATGCGGAGGCCGCGCGGCTCAGAGCCCTTATGTCATGCTCCGCCCACTGGCCTACGTCACGGACAATCTGCCATGATGCCGTATTAGACCTTTGGTCGAGCGGGGGGGCGGAGGCGCTTCGGATAGAGCCTGGTCATGCGTCAGTACCGGACCCATGCCTAGGTTACGACACTTTCTCTACCGGGACCTTGTTATGGGTGGTCCAGAGCCCACTCGAGGGGGTCCGAACCCTATCCAATGGCTCCAGGCTGCTTTACTTCGGGGGTCCGGGTTGTGCGCATAGGGGTCCTGCGCCTTCTGGGCCTGATGACGTTGTCTCCGAGAACACCACCTTAACTGCTCATGAGATACCCCTGGGGCTGTTCTCCGCGCGGCTAAGGGTAGCCGCGCAGGCATCGTGCCTTTATACCGTAGTAAAGGGTACCCCCTAATCTAGGGTACCGATAGTGGCCCCCGGGCCCGCCTCAGGGGAGGATGCGAGCCTGCAGGTGGGGCCAGAGTTTGACTGGCGATCGGCTCGCTGCTCCTGCGCACCCGTTGATGCAGTTACCGCCAGCCCGCCTATGGTCAGGCCGACTGCCACGCCTGTCCCCACGGCTGACTGGCCCGTGACCTCCGTACTTAATGTCTTTGTTGGGCCATGCGCGGGGTGCCTCGAGTCGCTGCATCGGTTTTGAAAATTTATCTCCTTAGCCTTCTGCGACAGCCTCGAGAAGGCGTGGTATTGGCGTGAGCAGCAGTACGACTTTCCTGCACCCAGGAACCGGCGCGCCGGATGTATGACATGTGGGCCTGGGCCCCCATGCCAGAGGTTGGATCACCGGTTGCAGCGAAGCTGAGGGGGCGCGCAACCGCGGGGCGGTTGCATGTTCCTTGTGCGGCGGTTCGCCTTCTTGACCGCTGGTTGTGGTGAAGATGGAAGGGCGAATAACCACAGGACGGTTGCACGCTCCTTGCGTGGCGGTTCGCCTTCTTCGCGCTTCGGGCCAGCTTGTACGACATGTGAGGCCTGGCCCCCATGTCATAGAATGGGAACCCTGGTGCACGTCGGGGGAGACCTTGCCCGTGACGCTTCGGGGCACGAGCGGGAAATCTGCCTTTAAAAAGGAGTTCATCCCTCGGGCAGTAGCCACGCCTTGCTTTTCTTGCACTCACCGCACCCTTCTGCCTTCCGTGCCTGTGGATGGGGCGTGCCGGTGTTCGTTGGAGGGATCTGCATCAGGGCCACCCCCCAGCGGTCTCACCGCCGAGGAGCTCGTGCTTTTCGTTTCCTGCGTGGTGGTGTTGTCGATCTTGTTTTCTTCTTGCTGCTATTGGAGGAGCGCGACCTCATGGGGGATGGCGCTCTTCTGCCATCGCTCGGCTTCAAGGATTTTCATCATGCAGCCCGGTTGCAATCTCCCGCCAGTGGTCATCTACAAGGATGACCACCAGCCTCGTGGTGGAGAGAAGCGAGTCGGGCTGCGGCCTCCCCCCTGCCCTCAGCTTCAAGGATGTTCATCATCCTCGCTGGGGTGGAAGGCGAGCCGAGTTGGGGTCCTGCCTTCCGCATGGGCTAGTGACCCGCTTCTTCCTCCAGCATTTGGAGGTGAAGGATGTTCGCCAGCCTTGAGGAGGAGGCGAACTTCGGCTACGCAGGGCCGGCCGGCTGCGGGCGCCGTCAGCTGCCACGTGTCTGGCTCCTTGGCTTGGATGGCTTTGGCGCCGCCTCCAGCGCCGCCTGCCGCCGCCAAGCGGGGCGCGACTGTTCGTCCACCGCACGGGCGACGGTCGCGCCATGCGTAGGTCTGCCGCATCCGTGGCGCACTGCTCTGACGCCACCCAGGGGGTCATACAAGACGTCGTACGTCGCAGAGGTGGCGGTCACGTTCTTGGATGGTCTTGTCCTCACCCTCGTAGGAGGACGGGGGCGAGGACCTTTCTGCACGCGGTGAGGCGGTGGCCGTCGCCGGTAAGCCACCGGTGCATAGGTGGTCGCTGTCGTCGGTGCTGAGGTGGTTGCCGCCGCTGGTGAGGCTGCCCGTTGCAGAGGTGGTTGCCTCTGCTGGCGAGACCACCAGCGCCACCTGCCGTCGAGCCTCCAAATCTTTGGCTTTAATGGCCTCGTTGTTGCCCCCCGTAGGAGGACAGGGGCGAGGACCTCTTCGGAATGGCGCACGCATTGAGGCGGCCATCACCGCTGTCACGCCGTCCTAGAGGATTCCGCAAGGATGGTGGCCGCGAGCTTCAAGCGTGACTCCTCTGGCGTCTGGTAGTTTATACCTGCAGAGTAGAGATGGAACTAGGATTCCACTTGAAAGCGGATGTAATACTTTTGCTTTTTGTAAGGTACTTTTGAGTACTATTTATCAAGCAGTATTAGCACTTATCTGTGTACCACTTGTCCCTGTTGTGTGTGATATTGTTGACTCCTTCCTGGTACCTGGCCCCCACCTGGGATGCAGGCTTGATGTGTCAAGGTTGGATACCAGCGTATCTGAAAGGGTTGTCAACAACTCTTGGGAGGCAGCCTCAGCCGGGATCTAGATCTGTACACAGCTTCAGCTAGGGAGCGTTAGTAGTACACCCATAGGGTCCCCTGTCTGATATTAGCCATCCTTTGATACATGCTCGGGACTCGCAGGGTTTAGTCCGGGTGGCCAAATTGTGTGTCCGGACCCCCTTGGGTCGAGGCTCTAGATACTAGGACTCCTGTCTCAGGGTGGTGGAGTGTGTAGGCTTACGGTACGGGACCAGGCTAAGCGGCTACACGGCTCCAGACCACCCCAGGAGACAAGTGCTGATTTTCCTGAGCCGGACCCCAGGTTGTCGGACCCACAGACCTATAGTTCCAAATACTAAGGTACATGTCACAAAATGGTGGGCCACGCAGGCTTACGGTACGGGGCCAGACTAAGCGGCTACACTGCCCCGGACCATTCCATGGAACGAGCTCCCGTTCTTTGGAACCGGCCCCCAGGCTGTCGGACCTCCCAGCTTTCGTAAAGGAGGTCCTAAACTGCAAGCCTGGCTGCTCAATTCAGATGTCGTAATGTCAGGACAGATGGGAACCGTGCGGGTGGGTTAGATAAAAAGTATTATCTGAAAACTGTAGACCAAATCCATGGTGCAGGAAGATAAAGTTGTCATAGAAACGCATCCGAGGGGGTGAATTTCCTCTTTATAAAACTTGGTATGCATGGCTGTAAACCAACAGGCCGGGATTATGTGGGCAGACCTCACCGGGCTGGTGTACACATATGCAAAATTTAATTATGAAAGGAGAAAAAATTTAACCCCTCAGAGTTGCTTCTATGGACTGAACTTACAGAGATAGGAAGGGGTACTTCTTCAGCTATAGCAAAGTTGGCATCCCTCGGGTTGGCATATTTCCATCGCCTTGAGGGGTTCCTCCCTGCTGGGGGAGAGGTTGCAAATCCCCTCTTGGTTCAGTACTTTGCCGCAGGATTAGGTCCCGACCCTGGGTTCCCTACTATGCACGAACCGTCGGCCATAGTACTTGGGCGCTTGGTTACGATGTGCATTTCGGGTTGCAACTTGACACCTGAGTCCGCCGCTTGAGTCCACGTCCTCCCCTACACAAACCCATCGAAAGGTTGGACCCGTGGGGAGTCCAGAAGGGTTTCCGGGGGGAAGGCAAGCTTCGGCCCCGCAGGCCAGGTAGCACGGGGCCCCCTGGTGGTCCGTCTAGTTGCCTTCACCGGAATTGGAGTCTCCAGTGAAGACATCCTTCAGGACCCCCTCGGGTGATTGATACCCGAGGTCCGGTTCGGCCACGGCCACCTCTTCGTCGTCGGCCTTTTCCTTGCCGGGTTGGCGACGAGGTGGGAAGCCATCCTCGGAAGACTGCTCGCGCCGCGCGCTGGCATGTTTCGCGAGGTCGATGATCTCGTGGCATTCTGCGGCGCTGTGGCGACCGTTGGGGTGCACGGGGCATGTGCCGCCGTTACCCCTCGGTGGTCGTGGGCGTTTGTTGCGGTCGCCCCGGCCCCCAGTCGCAGCTGCCACGACTAGAGCGGCGGAGTGCGGCTTCTCGTTGTCGCGATTCTTTTTCTTCTTTTTCTTGCCGTCCTGAGCGACGGCACCTGAGCTGCCCGCTTGGGCAGCCCTGGTCTGTGGCGCTGAGTGCCACGCACGGCCCTCAGCAGCCCTGGCGCACTTGTCGGCCAGAGCAAAGAGAGTGGGGATCGTTTCCACGTCATGCGTGGCCAACTTCTCCAACATCTTTTTATCACGTACCCCCTGGCGGAAGGCCGTGATGATAGAAGCATCGGAGATGTGAGGTATAGTACCTCGCACCTTGGTGAAACGGGAGATAAATGTCCGGAGAGTTTCTCTGGGCTCTTGCCTCACCGCGTGCAGGTGGGCCTCCACGCCGTGTTGCTGGTAAGCACTGGCAAAGTTCGCAACGAACCGCGCGCAGAGCTCTTCCCAGGAGTAGATTGACCCTAGGGCGAGGTTCATGAGCAAAGTCCGGGCTGAACCAGACAAGGCGACATGAAAATATGTCGCCATCACAGCGGTGTTTCCACCTGCTGCCGTGATGGCGGTGACGTACACCTGCAGGAACTCCGACGGGTTTGACGTTCCGTCGTAATTTTCCGGTAGATGCGGCCGGAACTTGGGCGGCCATGACGCCGCGCGGAGATGATCCGTGAGAGCGGCGCAGCCCACGCCAGCCAAGGGGACACCCGCTTGGGACCGGGTGCCCATTGGTGTCTGCGGTGCTGCCGCAGCAAAGTCTTGATCGAGGTTGTGGCCCTCGATGTTTTGGCGGCACTCGCGCGCCCTCTCCAAAGAGACCCGGGCGTCCTCTCCTGCACGCCTGCGGTCGAGTTCTGCCCGAAGGTCGTTGGTCTGTGCGCCCCTCACTGAGGGTGAGCGCACAGACGCCGACGCCTCATGTTGGCGCCGGGATGACTGTGGCCTTGACCTGGTCGAGATAGAATGTTCCATGCCGAGCAGTCGGTCGACGTCGTCCCGCCATTGCTTCATGGCCCCCGGTGAGGCCGTGGAGCTTGGAGGGTGTCACAGCAACTCCTTGGCTGCTGACAATGCTCTCGGAGTCGCCCTCGACGGAGTCCGGGATGTGTGTGCAGCTGTATGCTGCCGTGCGACGTGCACAGCAGCAGTGCCCGGCACAGGGCGGTTGGGAACCTGTGGTGTGGAAGAAGCAGCTTCTTCCTCCACCACGAAATCCACCAAAGTCTCGGCGCGGTGCTCAACGATTTGCACCATCATGCTGAGCGAGAAAACAAGCAAAAACCTAAAGCCTAGCCCCCTACCTGGCGCGCCAAATGTCGGTGAGGGAATTCTCCGGCCGGGTGGTGGAGTGCACCCACCCTAAATCCTAAGATGAGGAAGGGGCTTAAGCGTTTTGCCTGTCCTGCTAAGAGAACATTAAGCACATGAACACGCGAGAGTTTAGAGTGGTTCGGGCCGCCGGAGCGTAACACCCTACTCCACTGTGTGTTGGATTGCTGTGGAAACTTGAGAGTCTAAGCCTCCAGATTGAGCTTCCAGATTGAGCCTCCAGATTGAGCCTGTGTTGTAACGTTGCATGCCTCCCCTTTTATAGCTAAAGGGGGACATGTACAAAAGTACTGAGCCCCGACATGTGGGCCCAGGAACATAGCGGATGTAGCTACTAATATCTTCTGCTGGAGCAATCTTCTTGCGCCCTGACACCCGAGATCTGCGTAGTCTCGGCGTGCAGGGGGAAGCTTCTCGTATAAGGGATGAGTACAGTGCACCACGCAGCACGGGCGTACTGTTTCGACAACGGACTGGACAGGTGCGCCGTCTGCAGGGTGGCCCTGGCGCCGCCTGCCAGCGGAATGGACAGGACGCAATAAATGTCGTGGGGGCACATCACCTGTCAGAAGGGTGGACAGGCGGCGTGTCCCCTCCGCAATAAATGCGGATACCGCGCGGCTCAGAGCCCTTATGTCATGCTCCGCCCGCTGGCCTACGTCACGGACAATCTGCCATGAGGCCTTATTAGACCTTCGGCCGAGCGGGGGGGGGGGGGGGGGGGCGGAGGCGCTCTGGATAGAGCCTGGACACGCTTCAATACCGGACCCATGCCTAGGTTACGACACTTCCTCTACCGGGACCTTGTTATGGATGGTCCGGAGCCCACTCGAGGGGGTCCGAACCCTATCCAATGGCTCCGGGCTGCTTTACTTCGGGGGGTCCGGGTTGTGCGAATAGGGGTCCTGCGCCTTCTGGGCCTGATGGCGTTGTCTCCGAGAACGCCACCTTAACTGCTCACGAGATACCCCTGGGGCTGTTCTCCGCGTGGCTAAGGGTAGCTGCGCAGGCATCGTGCCTTTATACCGTAGTAAGGGGTACCCCTAATCCAGAGTACCGACATATACCTATCTCCATTTCCATACACATACTCATACCCATCATGGGTATAAGATTCATCCCATACCCATCCCCATTCGGTTATCGAGTCCCCAATGTGTCTCCATCCTCGACAACAAAAGTATGATCACATTATATTTTATGACATTAACAATCATATGGCACCAAACAATAACACATCACAAATAAATTTGACATATAATAAGAAAACATTGTTTAACAATGCAAAACAACAAAAACAAGGTTGGGAGAGTTCGGGTTAGTTGTTGGACTTATTGCCTATGCACATCTAATTTTACTAGGAGATTATTACCCATGAGTAATCAGGTTCGGGTTCTGCTTTCCTATACCCATAGCCACATACACAATGGGGGAAGAATTTCCTCCAAATTTGTAGCCGATGCCCTTTCTCTGTCGCTATCCCCTCTTGAAAAGGATGAAAACCTTCTCAAAACCATTGTTTTTTTGTCTGATGCTCTAAACTGCTTTATTTTCGGTCACAGGCCCATGTCTCCTACCCTCATGGATGTAGTGATGATTATTGGTCAAGATATTAAGTCTGCCAGTCATTCTGCCGTCAGCATGCCTGAAGTTCCTTTCAAACTTTCATCCAAGACAAACAGCGCCGGCTAGGGAGCTTACATATCCCAGCATGTCAAAACAAAAGGTCCAGTAACTGAAAAAGAGCACACGACTTTTCTTAACCTCTGCCTTGAGCACTTCGTGTTTTGTGGCCCTCCTATTGTCCCAACCATGAATTATATCTCCCTGGCTCATCGCTAGCCAAAGGCAACCCCATTAATCTTGGAAAATGTTTCTTGGGAGAGGTTTGCTGATTCGTCCACCTAACCACTTCCAACTTGCTTAATGGCAAAAAACATAGGGCTGGTGGCCCATGGTGGTTTGTTAGTTGTGGGCTCACTTGTATTTTCAATGATGCGTCTCCAATTTCCTTGTTGAATTCCTTTCCCGACGAGTCTGGTAGACAGATCAGGTGCACTAGTTATGGCCAAGCCGTTTATAGCCTTCTTGGCAGCAGACTGAATCCTACGGATATGGCTGGCTAGTTCAAACTCTTGTTCCAGGGTATGTACAACCCTCATTTCTTTCCTTATTCTGAATCCGTTCAATTTGAGAACCCAACTTCTTTTAGGTTAGATACCTTTGCCGATGACAGTAGCAATCAACACTTATACTCGCTCATGATCCGCCATGGCTTCCTTCTAGTTGGCATGAGCACTTTGAACAGGATCATCAAACCTGATTATGAATCCTACCAAGCTGTGGCGGTGGCCCGACAATTTGGCCTCAGAGTGGTGCCTCCCCACTTTCACCTCCACTAGCTTACAAAATGTAGGGCCGATCTTCCAGATTCTATTATTGCTTATCGGTGTTACTCACTGTTTGATGATCTGAAGATCCATATCCCTGCTGACTTGTCATTTACCTTCTCAACTGATAGATTCAACTCATGGTGGGGGATTTGGGAGTCTCATGCTTTTCCGAGGGCTTTGGGGCCACTGTTGCAGAAGATTGATGTCGAATACGAGGTCCTAGATGGGGACGTATTGTTCTTGGCCATCCTCTTTTGATCCTTTATCCTTCTTAATTGCTAACTTTATTTGTTCCTTTTTGCAGCAATAGTAAGGTCCAGAGCCTATGAACGATGATGGTTTCCCCTCTCGGCTCCTTGAGGCTACTCTCGTGGCCTTTTCCCCCAAGAATGCTCCCCTAAACTGATTCCAAAGAGAAGTCGGTCTTCAGAAACGGTTGCCCCTAGGCCCAAACAAAAGTGAGGAGAGAGGCTGCCAAGAGGACATCTAAAGAGGCACGATCATCGTTTTTAGTCCGCGAAGCCTTGACCACTTCTCAAGTACACATTCTCCCTGCACCCCACTCTTGATGCTCATACATTCCTGTTGATCGCGTTTCATGCACTCTTCAGCCTGTTGCCGTTGAAGCATCCAGTGGAGAGGAACAGGCAACTCGAGGGTGGTCACCCCCGGGCACCGTTGATATTCTGATCGAGACTGTCGGTACTCTGGTCGATGGTCGTTCTTAAGGATCTATGCGAGCCGGTCATTCCTAAAACGGCCATTGACCCTGCCCTAGGACGGGTATGTCATGTTTCCTTAATTCATATGTGTTCCTCACTTGTCCTGATGTCACTTTCTGCCTTTGTTTTTTCAGGGCTTCGATCTTTCAGAGCTATTGTCGTTTGATCTTGCCCTGGTGGGTTCATCTATATTTCACACTGTTGATCAACCCTCAGGGCCGACTGCTGTTCTCGTACCGCTCTAGCATGTCAGGGCATTGCTCTCAGCTCCCATTGATGCACTAGTCGAGGACTCCGAAGAAATAAAGTGCATTCTTGAGGAAATCAAACCTCAACTCCCAGAGGCACTCCAAGTCAAACACTAGCTAGATGGACATCTCCCCTTTTCCGTGCAAAGGTGGAAGTGGCTCACCGGAGGATCGGGGCTCGACGTTCTCAGGCTCCTCTGAAAGCTGACATTACACGACGATGTAGGCTGCTCAATGAACAGAAAGCATTCTAGATGCCAAGGCTTATACCTCTGCCAATGTCGCCAAGCTCGAGCTCTTGGAAATGGAATTGGAGGACCTTGAGGAACGAGTTCGAGAAACCCGACATCTCATCTAGGACGAGAAAGCTTTTATATCCAACTCTAAGCAGGACAGAAGGCTTGACCACTTGACAAAGACTGGATCTTACCAACATGAGCACCTTGAGTCGATAGATAGTGGCAGGCGAGGACAGGGACAACGAGGCCATTATTGCTTAGGCCGACCATGTTCGTGTCGAAGCCATTCATGTTGCCGATGATTTCCTTTGTTGAACTATTGTGGCAGCTCGTTGTGTTATTGTCAGTAGCCCATTTTATGAACATTGTATTTCTGGAGTCAATGATTGTGCATTGGCTATTTCAACTAATTCGGCGTGCTAGCCGCACACTTTTCTTCTTCTCCTTTTTGTGTGTCGATCACACTCGTATTGGCTCCTTTATCGTCCGGTCTGACCCACATCGTCGGCCCATCGGCCGCTCCTGTTAATCATCCCACATGCTTGGGAAGTACTTTTTTAAGTGATGGCCGTTGACCGCCATAGGGAAGTTAGCCCCGTTTAATTCCTCAAGCATATATGTGTTCTCGGGTAGGACCTGATCAACTCTGTAGGGTCCATGCCAGTTTGGAGACCATTTGTCGTATGCCGCATCTTTAGTTCCGAGTGGCAACACCGCTTCCCATACTAGATCTCCGGCCTAAAACTCTTTCAGTCTGACCTTTTTGTTGTATGCGTGGGCCACCTTAGCTTTGTTTTGTCTAATTCTTTCCAATGACCAAAGCCTTAACTCTGTGAGATCTTTGACATTATCGTTCATCAGAGCGGCGAGCTCTTCAGCCATTAGGTCATTCTAGAATTCCATGTGCCTTGAGCCGGCCGCGATTTACCACGGTAGCATGACCTCCTACCCATATACTAGGTGATATGGTGAAGTCTGGTGGAGCCATGACAAGAGATCCGATAGGCCCACAAGGCTTCCGATTATACTTCATGCCAACACATGGGATGCTCATCGACATTTCTATTGATTAACTTTATAAGACTTTTATTGGATGCATTGGCTTGCCCATTTGCTTGAGCATAGTATGGGGACGATCTTATTAGCTTGATTCCCATGTCAGCTGCGAATTTTCTGAATTCTTCTAAAACAAAAAACGATCCTCCATCGGTCGTTATAGTCTGAGGAATCCCGAATTTGCGAATGACGTGTTCCATGACGAAGTTGATCACATCCTTCGTTGCTACCAACTTCATGGGGATGGCATCCATCCACTTTGTGAAATATTCTATGATTGCTAAAATCTATTGATGGCCTTTGCTGGACGAGGGGTTGATTTTTCCAATCATGTCCATCGCCCAACCCCTAAATGGCCATGGTTTCACAATAGTGTTCATTGTTGACGTTGGTACCATCTGTATCTTCCCAAACCTTTGACATGCTTGACACCCTTTGTAATATTTAAAGCAATCCTCAAGCACGGTGGGCCAATAGTATCCCGACCATTTGATCAACCATTTCATCTTGTTGGTTGATTGATGAGTTCCACAAGCTCCCTCATGAACATCATGTAATTTGCCTCAGTCGACCCTATGCACTTGAGCAACAAACCTTCCATGGTTCTGTAGAACATGTCATCTCCTATCAAAACGTACTTTGTGGCTTTATCACGCGTCCTTCTGGGTGCCCCCGAGCCAAATCCTTCAACTAATTGAAGATTTTGGCTCTCCAATCGCCTGCTTAATTATGCACACCTAGGAGTCTTCGTCGTCCTAGCATGCTTTATGCCTCGAGGCCATTTGTGCCAGATCATTGGCTTAGACATTCTGAGTTCTGTGGGTCCAGTGGAAATTTATGTATCTAAACTGTGTCATCAACTCACGTCATTCCATCCATATTTGGAATAACGACTCGCTTTCACACTTATAATCCTACGTGAGCTGGGATATCACTAAGTTTGCATCCACAAAAATTTCCACTGCCTCTGCACCAACCTCAAGCAGTAATCCCATCCCTTTGCGTATGGCATGGTATTCTGCTAGATTGTTAGTGCAGTAATCCGACAATCTGATGGAGAAGGAATATGTTGCCCCCGAGGCGATACGGGGAGGATTCCCATGTCGCATTCGTCGTCACAAGCCGGTCCATCGAAGAACATGTCCCATGCACGTGTAGGAAGGGCACCCATGTTGGTGCCAACTCTCTCTACGATAAGATCAGCCAATGCTTGCCCCTTAACTACCTTAGCGGCATGTACCAGATGTCAAATTCTGATAGTGCAAACATCCACTTCCCTAGACGGCCTTTTAATATAGGGGAAGACAACATATGTTTGATGACATCTGACTTTCAAAACATGATTGTCTCTAACGTCAGCATGATGTGGCGAAGTTTGGTGCAGGTGAAGAATAGGTAGAGACACAACTTCTTGATGTCGGAGGTTTCTGCAAATAGCATCCTCCTGCTGATGTAGAAAACAACCTTCTCCTCGTCATTATGTACTTGCACTAATACCGAGGCAATGGAGGTGTCTCCTATTGATAGGTACAGGTAGAATGGTTCGTCCAGCCGTGGTGGGACCAAAACTAGCGTCTTCAACAGGTACTCATTAATTCCTTCGAATTACTTTTGTTGGTCTGGTCCCCAACGGAACTCGCTATCACTTTTGATCTTGACTAAACCCATGAATGGCTCAATCCACCCAGATATGATGGAAATAAACCTTCTGACGAGATTAATCTTGGTGATTAGTTGTTGGAGCTCCTTCTTCGTGGTTTGTGGTGTCATTGTTCTGACGGCCTCTTGACTTCTTGTGCCAATATCTATCCCTCTCTCAAGCACTAAGAATCCGAGGAATTGACCAGCTGTTACCCCGAAGGTACACTTCTTCGGGTTCATCTTTAGCCCAAACCTCCTAGTTTGTTCCAGGACTTGGCACAAGTCTTCTATGTGCCCCTGTGTGGATGTAGATCTGATCACGACATCATCGATGTAAATCTCCATCAGCTTCCCTATCAGGTCATGGAAGATGTAGTCATGGCGCGTTGGTACATGGATCTAGCATTTTTAACCCGAAGGTCATGACCAAATACTCAAACAATCATATCGAGCCAGGCACCCTAAATGCGGTCTTGTGCACGTATTCTGGGGCCATGAAAATTTGGTTATACCTAGTGAAAGCATCTAGGCCCCTGGTTGGTTTTAGTGATTAATGACAACATAATGTTATATGTGACTAACGTGAGTTTTGCAGAGACAAATGGTAAGTTAGGTCGCATTACAGGTAGAAGTACTACAACGGTGAAAACAATCCCAGAGATAAGAACTCGAAGCGACGGCTAAAATGACAAAACAAAAGGTGAAGGACTACGGAGTCCGAGTGTCAAGGAGATGTGGACACTCGTGATTTAGTTAGGTCTTTTATTCTCTTTTAGTCGTACTATAAAGAGGGGTTGTCGATGAGTAGTTTGACCAAGAGAGTTCTAGTGTAGTGTTGGTGTACAATCACACTCACATACAGTGCTAGGTGTCACTCTAGAACTCACTCACAAGTTAGAACGAAAACCGATTTGAAAATCAGCTGAAAAACAAGAGATAGGGTTTCTGGCCCTGGGGCACCGGACTGTCCGGTGTGCACCGGACTGTCCGGTGTGCACCGGACTGTCCGGTGCACCATCTACCAGGTGGGCCAGGCTGGCCCAGGGGAAGGCCTCCCCGGGCAGCAAAACCCGAGCGCGCCTGTTTCAGAAGTGAATTATAGTGGCGCACCGGACAGTGCACCAGACAGTGCACCGGACTGTCCGGTGTGCCATGAGTCCAACGGCTAACTATCAGAACTAGCCGTTGGAAACGACCGTTGGTGCACCGGTGGCGCACCGGTGGCGCACCGGACTGTCCGGTGCGCCCGTGCGCAGTAAAATGCTGGTAATGGCTAGTTGGTGGGTGAGGGCTATTTATACCCCCTCCACCCACCATATTCAATGTATTGCAGCCCACATTAATTCCAGCACATTGCTAGAGCATTGCAAGCACCAAAAGCCTAGTGAGGAGATTAGAGAATCTTAATCCCGCATTGTGTATTTGTTTAGCAAGTATTTGAAGTATTGTCTTAGCACTATTGTATTTCTAGTATTATTATCTTAGTGCTAGTTGTTGGGGTGAAGTTGGGCTCTTGTTTAGCTCTTTCTTAGGTTTTAATTAGTGTTGATTTTTAGAAAAGCCCAATTCACCCCCCCCCCCTCTTGGGCATCGTGATCCTTTCAATTGGTATCAGAGCCTTGTTGCTCTTAGATTAGCTTAACCGCTAAGAGTTACGATGTCCGGTGGGGATGGACCTCCTCCCGTTTTTTATGGTGACGATTTTCCTTATTGGAAAATTCGTATGGAAGCATATTTAGAGGCTATAGACATTGGTGTCTATAAAGCCGCCACTCAAGGATTCCCCGAACCTAGAGATCGCACAAATCTTGTAGGTGACGAGTTTAATTATGAAAAATGGAATGCCAAGGCCAAAAACACTCTTTTTAGAGGCCTTTGCAAAGATGTGTTCAATAGAGTAAGAAATCATAAAAATGCTCATGATTTGTGGATGGATATTTGTGCTCTACATGAAGGAACTAGAAGTGAGCGTGAGGAGAGATATCACATTGCTATGAGAAAGTTAAATTCTTTTGAAATGCTTGCTAATGAAAATGCCAATGCGATGTACTCACGTCTCAATATTCTTGTAGAGGAAGTAAATGGATTGGGGCTTACTCAAATCTCACAACCGGATGTTGTGAGGAAGATTCTCAGTGTCCTCCCAATAGACAAATATGGACACATTGTCACTGTGCTACATCAAATGGATCTTTCAGTTACCACACCTACACAGATTTTGGGAAAGATCAATGCTCATGAGATGTACATGCACATCAACGACAAAGATGAGTCATCTTCCAAAAGAAAGGATTTGGCTCTCAAAGCAAATCAAGAAAGAAAAGAAAAAGCTAAAATACAAGTTGAGGAAGAATCCTCAAGTGATGATGACCTTGATGCTAACATTGCCTTAATGGTAAGGAAGACCACCAAGATGTTGAAGAAGCTCAACAGAGAAGGCATCAAATTTGATTCAAGAAAGAAGAAATTCTTTTCCAACAAAAGAAAGCCCATTTCTGAGATGGATTGCTACAACTGTGGAGAGCTCGGTCATCTTGCTCATCAATGTAACAAGCCCAAGAAGAACAAGTTCAAGGGCAAGAAAGAAGATGACAGCGATGATGATAAGAAGGAAAAGAGATTCTTTAAGAGGAAGGATGGGAAGCAAAAGAGGTTCCACAAGAAGAAAAATGGAAAGGCATATATTGTTGGTGACTGGCTCACTGACATTGAGTCATCAAGTGGATCTTCTTCAAGTGAAGAAGAGAATGATGAAAAAGTTGCCGCCATCGCCGGGGACTTCTCTTCACCACCACCATCGCCATCATCGACTTCTCACCTATGCCTCATGGCTAGAGGTGAACAGAAGGTACAAAATGATATTGATATTACTGATGATAGTGATAGTGATGAGGAATTTGCTTCACCTTCATATGATGAGCTAGCTGACTTGCTTAAAGAATATACTCAAATCATTAGGAAGTCAAAAGCTAAATGTGATAGGTTGAAAAATGAAAATGAATCTTTAAATGCCAAATATGACATAGTTATGAAAGCTAGTGATGAAATGAAAGAAGAGAACAAAACTATGTCATCAACTATAAATGAGCTCACAACCTCCCTAAAAGATGCTAAGGATAAATGTGACAAGTTAAATGAAGCTAATAGGGAGTTGCAAGATAGACTAGTAAAAATCAAGGAAGACTATACTCAGATTAAATTTGATCATGATAATCTTCTTGTTGAAAATGAACTTTTATCTTGCAAAACACATGAGGCTATTAACCCTATTGTTAAGATTGATGTAGCAACCTCATGTGATGATTTGAGTCAAGGAGAGCAAACTAGTCTACATGCTGAATTGACTGAAAAAGTTGAAGTCTTGACTTTAGACAACCAAAAATTAAAGAGATACCTGACTGATGCAACTACTAGAGGAAAGGTTGCTATTGAGAACAATGATTTCAACAATAAGTTGGCAGTGGATAATGAAAGGCTTAAAAATGAGGTCAAGAAACTTAAGAGTGAAAATGAACATCTTGCAACAAGTGTGCAAAAGTTCAACAAAGGCCAATACCTCCAAAATGAGTTGCTTATGAACACTGTCATGAAAAACATCAAGAGTGGTATTGGATACAATGTTTTTGTGCAAAAGAAAGCTACTACTCAATACAAGCCAAAGCAGACTCACAAGCCTATCAAATGCTTTGAGTGTGGAAATGAAGGTCATTTTGCCCACAACTGCAAAGCCAAACCACCAACTCCCTTGCCTAAGCACTCAAGACCATTTGCTTTCAATGCTCATTATGTTCTAAGAAAAGTTACAAATGGAAAGGTCAAAGTTACATTCCTAGGTCCACCAAACAAGAGTAGACCTAGACAAATTTGGGTTGCAAAGTCCTTGATTGAGAGAGTCACTGGTCCTATGCAATATAGGGCCCTCAAAACTCAAGCTTGATTTGTCTGTGGATGTAGGTGAACTAAAAGACCGCTGGGAGCCATTGGGTTATTGACAGTGGATGCACACAACATATGATAGGCAACCCATGGATGTTCACCTCACTTGATGAGAATGTTGATGGACAAGACAAAATCACATTTGGAGACAATTCAAAAGGGAAAGTGCAAGGACTTGGCAAGGTGGCAATTTCAAATGACTTATCAATTTCAAATGTTCTCTTGGTTGCACCTTTGAGCTTCAATTTATTATCAGTGGGTCAACTCTGTGATCTTGGACTTCAATGCTTATTCACTCCAACAGAGGTTATTGTGTCAAAGATGGATGATGAATCAATGGTGTTCAAGGGATTTAGATACAACAATCTCTACTTAGTGGATTTCACTTCAGAAGATGCAGACTTAAGAACTTGTCTCTTCACCAAAGCTTCACTTGGATGGCTTTGGCATAGGAGGCTTGCACATGTTGGGATGAGCACACTCAAGAAGATATTAAAGAAAGACATGGTTAGAGGATTAAAGGATGTGGTGTTTGAAAAAGACAAGCATGTAGTGCATGTCAAGCTGGGAAGCAAGTTGCTAATACACATCCTACTAAAGCTTTCATGTCAACATCAAGACCACTGGAACTACTTCATATGGATTTATTTGGACCTACAAATTATGTAAGTGCCGGTGGCAACCTCTACTATCTAGTGATTGTTGATGATTTCTCAAGATACACTTGGGTGTTCTTTCTCCATGACAAATCTGAAGTTGCATCTATATTCAAGAAGTTTGCCAAGAAAGCTCAAAATGAATTTGATTGCAAGATCAAGAAGATTAGAAGTGATAATGGCAAAGAATTTGACAACACCAACATTCATGAGTACTATGATGAAATTGGGATCAAGCATGAAGTATCTGCAACATACACACCTCAACAAAATGGAGTTGTTGAAAGAAAAAACAGGACCTTGATCACACTTGGAAGAACAATGATTGATGAGTATAACACAACGGAGAGGTTTTGGGCCGAAGCTGTCAACACTGCATGTTATGCATCAAACAGGCTATTTCCTCACCGGCTACTTGCGAAGACTCCCTATGAACTGCTAAATGGGAAAAAGCCAGACGTCTCCTTCTTCCGGGTGTTTGGGTGCAAATGCTACATCTACAAGAAGCGCCATCATCTGGGGAAGTTTCAAAGACGCTGTGATATTGATTTTTCTTTTGGGTTATTCATTAAAGTCCAAAGCATATCGAGTATTCAACCATACCACTGGCGTGGTAGAAGAAACATATGATGTGGAATTTGATGAGACTAATGGCTCCCAAGGAGCACTTGAAAATCTTGATGATGTAGGTGATGAGCCACTTAGGGAAGCAATGAAGAACATGCCAATTGGAGCTATCAAACCAAAAGAAGATGAAGAAGAGGTGCAAAACATTGACAGGCCTTCTTCATCAAATGTACCACAAGATGATGAAAAAGATGAGAGGCATGCAAATGAGGATACATTTGTCTCTCATGAGCAAGCAAGGGTACAAGCCGAAGATGTTGATGCTCCAGGATCTTCTTCCCAAGTGGTTGACAGGAGAAACTCATCACTACTTCAAGCTCATCCTCAAAACCAAATCATCAGGAGTCCTTCACAAGGGGTTATTACTCGATCACATAGACATCCGTCTTTTATTAAACATCACTCTTTTGTTTCTTGTGTTGAGCCTACTTGTATAGATGAGGCGCTACAGGATCCGGACTGGGTGAATGCCATGCATGAAGAATTTAACAACTTCACCCGTAACAAAGTTTGGACCCTGGAGAAGCCCCCACAAGATGCAAGAATCATTGGAACAAAGTGGGTGTTCAGAAACAAACAAGATGATCAAGGTGTGATTGTAAGGAACAAGGCAAGACTTGTTGCAAAGGGGTTCTCTCAAGTTGAAGGCTTAGATTTTGGAGAGACCTTTGCACCGGTTGCTCGACTGGAAGCCATTCGTATCCTACTTGCATATGCATCATGCTATGATATAAAACTTTATCAAATGGATGTAAAAAGTGCATTTTTAAATGGCTTCATAAATGAACTTGTATATGTTGAGCAACCACCTAGATCTGAAGACCCTAGATATCCTAACCATGCTTACAGGTTGTCCAAGGCGCTATATGGGCTAAAGCAAGCTCCAAGGGCTTGGTATGAGTGCCTTCGTGACTTCCTCATCGAAAAGGGCTTCAAGATCGGGACCGTCGACACAACTCTATTCACAAAGAAACATAACAGTGATATTTTCATTTGTCAAGTATATGTTGATGATATAATCTTTGGCTCGACAAATGACTATCATTGCAAGGAATTTGGTGAGTTGATGTCGAAGGAGTTCGAGATGTCAATGATTGGTGAGCTAACGTACTTCCTCGGCTTTCAAGTCAAGCAAATGAAAGATGGTAACTTTCTCTCACAAGAGAAGTATACCAAAGACTTGTTGAAAAGGTTCAACATGGAGAAGTGCAAACCAATCAAGACCCCCATGCCAACAAATAGACATCTCGACTTAGATGAGGGAGGTAACCCGGTTAATCAAACTCTCTACCGTTCTATGATTGGTAGTTTATTGTACCTTACCGCATCTAGGCCCGATATCATGTTTAGTGTCTGCATGTGTGCTAAATTTCAATCTAATCCTAAGAAAGCTCATCTTCGCGCTGTTAAAAGAATTCTTAGGTATCTCAGGCACACCACAAGCATTGGTCTGTGGTATCCCAAAGGAGCTACTTTTGATTTAATTGGCTATTCCGATTCGGATTATGCCGGTTGCAAAATTGATAGGAAAAGTACTTATGGGGATGCCATCTGCTTGGTAGATCACTAGTTTCATGGACATCCAAAAAAGCAAAATAGTGTTGCCTTGTCAACCGCCGAAGCGGAATACATTGCCGCGGGTGCTTGTTGCACACAAATTTTATATATGAAACAAACTCTTCTAGACTATGGCATAGTTCTAGAAAAGGTACCTTTATTGTGTGATAATGAGAGTGCTGTTAAAATTGCTAATAATCTTGTACAACACTCTCGCACCAAGCACATTGATATCCATCATCACTTCCTTAGAGATCATGTTGCTAAAGGAGATATCATTTTAGAAGGAGTGAGGTCGGAAGATCAATTAGCGGATATTTTCACTAAGCCACTTGATAAGACCCGCTTTTGCATGTTGAGGAATGAACTAAATATTCTTGATCTCAGGAATTTTATGTAAGATGTCAAATGGTGTTGTCAAGCTTGCATTGCATGTTTAAATTTCTTGTATTGCATCTAGGGCTTGTCTAACCTAGTTGAGATAACCGCCAACAAAGCGAGTGAAAAAGCTTAACTCGGATCAAACTTGACAAGTCTTAGTTTTAAGCTTTTAGCACTTAAATTCTTACTTTTTATGCAATTGTTGGTTCTTGAAATATGCATGAGGTACTGTACTTAGGGGGAGTATTCAAAACTCAAATCACTCATGAAAACCCCTAGTGCAAGGTCAAAATGCAAATTTCACCATTTGCCTATTTTGAAAATTATGAGAAAATATATGAGGGTGCCAATACCTGTCCCAACAAGTGTTATTTTGTGTGATTATAAGTTGGGATTTGGTTTGGTTGGAAATTAGATAGAAAATTTCAAAAATTCCAAATCTTCCCTCTGTCTGGGCACACCGGACAGTCTGGTGTGCACCGGACACTGCACTGTGCAATGTCCGGTGCACCGGCAGCCGCGCGCTCAAAATCCATTTTCCTGTGCGCTGTCCGGTGGTTCACCGGACAGCTATTGTGCGTTGTTCGGTGTGCACCGAACAGACACTGTAGACTGTCCGGTGCACCCATATTCGGTTTTTTAAAAAAAACTTTTCCTCTGCTCGCGCCCGAGGCCAGCCACTGCTTCTCTGTCTTTGGCTTCTCTCTGCCTATCTGGCGATTCCCTCTCCCTCGCTGGCGACGTCCTCTCACCGGCGACCACCGTGCTCCGGCGACCCAGTGCTCCATCTCCTGCCCTCGCTCGGTGAGCAGCCCCTTTCTCCCTATGTTTTCTCTGCCTCTCTGTTCCATTGAGCAGTGCTCCCCTCCTTTCCACCCCTCAAGTGCCATACTGATTTTTCCTATCCAATTCTATGAATCCATGTGGTGAGAAATGTTGCTCTGTGTCCCTTGAGTATTCCTGCAGGTTTCTAGCTCCTTAGGGAGGGTTTCACAGCCTAAATTGACTCAATCTCCAAAACCCTAGAACTCCGCACGTCACGTGTTCGGTGAAATGCCCAAACCAGCCAAAAATGCTCCGATTGAACCCAAATTTTTCAGGCACCTTCACAACACCTCCAGTAACATATTTGAAAAATTTCACGCCCATTCGATATTCCAGGCTTTAATTTCACCAAATTCCCCGTTTCGAGCGATCGTTTCTGAGTCGAGTGCCCTAATTTCATTTTCTTCGCCTAAATTCAAACCAAGCACACACTTCACTCATATTCACCCATATAAACCTATTCGTGAAGTATTGGCTCAATTCCACGTCATTTCGTGCCTCAATTTGAATTCCAAACCTCCTATGGCACTTTTTATCGTTCAAACGCCGTTTTCACGTCGTTTGACCTCTCGATCACCTTATCTCTCGTTTTCTGTGCAATATTTCTCTGTATATGTATTTATTCACATTTCATATACTTATGACTATGTGACTAATACGTGCTCACCTCTTCTGTCATTTCAGTGACCTTGCCTGCCCGTGAGCCGTCTCCTGTCCTACCTGGATTTCCACCTGTCGTGTGAGTTTTCCAGGTAGACATCTCCTCCTTTGATATTCTTTCGGATATTATCGACCTGTGCTTAGCCTCTCTCTCTCATTTGCAGTCGTCAGGTCAGGATGCCGCGCACGAAGAATGTGTCGGTGCCAGGGGGAGGCGATGATGAGGATCCTCGTCGCCCCTTCAGGCAGGTCAAGGGCAAGACAGTATACTTGGAGCAGCAGGAAGGCCGCAAGAAGCGGCGTATCGACAGAGCAGCCCGGGCAGCGGCAGCAGCAGCAGCAGCCGCTGAGCAGGCCGAGCTAGGAGATCAGCCTCAGACTCCTTCAGATCAGATTGCGTACCGTGTTCGTCGTCTCGCCTCCCGGCCACGCTCCTCCTCTACCACCACTGCTTCAGCTTCCACTCCACCACCCACTTTGCCTGCTCCTGTCACCCCTGTTGTGCCATCCACCACCTCCACTACACCAGCTTCCACTGCTCCTCCTCCCGCTCCTATTTCCGCTCCTCCTATCCCACCTGCTCGCTTCCAGGAGCGCAATGAGACTGAGGTGTGACCTCTGGCTGCCGATCCTAGATTGTTTGACCTTCAGCGTGCTACAGCGGCACGAGTACGTAGGTTCAGATACGTACCCTTGGAGTCTTGGTTACCGGCTCAGAGGGACCCTGCTACAGTTGACCTCTTCAGCACCAGGATTCAGGAATCCTTCTTTAGGGCACAGATGTCTGTGCAGATTGCTCTGCGAGTGCACCGGCTTTTGGACCTTCCAGCTTTTCTGCTAGCCGCCGGTGCTGACTCTGAGGTGCACCTCTCATATCTGCCTAGCCTTCTGACTCTTTTGTCTACCAGCGGCAGGTATGTTGAGGAGTGGGTCCGAGTTTTCTACGCGACTGTATGGATAGACCCAGATCACCACTGGATGAGGTTTCGTTTTGAGCGAGAGGATGTCACTATTTCTGTCAGCCAGATTCTTCAGCTCTTTGGATTTCACGAGTCGTCGACTCGACTTCACAGCTTATGCTACGGCACCTCTGACCCTCCTCGTCGCCCTCACAGCGGTGTGGCTCCGGGTACAGCTCACGTCGCGGCTCTGTTCCGACCGCCCTTCTCAGATGGGTCGCGACACTCACCGGCAGATTTTACTACAGCAGCCAAGTTCCTATTTCAGCTTATGAGACGGACACTTCTGCCGTGGATGGGATACAGGGAGGCTACCACACATATCCAGCTCTGGCTCCTTGGTGCCCTGGTCTCTCACTCTGAGTTTGACGTTGTGGATTTCCTTATTTGTGAGATCGAGGACACCGTTTTGGATGGCACGTGTGCTCGTCGTCAGCTACCATATGCTCACTACTTGTGCCACATTTTTGCTCAGCTGATTCGGCCTCCACAGTTTCAAGGCACACTTGAGGCCTCATGCCTCGTCTTTGGGTCCTACCGTCCAGCGCCTAAGGATCCTGTGCCAGCTTCTGCTCCAGTTTTTGACACTCAGGCTGAGGATGCTGCTCTTCATTAGTTCGAAGCTCAGGATGTAGCAGTTGATGATGATGATGATGATGATTTTGGGATTCCACCTCCGCCTCCGCCTCCTATGCCTCCACACTCACATGATCATGAGGCTGGGAGTTCTAGTGCTACCCCTGCTGCCCCTCTGGCTATTGACCCTGCTATTGCTTTGATTCTCCAGTCTCTCACTCAGCAGCAGGCTCACTTGGCAGCCGAGCAGACCAGGTTATCCGAGCGGATGCTCTCGATGTTTCAGACCATACAGGACAGACAGGATTCGCTTCAGCAGCAGCTTCTTCTGGATCGGGCTGAGAGCAGGGCATTCATGGCTCTTATGCTACAGCATTCTGGTGTCTCGATTCCCCCGGTTCAGTCTGCTCCACCTCCTCCGCTTCAGGCTCCTGTTGTGCCAGCGATTCAGTCAGGACCCCCTCTTCCTTTTGTTGGTCCTTCTTCCTCTCCGCTCCGGCCGGTCACCCTGGCTTTCACGTCACCGGTTCTCAGCTCCGTCTGCCCTCAACCGCCAGTGCCACCAGCTTCTGCTGTCACCACTACTGTTGTGGCAGTGTCTTTGACCACTTCAGTTCCGGCAGCTTCTGTAGCGTGGCCTCAGTCCGAGTCAGTACCAGCTCCAGCTTCTACAGCAGATCCTGGATCCGAGACTGACTCTAACCCCCAGTCAGCGTTCGCTCTGCTGCCTCGACCGCGACCGGATGCGCCCCCGCCACCTCCTCCCGCTTCAGATGTGTAGGTTCGGGTACCCTTTTGGTGTTTGACGCCAAAGGGGGAGAGATATGAGTTGTGAGAGCTAGGGGGAGTTAGAGAGTTAGTAGAGAGTCATTTTGATGTAATATATGTGCTTGCTACTCTCTGTACTAGCTTGTTGAGATGTTTGTTTTGGAGCAAAAGTTCAAGGTACATCATTAATCCTTATATGGTGATGCCCGTGCTAATATAATTTTTCTTTTATTCAGAATATATGTATTTTAGGTTGTCCTTTTGTAAATGGGTTTTTTTGCTTGCCTGCATTCTTCTCTTTTGGAGAAGTCCCCGACAATGTAAATCATTTGTATCTGCAGAGGTTGCTACTTTGGGATTTATCTCAATTACTTTAAAGGAAGGCGTAGATTCGTAGAAAATCAGACATCATTAGATTGGGGTGATGAGCTATATGATGGTGAATCAAACAAACTTCATAGTATTGGCCTTCAGTTAAGAGATACATTCCCACTGCCTGAAAATTAGCGTGCATATTTTTTAGAGGGTCAGTCACCTGGCAATCCCCCGTCACACGAAGTTTTACAGGTTCTTGTTTATGGTTCGCAAAGTTCACTTCAATTTGGTCATTTGGAAGTGTTGCAGTTTATCTAGACGCGTGTCCAAATTGTGCTTTTCCTGTTATCTTATATCCCCCCTTTTGGTAGGCTCAGAATTCTAAGTCGTCAATGTGTAACAAATGATTTATAGAAGGGTCATCTTTGTATTAGATAAAGTTTAGCTAGCTAAAGTTGTCATGCTTATCAAACAAGGTTATATATCTTGTTAACTTCATGTTTTACAGGTTCATTTAACCACTTAGCATACTAATATGAACATCAAGCTGAGTAGTGAAAGGGAAATTTGCCATTGGGCAATTTCTATTATGTTTTGGTGATTAAGTGCCCAACACATTTAAATAAGTTCTTATGTGCTAAATGAGGAGAGAAGTGCAAATCGAAGAGAAAGTGTGTTTCTAGACTTAGTACATAGTTTTTAAGTACTAATATGTTTTATCTAAGTGCTAGAAACAGTGAGAAGAAAAGGAGAAAAGAACCAAAAAGACTTGGCTCGGTGCAGCCAAAACTCAGCTCAGTCTAGCACACCGGACTATCCGGTGGTGCACCGGACAGTGTCCGGTGCGCCAGGCTGGCTTCCGATGAACAGGCCACTCACGGGAAAAATCGGCGGCGTACGACTATAATTCACCGGACTGTCCGGTAAGCCAACGGTTGCCAGCGTAGCGGTCGTCCGTGCAATCCGCGGGCGACACGTGGCCCGCACCGACGGTCGGCAGGGTGCACCGGATAGTGTCCGGTGTGCATCGGACAGTGTCTGGTGCGCCATCTGGCCCGGAGATGCAACGGTCATCTGCACTAGAATAGAAAGGAGATCGACACCGGACCATCTATAGTGACTGTCCGGTGGCGCACCGGACTGTCCGGTGCGCCACCCGACAGAAGGCAAGGATAGCCTTCCTTGTTGGCCTCCAATGGCTCCTAGCTGCCTTGGGGATATAAAAGGGACCCCTATGCGCATGGAGGAGTCACCCAAGCTTACAAGAAACATTCTAAGACTCCAAGACTCCAACTTCGCGCATTTGATTCTTTGAGATAGTGACTTGAGCTCCATTTGAGTTGTGAACTCCGAGAGTTGTGTTTTGAGCTCAAGTTGTGACTTGTGTGCGTGATTGTGCTGTGATTTGAGTCTTGTGTGTGTTGCTCTCCCCTTCCTTACTTCCGTACATCTTTTGTTATCATCATTATAAGGGCGAGAGGCTCCAAGTTGTGGAGATTCCTCGCATTCGGGAGAAAGATAAAGAAAGAAAAACCATGGTATTCAAGTTGATCATCGGATCACTTGAAAGGGATTGAGTGCAACCCTCGTCCATTGGGACACCACAACGTGGAAGTAGGCAAGTGTTACTTGGCCGAACCACGGGATAAAAATTGTGTGTCTCTTGTGTGCTTTCTCTTTGATTGTCTGTGTTCACAAGAGCTCGTTTCAAGCTACTTAGTCGTTCTAACTTTAATAACTAAGTTTTGTGGCTATTAGTGTTGAATTTTACAGGATCACCTATTCACCCCCCTTTAGGTGCTCTCAATTGGTATCAGAGTCGTTCTCTTCATCTAAGGGACTAATCGCCCGAAGAGATGGATCCTAAGGGAAAGGGGATGGTGGTCAACGACAAGGAGAAGGAGTCCCTCTTCAACGAGCCAAGGAACAACAAGCCCACTGACTCAGGATCGAGTCACAAGAAGAGGTACGGGAAGAAGAAGAGGCGGATCAAGAAGATCATTTACTACGACAGCGACGCCTCCTCTTCTTCACCAAGAGACGACGATGACGATGACTCGTCTAAAAAGAAATCGGTTAATCAAAACTATTCATTTGATTATTCTCGTATTCCGTTCAATTCCAATGCTCATTTGCTTTCAATTCCACTTGGTAAACCTCCACACTTTGATGGAGAATACTACTCTTTTTGGAGTCACAAAATGTGTAGTCACTTATTTTCTCTCCATCCTAGTATTTGGGAGATAGTTGAAAATGGAATGCATTTCGATAGTACGAATAACCCTATGTTTATTAATGAGAAAATTCATAAGAATGCACAAGCTACCACTGTTTTGCTAGCATCTTTGTGCAGGGATGAATACAACAAGGTGAGCGGCTTGGACAACGCCAAGCAAATTTGGGATACCCTCAAGATATCACATGAAGGAAATGACGCCACCATGATCACCAAAATGGAGTTGGTGGAAGGCGAGCTGGGAAGGTTCGCGATGATCAGGGGAGAGGAGCCAACACAAACATACAACAAGCTCAAGACCCTGGTCAATAAGATTAGGAGCTATGGAAGCACAAGATGGACAGACCACGATGTCGTCCGACTAATGCTAAGGTCATTTACGGTAATTGACCCCCATCTTGTCAACCTTATTCGTGAGAATCCCAAGTACACCAAGATGACGCCCAAGGAGATCCTTCGGAAGTTTGTGAGCGGACGCATGATGGTGAAGGAGGCTCGATACGTGGACGATGCTCTAAACGGTCCACTACCCGTCCACGAGCCTCAAACCATTGCCCTCAAAGCAACCAGCAATAGGGAGACACTACCAAGCAAGGTGGCACAAGTGGAGGCCGCGGGCCTCAATGAAGATGAGATGGTGCGTATCATCAAGCGCTTCAAGACCGCATTAAAAGGACGCAAGGAGTACCCTAATAAGAACAAAGCAAGAGGAAAGCGCTCCTGCTTCAAATGCGGTAAGACTGGTCATTTCATAGCACAATGCCCCGATAATGATGATGACCAGGAACAAGAAAAGCATGGGAAGAGGGAGAAGAAGAAGGTTTACAAGAAGGCGAAGTGCGAGGCGCACCTTGGCAAAGAGTGGGATTCAGACTGCTCTTCATCCGACTCCGACGATGAAGGACTGGCAGCCTCGGCCTTCAACAAGTCTTCGCTCTTCCCCAACGAACGCCACACTTGCCTCATGGCTAAGGAAAAGAAGGTGAGTGTTCGAGATTCCCCTAAGTACTCTACTTCTAGTGATGAGGATTCCTCCGATGATGAAGTAGATTACTCTAGTCTATTTAAAGGATTAGATAGAGCTAAAGTAGAAAAGATTAATGAATTAATTGATGCTTTAAATGAAAAGGATAGAATTTTAGAAAAGCAAGAAGATATTTTGTATGAAGAGCATGATAAGTTTATTAGTGTTCAAAAATCTCTTGCTCTAGAGATTAAAAGGAATGAAATGTTATCTTCTGAGTTATCTGCTTGCCATGAAACTGTGTCTAGTTTAAAGAGTGTAAATGATGATTTAAATGCTAAGCTAGAGAAAGCAAATAAATCTAGTTCATGTGTAGAGCATGTTAGTATTTGTAATAGATGTAAGGATTTTGATGTTGATGCTTGTGATGAACACCTTATGTCTATTACCAAATTAAATGATGAGGTGGCAAGTCTTAATGCTCAACTTAATACTTGCAAAATTAATTTTTATCAATTAAAATTTGCTAGGGTTGCCTACACCGTTAGTAGACACCCCTCTATTAAGGATGGACTTGGTTTTCGAAAGGAAACCAAGAACTTAACAAGCCAAAAGTCTCATGTTCTCAACAAGGAGAAAGGGAAGGTTCCTATGGCTAGTAGTTCTCAAAAATGTCATGCTTACATTTATGATATAAAATTTTCTAGAAATGCTCATAATAATAGGAGTTATGATGCGTTTAATTCACATGCTATGTTTGCTTCTAGCTCTACTTTTGTGCATGGTAGAAGTAAGCCTAGGAGAAATCATGTTGTGCATCATGTGCCTAGGAGAGTATGTAATGAACCTTCTACTATTTACCATGCTTGCAATACTTCTTTTGCAATTTTTTGTAAGAATGAAAAAGTAGTTGCTAGGAAGTTGGGATCCAAATGCAAGGGAGATAAGACTTGTATTTGGGTTCCAAAGGCTATTGTGACTAACCTTGTAGGACCCAACAAGAGTTGGGTACCTAAAACCCAAGTGTAAATTACCTTGCAGGTTTATGCATCCTGGGGCTCAAGCTGGATTATCGACAGCGAATGCACAAACCACATGACGGGGGAGAAGAAGATGTTCACCTCCTACGTCAAGAACAAGGATTCCCAGGATTCGATCATCTTTGGAGATGGGAACCAAGGCAAGGTTAAAGGATTGGGAAAGATAACCATTACATCCGAGCATTCTATCTCAAATGTGTTCTTAGTTGAATCGCTCGGGTACAACTTATTGTCTGTAAGTCAATTATGTAACATGGGGTATAATTGTCTATTTACCAATATAGATGTATCTGTCTTTAGAAGGAGTGATGGTTCATTAGCGTTTAAGGGTGTATTAGACGGTAAACTCTACTTAGTTGATTTTTCGAAAGAGGAGGTTGATCTAGATGCATGCTTAATAGCTAAGACTAGCATGGGCTGGCTGTGGCATCGCCGTCTAGCACATGTTGGGATGAAGAACCTTAATAAACTTCTAAAGGGAGAACATGTGTTAGGACTAACCAATGTCTGCTTCGAGAAAGACAGACCTTGTGCAGCTTGTCAGGTAGGGAAACAGGTGGGAAGCACTCATCACAGCAAGAATGTGATGATAACATCAAGACCACTGGAGCTTCTTCACATGGACCTCTTCGGACCCGTCGCCTACCTTAGCACCGGGGGAAGTAAGTATGGTCTTGTAATTGTAGATGACTTTTCTCGCTTCACTTGGGTGTTCTTTTTGCAGGATAAATCAGAAACCCAAGGGACCCTAAAGCGCTTTCTAAGGAGGGCTCAAAACAAATTTGAGCTCAAGGTGAAAAAGATAAGGAGCGACAATGGGTCCGAGTTCAAGAACTTACAAGTTGAGGAGTATCTTGAGGAGGAAGGTGTCAAGCATGAGTTCTCCGCTCCCTACACACCACAGCAAAACGATGTGGTAGAGAGGAAGAATAGGACACTTATCGACATGGCAAGGACGATGCTTGGAGAGTTCAAGACGCCCGAGCGGTTTTGGTCAGAAGCTGTGAACACAGCTTGCCACGCCATAAACTGGCTCTATCTGCATCGTCTCCTCAAGAAGACCTCCTACGAACTCCTTACCGGTAACAAACCCAATGTCTCTTACTTTCGTGTATTTGGGAGCAAATGCTACATTTTGGTGAAGAAAGGTAGGCATTCCAAATTTGCTCCCAAAGCTATAGAAGGGTTTTTACTAGGGTATGACTCAAATACAAAGGCGTATAGGGTCTTCAACAAATCATCGGGTTTGGTTGAAGTCTCTAGCGACGTTGTATTTGATGAGACTAATGGCTCTCCAAGAGAGCAAGTTGATCTTGATGACATAGATGAAGATGATGTTCCAACGACCGCAATGCGCACGATGGCGATAGGTGAGGTGCGACCACAGGAACAACAGGAGCAAGATCAACCCTCTTCCTCAACGATGGTGCATCCCCCAACTCAAGATGATGAACAGGTTCCTCAAGAAGAGGCGCGTGATCAAGGGGGAGCACAAGAAGAACAAGTTATGGAGGAAGAAGCACCACTGGCCCCTCCAACTCAAGTCCAAGCGACGATTCAAAGAAATCATCTCGTCGATCAGATTCTGGGTGACATAAGCAAGGGAGTAACAACTCGCTCACGTTTAGCTAATTTTTGTGAGCATTACTCGTTTGTCTCTTCTATTGAGCCTTTCAGGGTAGAAGAGGCCTTGCAAGATCCGGACTAGGTGTTGGCCATGCAGGAAGAGCTCAACAACTTCAAGAGAAACGAAGTTTGGAGCCTGGTGCCACGTCCCAAGCAAAATGTTGTGGGAACCAAGTGGGTGTTTCGCAACAAGCAAGACGAGCACGGGGTGGTGACAAGAAACAAGGCTCGACTTGTGGCAAAAGGTTATGCCCAAGTCACAGGTTTGGATTTCGAGGAGACTTTTGCTCCTGTGGCTAGGCTAGAGTCTATTAGAATATTATTAGCCTATGCCGCTCACCACTCTTTCAGGTTGTTTCAAATGGATGTGAAGAGCGCTTTCCTCAATGGGCCAATCAAGGAGGAGGTGTACGTGGAACAACCCCCTGGCTTTGAAGATGACAGGTACCCCGACCATGTGTTTAAGCTCTCTAAGGCGCTCTATGGGCTTAAGCAAGCCCCAAGAGCATGGTATGAATGCCTTAGAGATTTCTTAATTGCTAATTCTTTCAAGGTTGGGAAAGCCAATCCCACTCTTTTCACTAAGACTTGTGACGGTGATCTTTTTGTGTGCCAAATTTATGTCGATGACATAATATTTGGTTCTACTAACCAAAAGTGTTGTGAGGAGTTTAGCAGGGTGATGACTCAAAAGTTTGAGATGTCAATGATGGGCGAGTTGAACTACTTCCTTGGGTTCCAAGTGAAGCAACTCAAGGACAGCACCTTCATCTCCCAAATGAAGTACACTCAAGATCTTCTCAAGCGGTTTGGGATGAAGGACGCCAAGCCCGCGAAGACACCTATGGGAACCGACAGACATGTCGACCTCAACAAAGGAGGTAAGTCCGTTGATCAAAAGGCATACCGGTCTATGATAGGGTCATTACTTTATTATGTGCTAGTAGACCGGATATTATTCTTAGCGTATGCATGTGTGCTAGATATCAATCCGACCCAAGGGAATGTCACCTTGTGGCCATTAAGCGGATTCTTAGATATTAGTTTCTACGCCTTGCTTCGGGATTTGGTATCCAAAGGGGTCTACCTTTGACTTAATTAGATATTCAGACTCCGATTATGCTGGATGCAAGGTTGATAGGAAGAGTACATCAGGGACGTGCCAATTCTTAGGAAGGTCCCTAGTGTCTTGGAGTTCAAAGAAACAAACCTTTGTTGCCCTATCCACCGCTGAGGCCAAGTATGTTGCCGCAGGATAGTGTTGCGCGCAACTACTTTGGATGAGGCAAACCCTCTGGGACTTTGGCTACAATCTGAGCAAAGTCCCACTCCTATGTGACAATGAGAGTGCAATCCGCATGGCAGATAATCCTGTTGAACACAGCCACACTAAGCACATAGACATCTGCCATCACTTTCTGAGAGACCACCAGCAAAAGGGAGATATCGAGGTTTTTCATATTAGCACCGAGAACCAGCTAGCCGATATCTTTACCAAGCCATTAGATGAGAAAACCTTTTGCAGGCTGCGTAGTGAGCTAAATGTCTTAGATTCGCGTAACTTGGATTGATCTATAGCATACATGTGTTTTATGCCTTTGATCATGTTACTTTATGCATTTATGAAATTTGTTGCTTATTTATGGTGCTCAAGTTGTGCAAGGGATCCCCGGACCTCACAAGTCCATGTGTGAATGATGCACATATTTAGGGGGAGAAGTGCTACAACTTGACCCCTTGAGACTAACCCTTGTGTTTGAGTATACTTGATGTAGTCTCAAAGGTGAATTGAAAGGGAAATGTGAACTTGGACCATGCAAAGACTTCCACTGCACTCCGGTATTAGTGTACTTAATTCCAAGTTCATTATTATGCTCTTGCTGCCTTTTTGCTCTTAATTGATATTTTTGGTGAGGCAATGGGGTTATAGGGCCAAAAATGATCTCGTTTTGGTGCTTGATGCCAAAGGGGGAGAAATTAAGGCCAAAGCAAATGGATCAGCTACCACTTGAGAATTTTGAAAATAGTAGAGTTAGAATTTTTTATTTGTCCAAAATACTCTTATTGCAAAATTTGGTCTCATGTGGGGGAGAATTTATGATTATGGGAAAAGGGGGGAGTTTTTGGCACTTGATCAATTTTTCCATTGGAATGTCTCTCTTTGTGCCTAAATAAGTGTGTTTGACATAGAGATAGGAAAATGAATTTGATTTGCAAAAACAAACCAAGTGGTGACTGAAAGGGAATTAGGCTTACACCTAGTTCCTAAATAATTTTGGTGGTTGAATTGCCCAACACAAATAATTGGACTAACTAGTTTGCCCAAGTGTATAGATTATACAGGTGTAAAAGGTTCACACTCAGCCAATAAAAAGACCAAGTTTTGGATTCAACAAGGAGCAAAGGGGCAACCGAAGGCAGTCCTGGTCTGGCGCACCGGACTGTCCGGTGCGCCACCGGACATGTCCGGTGCACCAGAGGAACTCAGACTCAAACTCTCCACCTTCGGGAATTCCCTGAGGCGACTCGGCTAAAATTCACCGGACTGTCCGGTGTACACCGGACAGTGTCCGGTGCGCCAAGGGAGGTCGGCCTCAGGAACTCGCCAGCTTCGGGAAACGCCAACGGCTAGTCCGCTAAAAATCACCGGACTGTCCGGTGTGCACCGGACTGTCCGGTGCGCCTCCGGAGCAACGGTCTTCTCCGCGCCAACGGCTCTCTGCCGCGCATTTAATGTGCGCTCTGCGCGCGCAGATGGCAGGCTCGCCCATGCTGGCACACCGGACAGCAAACAGTACCTGTCCGGTGTGCACCGGACACCCAGGCGGGTCCACAAGTCAGAAGCTCCAACGGTCAGAATCCAACGGCAGTGATGACGTGGCAGGGGGCACCGGACTGTCCGGTGTGCACCGGACTGTCCGGTGCGACATCGAACAGGCAGCCTTCCAACGGCCACTTTTGGTGGTTGGGGCTATAAATACCCCAACCACCCCACCATTCATTGCATCCAAGTTTTCTACTTCTCAACCACTACAAGAGCTCTAGCATTCAATTCTAGACACACTAAAGAGATCAAATCCTCTCCAATTCCACACTAAGCCCTAGTGACTAGTGAGAGTGATTTACCGTGTTCATTTGAGCTCTTGCGCTTGGATTGCTTCTTTTCTTTCTCACTTGTTCTTGAGATCACAACTCCATTGTAATCAAGGCAAGAGGCACCAATTGTGTGGTGGCCCTTGCGGGGAAGTTTTGTTCCCGACTTTGATTTGAGAAGAGAAGCTCACTCGGTCCGAGAGACCGTTTGAGAGAGGGAAGGGTTGAAAGAGACCCGGCCTTTGTGGCCTCCTCAACGGGGAGTAGGTTTGCAAGAACCGAACCTCGGTAAAACAAATCTTCGTGTCTCACTTGCTTATTCGCTTGGGATTTGTTTTGCGCCCTCTCTCTCGGACTCGTTTATATTTCTAACGCTAACCCGGCTTGTAGTTGTGTTTATATTTGTAAATTTCAGTTTCGCCCTATTCACCCCCCCTCTAGGCGACTATCAATTGGTATCAAAGCCCGGTGCTTCATTAGAGCCTAACCGCTCGAAGTGATGTCGGGAGATCACGCCAAGAAGGAGATGGAGACCGGCGAAAAGCCCACTACAAGCCATGGGAGCACTTCATCGGAAGAGTCCCGCACCAAGAGGAAGGAGAAGAAGAAGGACTCCTCCAAACGGAAGGAGAAAAAGGCTTCCTCTTCTCACCACCAAGAGAAGAAGGAAAAATCTTCTTCCCACAAGCCGCATCGGAAAGGCGACAAGCATAAGAGGATGAGGAAGGTGGTCTACTACGAGACCGACACTTCATCAACTTCTACCTCCGACTCCGATGCGCCCTCCGTCACTTCTAAGCGCCAAGAGCGCAAGAAGTATAGTAAGATCCCCCTACGCTACCCTCGCATTTCCAAACATACACCTTTACTTTCCGTCCCATTAGGCAAACCACCAACTTTTGATGGTGAAGATTACGCTAGGTGGAGCGATTTAATGCGATTTCATCTAACCTCGCTCCACAAAAGCATATGGGATGTTGTTGAGTTTGGTGCGCAGGTACCATCCGTAGGGGATGAGAACTATGATGAGGATGAGGTGGCCCAAATCGAGCACTTCAACTCTCAAGCAACAACAATACTCCTAGCCTCTTTGAGTAGAGAGGAGTATAACAAAGTTCAAGGGTTGAAGAACGCAAAGGAGATTTGGGATTTACTCAAAACCGCGCATGAAGGTGATGAGCTCACCAAGATCACCAAGCGGGAAACGATTGAGGGGGAGCTCGGTCGGTTCCGGCTTCGCAAAGGGGAGGAGCCACAACACATGTACAATCGGCTCAAGACCTTGGTGAACCAAGCGCGCAACCTCGGGAGCGTAAAGTGGGATGACCATGAGGTGGTTAAGGTTATTCTAAGATCACTCATTTTCCTTAACCCTACTCAAGTTCAATTAATTCGTGGTAATCCTAGATATACTAAAATGACCCCCGAGGAAGTTATCGGGAATTTTGTAAGTTTTGAGTGCATGATCGAAGGCTCGAGGAAGATCAACGAGCTTGACGAACCATCCACATCCGAGGCGCAACCGGTAGCCTTCAAGGCAACGGAGGACAAGAAGGAAGAGTCTACACCAAGTAGACAACCAATTGACGCCTCCAAGCTCGACAATGAGGAGATGGCTTTAATCATCAAAAGCTTTCGCCAAATCCTCAAGCAACGGAAGGGGAAGGATTACAAATCCCGTTCCAAGAAGGTTTGCTACAAGTGTGGTAAGCCCGGTCACTTTATCGCTAAATGTCCATTATCAAGTGACAGTGACAGGGATAACGACAAGAAGGGCAAGAGGAGAGAAAAGAAAAGGTACTACAAGAAGAAGGGCGGTGATGCTCATGTTTGTCGGGAGTGGGACTCCGACGAAAGCTCAAGCGATTCCTCTGACGACGAGGACGCCGCCAACATCGCCGTCACCAAGGGACTCCTCTTCCCCAACGTCGGCCACAAGTGCCTCATGGCAAAGGACGGCAAAAAGAAGAAGGTTAAATCTAACTCCTCCACTAAATATGAGTCTTCTAGTGATGATAATGCTAGTGGTGAGGAAGATAATTTGCGAACTCTTTTTGCCAACCTTAACATGGAACAAAAGGAGAAATTAAATGAACAAATTAGTGCCATCCATGAGAAGGATGATCTCTTGGACTCCCAAGAGGACTTCCTAATCAAGGAAAATAAAAAACATGTTAAGGTTAAAAATGCTTACGCTTTACAAGTTGAAAAATATGAAAAATTATCTAGTGAGCTAAGCACTTGCCGTGAGATAATTGACAACCTTAGAAATGAAAATGCTAGTTTAAATGCTAAGGTTGATTCTCATGTTTGTAATGTTTCAATTCCCAATCCTAGAGATAATAATGATAATTTGCTTGCTAGGATTGAAGAATTAAACATTTCTCTTGCTAGCCTTAGATTAGAGAATGAAAATTTGATTGCTAAGGCTAAAGATTTTGATGTTTGCAATGCTACCATTTCCGACCTTAGAACTAAGAATGAAATGTTGCATGCTAAGGTTGTAGAACTTAAATCTTGCAAACCCTCTACATCTAATGTTGAGCATGTTTCTATTTGCACTAGATGTAGAGATATTGATGTTAATGCTATTCATGATCACATGTCGTTAATTAAACAACAAAATGATCACATAGCAAAATTAGATGCTAAAATTGCCGAGCATAACTTAGAAAATGAAAATTTTAAATTTGCTAGAAGTATGCTCTATAATGGGAGACGCCCTGGCATCAAGGATGGCATTGGCTTCCAAAGGGGAGACAATGTCAAACTTAATGCCCCTCCTAAGAACTTGTCTAACTTTGTTAAGGGCAAGGCTCCCATGCCTCAGGATAACGAGGGCTACATTTTGTACCCTGCCGGTTATCCCGAGAGCAAAATTAGGAAAATTCATTCTAGGAAGTCTCACTCTGGCCCTAATCATGCTTTTATGTATAAGGGTGAGACATCTAGCTCTAGGCAACCAACCCGTGCCAAGTTGCCTAGAAAGAAAACTCCTATTGCATCAAATGATCATGTTATTTCATTTAAAACTTTTGATGCTTCTTATGTGCTTACAAGCAAATCCGGCAAGGTAGTTGCCAAATTTGTTGGGGGCAAACACAAGGGCTCCAAGACTTGTGTTTGGGTACCCAAAGTTCTTGTTTCTAATGCCAAAGGACCCAAAACAGTTTGGGTACCTAAAGTCAAGAACTAAATTTGTTTTGTAGGTTTATGCATCCGGGGGCTCAAGTTGGATACTCGACAGCGGGTGCACAAACCACATGACCGGGGAGAAAAGGATGTTCTCCTCATATG
Source organism: Zea mays (assembly GCF_902167145.1). NCBI lineage: Eukaryota > Viridiplantae > Streptophyta > Magnoliopsida > Poales > Poaceae > Zea > Zea mays. The sequence goes on from NC_050096.1 coordinate 25,876,169, forward strand.
AGAAAAACCAAGATTCCCAACGAGCTATCACATTCGGGGATGGAAATCAAGGTTTGGTCAAAGGTTTGGGTAAAATTGCTATATCACCTGACCATACTATTTCCAATGTTTTTCTTGTTGATTCTTTAGATTACAACTTGCTTTCTGTTTCTCAATTATGTCAAATGGGCTACAACTGTCTTTTTACTGATATTGGTGTCACTGTCTTTAGAAGAAGTGATGATTCAATAGCATTTAAAGGTGTGTTAGAGGGTCAGCTATACTTAGTAGATTTTGATAGAGCTGAGCTCGACACATGCTTGATTGCTAAGACTAACATGGGTTGGCTCTGGCACCGTCGACTAGCCCATGTTGGGATGAAGAATCTTCATAAGCTTCTAAAGGGAGAGCACATTTTAGGATTAACAAATGTTCATTTTGAGAAAGACAGGATTTGTAGCGCATGCCAGGCGGGGAAGCAAGTTGGAGTCCATCATCCACACAAGAACATCATGACGACCGACAGGCCACTTGAGCTACTCCACATGGATCTATTCGGCCCGATTGCTTACATAAGCATCGGCGGGAGTAAGTATTGTCTTGTAATAGTGGATGATTATTCTCGCTTCACTTGGGTATTCTTTTTACAGGAAAAATCTCAAACCCAAGAGACTTTAAAGGGATTCTTGAGACGGGCTCAAAATGAGTTCGGCTTAAGGATCAAGAAAATAAGAAGCGACAATGGGACGGAGTTCAAGAACTCTCAAATTGAAGGCTTCCTTGAGGAGGAGGGCATCAAGCATGAGTTCTCTTCTCCCTACACACCTCAACAAAATGGTGTAGTGGAGAGGAAGAATCGAACTCTTTTGGACATGGCAAGAACCATGCTTGATGAGTACAAGACACCGGACCGGTTTTGGGCCGAAGCGGTCAACACCGCCTGCTACGCCATCAATCGGTTATATCTTCACCGAATCCTCAAGAAGACATCCTATGAACTCCTAACCGGTAAAAAGCCCAACATTTCATACTTTAGAGTTTTTGGTAGCAAATGCTTTATTCTTGTTAAAAGAGGTAGAAAATCTAAATTTGCTCCTAAAACTGTAGAAGGCTTTTTACTTGGTTATGACTCAAACACAAGGGCATATAGGGTCTTTAACAAGTCCACTGGACTAGTTGAAGTCTCATGTGACGTTGTGTTTGATGAAACTAACGGCTCTCAAGTAGAGCAAGTTGATCTTGATGAAATAGGTAATGAAGAGGCTCCGTGCATCGCGCTAAGGAACATGTCCATTGGGGATGTGTGTCCTAGGGAATCCGAAAAGCCTCCAAGTGCACAAGATCAACCGTCCTCCTCCATGCAAGCATCTCCACCAACTCAAAATGAGGATGAAGCTCAAGTTGATGAAGGGCAAAATCAAGAAGATGAGCCACCTCAAGATGATGGCAATGATCAAGGGGGAGATGCAATTGATCAAGAAAAGGAGGATGAGGAAGAACCAAGGCCGCCACACCCAAGAGTCCACCAAGCAATCCAACGAGATCACCCCGTCGACACCATCCTCGGCGATATTCATAAGGGGGTAACCACTAGATCTCGTGTTGCTCATTTTTGTGAACATTACTCTTTTGTTTCCTCTATTGAGCCACACAGGGTAGAGGAAGCACTTCAAGATTCGGATTGGGTGGTGGCGATGCAAGAGGAGCTCAACAACTTCACTAGAAATGAGGTATGGCATTTAGTTCCACGTCCTAACCAAAATGTTGTAGGAACCAAATGGGTCTTCCGCAACAAGCAAGATGAGCATGGTGTGGTGACAAGGAACAAAGCTCGACTTGTGGCCAAAGGATACTCCCAAGTTGAAGGCTTGGATTTCGGTGAAACCTATGCACCCGTAGCTAGGCTTGAGTCAATTCGCATATTATTGGCCTATGCTACTTACCATGGCTTTAAGCTTTATCAAATGGACGTGAAAAGTGCCTTCCTCAATGGACCAATCAAGGAAGAGGTCTATGTTGAGCAACCTCCCGGCTTTGAAGACAGTGAGTATCCTAACCATGTTTATAGGCTCTCTAAGGCGCTTTATGGGCTCAAGCAAGCCCCAAGAGCATGGTATGAATGCCTTAGAGATTTCCTTATTGCAAATGGCTTCAAAGTCAGAAAGGCCGATCCTACACTCTTTACTAAAACTCTTGAAAATGACTTGTTTGTATGCCAAATCTATGTCGATGATATTATATTTGGGTCTACTAACGAGTCTACATGTGAAGAATTTAGTAGGATCATGACACAGAAATTCGAGATGTCTATGATGGGGGAGTTGAAGTATTTCTTAGGATTTCAAATTAAGCAACTCCAAGAAGGCACCTTCATTAGCCAAACGAAGTACACTCAAGACATTCTTGCTAAGTTTGGGATGAAGGATGCCAAACCCATCAAGACACCCATGGGAACTAATGGGCATCTCGACCTCGACACGGGAGGTAAGTCCGTGGATCAAAAGGTATACCGGTCAATGATTGGTTCATTGCTTTATTTATGTGCATCTCGACCGGACATTATGCTTTCCGTGTGCATGTGTGCAAGATTCCAATCCAACCCTAAGGAATCCCACCTTACGGCCGTAAAACGAATCTTGAGATATTTGGTTTATACTCCTAAGTTTGGACTTTGGTACCCTCGGGGATCCACTTTTGATTTAATTGGTTATTCCGATGCCGATTGGGCGGGGTGTAAGATTAATAGGAAGAGCACATCGGGGACTTGTCAGTTCTTGGGAAGATCCTTGGTGTCATGGGCTTCAAAGAAGCAAAATTCGGTTGCTCTTTCCACCGCCGAAGCCGAGTACATTGCCGCAGGTCATTGTTGCGCGCAATTGCTTTGGATGAGGCAAACCCTGCGGGACTATGGTTACAAATTAACCAAAGTCCCTTTGCTATGTGATAATGAGAGTGCAATCAAAATGGCCGACAATCCCGTCGAGCATAGCCGCACTAAGCACATAGCCATTCGGTATCATTTTCTTAGGGATCACCAACAAAAGGGAGATATCGAGATTTCTTATATTAACACTAAAGATCAATTAGCCGATATCTTTACCAAGCCTCTTGATGAACAAACCTTTACCAAACTTAGGCATGAGCTCAATATTCTTGATTCTAGAAATTTCTTTTGCTAGCTTGCACACATAGCTCATTTGAATACCTTTGTTCATATCTCTTTTATATGCTATGACTAATGTGTTCTCAAGTCTATTTCAAACCAAGTCATAGGTATATTGAAAGGGAATTGGAGTCTTCGGCGAAGACAAAGGCTTCCACTCCGTAACTCATCCTTCGCCATCGCTCCAAGAAAAGGACCTTGCCTTTAGGGGAGAGAGTAAAAGCCCAAAGCAAAAGGATCGGACTTCGTCTTTGGTATAATCTTAACTCATTTACTTATGACCAAAGGGGAAGATAGTACTTCGAAGGGCTCTAATGATTCCGTTTTTGGCGATTCATGCCAAAGGGGGAGAAAGTATGAGCCCAAAGCAAAAGGACCGCACCACCACCTATTTCAAAAACTTAGTGTTTTCCAAGAAGTATTTATCAATTGGGATCCTGTTGTGTTCAAAAGGGGGAGAAAATAGTATTTCAAAATGGTATATCAAAACCCTCTTGAACACTAAGAGGAGGATTTAATTTAGGGGGAGTTTTGTTTAGTCAAAGGAAAAGCATTTGAAACAGGGGGAGAAAACTTCAAATCTTGAAAATGCTTTGCAAACTCTTATTCATTTACCTTTGACTATTTGCAAAAGATCTTTGAAATGAATTTACAAAAATTTTGCAAAAACAAAACATGTGGTGCAAGCGTGGTCCAAAATACTAAATAAAAAGGAAACATTCCATGCATATCTTGTAAGTAGTTATATTGGCTCAATTCCAAGCAACCTTTACACTTACATTATGCAAACTAGTTCAATTATGCACATCTCTGTTTGCTTTGGTTTGTGTTGGCATCAATCACCAAAAAGGGGGAGATTGAAAGGGAATTAGGCTTACACCTAGTTCCTAAATAATTTTGGTGGTTGAATTGCCCAACACAAATAATTGGACTAACTAGTTTGCCCAAGTGTATAGATTATACAGGTGTAAAAGGTTCACACTCAGCCAATAAAAAGACCAAGTTTTGGATTCAACAAGGAGCAAAGGGGCAACCGAAGGCAGTCCTGGTCTGGCGCACCGGACTGTCCGGTGCGCCACCGGACATGTCCGGTGCACCAGAGGAACTCAGACTCAAACTCTCCACCTTCGGGAATTCCCTGAGGCGACTCGGCTAAAATTCACCGGACTGTCCGGTGTACACCGGACAGTGTCCGGTGCGCCAAGGGAGGTCGGCCTCAGGAACTCGCCAGCTTCGGGAAACGCCAACGGCTAGTCCGCTAAAAATCACCGGACTGTCCGGTGTGCACCGGACTGTCCGGTGCGCCTCCGGAGCAACGGTCTTCTCCGTGCCAACGGCTCTCTGCCGCGCATTTAATGTGCGCTCTGCGCGCGCAGATGGCAGGCTCGCCCATGCTGGCACACCGGACAGCAAACAGTACCTGTCCGGTGTGCACCGGACACCCAGGCGGGTCCACAAGTCAGAAGCTCCAACGGTCAGAATCCAACGGCAGTGATGACGTGGCAGGGGGCACCGGACTGTCCGGTGTGCACCGGACTGTCCGGTGCGACATCGAACAGGCAGCCTTCCAACGGCCACTTTTGGTGGTTGGGGCTATAAATACCCCAACCACCCCACCATTCATTGCATCCAAGTTTTCTACTTCTCAACCACTACAAGAGCTCTAGCATTCAATTCTAGACACACTAAAGAGATCAAATCCTCTCCAATTCCACACTAAGCCCTAGTGACTAGTGAGAGTGATTTGCCGTGTTCATTTGAGCTCTTGCGCTTGGATTGCTTCTTTTCTTTCTCACTTGTTCTTGAGATCACAACTCCATTGTAATCAAGGCAAGAGGCACCAATTGTGTGGTGGCCCTTGCGGGGAAGTTTTGTTCCCGACTTTGATTTGAGAAGAGAAGCTCACTCGGTCCGAGAGACCGTTTGAGAGAGGGAAGGGTTGAAAGAGACCCGGCCTTTGTGGCCTCCTCAACGGGGAGTAGGTTTGCAAGAACCGAACCTCGGTAAAACAAATCTCCGTGTCTCACTTGCTTATTCGCTTGGGATTTGTTTTGCGCCCTCTCTCTCGGACTCGTTTATATTTCTAACGCTAACCCGGCTTGCAGTTGTGTTTATATTTGTAAATTTCAGTTTCGCCCTATTCACCCCCCCTCTAGGCGACTATCAGTGACAAAGAATGATCCAAATATGTCAAAATTTGTGTGAATACAATTTTGTTCTCAATTGCATTGATGTTGCACTTCTTTTAGTTGCTTTTGGATGTGTTGGCATAAATCACCAAAAAGGGGGAGATTGAAAGGGAAATGTGCCCTTGGGCAATTTCTATTATGTTTTGGTGATTATGTGCCCAACACATTTAAATAAGTTCTTATGTGCTAAATGAAGAGAGAAGTGCAAATCGAAGAGAAGGTATGTTTCTAGACTTAGTACATAGTTTTTAAGTACTAATATGTTTTATCTAAGTGCTAGAAACAGTAAGAAGAAAAGGAGAAAAGAACCAAAAAGACTTGGCTCGGTGCAGCCAAAACTCAGCTTAGTCTGGCACACCGGACTGTCCGGTGCGCCAAGATGGCTTCCGATGAACAGGCCACTCTCGAGAAAAATCAGCGGCGTACGACTATAATTCACCGGACTGTCCGGTGAGCCAACGGTCGGCCGCGCAATCCGCGGGCGACGTGTGGCCCGCGCCAACGGTAGGCAGGGGGCACCGGACAGTGTCCAGTGCGCCATCTGGCCTGGAGATGCAACGGTCGTCTGCGCCAGAATAGGAAGGAGATCGGCACCGGACCGTGTACAGTGACTGTCCGGTGGCGCACTGGACTGTCCGGTGCGCCACCCGACAGAAGGCAAGGATAGCCTTCCTTATTGGCCTCCAACGGCTCCTAGCTGCCTTGGGGCTATAAAAGGGACCCCTAGGCGCATGGAGCAGTCACCCAAGCTTACAAGAAATATTCTAAGACTCCAAGACTCCAACTTCGCACATTTGATTCTTTGAGATAGTGACTTGAGCTCCATTTGAGTTGTGAACTCCAAGAGTTGTGTTTTGAGCTCAAGTTGTGACTTGTGTGCGTGATTGTGCTGTGATTTGAGTCTTGTGTGTGTTGCTCTCCCCTTCCTTACTTTCGTATATCTTTTGTGATCATCATTGTAAGGGCAAGAGGCTCCAAGTTGTGGAGATTCCTCGCAAACGGGAGAAAGAAGAAAGGAAAAATCGTGGTATTCAAGTTGATCATCGAATCACTTGAAAGGGGTTGAGTGCAACCTTCGTCCATTGGGACACCACAACGTGGAAGTAGGCAAGTGTTACTTGGCCGAACCACGGGATAAAAATCGTGTGTCTCTTGTGTGCTTTCTCTTTGATTGTTTGTGTTCACAAGAGCTCGTTTCAAGCTACTTAGCCGTTCTAACTTTAATAACTAAGTTTTGTGGGTATTAGTGTTGAATTTTACAGGATCACCTATTCACCCCCCCCCTCTAGGTGCTCTCAAGTAGGTAAACAATATTTTGTTATCTTTTAACGTTTGATTGTATATGTTAACAAACATAATTTTCACCTTGAATTTGGTTGTGGATAACACTAACGGTTTCATACATTATCTCAGAATTGGTGAAAAATTTGAGCTTGTTGAGGAAGAGATGAATATTAAATTGTCTTGAAGATTCTGATTCATCTTGTTGGGCTATTATTCATCATGTAAGAAATGGAAAAGAATGACCGATCGGTTCGTTGTTCACTATATTTCTCTATCTAGTGTCTTTCTTTGCGTTACTAGAAGTCTTCAGAGCTTACCTATGCTCTTAGAATATAGTACTGCTTGCACATACAGATCAAAGCCAGTAGAAAACATGTTGTTTACTCAACCTTGGGTCACCCTACACGTGTTCTTCAAATGTCATTAGATGAGTTCCAAGTTATAAAAATCATTCGCCTAGCTTCAAAATTTGTGTTGGGCTCTATTGTAGCATTGCAGATGTGCAATATTTACTGCATTTGCATGCGTAGCAGATCTCAGTGACATGCTCGTGGAAAACACACTTTTGGTGTTGGTGGTCATCTGATGATTTATGGATCGTAAATTTTCTGGTTATTATTATTATGAACTTAGAGAAAGTAATCAGTGCATGTACGTATGTTGTTGATTAATCGATGCATGTATGATGTTTGTTGTCCACTTGGGAGTTGGGACCGGTAGCATGTGTGGGAAAGGCGAGCATGTTGTGTACTGTTTTATCTTGGCTCGCTATGCCCTGTGACCCAGGCTAGGCCTGTCAGCCCATCAATGTCCCTAGACCCCAAGACTTGTACTTTATTTTGCTTAGATGAAAAAAACTCATTTTTTGCTACCTTCTTGGATGGCATAACAAGGGATAATGCACACCGCTGATCTTTACATGCAATATACACTTACTTACACTACAACGTACAACATGCTCTATGTATCTAGAGGGGGTAGATCATGTCATTTTTTCGTAAGCCAACTACCAAGTCTTGGGCCTAATATCTGTGTGGTTTTCTTCTTTTTTTAAATGGAATATTTGTGTTGTGTTTCTAGACTTCTAGTCATTATGTTGTTGACATAGGCATGATCCATGTGATCCATATATTCCTAGTACCTCTGTCTCTTTTGAGGGTTGGGTGGGAGATCTAGCAAGAGGAGAGCCATTGTGAGCCAATGCCTCTTGTGATGTATGTCGTTGTCGTCACAAGTTCCAAGCAAATATTGGATGTGCATGACATTTCAGATTATTGGGAACTTAGTTGTAAATTCATAGAGAGTCTGGTGATGCGAATAAAGAAAAGATGGAGCAGGCCCCAGGGTGTGGACCTGACCAGATGATGCTTCCATGTTCGTTGTTATCTCTATTCGTTTTAAAATCTTCAAAACAACATTCCCCGTACCCAGGACACCAGTCAAACGAACGAACACCTTGTCCGTCAGCCAGCAAACACTAATCAATTAATTAATAACTAGGTGAACGCCCGTGCGTTGCTACGGATTAAACATGTTATGATAAGATATATTAAAATTAAAAAAATTCTAATTTTTATTTTATCTTTTTGTTATCATCTTTTAAAGTTCTTCATTTTGTTTCCTTATAACAAAACTATTTGGTGGACCTACATGTGCTTGTACTCAGATGCAATACATGATATCATGTATTATAAATTTCTATTTGTTATTTTTCTACCTTAGCACAAGTCGGTTGTTGATCATTGTCCAATTTTAATTACTTTAGGTTACAAGAGCAGATAAATTGAGTGGTCGATAAGCATTGCATCTTAATGTACAAGGTGGATTTGTTCGATGTGTAAGACTTATGTAAAAATTCTTAACTTTAAAAGATGACAACTTTATATATATATATATATATATATATATATACTGTATTTATATATTACACCTGGGTGCATTCAATATAGAGAATGCACCCAGGCCGAACCTATGTGCCAGGTCCGAGCCAACCGTCCCACCCATGCCGGTTTCGTCCCTCCCGCACGCTCCGGACAGAACCTTTTCATTTTCCCGCCCCCGCCCCTCTTTCTCCGCGAACGGCTCCTCCACGAACGGCTCAACCTCCTCACATAAGTTGCAATCACACCAGACTTGCAGTTGCAATTATACCAGACAGCAGTTGCAATCATTGTTTTGTTTTAACAGATTTTTGGACATAGTTATATAGAAGTTGCAATCACACCAGACCAGTCGTTGCAATTACACCAGACACAGTTGCAATCATTGTTTTGTTTAACAGATTTTTGGACATAGTTATATAGGAGTTGCAATCACAACCAGACCATCAGTTGCAATTACACCAGACAGCAGTTGCAATCATTGTTTGTTTAACAGATTTTTGGACATAGTTATATAGAAGTTGCAATCACACCAGATCAGAAGTTGCAATTACACCAGACAGCAGTTGCAATTATTGTTTGTTTAACATATTTTTGGATATAGTTATATAGAAGTTGCAATCACAACAGACCCACAGTTGTAATTACACCAGACCAGTAGTTGCAATCTTGTTTGTTTAACAGATTTTTGGACATAGTTATATAGAAGTTGCAATCACACCAGACCAGAAGTTGCAATTACACCAGACCAGCAGTTGCAATCATATTTTTTAACAAAATTTCTCAGAGTTATTCAGTACTTGCAATCACATAAGAGCAACTCAGCAGTTGCATCCACACTACACCAGCAGTTGCAATTACAACACACCATCGGTTGCAATCATTTTGTTTACATTTTTTAACAGATATTTGAGTAAAATTATACAACAGTTGCAATCACACATAATGCGGGCTTGCAATCCCACCTAATGCGGGGGACAGGGAGGCACGCAGACAGAGAGGCGCGCGGCGGCGCGGGGACAGGGAGGCGCGCGGCGGCGCGAGGACAGGGAGGCGCTCGGCGGCGGTGGGATCTAGGTTTAGAGGATCGGAGGAAGGAGGAGACGGCGGCGGCGCGGGGATAGGGATGCGCGCGACGGCGGCGGGGGCGGGGAGGCGCGCGAAACAGGACTTACGCCTGGGTGCATTCAATATAGAGAATGCACCCAGGTGCATTTTAGCAGCGCCGTATATATATATATATATCGAATTATTCAACATTTTAGTGGATCTTATAAAGCTGTTTGTGACAATTGCCTAATGAATGAATGAAATAGCAGGCAGGTGGAGCTGACATGCAGAGGACAGGTTCTTCGTCCCTTGTTGCTGGTCAAATACGTGAGACAATCAGGTGCTCCACGGCACCGCCCATGGAAGAAGACCTGACAACACCAGTCGACAATGATCCCTATGAAAATCAGAATCCCACATTTTTCCTATAAAATTATCTTGAGACAAAAGAGGCCTAACTTATTGGATGCATTGTTTAGTTTAGCAGGACCAACGACTAGCTTATGATCTGATGCTCAAGTCAATACATATGCATGCAAATGGGTCAGCTGTGTAATTCCAGCAAGCATGATCAAAGCATTTGTAGGCGAGCAGATGCTCCATGTGGTTGTAGCATGGTTGCAAGCTAGCAGATGCTCCACTCTATATATGTTGTATTCATAACCAACTCCACTACACCAACTGTAGTTTACTCAATATTTTATAACTGATTACCCACAAAACTATAGGTGGCTGAAATATGCAAAACAACCAAAAAAGCATATTGCAATAGTTTTGTTCTTGAGGGAATAATCATGAATATGCATCCACAATAGCCACCTTCATTCATCTATGTAATCAAGCAAGCTGTGAACCAGACAACAACATGATGCCCCTAATTTGATCAACTCACATCGACATGCAGTGCCTAAACTCAATCAGAGTTGGGATTCACTCTGTGTGCATCAAACACATACTTCTAGCCCCATGCCCCCATGTTAAAAGTGTTTCAATTGACCCTCCAAATAATAATTTATCCAGATGCCTAAAGAAAGACTCTTGGAGATGGATATGAAATGTTGTTTTAACATGTGTAGTTTGTTTCACATGTTATATAGGTGAACGTTCCTAAGACCAAGAAGACGTACTGCAAGAACAAAGAGTGCAAGAAGCACACCGTCCACAAGGTGACTCAGTATAAGAAGGGCAAGGATAGCATGTCTGCCCAGGGAAAGCGTCGTTATGACCGCAAGCAGTCAGGACATGGTGGTCAGACCAAGCCTGTCTTCCACAAGAAGGTAATGCAACATATCTATTTGATTGTACTTATACCTTTGTCTGTTTTGATGGTAGCATGAATGTCTAGAAATATCTGCGAATTCTAAATGCCTGTTGAGAGAATAATTTGGGATATGACAAATGTGATTGTATTAATACCTTTCAGGCCAAGACCACCAAGAAGATTGTTCTGAAGCTGCAGTGCCAGAGCTGCAAGCACTACTCACAGCACGCCATCAAGGTACTCCCTGTGTCCATTGGTTATAGATCACTCTTTGCTTACTCCCTGTGTCACAGAGGTGCAAGCATTTTGAGATTGGTGGAGACAAGAATGGCAAGGGCACGTCTCTTTTCTAAGCTTCTTGTCCACCTATCTGGTTGTTGAGTTGAAGCTATGGGTCTACTACTACTGTTCTAAAAACCTGTCGCCAAATTTCAATTTTAACGTAGCAATGAAAGCAGACCATGCTATGTATCCAAATTCCAATGTCTGACATTTGTTCTGGGGTGTTGGTCGACTTTTGGCTAAATGAAAGTTTTGTATCTTGAATATGTTTTGTGTTTGATTTTGTTTTGCCATTGCCTATGTCTGTTCTTGTGCCAAAAAAGTTCGATCATTTTTACACTGAGGATGGATTACATAATGTATCTGACTGGATGGAATCACGTAGAATGGACATATGTAGTTATGTGTAATGATGTCCTATTCAATTTGTGAAATCCATCTATCTTGCTATGTCTTTCCTCGTCTGCAGCGCATGGGAAGTAGAGAAAGATGAGCAACTCGGATATCATCATTTTAGCAAACAACCCGCCGGATTTCTTCGGGTCTAGTGCTGGAAACACTAAATTTTGGAACTAAGATAGGTGAAGAGCGAGCTCAAAGTGTTTGAGAGGTCGGACACCAGCACATTAATGTTGCAGATCAAATGAGTCGCTGAAAATGACGAGCGCACCTCTTGATTCACATTTTCATTTGGCATCACCAGGACAAACTTGCTCATGTTTCAGGAAATAGCCATCTTGTGATAGTTTAGATGCCCTTTGACAGGTTCGGATCATAAGTTCACCCTTTATCTACTCTGGCTCATCTGGAGTTCTAAACAGCTTAGAAGCACATGACATCTACCGTTCTTGCTTCATGAGGATAATAATCTTCAGGAGCATAAAACATCTACCAGCATTGCTAGGAACTGAACTCATCGATACAGAATTGAACTCATAATTACAAAATTCCGCCCACTCTAACTGCAGGATCAAGGTACAGGAACCAGGGCATGGATGTTACTGTACATGCCAAAGCCATGGCTCCTCAGCTAGTTGACATAGTAGCCAAAATTTGGAAACGTCCTAACTACTCTTCCAAATGGGCTAGGAGGACACAGGATGATAAAATCCCTACAGCTTCAGGGTTCACAAAATGATGTATACATGCCTCGCTGACGCCGATGTATGTGTTGAGAATGGACTCGAGGGCGTTCGGGTGGCGCAGGAACTCGCTAACGCCGATGCCAGAGACGTCGTCCGGCAGCAGCACGTGCTGCCACTGCCTCGCTGACAGCCGGGCGCGCCGCCCCGTCGGTGCCTGGCCCTGGCCCTGGCACTGGCCCGCGTCCTCCTCGGCGTCACGGCTTCCCACTGTGACCCTCCTACATGCAGAGTGAAGGCCTCGCCCCAAGAGTGGCATCTCGGTGGAGGGTGAGGCGAGCATATGAGAACATGCCCGTCTTCCTCGATCTCGTGCTTCAGACCCGGAAGAGAAGGGGATGTGAATACCGGGTCGGCGCTCTTGCGGGGCGGTTGCACAGCGGTGAGGGGGGCAGAGATGCGAGCGTGTGCGGCTGCTACGAGCGTGGAACGGACATGGGGATGACGATGGAGGAGCGGAGAGGCGGCGACAGTGGGAGCAGCGCACGGGTTGAGGCTCCGGGGAACAGGACGCTAGGTGGAAGAGATGCAAAGCACGGATGGTGGGTGCGGATGGACGGCGCCATGTTGCGGGCGCGGGCATGCGACGGGGGTGCGGAGGTGCGGAGGGGTCCTTCCCGAGGCACGCGCCGCGGAAATGCGGCGGTGACGAGGTTCTCTTCGCGGACGAGCACGTGGTCGAGGCGCGCTCGGGACCAAAGCGAGCCAACGCCGGCTCCTTGCCGCGTTTCCTACCGCCACAGAAGTAGTTGCGCTCGTAGGTGGAAGAGGTCCCTCGGCGGTGATTGGGGGGAATAACGCAATGGGGGAACTGGGGTCACTGGGTAGGTGGGGGCATCGCGGCGGCCATACGACATTTTGGGCGGCAATCTCGGGCGAGATTGTTGCTTACGGAGGTGGTCGGGGGAGAGACAGAACATGGTGCACGGTGTGGACGCCTACACACGGTGCTTATAGAGTAGTAGGAATTAGAATATGTGAGTGACTACGATTATGGCCACGTCATCCAGTCTCAGGCCAACATCGACCAAACAATATAGTTTATTTTTCTCTTGCTACATGATCTACCTATCCCCGTGATGACAAACAGATACCACAAGATATACTATAGTTTTTCATGGACTCACATGTCATGACATGAGTACCAGCGTGGCGATCCACACGGCACTGGGCACACAGGCATGATGCCAAGCGACGCGGCGACTCGCGGCATGCAGGTGGAGCTGCGGGCCCCGTCACGAGCAGCAGAGGGCAGATCAATCCCGGCAGTACTGTACCCTGCAGCAGTCAATACCGGAATGTTCTGCCTCCACTCGTGGCACTTTCCAATGTTGTTTTGGAAGAAAACACCGTGCAGGTGCTGTGGGACTCCTGTCTGCTGCCTGCAGGCGCCGACCTCATGTGATCTGCAGGCGGTCTGCTTGCCGTGCCGACTGCCGATGACACGGGGGCAGCAGAGGCGCGGGCAGGCGGCACCACCTGCCTGCGTCGCCGTCAGGGTGAAGCAAGCAGAGCAGGGACAGGGGCGTCAGGGTTCCCGGATCCCCAACAACTGGTGGCCACGTCGTCGGACAACGCAATCAAAATACCTTGTCTCGCGCACGCACGGGGTCCGAGAATCCCTTGGATGATAATGATATTGATTGGGTGCTTTAAAACTGGAAAGGTCGGTCCCGTACGTGTTCCTTTGCGTACTGGTACAAGTCGTACAACTCCAGGAGGCCACAGGGCACGGATCTCTCTGTCTCTGCTCTGGTTTGGACGTCTGGTGTCCAAATCAGCTGGCCTTTTCAGTTGCTGATGAAAAGGGCAGCTCTCTCGGCTCAAGTCAACCTCAGACACGTTCTTTTTTTAATATTCTGTACGTAGAGGCAACAGGCAAAGGCAACTTGTGAGCTTTGAAAGGAAAGGGTGTGCTCTGTGCTGGCTGACTGGCTGGTGCGTGGTGCCTGCTCGCTCTTGCCTTCCAATCAGAGGCCGGGAATAGATGGATGGATGGATAAGCGGACTCCTAGATCCTCTCGTCACTTGCGCAAAGTACAAAAGGGGACGTGACAACATTATCAATCCGTCCACTTTCCTTCACTCTCGGGTCAGCATTTTTAATGCTCTCGCACGAGCAACGGAAAAAGGCGAGGAGAAAGAAAGCGCCGGCCGGCATCTAGTACTACACGCACGCACGCACGCAGGTGTGTGGCTGCTGCCCCTGTTTTTTTTTCCCACGGCATGGGAAAGGGGGCGTGCCGGCGTAGGCGGCGGCAGAGGTGTCGCTTTGTCCAGGAATCTTGGAGCCAGTGCGCGCACGGACGCGGAGATCGAGTGGCGTTGGCGTGTGACGCGGACGCGCACGGCTCGGCTCGGCGGCAGGGCGTCGCGCGCGCACGGCCGGCCATTGGGGAAATGAAAAATGGGACGCGCCGCTGCACGCTAGCTGGCTGATGAGTGGTGACTGGTGGCCGCGCACTGCTGCATGCAGACGCCGATCTGCCAGACGGCGCCCGCGGCCGGTGGGATGCGCACGCACGGGTTTGTCCCCATGCCGGCGCCGCGCGCCGGAAAGTGCGTGCAATTAAGGTCTGCAGCTGCGGGGATGCAATGCAACAGAACAGAACAGCCCCCCCTGCCTGGTGCCTACCGTATCATCCTGCGTCGGCATGCATGCCTGTCTCGTACTACTCCCTACTATCGGCTGTCGCCACTAGTCCACCCCCACTACTGCATCGCCACGCCAACTGCTGGCAGCTGTTAGTAACTGATAACGGGTGCAGATGCTTTGGCAGGGCATGGGCCTGCCCTGGTGTCCAGGGAATGTTTCAGGTCGGTACAGGACATCTGGCCATGCCAGTACACAAGCCTACGCCTCTTTTACAAGTCCCAAGGTCATGTGACCGTGTGAGATTTGATGACGAGATGGAAAGGCGCTGTACTTCAGCAGTGGGGGCAGCAGGAACCGCTGTGAACTGATGGGCAGCAGAGACGAAGACGACAGAATGTGGAGTAGTAGTATGGTAACTCTCATCTCCCATTGGCTGCTTCCTTCTTTGACAGATCGGAGTATCCATCATTGAGGGTGAGGTCAAGGCCATCCTGCTTTCGTTTTCACCTTTTTCACTTTGGACAAAAGACAAGAGCAAGATAGTTCTGACATCTCAATCATTTGGACCAGTATGTACTCCCAGACGCGAGTAATTAAACCAACCGAGTAAACGGTTTACCACCGGCCGGTTCATTATCATTATTGTTAGTGACTGCGGGACACAGTGAGTTTGCTCATCACCTTACCGCTTTGGGGCGTTACTATGGAAGGTGGTCCACTTGAGGCATTCTGCGAGCTAGATTCTAACGTATACGAAAGGAAAAATACTATTATATCTTAGCTAGTAGTACTAAAAAATAGTGGCATTCGATGTACTTTCTTAGTGTTCGAGAGCAAAGCTATCTTATATTTTCGTGTGATTTGTACCACCTAGCGGTGCTCTCTACGGTAGCGTGGACGATCCGCGGCATGGAGCCAGACGATTCAGGACCCTACAATAGGAGCATGTCTCCTCTATCCGTAGACCGGATGGTTTGTACTCTGGTGCTGGACGATCCGCGCGCAAATGGTCGAAGAACCCTATATCTCGCCTTCCGAGAAGGACCTCGCCGGAGAGGAGAGTTCTAGTGGGTTAGTGGCGAATCTAGTCGGGGTCATCAAGAGCAGCTTTATTATATGATATAGATTTTCATAAACTTTAACAGTGTTTTGTTAAAGGATTTATAAATTTTATCGTGGTCGGCTGACCCCGATAAACAACCCTAAATCCACCCCTACAGTGGGTGTCCTGGGATCAACATGCCACCCAGGATGTCCTTGGATGACATAGAGTCAAAAAGGGGCGAAGATTTGAGGTTGGGGAAATAATGAAGCATGTCTCAATGATTTATTCATATATCTCCTTACTCGAATAAATATTATGTTACCTCACAGAAACGAGGATAGCTTGTTGATTAGATCGCTTGTGGTTGTACTTGTCATCTTGGGTTCATGAGTCCTGATTCAACGTAGGTGTTTGAATTTATAGCAAATCATTCCCTTCAACCACATGCATATGATGTTTCAAGACCAAATACCACAAAACAAACTATTATGAGTGTGTTTCCATGATTCTACCAAAGTCTATCCTACAACTTCAATATATGTTATTTGTTATGTATTTTATAAATAACTAACCATTGGAAACCATAAAACAAAAAAACACACACACACAAAACTTTTATACCAAGAGAGAGTAACCAAAAAATGCTACAATAATATATTGCATAGTTTTGTAGACACAAATATTTGTGAAGTGTAATAGAAGTTTCAATTCCTTTTGATGATCAATAACTTCTAAAAAGATCTAGCTTAGAACATGGAAGTTTATCTTGAAATATACTTTCCCCAAATGTTAATTAAACAGAAAATGAATTATCTGATGATCAATAACTTTTAAAAATACCTACCTTAGAACATGGAAGTTTATCTTGAAATATACTTTAACAGATGTTTAATTCAACAAAAAAATGAACTATCTACACGTAATACAGATAACTAATTCATGGTCAAGCCACATATATGGAGGCTATCATGCTCACAACACATAATCTTTTGTCTGCTTGGGATTATGAACATGTTTAGTTAGGCTATAAGGGTTAGTTTGAAAACTCAAATCCTTTTCGGTATTAGAGGGATTTGAGGGGAAAATAAATTAATTTCTCCATCAATCTCTTCTAATCTCGGAGGGGATTTGAGTTTCTAAACTAGTCCAAAGCCATGTAGATGTGTTCAGAACTATGAATGGTCTAACGTCTTAGAGCGATGCTTTGAGTAGATAGTCTTGCTCCGTCATTAACTAAATAAGCCATTATTATGTCTGTAGTGATAGAGTGGAATAAAAGTCAATATTTTACTACACATTTTGCACCACCATTACAACTTCCCTCAGTAAAAATTACTATATCTATTTCTCTATTGTATTAAAGCACCCGTTTCAACGGTTGTTCCGCGTCAATATTTAAAAAAAACCCTACATTTCTTTAGAATCAACTCGCACTTCTATAATCTCTTCTCTACTATTATAACATGAGAGTTTATGTAAAAAAGATGAAATTATGTATAAATGAGTGTTTAAACCTTGGTTGTTGACTCCACATTCACACCCACCTAATCAATAGAAAACATATGTTTTGTGCTTTATTAAAACAAAATTTATCCTATGTTATATATAAAAACCGTAGCAATGCACGACCATATGACTAGTCTCTTATAAGCCACGATCGAACGTAATACAATTTCATAAACCATACTAATATAATGATTATGCATTTCGATGACCCACAGTCATATTTGATACCCATAAAAAATAAATTTAATATCAAAATTAACATATGGTTCATATATTAGATATTAAACTGATAAGAACAAATATTATACTTTTTATAGCTCGCTCGGTCGTTTGTTATTTATCAGCCAGCGAGGTGGTACTATGTGGGAGTGTTGCATTGCGGGGTGACTTTTCTGTCATATCGTGTTGGGCTTGGGTGATTTCTAACATCTCATCTGCGATGTAATGGACCATTGATAGGCGAGAAGGGGGGAGTAACAGACTACACGTCTCGCATGTGACACACGACACATGAAACAAGTGCTTTAAAGGGCCAGAGAGTTTAACATCTATTTTTTTATATATTTGATTTATAAAAATTAAAAACAAGACAATACATTTAACTACCGATTTAATTATATCAAATTTATAGTGTAATAATTAAAACTGTTAGGTACAATAGTAATTAAGAGTTTTAACATTAGACACTTGACATGTGGCACGTGGTAGCCTCTTAGACATGTACAACCTAATTAAATGATGATCTTTTAAGGGGTCTTTAGAGACCTAAGTGAAGAAAATCAAGAGATAGACTTTTTGTAAAGAGCTCGTGTCTACATGACTCTATATGTATATTGTGTTTTGATTGTATTTATTATCTAGAGGCTCAAAGTTAGATCATAGAGTCTCTTGTATTTAGAAAACCATTTAAAGGCTCAGTGTTGTACTTGAACATGCCCTTAGAGCATCTCCAAGAGACTAACCAAATGACTCGTCAAGCCAAATATTGGCTACCCAATAGTAAAATAACTCTGCAACAGACTAGCCATCTGATTTTTCAATTTGGCTCATTCACTAATTAAATTTGGCTAGCCTATTCTGACTAGTCAAACTAAAAAGTTAGTCTGTTGGAGTAATATCTTATTATAGAGTATAATTTTTATAATAAGATAAATAAAGAGTCAAAATGGAGAGAAAAATAAAAAAGTCCCCCAAAGATACTCTTAAAAGAGATAGCAGAAGGATTGAAACCAAACATATCCATATCCCCCTCATTTACTCGCCACTTTACCGGCGGGCTCGCATCCCGATGGCTTTTCACTCCTCTCCTTCCTGCCCCCACCAGGCGTCCAGGCCACCACCCTATGCATCAGTCACTTTCCTCCCCTAACGCCGTCAGCTCTCGCCGTCACCCCCGCGCTCTCGATCCGACAGCCACGCCCCCGCGCCGACTGCAAATGGATGGCCGGGATCACCCGCTCCCGGTCCAGGGCGAACCGGGCTCACCGGCCGAGCCGGACCGGACGCGCCTTCGTTGAAACCTTCGCAGGGCCAGTACGCCACGCTTTATCTTGCACCCGCTCTCCGCGAGCTACAGCATACAGCTCTGTAGCGCCTTCTCTCTCTCTCTTGGCTCGCTCGCGCTGTGGAGCTCAAGACCCTCGCCATTCCGCCGCGGGAAACCCTAACCCTAGCCCTCGCACCGCTACGGGAGGCGCGGGAGAGTCCGGGTCGCGCCGCGCCGCCGATCCCGATCCAGACGCCGTTGCGCGGAGCCGCGCTGATCGAGGTAGGTCTCGCCCGAATCGGGCCGGAATTCGCGGCGTCGCTCCCCGGGTGCGCGTCTGCAGGGTGGTGAATCGGGCGGGCGGGGCCTCGCGCGGAGGGTCCGTGACGTGATCGGGTTTGGGGATTTTTTCAGGAGGAGAATGGTGCGGGCTTTTTATCCGGGGATCTGCGCGGGTGGGAAAATTGGGAGCTCAGTGCTGCTCGATCTCGCGGCGTTTTGGTCCCCGGTGCTCGGTGGAATGCTAAATTTTACGTTTCAGTGGGTAATTTGTGAGGGGTGGGCAGGGGTTTGGTGGATTCAAGCTTGGGTTTCAGGTCACCCGAGCTCAGGCTCTCGCTACAAGTGGCCCATTGAACGTTTATGCTTCCTTAGCTTGAGCCGCTCCTTGCCGCGTGCACCGGGATTTGGGCGTCTCATTTGGGGAGAAACGAGGGGATTTAGGAACGCCCCTGTACATGTGGCTCGCTTTGTTCCTGTTTCCCCCATTTTTTTTCCAGGGGACTTCTTGCTGTCGCGGTTCCTTCGAACTTTAAGCTCTTAGTATCTCGTCTAGTGGACGCGGCAGTGCAAACTGCTTCCTTTCTGTTTCTTCTGCATCTTAAAAGTCTTAGGCAGCTGCATCCCGTGTTTATGGGGGCAAAGGTCTGGATCTTGGCCTCAACAGGTGTATGGAGTGATGCTTCTTCAACTGTTGACATTTTTTTAACTACACTTTCTCTTGTATTTGCTTGATTTTGTGCCCCAAGTGTTCTGTGTTATGACTGTAGCTGGTTTTCAAGTGTAGGCCAACGTGATTGTCATCTGTAGTTTCCATTTGTGAACACACGTGTGTAGTTATTGTGCTGTGTGGGTCTTCTGTTCTTTTGTTGAGGTCATAGATGTGTATTGGCTGCTAATTCAGTTTCCTGTCATTTTTTGAAGTGAATACCCTATGCTAACCTTGAAACCCTTTTATATCTTTTTTTTTTGCGTTTTTATCTACATCCTTGTGCCTGTCAAAGTATGGCCACTGGTATTGATGAGGAGCTCCAGGATACTCAAGTACTTGCTCATGAGTTGTATGAAGCTCTTGTTCCTTGTCACTGTGATTGCACTAGTTTACTTCACTTGCTAGTTTCCAACTACATTAAGCTTAATTGACACCATCAGTTACAATCAAGGTTTTTTAGATATCAATTCATAAGCTCGTTTTTCCAATTAAAGTGCTACCACTGTGATTTTCTATGTCTGTTCTCGTGTGACCTGTGTGTGCTTTTGTGCACACCTGCATTGAACCATGTGCCTCATTTATGAACTATGCTTCTAAGCAAGAGGAGTTCCATTTTACTATTGATAGTTGATTTGGATTCAATTATTTATCTTCAAGTTATGGCGCTAATCTTTTTATAAATTGATAACATAGTGCTGGCACAATTTTGGTAACATCTGTTGTACTACTAGATGCTGCGTTGACTTTGTGTGCCTCTGTTGCTCACGAATTCCTTTAATATACCAATGTGGCTTGTTTGTATGGCTTGTGATCTTGTGGATTCTCCTAAATTGAGATGATTTTACGCAGCTAGGATATGGCTTGTTCTTTGGTTATTACATACTTATTTGTCAGTAGTCGTTTGATACAATGATTCTTCCACATTTGCAGTCTCTGGTGGAATAGAGGACGGACACTATTTCAGATTGCTTGGTGCTAGTTTATTTTTCCAACTCAGGGTGGACTTCTGGGTCTATCTTTCTCATCATAGAAGCAAACATTTGTGGAAGCTGCTTATAGCTATATATGATATGAAAGTTTGGGAACCATCAACTGCAAATTGGCCACTCTTTAACGGGCATTAGACCCTTAGGGACACTTCAGGAATGTCACATTTTCATCCCACACAGCATGCGGGTGACAATGATTTTCAGATGTGGCAGCAGCAGATGATGTTCAAGCAGTTGCAGGAGTTTCAGAGGCAGCAACAACTACAGCAATCTGATCATGGAGCCAGGATGCAGCCATCTTTTGGCCAGTTTCATGCTCCTGCAAAACCTTTACCTGCTGATCAATTGTCGACAATGTCAAATGAAATGGCCAACAATGAGGCCATGAATTCTGCATGGCCACATAATTTTACAGGTGGTGATCCCAGTTTGACAAGCAACTCCCAAATGTTGAATAATGGTAGCACAAATTGGGATCAGATTGTTGGTGCTCCTGGTGTAGGCAATTTCATGAACAGTTCAATGTTTGCGAATGCTCAGAATCAATCGATGAGACCAATGGGAATAGCTACCCACCAAGTGGATCAATCTTTTTATCCAATGCATCCTACCAGCAGCAGAGGGCATGGAAACCAGTATTCCCAATTTTTAGGGATTCATGCTGATTCTCAGAGTGCAGTGGCAAGGGTTGGTCCAGATCAGTCAGAAAAGACATCCAGACCATTCAACTCTTCAATGAATGAACATGGTCTTCATATGCAAGGTCCTGCCAGTTCGATGCATAATTTTCGTGGAAAAGGGGGTTTCTTGAATAACAGTCTGATGCAAAGTCAAGGTGATAGTATCAGGGCAGGCAGTCCGGTTACAGTGAATCAACTACAACATGGTATTCAAACCCAAGATTTTCATGGTAGGTCAAACCAAGTTGACCTTCAAGTGGGCATGCAAGATAAATCAGCAATGCAGGTAGGGCAAGCAAGTCGTGGGGCTAGCCTTGACCCCACCGAGGAGAAAATTTTATTTGGGGGCGATGAGGATGGCAACTGGGGAGCTTTGTTGAGGGGCGACAATGATAATGGCAATTCTTTGGACAATGATAATTATGGTGGTGGCTACTCATCTCTACAGAGTGGTAGCTGGAGTGCCCTTATGCAGGAAGCTCTCCAGTCTACAACCAGTGAAAACAGTCCCAAAGAAGAGTGGAGTGGCTTGAGTTTCCATAAAACTGAGCAGGTGATGGCTAACAATGCAACTTTATCAGGCCATGATGATAATAAGCTTACTAGGTTAAGCGGTGCAAACCTAGAAAATGCACGTCCTTCACCAACATCCAGCTACGCTGATGGAACAATGAATAACCCAAATCTCGCCAGTTTTCAGCATGCCATAAGGCCTCCATTCGAGCGAAGGGACCATATGACTCATGAATCTCCTAATGCTCCTGTTAACAATCATCAATCAACTTCTGAAGTCAACAATGGGTACATTCAACATGGCTTAAAACAAATTCAATCTGATGGAAGGCAAGAACAAGTGCACCTAGCAAATGGAATTTGGCCACATCAAAAGACTGAACTGCTCAGAAATAATTCACAGTCAACTGGTATGCATGCTACACCACCTGGTGCACATGGATTTTGGATTTCACAACAAAATACAGCTGATCACAATATGAATAGAGAGTCCAGTAATAACCAAAATGACTGGAAAGCTAACAATGTGCTTGGACAAGACATGCACAATAGCCAAAATGTCTTCAATAGCAATGAGAACTCTTGGAAGTCAACTGGAGGTAATGTTAATTCAGTCCAGAGACTTCAGCAGAGGAAGTCTGATGTAAGCACTACTAATGAAAGTTCAGATGGTAAAAGTATTAGCATGATGAGCTCAAGCATGTCAATGATGGCACAGGATCATTATCAGATGGTCACTAGTCGGAGTGGCGAGCAAATTGGCATGAACCGTAATATGGCGCATAGAGCTCCAGAAATCTCTGAATCACCAAGAAAAAGCACAGAACAAAGACCAGGTGATTTCAACCAGGAATATCTAAATGCAACTCCTAACGAAAGGCAAACACACACTTTAAACCATGGACAACACATAAGTGATTCTGCCCCCAGAAGGCATTCTATATTTGCTGGGAAGGAATCCGAAAATTTAGGTCAGTCTAGTCAGCAAGCAATGGGATCTTACATGTTGCAAAATCGTGCTATGGGGAGCTCTGGAATGAACATTGGCCCATCTCCAGGCAATCCAGTGTCAAATAATCTGTTTCCACCTCAGATGCGAAATAATCTGCAGCATCATTTTGGCACAAACTCCCTTGTTTCCAATAATATGCCTTCAGTAAGTGAGGTATGCTCCTATTTCATCTCCATGACTGCTGTGCTTGATTTTTTTTTGTTCGTTCTCGTCTCTATCATTACACATACTTGTGACGTTCTTATTCATGAGGCAATTCCCTTATTTGTAGAAAATGATGATGGCACAGGAACAACTTCAATCTCGACATGGTCTCCCTAATAGCTCTAGTGCATTACCTTTTGGAGGAGCTGATACTGGTCTGTCTCAGAACAGAGCAGTTCAAAACAGGTACTCCCTACTTCGTTTAATGCTTCCAACCAGGTCAATCCATAATAATTTTTTAACATCTAGTTGGTAATGTGAGGCTTCAGTTCCTGCTCATTTATTGCACAGTTGCATTTAATTCTTCTGCCATGATAAAACTGCTTCTGATCATAGGCTACTTTGATTTCCATTAGTACTGGAGAGGTTTACTTAAATGTCTGCTGCACTTGTCACTCTATGTGTAACCTTTGGCCGCATGCTAAACTAGCAGTCCATAATCTTTCTGGATGTGCAAATATTCGTGTTCTTTATTCTACTCTGATGTTTTTCAGTGTTCAGTAGCTCTGTTCTATGGGAGTTCTTTCTTGATTTAAGTAGTTTGTCCAGCATCTGTAGCCATCTAATGTTAATGTTTTCATAAGTAGCTCTGTTCTATGGGAGTTCTTTCTTGATTTAAGTAGTTTGTCCAGCATCTGTAGCCATCTAATCTTAATGTTTTCATAAGTAGCCTGATGAATACATGTTTTCTGTAGTCAACATATGCTTCAGCTTCTTCATAAGGTGGATAACTCAAGAAATAGCGATGTGGCTGCTGACATACCCAACAACCCCCTTGGCGTTGTTTCTGCCCAGCAACAACCTAACCATTCTTTGCAGGGATTTGGGTTGAGACTGGCACCACCATCCCAACGCCAATCAAATTCGGGTAATTTATGGTCTAGTCAGACTAATGTTGATGGCAAGCAATCTGACCACTCAGCACAAGATGATGACCGCACACCACAACCTTCCACGCCTAGCCAGTCATTGACTCCTCAGCATCAAAACTCTCAACCTTCACCATTTCACAGTTCAGAAACAGAAAATACCGGGCAACCAATTGCACGCTTTCCCCAGTTAAGTCCAGGTCAACATTATCCTGTCACAGATGATAGATCTGGTCCTGCACCCATGCTGCAGCAGCAGTCTCAGCAAAGCAACTTCGCAACAGTATTCAAGAATGTATGGACAAACATATCAGCACAGCGCCTAGGTGGTATGCAAGCTAACAAGATTACACCCAACATCCTTCAGTCTATGATGTTTCCAAATAATTCTTCAGCTTCCAACTTATGGAGCTCTCAGAAGGCAGATGATCAAGGGCAGAGGGCATCAACTCCATCAGATATTGCAACAACTTCAGCTAACTCACAGAATCAAGATCCAAAACGAGCTGCTGATAATGATGCAGGGTTAGCATCTTCCCAGAAGGCAAACCTAGAGTCGAAAGGAACTACCGTAACAGGAGGAAATGAATCCTTGCAGAAGCCTTTTTCAGATGGGAATTCCATGAATGCTGTTTCATCCTTTGCACAATTGCATCAGCAAGGCATCCTTGGTGCTAAACATGGGGAAAACCCAGGAGCCAATTTTCAGGCTATGAATTCTTCCCACAATAGTGTTAATAATAGTGGTGGCATTGTTTTACATGGAAGCCCAGCACCTTCAAACATTCAGCAGCAAAATTACTCTCTTCTACATCAAATGCATGCCTTGAGGCATACGGATATTGATCCAGGCAGTTTAGCTGGAAAGACGACAAGACCTGATGTTGGTTCTGATGCTTCACAGATTGACTGGAAATCTGGCCAGAGGTTTGCTCATGTAGACAATAACCAAACCAAATCAGCTGCAGATAACGTTGGAAGCCCTGGTGTCCCAGGGTCATTCACTTCAGACATGAAAATACTGAGTTTTGCTTCAAGGAGTGAGGAGAGAAATGTCAATATACCTTCTCATCTTCCATCTGGAGAGCGCCCGTTTCCTGGTATGGTTACTGCACAAAATGATAATCAGAATCAAGTTCAGCCTATGGGCACAAGTGCAACATCAAATTCTGTTGAAAGCAGTGAGAGGCCGAGGATAAACCCTCAAATGGCACCTTCGTGGTTTGGACACTACGGAAACTATAGAAATGGTCAGAGTGTTGCTGTGCTTAATGCTCAGAAGCCCACGGCTTTGCCATATAATTTTCCGAAAGTTCCTTGTAACAATGAAAATAATAACTCTGCTGAAAATAGAGTTGAATCTGGCCAATCTGTTACGCCTGGGCATCATCTCCCATCAACAAGAATGGAAGCTTTGGTTCCTTCCAATGTAAAAGTATCTCCAATGATGAGAAGGCCTAAGAAGCGTAAAGCTATGGACTCTGCACTTGTTTCTTGGCATAAAATAATTGAAAGCCCACAAAACTTGAGGAGCATCAGGTAAACATCATACCTTGTGCTGAAGGTTCCAGTAATGTTTCAACACATTCTATGTTTAAGTTACCACCAGTTTTGTGACTTTCCCTTATCTTTATTCCTTGATTGAATTGTTTTCATCTATATGGTTCTGATGTTGCTTACAAACATGAAAACCTTTATTCACAGCACATCTGAGATGGACTGGGCTTGGGCAGCTAATCGGTTAATCGAGAAGGTTAGTACAACTTTATGATTCTACTATTTCAGTTCTTGTCCATATTGGTTCAAGAGATTTATCTTGATGCTGAACTAAATTCTGGAACAGGATGAAGCAGAAACTTCAGACGATACTTCTTTACATTATTTACCGCGGAAGAGGCTAATTTTGACAACCCAGTTGATTCAGCAACTTCTCCCTTCTATACCAGCAACCATTCTGAGAGCTCAAGCTGTGTCTGCTTTTGAAAGTGCGACATACACTCTATCAATGCTGACACTAAGGGATGCATGCAGCATGGCATCATCATCATTATATAACTCTTGCTCCCCTGTGGAGGATGAAAATAAGTAAGTCTTTCAGAAAATAAATGGTTATTATCATGTGCTTTTGCTTATTATTTTTTATAAGCATGAAGGACATGCTTGTTTGGACATCCTTGTTGTTCAAATCCTCATTTTACTGATTTTACTCTATCATGGACTAGCCCATCTGAACAAACAAGAAGTGCTAAGAAAATGGAAGACAAAGTGTCTAAGGTCGTGGAAGTCTTTGTTGGAAGAATCCGGAAGATGGAAAATGACTTTATAAGGTATGCAATGGCTAATGACTGTAATGGTTTTCATTGGTGTATGGTTCTTTATCCTCCTCAACATTAGATGCAATTATGTTTAAGAATGCCATTATAATACGTCCCTTTGACCGCTTGGAATTTCTGGCAGCACCAGCATATCTTGGACTGAGACCTTGAAAGTTAAAGCACCATTTATTTTTGTTACACATAAGAGAGACTGAATTGGATAATAGTACATGAGAGATGCAAGAGGGAAACCCCCGACTAGGAGATTACACCAGTACCCTTGACTATTATACCTGAACAATTTTATAATGGAATTTGGAAGAAATAAGTACAGTTATTATTCAGGCTGCTGTTGTGCTATCACTTTTGGTGTTTGGCACCAAACCATTACGAAGTAGATGCGCTTCTCGTCTCCCTGTCCATGTATAGCATTTTAAGTCCAAGTAGAAAATTCTGGAAAATAATAAATCAAAAGTAAAAGGGAAATGAGACAAATGATACTACTAACCACAATTTTTTCCTTGAACTTTTTTGGCTTTGAACTGAAATTTCCAAGGATGCTGCAGCAACTCATACTTTAAAAGACTATTTTCCTCCAGAATGTTCTTGTTAGTTTAGCACCCAATGCTGAAGCTTAATGAAATTGTTTGCACCTCAAGAGTTTGCACTTCATATATTTGCTAGTGTACTCTGGGGATGACTGAATGAATAATTTTGAAATTGTAGCTATGCTTTCTTCTTTCTAATTTTCTCCCCACATTTCCACCTGTAGTTGGAAGTGAATTTTAAAGTGTTGGTACAAGTGCAAGCCGCAGTGTTGACTAATATTTTCATCTATAGCTACGTTTGTCATGATATTTGTTTTCGCATGAGCCATCGAAACCATTTCCTTCCTGTATTTGGATAACTAATAACTATCCCGCCCTGTATCCTAGGAGGATTCCTAAATTAGTTTTGTGCTGATACATCTATATTAAGCTCAAATGAAACACGATTTTTTATCAACACAATTTGCCTCCTTTTCGGTTGAAACACAATTTGCCTCTTGTTACAGTTTGAACAAGAGGGCCTCGATGTTGGATGTGCAACTGGAGTGCCAAGATCTGGAGAGAATTTCTATCGTAAATCGTTTGGGAAGATTTCATGGCCGGAACCATGCAGCAGCAGTCGAGAGTTCATCTGCTTCAGAAATGACTCCCCGGAGAATTTTTCCTGAAAGACATGTCATGTCTTTTGCAGTCCCTGGAAATCTTCCTGAAGGAGTACACTGTTTATCACTCTAGTGGAATGATCTTCAATTACTCTCTAGCCACTCAGATGATCTCAGGTTGCGCCCCGTGATTCCCAGTGCTCCTTATCCATGCAAAACATGGCCAAACAGAAGAGTCATATTATCAAGAGGTAACTAGAGAACCGGAAGCGTCACAATACCACGATGAGGGCAGGCCAGGGGACGTGTTCCAGCCGATCAAGTCTGTGCTGGCTGTGGTTGTTGTCCCTTATATCAAGTATAGGTCCATGTATATTGTGGAAAGTCAAGGAAAAAACTGTGGATCTCCCATCATTTTTCTCTGATGAAGAGTAATTAACTTCAGATTTTTTTAGAGAAGTCGATGCATACTAGCTTAGTACATCTAGCGAGTTTCTTCGCTATTTGTCAGTCTCTAAGAAATCCCTGATGATGGAGTGTTGGCAGGCTAGAGTGGAGATAATAATGTGAGCCTTTCTCTGGGTTCTTTGGTTCCTTTAGGATGGGATGCAAATTGGCTAGTGTGTCCAGTCTAACTGACCACCCTTGTTAGGCAGCAGTTAATTACTAGTTTTATGTAGTGCTGAAAGCATTCATGGAACAAGTGGCGGGTAAAGTGCTTGGAAATTCTTGTAACTTGTGTACCCGTGATGTTTAAAGCGCTAACGGGCTATTGTAAATTTAAAGTGCCAATATTCCTGAGGTTATATTTTGTTTCATGCAAATTGGCTAGTGTCTCCAGCTGTGTCAGTGTGTTAAGGTAACTGAAGCTGAGCTGGTTGCTCAGCCCATACAAAATGTAACAGCACAAACTGCTTTGATCTTTGAACAAAGCACTCAACCCTTGGCGAGATGCTCAAGATAATACTCCAAGTCAAAAGTCAAAACCTAGGTAGCAATCCGACACCAAAATCAGCTTCGTCTCTTGAAATAAAATTACATCGTCAGAACATATAAGGATATCTGAGGGACACCCCTCAGAATAATAAAAGAGCTCACACAGATTTCATGTTTGAAACAAGCTATCTCAAGCATAGTACATATTTATGACATATACTGTTAATGCAGCAGACTAACATGATTTATAATGGTATCCGACAAGTAAAAACTGAACAGTGTAGTAATAGATGTCTCAGGCGCAACTGCACAAGCTGTCAAGTCACCCAAAAGGCCCAGATCTTAACACTGAGCCTAGCATATAGCTTAACAAAATGCATGTACCTGTACATCGACCATCTGTGCCAATTCCATACTGAGTATTAATCGCCCGATCTGCAGAACTAATTCTTCTCAGATCATGCATCTCTGAACTCGTAGCATTCCCCAGACCAGCCACCAACACCAACTCACCAAGATTCTTCTTCTTTTCTTCCTTTTGCCTACAGAAAACAACCAATGCAACACAACTATTGGAGTTCAACGATACATTAGCCGGGGCAGGTCAAACAGCAAACTACTATTGGAGTCCAAATCATGTCCATAGCCTCGATTTATCCGGCTGGCCGATGTCGTTTGAGCCGGTGAACCAGCAACATAGACGCGCCCTCTGCTGCAGCGGCGCGATCCGGCGCTTCAGGAAGTCTCCAACCACGTGCATCGACGTCAGGCCGCCCGTCACCAAGCTCTTGATCCTGTCTAGTATGAACTGGAACTCCGGCGCCAGGGATGGCTTGGCCCTCCACTGCTTCCGGTCGAGTCTTGGCTCGTCGCTCGGCAGGGCGAGGCGGTCGTTGGCCTCCGCGCTGGCGATCACCCAGTCGTCGCGCAGTTCTCCCACCTTGCGCCGCCAAGGGAGGGGATGTAGGCGCCGGCCGAATCCGGCCTTGTCTGGAAGTAGTAGGCGCTGAGGTGGTCCTTCGCCTTCCCCAACTTTACCAGCACAAAGAAATGGCGGAATAGGGAGGTGCAGGGCGCCACCTCCACGAACATCTCACACAGGTGGGCGAAGATGGCCGCCTGGAGGATGGAGTGGGGGTGAGGTGCTGAAGCTGGAGGCCGAGCTCCTCCAACAACAGCAAGAAGAAAGGCGAGATCGACAGTGCCAACCCGCAGGAGAGGTAGGAGACGACGAGCACGAATTCCCCGGTGGCGAGATCACCGAGGGGAGTGGCGCCGGCGCGGATCCTTCCGGCGAACGCTGGCGCGCTCCATCCGAGCAGGTTGCGCACCAGTTTGAGTGCCCCTCGGACTGGAAACGCTCGGGATGGACTAGCAAGGCCATGGCGACTACGGCGGCGGAAAGCATAAGAGCGCAAATGCAAAGAGGCACAAAGAGCTCGAAGGCGAAAGGGCACAGCAGTTGGAGAAAATGCGAAAGCGTAACTGTTGCATGCGGGGTGAATCCTTTTTCAAGGAAGACTCTCCCGCTCGCACCCCGAGACGCCGCAGAAAATCTCGCCCGACGCGCACCAAAGCAACCCAGCCTATGACACGGGGGCCCGGGTCCACAAGTCATACAGCTGGTGTGCGGGTCTCCGAGTGCTGAGAAGGCGAACCGTCACGCGAGGAGCGAACCACCGCCCGCGGTAGTACGCCTCTTCATCTCCGCCGAAAACAACGGCCCAGTCTATGACACGGGGGGGGGGGGGGGCGGGCCCACGAGTCATACTCCCTGGGCGTCGGTTCCTGGGTGCAGAAAGAGCGAACCGCCGCTCGCGCCAGTACTACGCCTCCTCGGGCCCACCGCAGAAGACAAACAAGGTGAATTTTTAAACCGATGCAGCGGTATCGAGGCGCCTCGCGCGTGGCCCGGCGGAACCATCAGGCGTGGGGGCCGCGGGTCAGTCAGCCGTGGGGACAGATGTGGCAGTTGGCGTGTGAGAGCACCTAGAGGGGGGGGTGAATAGGTGATCCTGTAAAACTTAAACTTAAGCCACAAAACTTGGTTAAGTGTTAGCACAATAATCACCAAGTGGCTAGAGAGAAGTCTCAGCAAAACACAATAACCACAAGAGAACTATCACAGAGATGACACAATGGTTTATCCCGTGGTTCGGCCAAGACCAACGCTTGCCTACTCCACGTTGTGGTGTCCCAACGGACGAGGGTTGCAATCAACCCCTCTCAAGCGGTCCAAAGACCCACTTGAATACCACGGTGTTTTGCTTGCTTTACTATATCCCGTTTGCGAGGAATCTCCACACTTTGGAGCCTCTCGCCCTTACACTTGAAGTTCACAAAGAAACACGGAGTAAGGGAGGGATGAGCAACACACACAAGACTCAAAAATCAGAGCAACAACACGCACACAAGTCGCAACAAGAGCTCGCAACACAACCCAATGAGTTTACAACTCAACTAGAGCTCTAGATGCTATCACAAAGAAACAAATGCGTGGAATCGAAGTCTCGGTGCTTAGGATTGCTTTGAGTATTCTTGGTATTCTCCTCCATGCGCCTAGGGGTCCCTTTTATAGCCCCAAGGCAGCTAGGAGCCGTTGAGAGCAATCTGGGAAGGCAATTCTTGCCTTCTGTCGCGTGGCGCACCGGACAGTCCGGTGCACACCGGACACTGTCCGGTGCCCGATTTCTTTCCTTAACTGACGCAGCCGACCGTTGGCAGCCAGAGAGCCGTTGGCGCACCGGACATGTCCGGTGCACACCGGACAGTCCGGTGCCCCCTTCTAGCCGTTGGCTCGGCCACGTGTCCCGCGCAGATCGCGCGGCCGACCGTTGGCCCGGCCGACCGTTGGCTCACCGGACAGTCCGGTGCACACCGGACAGTCCGATGAATTATAGCCGTACGTCGCCGGTGAATTCCCGAGAGCGGCCAGTTCGCTCGAGCCAGCCTGGCGCACCGGACACTGTCCGGTGCACACCGGACAGTCCGGTGCCCCCAGACTTAGCAGACTTTGGCTGAACAAAGCCATCTCATTTCCAATTCGATTTTTCCTGTTTCCAGCACTTAGATACAATACATTAGTCTCTAAAACAATGTACTAAGTCTGAGAAACATACCTTTATCCTTGATTTGTACTTTGTCCACCATTTTACACTTAGGCACTTGTGTTGGACACTAAATCACCAAAATACTTAGAAATGGCCCAAGGGCACATTTCCCTTTCAATCTCCCCCTTTTTGATGATTTATGCCAACACAATATAAAGCAAGTAGAACAAACACAAAATCAATTCAAATAAGAACTCAAATTGTTTTGATTTAAATTTGACATATATGGATCACTCTTTGCCACCACTTGGTTTGTTTTTGCAAATCAAACTCAAATTTCCATTTCTAAGTCAAACACACATGTTAAGACACAAAGAGAGTCATTCCAAAAGAAATTGATTCAAGATTTCAAAAACTCCCCTTTTTCCCATAATCAACATTTCTCCCCACAAGAAGCCAACTTTTGACAAGAGAGACAGTAAAAGAGTTTTGACAAACCAAAAGCTCTATTCTAAAAGCTCTATTCTACTATTTTCAAAATCTCTCAAGTGGTAGCTGATCCATTTATCGCTTTGGCCTTTATTTTCTCCCCCTTTGGCATCAATCACCAAAACGGGATTAATCTTGGCCCTAGGACCCCATTGCCTTACCAAAATCTTCAATAAGAATGCAAAGGCAATAAGAGTACATGAGATGAACTTGGAATAAGTTACCCTCTCATCGGAGTGCAGTGGAAGTCTTTCATGGTCCAAGTCCACCTTTTCCCTTTCAAACCTCCTTTGAGACTAAATTAAGCAAACTCAAGCACATGATTAGTCTCAAAGGGTCAAGTTGTAGCACAGCTCCCCCTAAATATGTGCATCACTTGCAAAAAGGACTTGTGAGGTCTGGGGAGTGTTTGTACAACTTGAGCACCATAAGTAAGCAATGAAATGCATAGGGAACATGATCAAAGGCATAAACACATGTATGCTATAAATCAATCCAAGTTCCGCGAATCTAGGACATTTAGCTCACTACGCAACCTGCAAAAGGTCTTCTCATCTAGCGGCTTGGTAAAGATATCGGCTAGCTGGTTCTCGGTGCTAACATGAAACACTTCGATATCTCCCTTTTGCTGGTGGTCTCTCAAAAAGTGATGCCGGATGTCTATGTGCTTTGTGCGGCTGTGTTCAACAGGATTTTCCGCCATGCAGATAGCACTCTCATTATCACATAGGAGTGGGACTTTGCTCAGATTGTAGCCAAAGTCCCTGAGGGTTTGCCTCATCCAAAGTAGTTGCGCGCAGCACTGTCCTGCGGCAACGTACTCGGCCTCAGCGGTGGATAGGGCAACGAAAGTTTGTTTTTTAGAGTTCCATGACACCAGGGACCTTCGTAAGAATTGGCACGTCCCCGATGTACTCTTCCTATCGACCTTACATCCAGCATAGTCGAAATCTGAATATCCAATCAAGTCAAAGGTAGATGTTGGGGACTTGTTCTCAAGTGCTAAGAGTTAAGAACAAGGCAACATAGAAAATGTTAATCGTTAACGCCCTTCGTCCTTCGAAGCATTATTTCCCTTAGGATATAATGACTTGCGGACGAAGGTTATGAAGGACATACCTTCATAAATTCATCAAACAATGACGAAGGATAAAATATAAAGAATGTAAAAGAACATATGAACAATCATTTATTATTATTGAACATAAGCAAAAGTATTATTGAACTATAAGTGTACCTTCAATCGGAAGGAAATGATAGTACAAGCGTGACGCAAAAAGCGAATGCCAAGTCAGCGTGAACAGTACGGGGATACTGTTCACCTATTTATAGACACGGGACACAGCCCCTACAAAATTACATTCATGCCCTTTACATTTGACAATAACTCTATAGTAATCTATCGAGGTCTGAATAGCCTTTTCATCTTTAAGTCGGTTCCACTCTTTGCTGTTACGCCGAAGCTTTCCTGCTCAACACCTTCGGCTCTGTATCAAGCTTCGTATTATTCCGGTCTGCTGCAATGCCGACTTTAGTCTGAGGGTACCTGTTCACATATTGTACTACAGAAATACTGTTAAATCCTGTTTTTGAGGACCTTCGGACGCCGAAGGTCCCCAACAGTAGCCCCTCGCAATATTAATTTGTTTGAAATAATAAATTTAGATTGCGATATGGACGAAGGCTTTACGCCGAAGGTCCGAAAAAACACCTTCCCTTTGCTAGAATAGCAACATTCAATGACAAGTGGGGCCTTTCAACTTTCAACGTACCGAGCGTATAAATACGGCCATACCGCAAACTCATTTTGCACGCTTTCTGGCCAACCACTCCCGCTCACTCAATTTTTAGCTCTTGTGCACTGTGATTTGCTAAGCTTTTAGCTTTGAAGCTTCGGCTTTGAAAACAGTTTTTTAGTGTTTCCGAAGATGTCTGAAGCTGCTAAGAAGGCTGCTGCTGAGATGAAGCTGAGTCTTGATGAAGAGAAGAACTTAGGGTTTCTTATAGCGATGTCGAAGACCAACACAGAGAAAATCACCAAGGAGATTCTGGAAGGGCTGTCTGAAGATACTGGTGACAGTGAAAGTTATGATGTGGACAGCGGTGGCGAAGACTCCGAAGATCGCCCCTGGCGACCAAGCCATTCAGTTTATGGTAAATCAACTATCAAAGAGAATCATCTTGTTAACATGAGAGGAAGGTACTTCCGGGATTTGTCCGCTGTGAGGGCCGACGAAGGGGAGAAGACCTGTCCACACCCCGAAGAGAATGAAGTCGTAGTGTTCCGAAGCTTTCTGAAGGCTGGGCTGCGATTGCCCTTGAGCAGCTTCGTCGTGGAGGTGCTGAAGATTTTTGAAGTCTATCTTCACCAACTTACCCCCGAGGCAATCATAAGG
This sequence comes from Zea mays, assembly GCF_902167145.1. Classification (NCBI taxonomy): domain Eukaryota; kingdom Viridiplantae; phylum Streptophyta; class Magnoliopsida; order Poales; family Poaceae; genus Zea; species Zea mays. The sequence continues at coordinate 25,910,626 of NC_050096.1, forward strand.
CTGAATATCTTCGTGTGGGTCGTGCGAAGCCAAGGTCTGAAGCCTGATGCAAAAAGTTTCTGCAATATGCACGAATTATCATACGAGACAATACCTTGGGGTAAGGAACAGTATCACAATAACTTTGGCTGCTACAATTTTGTTTCTCGGTCTGGGTCAAGCTGCCCCGTGCCAACTTTTCGGAAAAGATGGCCCAGCGGCTGGATGACAGAATGGTTTTATGTAAAAAATGATCTGAAAGCACGGGAAGACATCAAAGGTATAATCATGCGTCCTATTTGGCAAAGCTTCGGCCTTCGGAGGCCGAAGGTTGAAATGAATGAAGCCGCCGAAGAGTGCCAAAGAGCCTTCGGTGTTGTCTGCTCTTTTATAGGAACAAGGGACTTAGTACAAGAGCATATCGCCTTCAGGGTGTGGCCGCTTGCGGAGAAATGGGAAATGCCACAAGAAACCATTAAAGAGGCCGACAAAGGTGGACTTATCAGGTTTAAGTACACTTTTAAATTTGGAGATAAATTTATTGAGCCAGATGATGAGTGGTTGAAAAGCATTGACAATTTAAATGATGAGCTGCTTGGGACCTACTCGAAGGCCGAAGATAATGCAATGTCAGCAGCCTTCGGAGGCCGAAAAAAGAAGAGACTGAATCGGGTATTTGATGCCATCGGGTTTGTCTACCCTGATTATTGCTATCCCATTCGAAGGCAGAAGAGAAAAAACACAACCTCTGGAAAAGAAGAAGCTGCAGCTGCTCCTAGCGAGCCAGAACCGAAAAGGAAAAAGATAAAGGTTCTTACGCATCGGCCGCGTTATATTGAACCAGCTTCGGTGCCCGAGTTTACCGGAAAAACTTCTTCGGCCACCGAAGCTGAAAAACCAACCGAGCCAGCCTTGTTGCCAGAGATCGCAGAAACGGCCGAAGTGCCACCAAAGATAGAATCGGAACAATCAAACATTTTATTGTCAGAAACAAAAGAGAAAGCCGAAGCGCCGTCCATAGAAAAAATTGAAGAGGTAAAAGAAGCAACTGAGGGCTCCAAAACATCCGGAGTTTTGAGTCCTGCAGCAAACATTGAGACAGTAAAGAATCAAAAAGTGCCAGCCATGACTCCGAAAAGAAAGAGGATGGCCAATGTGCTAGATGTACTGGAAACAATCAAATCTTCAAGCACACCTCCGAAGAAGGCTGCTGTTGCTTCTGAAACAACAGCTGAAATTTCTGGTTCTACAGCTCCAGAGCAAGAAATTGAAGCCGAAGCTGGGCCCTCAGAGCCCGCAAAGGCAAAAGCCTTGGAAAGTGAAGCAGAAAAAATAACAAAGCCAACTTTTGTTGAAGAAACTGGTGTTGTTACCCCCGAAGCATCCCCAAAATTCGTGATTATATTTTTCGTCATGCTTCGGGGAAAAAATTATCAGAAAAAGAAGAACAAGAGGCCCAGCACTATGCCCAAAAGTTGAAATATCCGAAGGGGGCGTTGATATTTAATGGCAGTGGAGAAGAAGATTTCTTGTATTGTCTCCCCGACAGCAAGGAAATTTCTGTCTGTCGGGAGATGAGCAGAAGCTTTGGATTCCCAACTTTAGAAGACGGACTTTCGGTGCTGTTAAAGAACGATCTGGCTGACAGCCTAGCTTACAACAGTTTAAAGGTGCGACAAATGGAATTCTTGTATTTTTTGTCGAGTTCAAAAAATTTTCCGTTTGTTTAAAACTATTGACACAGACATGTTCCTGTTTGCAGGGCCTGATACTCAGCAATGCCCTCAGGGCCCAGAAAGATGCTGAAGACGAAGGTTGTACTATAGCCCTGAGCAACCTTCGTTCCGAAGTAATTGAACTGAGGAACGAAGGTCTCGAAAAAGACAAAATATTATACTCATTGATAGATAAAATAAAGGAGGACGAAGCTGCTTTTAAAAGTCAAGCTGAAGCTCAGAAACGCGAAATTGAAGACCTTCGGAAACAACTGGCCAGAGCCAAAGAAGAACGTATACTTGAAGAAACAAAGCGTGAACTCAGCGATCAATGGGCAGATCACCTAGAAGTGACTGTTGAAGAGCTTCGTTCATCCAAAAAGAGATGCTACAATAAATCTATAGATTGTGTTAAAAAATTAAAGGCTAGCTTCACCAAGGTCGGCGCATTCTCAAGTGAGGAAAACTTTTCGAGGGGCAATCCCGAAGGTGTCATTGAATGGATTGACCACGAAGCTGAAGCCTTCGAAGAAATTTTAAATAGCCGAGGAGATATATGTGCCTTCTCTGGCGCCAGAGGGATTGCCACCATTTTAGAGAAGAAGGGCTGCGAACATGTAAAAATTTTAGCACAGTCCGAAGCTGCTTTGTCCTTTGAAGATACAAAAGATCCTTCGGCCGAAGCTAGCATAATTGGTGGAAAGTTTTTTACCGATATCTGGGATAATGGTGGCCGAGAAATGGCCGGAGAAATTATTCGAAGAAGTGAAAAGGGCATTCACGATGCGAGAGAAGTAGCTGAGACTGCTGTCAAGAGCGCAGAAGCCGAAGGTCAATTAGGTACTAAATAATAGTTTTTATCGTGTTGTAATCTTTAGGCTTTTAAGATCTGTTTGCGATTTGTAATAGCAATGTAGCCGTGTCCTGCTTCAGATCCGACTAAAGCGCCTTCGGACCCTCAGCTGAAAGGGGACGACGAAATTAAAAAGATGGCCGAAGATATTATGGACGAAGTCGTCAATCGGCTCCTGAATGAGGCTGCAGAAGTCGTTTTGAGAGAGGATTAAACATTTTTGTAAAAAACTTCTGAAATGTAATATAGTGTAACATTTTGTAACCCCGAATGTAATATATCTATTTTTGTTACTCAATTCTTTACGATGCATGAAACTTTACACACGTACCGTTTTTGAGTCTTTGGCGAAAAAACACCTTCCCTTCTTTTCATGCTTCGTGAAGAAGAATTACCATTTATCACAACAATATCCGAAGTATCCTGAAAGAGTGTTGAAGCTTCGTAGAAACATGCTACAAGGCTATACTTCAGAAATCAATATTGTTGCTCCTTGTGACTTGGCATGATTTGCCCCTTTTTCAAAGCGTTTTCCCGAAGATTGATATCATATTTCTTTCTTATGCCACATGCAGTATGATGTATGATGCTTATGTTATGCAAAGATGTGATGATGCTATGCTATGTAAGGTGATATTCCGAAGGTACACACATATCTGCGCGATAAAACACATAATCTTTTTGTGAATCATCGTTGACTTTTTGCTATAAGCCTCCCTTAGGAGCTTCTTCGCCTTTTACTTCAGCGGAATCAGCGTTGACTTTTCGCTGTAAGCTCTGGATTCCCTTAGGAACGTCTTTGGAGCTTCTTCGCCTTTTACTTAGGCGGTATCAGCGTTGACTTTTCGCTGTAAGCTCTGCATTCCCTTAGGAACGTCTTTGGAGCTTCTTCGCCTTTTACTTAGGCGGTATCAGCGTTGACTTTTCGCTGTATGCTCTGCATTCCTTTTGGAACGACTTTGGAGCAGAAAACTTACACTGCGCTCCCTTCGGAGCGGCTTTTTGTGACTTCGTCAAACTTACTCTGCGTTCGTTAGAACGACTTTTTGTTGCTTCGAAGGATTTTGGGTAGTTCGAAAGTCCTTCTTATTATCACAAGTCTTTGAATTTTGATCAATTTAAGCCTGTGGAGGAAACAACATATTTTTTGTAGGAATTAACGAAACTAATTACACGAAACCTAAACAATGTCCTTTATTACAGAAAATAAAACTGAATGAAAAAGATTGCTTATTAAGGTAGGATATTTGTCAATAGATGTGCTTTGACTCTGGCACAGTGTTGTTGACTGTACGAGCTTCGGACTGCTCTCTGAAGTCCCTCTGGTGTGGAGTATACCGGCTCCCTTCTGGCTGCTGGCCTTGTTGCAACGGAGGTGGAGGCGGAGGCTGTTGCCAGGAAGCTTGAGGCTGACTTGCCGAAGCAACAGAGACTGCAGGATGGTTGCCCACATATTCTGGGATGTAGGGCGAATGATACGAAGCTGTATGCATGACCTGCTTCGGCTGAGCTTGTTGTGCTGCTGCTTCAGCTATTTCCTTTTGCTTCTGAATAGTGACATGGCACATCCTGGTAGTATGGCCTTTGTTCTCACCGCAGAATAAGCAAAAGATTCGTCTCGGTTGATCGCCAAATCTTCCTCCGAAGCCCCTGGCGCCTCTGCCTCTTGGAGCTGGAGGTCGGAAGGAACTTTGTTGTTGCCCTGAAGCCTGTGAGGAGTATTGTGGCCTTTGTTGCTGACTCCCTTTATCATCATTCTGAGTGGAATTGTGAATTGACCTGACATGCCTCGGGTAAAACCTTCCTCCGAAGCCCCTGGTCATTTCAGAAAACCTGAAAGCCTCCTCCCTTCTTTGACGAAAATCATTGTCAGCTCGAATGTATTCGTCCATCTTCTGGAGCAGCTTTTCCAGCGTTTGTGGTGGCTTCCTGGCAAAATACTGTGCTGACGGCCCTGGCCGAAGCCCCTTGATCATAGCCTCAATGACAATCTCATTGGGCACTGTTGGCGCCTGTGCCCTCAATCGTAGAAACCTTCGAACATATGCCTGAAGGTACTCTTCATGGTCCTGGGTGCATTGGAAGAGAGCCTGAGCAGTGACCGGCTTCGTCTGAAACCCTTGAAAGCTAGTTAACAGCAAGTCCTTCAGCTTCTGCCATGAGGTGATCGTTCCTGGCCGAAGGGAGGAATACCAGGTTTGAGCAACGCTTCTGACAGCCATAACGAAAGATTTGGCCATGACTGAAGCGTTGCCACCGTACGAAGACACTGTTGCTTCGTAGCTCATCAAAAACTGCTTCGGGTCTGAGTGGCCATCAAATACGGGGAGCTGAGGCGGCTTGTAGGACGGAGGCCAAGGTGTAGCCTGCAGCTCAGCGGACAGGGGAGAAACATCATCAAAAACAAAATTCCCATGATGGAAATTGTCATACCAGTCATCTTCGTTGGGAAAGCCCTCCTGATGAAGGTCTTGATGCTGAGGCCTTCGGTGTTGCTCATCCTGAGCAAGATGACGAACTTCTTCAGAGGCTTCGTCTATCTGCCTCTGCAGTTCAGCTAGCCTGGCCATCTTCTCCTTCTTGCGTTGAACCTGCTGCTGAAGGATTTCCAGATTTTGAATCTCCTGATCTAGATCATCCTCCGGAGGTGTTGGACTGGTTGCCTTCCTCTTCTGGCTTCGTGCCTCTCTAAGAGAAAGGACGTCTTGATTGGGGTCCAGCGGCTGCAGCGTGCCAGCCCCTGGTGCTGAAGCCTTCTTCGGCGGCATGACGAAAGTGATGCCTTCCGAAGGTGTTGAAAAAGCTCAAGAAATGGAAGTGAGTTCACCGGAGGTGGGCGCCAATGTTGGGGACTTGTTCTCAAGTGCTAAGAGTTAAGAACAAGGCAACATAGAAAATGTTAATCGTTAACGCCCTTCGTCCTTCGAAGCATTATTTCCCTTAGGATATAATGACTTGCGGACGAAGGTTATGAAGGACATACCTTCATAAATTCATCAAACAATGACGAAGGATAAAATATAAAGAATGTAAAAGAACATATGAACAATCATTTATTATTATTGAACATAAGCAAAAGTATTATTGAACTATAAGTGTACCTTCAATCGGAAGGAAATGATAGTACAAGCGTGACGCAAAAAGCGAATGCCAAGTCAGCGTGAACAGTACGGGGATACTGTTCACCTATTTATAGACACGGGACACAGCCCCTACAAAATTACATTCATGCCCTTTACATTTGACAATAACTCTATAGTAATCTATCGAGGTCTGAATAGCCTTTTCATCTTTAAGTCGGTTCCACTCTTTGCTGTTACGCCGAAGCTTTCCTGCTCAACACCTTCGGCTCTGTATCAAGCTTCGTATTATTCCGGTCTGCTGCAATGCCGACTTTAGTCTGAGGGTACCTGTTCACATATTGTACTACAGAAATACTGTTAAATCCTGTTTTTGAGGACCTTCGGACGCCGAAGGTCCCCAACAGTAGCCCCTCGCAATATTAATTTGTTTGAAATAATAAATTTAGATTGCGATATGGACGAAGGCTTTACGCCGAAGGTCCGAAAAAACACCTTCCCTTTGCTAGAATAGCAACATTCAATGACAAGTGGGGCCTTTCAACTTTCAACGTACCGAGCGTATAAATACGGCCATACCGCAAACTCATTTTGCACGCTTTCTGGCCAACCACTCCCGCTCACTCAATTTTTAGCTCTTGTGCACTGTGATTTGCTAAGCTTTTAGCTTTGAAGCTTCGGCTTTGAAAACAGTTTTTTAGTGTTTCCGAAGATGTCTGAAGCTGCTAAGAAGGCTGCTGCTGAGATGAAGCTGAGTCTTGATGAAGAGAAGAACTTAGGGTTTCTTATAGCGATGTCGAAGACCAACACAGAGAAAATCACCAAGGAGATTCTGGAAGGGCTGTCTGAAGATACTGGTGACAGTGAAAGTTATGATGTGGACAGCGGTGGCGAAGACTCCGAAGATCGCCCCTGGCGACCAAGCCATTCAGTTTATGGTAAATCAACTATCAAAGAGAATCATCTTGTTAACATGAGAGGAAGGTACTTCCGGGATTTGTCCGCTGTGAGGGCCGACGAAGGGGAGAAGACCTGTCCACACCCCGAAGAGAATGAAGTCGTAGTGTTCCGAAGCTTTCTGAAGGCTGGGCTGCGATTGCCCTTGAGCAGCTTCGTCGTGGAGGTGCTGAAGATTTTTGAAGTCTATCTTCACCAACTTACCCCCGAGGCAATCATAAGGCTGAATATCTTCGTGTGGGTCGTGCGAAGCCAAGGTCTGAAGCCTGATGCAAAAAGTTTCTGCAATATGCACGAATTATCATACGAGACAATACCTTGGGGTAAGGAACAGTATCACAATAACTTTGGCTGCTACAATTTTGTTTCTCGGTCTGGGTCAAGCTGCCCCGTGCCAACTTTTCGGAAAAGATGGCCCAGCGGCTGGATGACAGAATGGTTTTATGTAAAAAATGATCTGAAAGCACGGGAAGACATCAAAGGTATAATCATGCGTCCTATTTGGCAAAGCTTCGGCCTTCGGAGGCCGAAGGTTGAAATGAATGAAGCCGCCGAAGAGTGCCAAAGAGCCTTCGGTGTTGTCTGCTCTTTTATAGGAACAAGGGACTTAGTACAAGAGCATATCGCCTTCAGGGTGTGGCCGCTTGCGGAGAAATGGGAAATGCCACAAGAAACCATTAAAGAGGCCGACAAAGGTGGACTTATCAGGTTTAAGTACACTTTTAAATTTGGAGATAAATTTATTGAGCCAGATGATGAGTGGTTGAAAAGCATTGACAATTTAAATGATGAGCTGCTTGGGACCTACTCGAAGGCCGAAGATAATGCAATGTCAGCAGCCTTCGGAGGCCGAAAAAAGAAGAGACTGAATCGGGTATTTGATGCCATCGGGTTTGTCTACCCTGATTATTGCTATCCCATTCGAAGGCAGAAGAGAAAAAACACAACCTCTGGAAAAGAAGAAGCTGCAGCTGCTCCTAGCGAGCCAGAACCGAAAAGGAAAAAGATAAAGGTTCTTACGCATCGGCCGCGTTATATTGAACCAGCTTCGGTGCCCGAGTTTACCGGAAAAACTTCTTCGGCCACCGAAGCTGAAAAACCAACCGAGCCAGCCTTGTTGCCAGAGATCGCAGAAACGGCCGAAGTGCCACCAAAGATAGAATCGGAACAATCAAACATTTTATTGTCAGAAACAAAAGAGAAAGCCGAAGCGCCGTCCATAGAAAAAATTGAAGAGGTAAAAGAAGCAACTGAGGGCTCCAAAACATCCGGAGTTTTGAGTCCTGCAGCAAACATTGAGACAGTAAAGAATCAAAAAGTGCCAGCCATGACTCCGAAAAGAAAGAGGATGGCCAATGTGCTAGATGTACTGGAAACAATCAAATCTTCAAGCACACCTCCGAAGAAGGCTGCTGTTGCTTCTGAAACAACAGCTGAAATTTCTGGTTCTACAGCTCCAGAGCAAGAAATTGAAGCATTATTTCCCTTAGGATATAATGACTTGCGGACGAAGGTTATGAAGGACATACCTTCATAAATTCATCAAACAATGACGAAGGATAAAATATAAAGAATGTAAAAGAACATATGAACAATCATTTATTATTATTGAACATAAGCAAAAGTATTATTGAACTATAAGTGTACCTTCAATCGGAAGGAAATGATAGTACAAGCGTGACGCAAAAAGCGAATGCCAAGTCAGCGTGAACAGTACGGGGATACTGTTCACCTATTTATAGACACGGGACACAGCCCCTACAAAATTACATTCATGCCCTTTACATTTGACAATAACTCTATAGTAATCTATCGAGGTCTGAATAGCCTTTTCATCTTTAAGTCGGTTCCACTCTTTGCTGTTACGCCGAAGCTTTCCTGCTCAACACCTTCGGCTCTGTATCAAGCTTCGTATTATTCCGGTCTGCTGCAATTCCGACTTTAGTCTGAGGGTACCTGTTCACATATTGTACTACAGAAATACTGTTAAATCCTGTTTTTGAGGACCTTCGGACGCCGAAGGTCCCCAACAGTAGACCCCTTTGGATACCAGAGCCCGAAGCAAGGCGTAGCAACTAAATATCTAAGGATTCGCTTCACTTCCACTAAGTGACACTCCTTAGGATCGGATTGAAATCTAGCACACATGCATACGCTTAGCATAATATCCGGTCTACTAGCACATAAATACAGTAAAGACCCTATCATTGACCGGTATGCCTTTTGATCAACGGACTTACCTCCTTTGTTGAGGTCGGTGTGTCCGTCGGTCCCCATTGGAGTCTTTGCGGGCTTGGCGTCCTTCATCCCAAACCGCTTCAGTAAGTCTTGCGTGTACTTCGTTTGAGAGATGAAGGTGCCATCCTTGAGTTGCTTCACTTGGAACCCAAGGAAGTAGTTCAACTCGCCCATCATCGACATCTCGAATTTCTGCGTCATCACCCTGCTAAACTCTTCACAAGACTTTTATTAGTAGAACCAAATATTATGTCATCGACATAAATTTGGCACACAAAAAGATCACCGTCACAAGTCTTAGTGAAAAGAGTTGGATCGGCTTTCCCAACCTTGAAAGCATTAGCAATTAGAAAGTCTCTAAGGCATTCATACCATGCTCTTGGGGCTTGCTTAAGTCCATAGAGCGCCTTAGAGAGCTTACACACGTGGTCGGGGTACCGTTCATCCTCGAAGCCAGGGGGTTGCTCTACGTACACCTCCTCCTTGATTGGCCCGTTGAGGAAAGCGCTCTTCACATCCATTTGGAACAACCTGAAAGAATGGTGAGCGGCATATGCTAGCAAGATACGAATGGACTCTAGCCTAGCCACAGGAGCAAAAGTTTCCTCAAAGTCCAAACCTGCGACTTGGGCATAACCTTTTGCCACAAGTCGAGCCTTGTTCCTTGTCACCACTCCGTGCTCGTCTTGTTTGTTGCGGAACACCCACTTGGTTCCCACAACATTTTGTTTAGGACGAGGCACCAGTGTCCAAACTTCATTCCTCTTGAAGTTGTTGAGCTCCTCTTGCATGGCCAACACCCAGTCCGGATCTAGCAAGGCCTCCTCTACCCTGAAAGGCTCAATAGAAGAGACAAAGGAGTAATGCTCACAAAAATTAACTAATCGAGACCGAGTAGTTACTCCCTTGCTTATGTCACCCAAAATCTGGTCGACGGGATGATCCCTTTGAATCATCGATCGGACTTGAGTTGGAGGTGCCGGTTGTGCTTCTTCCTCCATTACTTGATCATCTTGTGCTCCCCCTTGATCACACGCCTCCTGTTGATGAACCTGTTCATCGTCTTGAGTTGGGGGATGCACCATAGTTGAGGAAGAAGGTTGATCTTGCTCCTTTTGTTCCTGTGGTCGTATATCACCAATCACCATGGTTCGTATAGCGGCCGTCGGAACATCTTCTTCATCCACATCATCAAGATCAACAACTTGCTCTCTTGGAGAGCCATTAGTCTCATCAAATACAATGTCGCTAGAGACTTCAACCAAACCTGATGATTTGTTGAAGACCCTATACGCCTTTGTATTTGAGTCATAACCTAACAAAAACCCCTCTACAGCTTTGGGAGCAAACTTAGAATTTCTACCCTTCTTCACTAGAATGTAGCATTTGCTCCCAAATACACGAAAGTAAGATACATTGGGTTTGTTACCGGTTAGTAGCTCATACGACGTCTTCTTGAGGAGGCGGTGAAGGTAGACCCTGTTGATGGCGTGGCAAGCCGTGTTTACGGCTTCCGACCAAAAGCACTCGGGGGTCTTAAACTCTCCAAGCATCGTTCTCGCCATATCGATGAGCGTCCTGTTCTTCCTCTCTACCACACCATTTTGTTGTGGTGTGTAGGGAGCGGAGAACTCGTGCTTGATCCCTTCCTCCTCAAGGAACTCCTCCACTTGAAGGTTCTTGAACTCGGACCCGTTGTCGCTCCTTATCTTCTTTACCTTGAGCTCAAACTCATTTTGAGCTCTCTTTAGGAAGCGCTTGAGGGTCCCTTGGGTTTCAGACTTATCCTGCAAAAAGAATACCCAAGTGAAGCGGGAAAAGTCATCCACAATAACTAAACCATACTTACTTCCCCCTATGCTTAGATAGGCGACAGGTCCGAAGAGGTCCATATGTAGCAGCTCCAGGGGCCTTGATGTGGTCATCACATTCTTGCTGTGATGTGCTCCTCCCACCTGTTTACCTGCTTGACATGCTTCACAAGGTCTATCTTTTTCGAATTGCACGTTGAAAGTCGCCTAGGGGGGGGGGGTGAATAGGGCGAAACTGAAATTTACAAATATAAACACAACTACAAGCCGGGTTAGCGTTAGAAATATAAAACGAGTCCGCGAGAGAGGGCGCAAAACAAATCGCAAGCAAATGAAGAGTGTGACACACAGATTTGTTTTACCGAGGTTCGGTTCTCGCAAACCTACTCCCCGTTGAGGAGGCCACAAAGGCTGGGTCTCTTTCAACCCTTCCCTCTCTCAAACGATCCCACGGACCGAGTGAGTTTTCTCTTCTCAATCACTTGGAACACAAAGTTCCCACAAGGACCACCACAAGTTTGGTGTCTCTTGCCTCAATTACAAGTGAGTTTGTTTGCAAAGAAAGGATCAAGAAAGAAGAAAGCAATCCAAGCGCAAGAGCTCGAAAGAACACAAGCAAATCACTCTCTCTAGTCACTATGGCGTTGTGTGGAATTTGGAGAGGATTTGATCTCTTTGGTGTGTCTAGAATTGAATGCTAGAGCTCTTGTAGTAGTTGGGAAGTGGAAAACTTGGATGCAATGAATGGTGGGGTGGTTGGGGTATTTATAGCCCCAACCACCAAAAGTGGCCGTTGGGAGGCTGTCTGCTCGATGGCGCACCGGACAGTCCGGTGCACACCGGACATGTCCGGTGCCCCCGCCACGTCATCACTGTCGTTGGATTCTGACCGTTGTGGCTTCTGGTTTGTGGGCCCGCCTGGATGTCCGGTGCACACCGGACATGCACTGTTCCTTGTCCGGTGTGCCAGTATGGGCGCGCCTGACTTCTGCGCGCGCTGCGCGCGCATTTAATGCGCCGCAGGTAGCCGTTGGCGCCGACTAGCCGTTGCTCCGGAGTTGCACCGGACAGTCCGGTGCACACCGGACAGTCCGGTGAATTATAGCGGACTAGCCGTTGGAGTTTCCCGAAGCTGGCGAGTTCCTGAGGCCGCTCCTCCTTGGCGCACCGGACACTGTCCGGTGTACACCGGACAGTCCGGTGAATTATAGTGGAGCGCCTCTGAATTTTCCCGAAGGTGACGAGTTTGACTTGGAGTCCTCTGGTGCACCGGACACTGTCCGGTGGTGCACCGGACACTGTCCGGTGTACACCGGACAGTCCGGTGCTCCCAGACCAGAGGGCCTTCGGTTGCCACTTTGCTCCCTTGTTGAATCCAAAACTTGGTCTTTTTATTGGCTGAGTGTGAACCTTTTACACCTGTATAATCTATACACTTGGGCAAACTAGTTAGTCCAATTATTTGTGTTGGGCAATTCAACCACCAAAATTAATTAGGGACTAGGTGTAAGCCTAATTCCCTTTCAATCTCCCCCTTTTTGGTGATTGATGCCAACACAAACCAAAGCAAATATAGAAGTGCATAATTGAACTAGTTTGCATAATGTAAGTGTAAAGGTTGCTTAGAATTTGAGCCAATATAAAAACTTACAAGATATGCATGGATTGTTTCTTTCTTATGTCACATTTTGGACCACGTTTGCACCACATGTTTTGTTTTTGCAAATTCTTTTGTAAATCCATTTCAAAGATCTTTTGCAAATAGTCAAAGGTAAATGAATAAGATTTTGCAAAGCATTTTCAAGATTTGAAATTTTCTCCCCCTATTTCAAATTCTTTTCCTTTGACTAAAGAAAACTCCCCCTAAATGAGATCCTCCTCTTAGTGTTCAAGAGGGTTTTGATATATCATTTTGAAATACTACTTTCTCCCCCTTTTGAACACAATAGGAAAACCAATTGATAATATTCTTGGAAACACGAAGTTTTTGAAATTGGTGGTGGTGCGGTCCTTTTGCTTTGGGCTCTTACTTTCTCCCCCTTTGGCATGAATCGCCAAAAACGGAATCATTAGAGCCCTTGTCGTGCTATCTTCCCCTTTGGTCATAAATAAATGAGTTGAGATTATACCAAAGACGAAGTCCTTTTGCTCTCTCCCCCAAGGATGGAGAGTCTCTTGGAGTGACGGCGAAGGATGAGTTACGGAGTGGAAGCCTTTGTCTTCGCCGAAGACTCCAATTCCCTTTCAATACACCTATGACTTGATTTGAAATAGACTTGAAAAACACATTGGTCATAGCATATGAAAGAGACATGATCAAAGGTATATAGGTGAGCTATGTGTGCAATCTAGCAAAAGAAATTGCGCGAATCAAGAATATTGAGCTCATGCCTAAGTTTGTTAAAGGATTGTTCATCAAGAGGCTTGGTAAAGATATCGACTAATTGATCTTTAGTGTTAATGTAAGAAATCTCGATATCTCCCTTTTGTTGGTGATCCCTAAGAAAATGATACCGAATGGCTATGTGTTTAGTGCGGCTATGCTCGACGGGATTGTCGGCCATTTTGATTGCACTCTCATTATCACATAGCAAAGGGACTTTGGTTAATTTGTAACCGTAGTCCCGCAGGGTTTGCCTCATCCAAAGCAATTGCGCGCAACAATGACCTGCGGCAATGTACTCGGCTTCGGCGGTGGAAAGAGCGACCGAATTTTGCTTCTTTGAAGCCCAAGACACCAAGGATCTTCCCAAGAACTGGCAAGTCCCTGATGTGCTCTTTCTATTAATTTTACACCCCGCCCAATCGGCATCCGAATAACCAATCAAATCAAATGTGGATCCCCTAGGATACCAAAGCCCAAACTTAGGAGTATAAGCCAAATATCTCAAGATTCGTTTTACGGCCGTAAGGTGAGCTTCCTTAGGGTCGGCTTGGAATCTTGCACACATGCATACGGAAAGCATAATATCCGGTCGAGATGCACATAAATAAAGTAAAGAACCTATCATCGACCGGTATACCTTTTGATCCACGGACTTACCTCCCGTGTCGAGGTCGAGATGCCCATTAGTTCCCATGGGTGTCTTGATGGGCTTGGCATCCTTCATCCCAAACTTGTTTAGAATGTCTTGAGTGTACTTTGTTTGGCTGATGAAGGTGCCCTCTTGGAGTTGCTTTACTTGGAATCCTAAGAAATACTTCAACTCCCCCATCATAGACATCTCGAATTTCTGTGTCATGATCCTACTAAACTCTTCACATGTAGACTCGTTAGTAGACCCAAATATAATATCATCAACATAAATTTGGCATACAAACAAGTCATTTTCAAGAGTTTTAGTAAAGAGTGTAGGATCGGCTTTTCCGACTTTGAATCCATTTGCAATAAGAAAATCTCTAAGGCATTCATACCATGCTCTTGGGGCTTGCTTGAGCCCATAAAGCGCCTTAGAGAGCTTATAGACGTGGTTAGGATACTCACTGTCTTCAAAGCCGGGAGGTTGCTCAACATAGACCTCTTCTTTGATTGGTCCATTGAGGAAGGCACTTTTCACGTCCATTTGATAAAGCTTGAAGCCATGGTAAGTAGCATAGGCTAATAATATTCGAATTGACTCAAGCCTAGCTACGGGTGCATAGGTTTCACCGAAATCCAAACCTTCGACTTGGGAGTATCCCTTGGCCACAAGTCGAGCTTTGTTCCTTGTCACCACACCATGCTCATCTTGCTTGTTGCGGAAGACCCATTTGGTTCCTACAACATTTTGGTTAGGACGTGGAACTAAATGCCATACCTCATTCCTAGTGAAGTTGTTGAGCTCCTCTTGCATCGCCACCACCCAGTCCGAATCTTGGAGTGCTTCCTCTACCCTGTGTGGCTCAATAGAGGAAACAAACGAGTAATGTTCACAAAAATGTGCAACACGAGATCGAGTGGTTACCCCCTTATGAATGTCGCCGAGGATGATGTCGACGGGGTGATCTCGTTGAATTGCTTGGTGGACTCTTGGGTGTGGCGGCCTTGGTTCTTGCTCATCCTCCTTTTCTTGATTATTTGCATCTCCCCCTTGATCTATGCCGTCATCTTGAGGTGGCTCATTTGATTGATCTTCTTCTTCATCAACTTGAGCTTCATCCTCATTTTGAGTCGGTGGAGATGCTTGCGTGGAGGAGGACGGTTGATCTTGTGCATTTGGAGGCTCTTTGGATTCCTTAGGACACACATCCCCAATGGACATGTTCCTTAGCGCGATGCATGGAGCCTCTTCTTCACCTATCTCATCAAGATCAACTTGCTCTACTTGAGAGCCGTTAGTCTCATCAAACACAACGTCACAAGAAACTTCAACTAGTCCCGAGGACTTGTTGAAGACTCTATATGCCCTTGTGTTTGAATCATATCCTAGTAAAAAGCCTTCTACAGTCTTAGGAGCAAATTTAGATTTTCTACCTCTTTTAACAAGTATAAAGCATTTGCTACCAAAGACTCTAAAATATGAAATATTGGGCTTTTTACCGGTTAGGAGTTCGTATGATGTCTTCTTGAGGATTCGGTGTAGATATAACCGGTTGATGGCGTAGCATGCGGTGTTGACCGCCTCGGCCCAAAACCGATCCGAAGTCTTGTACTCATCAAGCATGGTTCTTGCCATGTCCAATAGAGTTCTATTCTTCCTCTCCACTACACCATTTTGTTGAGGTGTGTAGGGAGAAGAGAACTCATGCTTGATGCCCTCCTCCTCAAGGAAGCCTTCGATTTGAGAGTTCTTGAACTCCGTCCCGTTGTCGCTTCTTATTTTCTTGATCCTTAAGCCGAACTCATTTTGAGCTCGTCTCAAGAATCCTTTTAAGGTCTCTTGGGTTTGAGATTTTTCCTGCAAAAAGAATACCCAAGTGAAGCGAGAATAATCATCCACAATAACTAGACAGTACTTACTCCCGCCGATGCTTATGTAAGCGATCGGGCCGAATAGATCCATGTGTAGGAGCTCCAGTGGCCTGTCGGTCGTCATTATGTTCTTATGCGGATGATGAGAGCCAACTTGCTTCCCTGCTTGGCATGCGCTACAAATCCTGTCTTTCTCAAAATGAACATTTGTTAATCCTAAAATGTGTTCTCCCTTTAAAAGCTTGTGAAGATTCTTCATCCCAACATGGGCTAGTCGGCGGTGCCAGAGCCAACCCATGTTAGTCTTAGCAATTAAGCAAGTGTCGAGTTCAGCTCTATCAAAATCTACCAAGTATAGCTGACCCTCTAACACTCCCTTAAATGCTATTGAATCATCACTTCTTCTAAAGACAGTGACACATATATCAGTGAATAGACAGTTGTAGCCCATTTGACATAATTGAGATACAGAAAGCAAGTTGTAATCTAAAGAAGCAACAAGAAAAACATTGGAAATGGAATGGTCAGGAGATATAGCAATTTTACCCAAACCTTTGACCAAACCTTGATTTCCATCCCCGAATGTGATCGCTCTTTGGGGATCTTGGTTTTTCTCATATGAGGAGAACATCTTTTTCTCCCCAGTCATGTGGTTTGTGCACCCACTGTCGAGTATCCAACTTGAGCCCCCGGATGCATAAACCTACAAAACAAGTTTAGTTCTTGACTTTAGGTACCCAAATGGTTTTGGGTCCTTTGGCATTAGACACAAGAACTTTGGGTACCCAAACACAAGTCTTTGACCCCTTGTGCTTGCCCCCAACATATTTGGCAACTACCTTGCCGGATTTGTTAGTCAAAACATAAGATGCATCAAAAGTTTTAAATGAAATATTATGATCATTTGATGCACTAGGAGTTTTCTTTCTAGGCAACTTAGCATGGGTTGGTTGCCTAGAGCTAGATGTCTCACCCTTATACATGAAAGCATGATTAGGGCCAGAGTGAGACTTCCTAGAATGAATTCTCCTAATTTTGTCCTCGGGATAACCGGCAGGGTATAAAATGTAACCCTCGTTATCCTGAGGCATGGGAGCCTTGCCCTTAACAAAGTTGGACAATCTTTTAGGAGGGGCACTAATTTTGACATTGTCTCCCCTTTGGAAGCCAATGCCATCCTTGATGCCCGGGCGTCTCCCATTATAAAGCATGCTACGAGCAAATTTAAATTTCTCATTTTCTAAGTTGTGCTCGGCAATTTTAGCATCTAGTTTTGCTATATGATCATTTTGTTGTTTAATTAAAGCCATATGATCATGAATAGCATTAACATCAACATCTCTACATCTAGTACAAATAGTGATATGCTCAATGGTAGATGTAGATGGTTTGCAAGAATTAAGTTCAACAATCTTAGCATGAAGAATATCATTTTTATCTCTAAGATCGGAAATTGTAACTTTGCAAACATCAAAATCTTTAGCCTTAGTAATTAAATTTTCATTTTCTACTCTAAGGCTAGCAAGAGAAATGTTCAATTCTTCAATCCTAGCAAGCAAATCATCATTATTATCTCTAGGATTGGGAATTGAATCATTACAAACATGTGAATCAACCTTAGCATTTAAACTAGCATTTTCATGTCTAAGGTTGTCAATCATTTCTCGGCAAGCGCTTAGCTCACTAGATAATTTTTGACATTTCTCAATTTCTAGAGCATAAACATTTTTAACCTTAACATGCTTCTTATTTTCTTTAATAAGGAAGTCCTCTTGGGTGTCCAAGAGATCATCCTTTTCATGGATGGCACTAATCAATTCATTAAGTTTTTCCTTTTGTTGCATGTTGAGGTTGGCAAAAAGGGTACGCAAATTATCCTCCTCATCACTAGCATTATCATCACTAGAAGACTCATATTTAGTGGAGGAGTTAGATTTAACCTTCTTCCGTTTGCCGTCCTTTGCCATGAGGCACTTGTGGCCGATGTTGGGGAAGAGAAGTCCCTTGGTGACGGCGATGTTGGCGGCGTCCTCGTCGTCGGAGGAGTCGCTAGAGCTTTCGTCGGAGTCCCACTCCCGACAAACATGGGCATCGCCGCCCTTCTTCTTGTAGTACCTCTTCTTCTCCTTTCTTCTCCCCTTCTTGTCATCGCCTCGGTCACTGTCACTTGATATAGGACATTTAGCAATAAAATGACCGGGCTTACCACATTTGTAGCAAACCTTCTTGGAGCGGGACTTGTAGTCTTTCCCCCTCCTTTGTTTGAGGATTTGGCGGAAGCTCTTGATGACGAGCGCCATCTCCTCATTGTCAAGCTTGGAGGCGTCGATTGGTTGTCTACTTGGTGTAGACTCCTCCTTCCTTTCCTCCGTCGCCTTGAATGCGACGGGTTGTGCTTCGGATGTGGAGGGATCATCAAGCTCGTTGATCTTCCTCGAGCCTTCGATCATGCACTCAAAACTTACAAAATGCCCGATTACTTCCTCGGGGGTCATTTTAGTATATCTAGGATTACCACGAATTAATTGAACTTGAGTAGGGTTAAGGAAAATAAGAGATCTTAGAATAACCTTAACCACTTCATGGTCATCCCACTTTACGCTCCCGAGGTTGCGCACTTGGTTCACCAAGGTCTTGAGCCGGTTGTACATGTGTTGTGGCTCCTCCCCTTTGCGAAGCCGGAACCGACCGAGCTCCCCCTCGATCGTTTCCCGCTTGGTGATCTTGGTGAGCTCGTCTCCCTCGTGCGCGGTTTTGAGCACATCCCAAACCTCCTTGGCACTCTTCAACCCTTGTACTTTGTTATACTCCTCTCTACTTAGTGAGGCGAGGAGTATTGTTGTCGCTTGAGAGTTGAAGTGCTCGATTTGGGCCACCTCATCCTCATCATAGTCTTCATCCCCTACGGATGGTACCTGTGCACCAAACTCAACAACATCCCATATGCTTTTGTGGAGCGAGGTTAGATGAAATCGCATTAAATCGCTCCACCTAGCGTAATCTTCACCATCAAAAGTTGGTGGTTTGCCTAATGGGACGGAAAGTAAAGGTGTATGTTTGGAAATGCGAGGGTAGCGTAGGGGGATCTTACTATACTTCTTGCGCTCTTGGCGCTTAGAAGTGACGGATGCCGCGTCGGAGCCGGAGGTGGATGCCGATGAAGAATCGGTCTCGTAGTAGACCACCTTCCTCATTCTTTTCTTCTTGTCCCCACTCCGATGCGGCTTGTGGGAAGAAGATTTTTCCTTCTTCTCTTTGTGGTGAGAAGAAGATTTCTTCTCCTTCCCTTTGTTGGAGGAGATCTTCTTCTTCTCCTTCCTCTTGGTGCGGGACTCTTCCGATGAAGTGCTCCCGTGGCTTGTAGTGGGCTTTTCGCCGGTCTCCATCTCCTTCTTGGCGTGATCTCCCGACATCACTTCGAGCGGTTAGGCTCTAATGAAGCACCGGGCTTTGATACCAATTGAAAGTCGCCTAGAGGGGGGGGGGGTGAATAGGGCGAAACTGAAATTTACAAATAAACACAACTACAAGCCGGGTTAGCGTTCGAAATATAAAACGAGTCCGCGAGAGAGGGCGCAAAACAAATCGCAAGCAAATGAAGAGTGTGACACGCGGATTTGTTTTACCGAGGTTCGGTTCTCGCAAACCTACTCCCCGTTGAGGAGGCCACAAAGGCTGGGTCTCTTTCAACCCTTCCCTCTCTCAAACGATCCCACGGACCGAGTGAGCTTTCTCTTCTCAATCACTTGGAACACAAAGTTCCCACAAGGACCACCACAAGTTTGGTGTCTCTTGCCTCAATTACAAGTGAGTTTGTTTGCAAAGAAAGGATCAAGAAAGAAGAAAGCAATCCAAGCGCAAGAGCTCGAAAGAACACAAGCAAATCACTCTCTCTAGTCACTATGGCGTTGTGTGGAATTTGGAGAGGATTTGATCTCTTTGGTGTGTCTAGAATTGAATGCTAGAGCTCTTGTAGTAGTTGGGAAGTGGAAAACTTGGATGCAATGAATGGTGGGGTGGTTGGGGTATTTATAGCCCCAACCACCAAAAGTGGCCGTTGGGAGGCTGTCTGCTCGATGGCACACCGGACGTGTCCGGTGCCCCTGCCACGTCATCACTGCCGTTGGATTCTGACCGTTGGAGCTTCTGGTTTGTGGGCCCGCCTGGATGTCCGGTGCACACCGGACATGCACTGTTCCTTGTCCGGTGTGCCAGTATGGGCGCGCCTGACTTCTGCGCGCGTTGCGCGCACATTTAATGCGCCGCAGGTAGCCGTTGGCGCCGACTAGCCGTTGCTCCGGAGTTGCACCGGACAGTCCGGTGCACACCGGACAGTCCGGTGAATTATAGCGGACTAGCCGTTGGAGTTTCCCGAAGCTGGCGAGTTCCTGAGGCCGCTCCTCCTTGGCGCACCGGACACTGTCCGGTGTACACCGGACAGTCCGATGAATTATAGCGGAGCGCCTCTGGATTTTCCCGAAGGTGACGAGTTTGACTTGGAGTCCTCTGGTGCACCGGACACTGTCCGGTGTACACCGGACAGTTCGGTGCTCCCAGACCAGAGGGCCTTCGGTTGCCACTTTGCTCCCTTGTTGAATCCAAAACTTGGTCTTTTTATTGGCTGAGTGTGAACCTTTTACACCTGTATAATCTATACACTTGGGCAAACTAGTTAGTCCAATTATTTGCGTTGGGCAATTCAACCACCAAAATTAATTAGGGACTAGGTGTAAGCCTAATTCCCTTTCACACGTTAGTTAAACCTATCACATGTTCTCCCTTTAAAAGCTTGTGAAGGTTCTTCATCCCCACATGTGCTAAGCGGCGTTGCCACAGCCAGCCCATGCTAGTCTTAGCTATTAAGCATGCATCTAGACCGACCTCTTCTTTTGCAAAATCAACTAAGTAAAGTTTGTCGTCTAGTACACCCTTAAAAGCTAGTGAACCATCACACCTTCTAAAGACAGACACATCTATGTTTGTGAATAAACAATTGTATCCCATATTGCATAGTTGACTAACAGATAGTAAATTATATCCCAGAGACTCAACTAAAAACACATTAGAAATAGAGTGCTCATTTGAGATTGAAATTTTACCTAACCCTTTTACCTTGCCTTGGTTCCCATCACCGAATATTATTGAATCTTGGGAATCCTTGTTCTTGACGTAGGAGGTGAACATCTTCTTCTCTCCCGTCATATGGTTTGTGCATCCGCTGTCGATAATCCAGCTTGAACCCCCGGATGCATAAACCTGCAAGGCAAATTTAGGCTTGGGACTTAGGTACCCAACTCTTGTTGGGTCCTACAAGGTTAGTCACAATTGTCTTAGGGACCCAAATGCAAGTTTTATCACCTTTGCATTTTGCCCCTAATTTCCTAGCAATTATCTTCCTATCCTTTCTACAAATAGCAAAAGAAGCATTTAAAGCGTGATATATTGTAGAATGACCATCCATAACTTTCCTAGAAACATGAACAACATTCTTTCTAGGCACAGGATGAACATATCTCCTAGACATATCCCTATTATGCATATATGAAGAACTAGAAGCAAACATAGCATGTGAATCATAAGCATGTGAATCATAACTTCTATAGTCATTTCTAGCATGTCTCCTATGATACAAAAAAGCATGGTTCTTTTTAGTACTACTTGCCATAGGAGCCTTCCCTTTCTCATTGGCGGGAATGGGAACCTTATGGCTTGTTAAGTTCTTGGCTTCCCTCTTGAAGCCAAGTCCATCCTTAATTGAGGGGTGTCTACCAATCATGTAGGCATCCCTCGCAAATTTTAGCTTATCAAATTCGCTCTTGCTAGTCTTAAGTTGAGCATTAAGACTAGCCAATTCATCATTAAGTTTGGAAATTGAAACTAGGTGTTCACTACAAGCATCAATGTCAAAATCTTTACACCTATTACAAGTTGCAACAATTTCTACACAAGATGTTGATTTACTAGCTTTTTCTAACTTAGCATTCAAATCATCATTTATGCTCCTTAAGTTAGAAATTGTCTCATGGCAAGAAGATAATTCACAAGAAAGCATTTCATTTCTTTTAACTTCTAGAGCATGAGATTTTTGTGCTTCTACAAATTTGTCATGTTCTTCATACAACAAATCCTCTTGCTTTTCTAAAAGCCTATTCTTATCATTCAAGGCATCAATCAATTCATTAATTTTATCTACCTTGGTTCTATCTAGGCCCTTAAATAAACATGAATAATCTATTTCATCCTCATCGCTAGATTCGTCCTCACTTGAAGAAGCATAAGTAGAGTTTCGAGTACATACCTTCTTCTCCCTTGCCATAAGGCACGTGTGACGCTCGTTGGGGAAGAGGGATGACTTGTTGAAGGCGGTGGCGGCGAGTCCTTCATTGTCAGAGTCGGAAGAGGAGCAATCCGAATCCCACTCCTTGCCTAGATGCGCCTCACCTTTTGCCTTCTTATAGTTCTTCTTCTTCTCCCTCTTGTTCCCTTGATCCTGATCACTATCATTGTCGGGACAGTTAGCAATAAAATGACCAAGCTTACCACATTTGAAGCATGAGCGTTTCCCCTTTGTCTTGGTCTTGCTTGGCTGCCCCTTGCGACCTTTTAGCGCCGTCTTGAATCTCTTGATGATGAGAGCCATCTCTTCATCATTAAGTCCGACCGCCTCAATTTGTGCCACCTTGCTAGGTAGCGTCTCCTTGCTTCTTGTTGCTTTGAGAGCAAGAGGTTGAGGCTCATTGATTGGACCATTCAATGCGTCGTCCACGTATCTTGCTTCCTTGATCATCATTCGCCCGCTCACGAACTTTCCAAGTATCTCCTCGGGCGTCATCTTGGTGTACCTAGGATTCTCACGAATATTGTTTACAAGATGAGGATCAAGGACAGTAAAAGACCTTAGCATTAGGCGGACGACGTCGTGGTCCGTCCATCACGTGCTTCCATAGCTTCTTATCTTGTTGACAAGGGTCTTGAGCCGGTTGTACGTTTGGGTTGGCTCTTCTCCCCTTATCATGGCGAATCTACCGAGTTCGCCCTCCACCAACTCCATCTTGGTGAGCATTGTGACGTCATTCCCCTCATGAGAGATCTTGAGGGTGTCCCAAATTTGCTTGGCGTTATCCAAGCCGCTCACTTTGTGGTATTCATCCTTGCACAAGGAGGCTAGAAGAACAGTAGTAGCTTGTGCATTTCTATGAATTTGCTCATTAATGAACATGGGACTATCCGTACTATCAAAGTGCATTCCACTCTCTACAATCTCCCATATACTAGGATGGAGAGAGAACAAGTGACTACGCATTTTGTGACTCCAAAATCCGTAGTCCTCTCCATCAAAATGAGGAGGTTTACCAAGTGGAATAGATAATAGATGAGCATTTGTACTTTGAGGAATACGAGAGTAATCAAAAGAAAAGTTTGAATTGACCGTTTTCTTTTTCTCGTAGTCGTCGTCATCCTTTTGGGAAGAAGAAGATTCGTCGCTGTCGTAGTAGACGATCTCCTTGATGCGCCTTGTCTTCTTCTTCTTCCCGTCTTTGCGCTTGTGGCCTGAGCCCGAGTCGGTAGGCTTGTCATCCTTCGACTCGTTGAAGATAGACTCCTTCTCGTTGTTGACCACCATCCCCTTTCCCTTAGGATCCATCTCTTCGGGCGATTAGTCCCTTCTTGAAGAGAACGGCTCCGATACCAATTGAGAGCACCTAGAGGGGGGGGGGGGTGAATAGGTGATCCTGTAAAACTTAAACTTAAGCCACAAAACTTGGTTAAGTGTTAGCACAATAATCACCAAGTCGCTAGAGAGAAGTCTCAACAAAACACAATAACCACAAGAGAACTATCACAGAGATGACACAATGGTTTATCCCGTGGTTCGGCCAAGACCAACGCTTGCCTACTCCACGTTGTGGCGTCCCAACGGACGAGGGTTGCAATCAACCCCTCTCAAGCGGTCCAAAGACCCACTTGAATACCACGGTGTTTTGCTTGCTTTACTATATCCCGTTTGCGAGGAATCTCCACACTTTGGAGCCTCTCGCCCTTACACTTGAAGTTCACAAAGAAACACGGAGTAAGGGAGGGATGAGCAACGCACACAAGACTCAAAAATCAGAGCAACAACACGCACACAAGTCGCAACAAGAGCTCGCAACACAACCCAATGAGTTTACAACTCAACTAGAGCTCTAGATGCTATCACAAAGAAACAAATGCGTGTCTCGGTGCTTAGGATTGCTTTGAGTATTCTTGGTATTCTCCTCCATGCGCCTAGTGGTCCCTTTTATAGCCCCAAGGCAGCTAGGAGCCGTTGAGAGCAATCTGGGAAGGCAATTCTTGCCTTCTGTCGCGTGGCGCACCGGACAGTCCGGTGCACACCGGACACTGTCCGGTGCCCGATTTCTTTCCTTAACTGACGCAGCCGACCGTTGGCAGCCAGAGAGCCGTTGGCGCACCGGACATGTCCGGTGCACACCGGACAGTCCGGTGCCCCCTTCTAGTCGTTGGCTCGGCCACGTGTCCCGCGCAGATCGCGCGGCCGACCGTTGGCCCGGCCGACCGTTGGCTCACCGGACAGTCCGGTGCACACCGGACAGTCCGGTGAATTATAGCCGTACGTCGCCGATGAATTTCCGAGAGCGGCCAGTTCGCTCGAGCCAGCCTGTCGCACCGGACACTGTCCGGTGCACACCGGACAGTCCGGTGCCCCCAGACTTAGCAGACTTTGGCTGAACAAAGCCATCTCATTTCCAATTCGATTTTTCCTGTTTCCAGCACTTAGATACAATACATTAGTCTCTAAAACAATGTACTAAGTCTGAGAAACATACCTTTATCCTTGATTTGTACTTTGTCCACCATTTTACACTTAGGCACTTGTGTTGGACACTAAATCACCAAAATACTTAGAAATGGCCCAAGGGCACATTTCCCTTTCAGCGTGACCGAAGGCGGGCTGGTGGTGATTACGTCAGCAAGCGCACAGAAGCGGCGCGCCAATCGCCAATCAAGCTTTGGCCCCACCTGCAGGCTCGTATCCTCCCCTGAGGTGGGCCCGGGGCCACTGTCGGTACCCTGAAACAGGGGTACCCCTTACTACAGTATGAAGATGCGGTACCTGCGCGACTATCTCTAGTCGCGTGGTAAACAGCACCCGACCCCACCACGTGGACGGTTCCGGGGCCGCCACGTGGCCAGAGAAGACGATATACTCCAAGGTATCTGCAGTGGGTCCGGACCCCCATGGGAAAGCGTCGGACCCCTGTATACACGGACCGGACCTACGGGTAAGGTCCAGGACCTCCACGGGCGCGAACCGGACCCCTGGGACGGGTTCCGGACCCCTCTGTGTGGGGTCCGGGCCACTCACAGCAGGGTCCCGGGATTCTGGGACAAAGAATACCCAGGCCTTAATCAAGACCAGGCGGGGGTCCGGAGCCGACACGTGTCCGGACCACACCGTGTACGCTTCTGCTCCCCGCTAAGGCGGAGACCCGATGCTGCCACGTGGCCTACTGCCCGTGACGTAAGCCAGCAGGCGAAGCCTGACGTAAGGCCTCTGGGCCGTGCGGCCTCTGCATTTATTGCGGATAAGGCGCGCCGCCTGTCCATTCCACTGGCAGGTGATGTGCTGCCTCGGCATTTAATGAGCCCTGTCCATTTCACTAGCAGGCGATGTGCCGCCTCAGCATTTAATGAGCCCTGTCCACTCCGTTGGCAGGCAATATGTCGCCTCAGCATTTAATGAGCCCTGTCCACTCCACTTACGGGCGGCGACCAGGCCATCCCGCAGGTGGTGTGCCTGTCCATTCCGTTGGCAGGCAGTACGCCCGTGCTGCCGCGTGTACTACACTCATCATGACTCGCGCGTTACCGAGGATGCAGCCGCGACATATCAATACTGTATGCACTACGGACATTATGACGCTCGGAGATCGCCCATGCGTTATAGGCGTTAGTTACTTCCTTCCATTTTGCACCTGGGCCCACATGTCGGGGCTCAGTATCCTTGTACGTGCCCCTTGAGCTATAAAAGGAGGGCACACGACGTTACAAGGCAGACTCTCATATACGCTCACTTAGACCCAGCTGAGGCTCACTTAGACTCTCATATACGCTCACTTAGACCCAGCCGAGGCTCACTTAGACTCTCAGACTCACAAGTTCATACAAGATCTCAAGCTTACAAGCTCAATAAAACACACAGTGGAGTAGAGTATTACGCTCCGGCGGTCTGAACCACTCTAAACTCTTGTGTGCTCTTGTGTTCATCATTCATCTAGCAGACAGGCAAAACGCTTAGGCCTCCTCCTCATCTTAGGATTTAGGACGGGTGCGTTCCGCCACCCGGCCGGAGAATTTCCTCTCCGACAAAATCGAATGTAAATGTGAAATATTGATTTCAATAATTTTGGTTACTCTTTTTTGTTTATTATATTTCATGAACGGTATGTGCTGTTGAAAATAAAAATTAGAAAATGAAATAGATGGTGGTTGTTGTAGTTGAAAAGAAATATATATTTTATTAGGATG
The DNA here is from genome assembly GCF_902167145.1 of Zea mays. Classification (NCBI taxonomy): domain Eukaryota; kingdom Viridiplantae; phylum Streptophyta; class Magnoliopsida; order Poales; family Poaceae; genus Zea; species Zea mays. Next base: position 25,936,680 of record NC_050096.1, read on the forward strand.
GTGGGCTGTAGGGGATGAAATAGGAGAAACCGTTAGGACGAAAACAGACGGAAAAACTCATTTCTCGTTTCCATATCATTTTATTATCGGAAACGGGAGCGGGATAAATGGAGTTGTGAAAACGAACGTAAATGAAAATACTAATAAAAACTCATAATTTAATATAAATAGAAATGGTAAACATTCTATTGTTGTTTGGTTGCTAATAATGTATATTTAGCTACATCTGATGTTTGTCATTGAAAAGAGCCGATGGTTACAATGGCCACTTGTGCTATAATTTGTCACATAAAGACACAAAAGTTTAGTTTATATATTAATGTATATTAGGCTCGTCCCATATTTATCAATACAGAATAAATACGGGTTCAATCCGGATAAAAACGGGATCCCGCAAAACGAACGGAATAAACTCTCTCCTGTTTCTGTCCTGTTTCAATATTTTTTCGTAAATACGAAAACGATCGGGTCAAATGTAAAAACGGTACGGGTCAGGACGAGATTTTATCCGTCCGTTTTCAACCCTAGAAACCGCTACGGAGAGTAAGCATATAGAATGAGGGAGGTTGTTAAGGTGACAAGTTAGTGGGATATGGAGGACCCAACTTTGAAAACGACCGCAGATTGTTTAAAGCAGCCAGCGATTCAAGCCTAAGAGCATCTTCAAGAGCTTTCTAGAAGTCTCCTCCTAAATTCAGTTTTTTTTGGAAAAACACAAAAATGTGTCTCTAACAGTCCCCTAAAGCGCTCCTAAATTTTTCATAGCCCCTAAAACTCCCCCATTTATAGCTATAAATGAGGGATTGTTTGAGCTCCTCAGAAATAATCTGCCGCTTTAAGCGATTTATTGGAGAGTATTAAAATCTACCTCAACTAATTCTTTAAATGTCACTTAAAACTAATTTTGAGAAGTCATTTTCTGGTAGCTCAGCTCTCACTAGACGTGAAGATACCTTTCTACCCCCTTTCGATGAGATGGTAGTAGCGCCCCGCCGGCTGCCATGCTGCCGAAGCCCGAAGGACGTGGGGACGTGGGACCACCTTCTCGTTGAGGAAATGCGGGCGCGCAATCGCGCATACCTTACACAACGAACACATTTCATTGACAGATGGACCCAAGCTGAGCGGACCCATGTGTCAATCAGTCAAAAGACACACCCACCACGTCCCTCCGGAGGCGACCGAAACCCATTCTCTATCTGTGGCGAGCCACCGTCTGCTTCCTTGTGCACTTCACTCTGCACTGCAGTCTGCGCACACCCAAACCACCCCGCCACACAAAGAGCAAAACCCTCTTTCTCTGCCCCTCAGTCACCGCCGCGAACTTGCGTCTTGCGATCGAGGGAGGAACCCACCAAATGGCTCGCGTGGAGAGGCAGCCGCGGAACCCTAGTAGGCTCGCCCCCACCTCCCACCCGGCGCCGGCGCTTCCGACGACGCCGGCTGCTCGCCGCCCCGGCACGCCACGGAACGCTGCCCAGGTGATCGGACCTTTCCTTCCTCTCTGCGCGACCGCTTTGCTTTTCCTCAAATCGTCCTGCCGATCGCGGTTCCCTTCGGTGGGGTTTTGTTGGGGTGAAGTGAAATGCGATGCTTTTTTTTTTCCTGGGATGCTCTTCTGGCTCTCTGTTTGCCGTGCGGGGGTTTTGTGTTCGCGCTTGCTTGTGCGGGGGACAATGAGGAAATATTTTATTTTAAACTTCTTATGACTTTTTTGGTTGTTCCTCAATCCTCATGATCCCTCGCCTATAGTTTGCGCAATGCCACCTGGCTTTGTAATGTTGTCATGTCCTGCCTGTCCTGTACTGTGTGTACTAATAACTACTGGTGGGGTTTTGATGCCAGTGGCTCACCGAAATTTGTGCTGTTTTTTTAATCTTTTAGAGCTAGTTTGGTAAATCTATTTTTTTCGAGGAATTCTAATTTTCCTAAAGAAAAATAAACTAATTTTTCTTGTAAAAATGGAAATCACTTAGAAAGATGGGTTTGACAAACTAGTCCTATATTGATAGTTTCCATGGTACCGTGAAATTTGCTGGTGCGACGTCATTTGTTCAATTAGGCAGACAGTGTCTGTGATGTGATCCTGCTCTCGGCTCTCACGTTTATGTTATGCACTTATGTTCTCGTACATGATTGTCTGGCGGGCTTCAAGCAGAGCATCTCTGTTTCTCTTTCTCCATCAATTGATTTTCTGGCATGCAGTCAAGAAACTAAATCCACCTCTTGAATTAGATTTGATCCTCACGGATGTTCGCTGATAATATTTATGTTGTCATTTATATCTTCTATGATGCTTTGGAATACATGTATTTGAAACAGCTTTTCGTTTGTTTTTGCTCTACTACTCAGGGCACAGTTTGTGCAACATGTGTTTGCGGTTCAGGAAATAATGCCCGCTGTCACTGCAAGCAAGACGCAAGGTATACTTCCCACTTACTGCACTTCCACAGGGCATATTTATAGAGCTACTCCTAAATAACAAACATATATCAGTTTTGGCCAAAGTAAACTCGGAACTACATTTAAATGTTCAAGGGTCAATACGGTTGTATATGATGAGATACAAAATTGATATATGCTTGAAGATATTGCTTTGTTATGCTGAGATTATGAGAAAATTGAACTTCCCAGATTAGTTGCACTAAAAAAATCGACATGTGGGGGGATAAGACAACCCCCGAGCATTGTATTAAGAAGAAGGCCTTCTCACACATGTCGAGAAAATCTCGAACCCCTGCCCCACCCATATACACAGCGGCACCGTAAACAATGTGAGAACGACTGCAACGGGGTCCGGGCCTTAGACATGTGTTTTGGCGTGGGACAAACGAGGGGTTTTTTTAACCACCACAGGGAATCGAATCGAATCTAGGACCTGAGAAGTGCTACTCAGGCCACCTAACCAACTCGGCTAGAGGCCCTTTCGCAGATTAGTTGCACTATACTCACATGTTTCTATTTTTCACTTTTTCTTAAGTGTTCTCTAAAACTCTAGCTGCAGCTGAATCTTTATTTTAGGAGATGTATTGACATATGGTTTACTAAGTTGTTCTATCTTTATGTTTCCGATTTTCTCTAAAAGTGAAGGTATTTGTTACACAATAATACATTAACTGAATCAGGGAACCATTGCATCATTTAATTATGTATATATTTTGTCTGTGTAGACTGTTGGCAGATTTTACTTGTATTCTGTGAAATTAATGCATTTCTGTGCCAAATCTCAGTTTCTTATATTGATTCTGGCCATATTTGATTTGTCGATTGATAACAGTTTTTTTTTATTTAGATCCAGACATAACCAAACACACCACGGTAATGATGGAACAGCCACAGCCGGGGGAATTGCAAAACCAGACTCTCAAGATAAGCTCAAGATGGCTAGATTTTCTGGTGGTACATATTCAAAACCTGATGCAAGAGTGAAGCTGATTCCTGCAGAAGATATTACCTATTTACAGCGTCGGAAACCATGTGGTAGAACTGTTGGGTCAGTTGGGTCACAGAAAAGACATTGCAGAAGAAGTGTCACACCACCTCCAAGTTCACGAAGAGTGTCTCTCCTAGGATCTAGATCGCTTGCTGAAAATCCTATCCCATCAGTGTCATCCCATGACTCGTGTTTACCCCATAAGAGGCTTGAGACAGCTGAAAATAGGGACCCATGTGCTGGGGGGCACATAAGTAGCTCTGTGACTCCCTGCACTTCTTTGAAAAACCTTGCATCACCGAGTTGCAAATCCTCACAACCTTTGAGTACTAATTTGAATACTGATGCTACTCCAAGAAATTTAGACAGAATGGTAGGCATACAAACACAAGCACTCGCCAGGAGCTCCAGTTCGAGTATTTTGCATTCTCAAGGCCAGAACAGTGAAAAAGTGTCTGCTAGTTTGCCAAAAGAGGCAGTGACAAATCCTGCGTCTCCTAGTCCCAAGCAAATTGGTGCTCAACATCCAAGTGACAATCCTCTTGTTACGAAGGCAGGACCTTCTAAGAGTGTGTGCACACATGAGAGTGAAAAGTTGTGCAGCAGAGACATCAATTTAACTGCAACAAGTACTACAGTTCCTGTCTTGCAAGCTCCTGTTGTGGAGCCTGCATTGCTAAGCTCAACATCTGTGTTCACTGAAAGGCCCTTTGAGGTTTATCCTGACACAAGAACTGCTGCTCCTGGCATGCAGGAACTTAGTGTGAAGCATGTGTTGCTGACCCCAATACCTGTGCGTCATGAACCTTCTACGGAGGTATATTATAACACTACAAGATCAAGCCCAAATCCTAGATCGGTTTTTTGTAACAAAAATAATGCAATTTGGCCATGCTGCAGTGCCTAAAGGTTCCTCCAAAACACAGCCTGCATTCCATTGCATCTGCGCAACATGGTGCATTGTCGCAAGAAAGAAACTCAGGGGCATCAATTAGCCATGGCAGATCTTCAGCTTCAGGTACTTGAGGATCCAAATATGTGATAGGCTGATAGCACCTAGAAAAAAATCTTGTGAAAAATATGCATTCTAAGTTTACCACTTACTAAACTCGGCGATTGGGAAAGACCGCCCCAAGGTATTGCATTAAGAAGAAGCTCAAACTGAGCCTGACCGAGAAAAGTCACGAAAGCTGGCCTCTCGTGCAACAATGAGGATCCAAACTGAGCCTTACCCATGCTTTCAGCCTTCTAGGCCCTACACGAGGATTCACCCCCCTATAGGCCAACTAGGGGAACCAACGAGTGACTTTTTTCAACCTCTGCCTGAAATTAGCTCCCACTGGAAGTCGAACTCCGTACCTGAGGGGTGCTACTAGAGTCATCTAACCAACTCAGCTAGAGGCCAGTTCGCCACCACTTACTCATTACCTTGTCAGTGAATTTATTTATAGGGTGTTAGTAGATAGTTTTTCGATGAATTTCTACTGTTAAATTTTATTTATAGAATTTCATCGTAACATGGATATTGTGGACACAGGTGCACTATCAATCTTACATATGAAGCTGGCCAAGAAGCATTATCAATCACAAGCCTGCTGGAAGTAAGCAGTATAGGCTAGTGCGTTTTTTCGTCTTTTTTGTATGTGTGCATGTATCACAGTATGGGTGTAGCCAGTCCTGTTTTATGGATGGTATATACAGGACTTTTCTCAGCTTCCTTCTAAGGATAGGCGATTTATTTCTCTACCACCATAGTTTGCCTGTTCCCTGAATATTGTTGCCACCGTCCAAATCTCATAGATATCACACTAATATTTTCCCAAATTGGATATGTCAATGACATGAACTGCTGATCCTTTTCAATGAAAACATTACTGATTGACTGTGCTATAAATCATGGACCTTGTTCTTTATTAGGCGGTGAACCTAAATTCTAACACCTCAATTTTGTACATCATAGAAATCAACTATGCAATAAGCAAACAGAATGTTCGAGCAATATAATGATGCCTTCTCCTGTAATATGGAAGTGCCACTTTTTAATGCTATGTTGGGACATTGGGTAGTCTAATAGTTTTGTTATTTTAGTATCCATGTACTTTCCTTTCCATTAACTATCAACATCAGGCTTCTATTTTTCTTTTAGGGGCAACTTTCATGTTACTGGAGGACTGATACATACTTGTGATGGACTTGAAGCCCATTTCCCTTTAGAAATTTCTGTAAGAGTTTATGAAGCTTCAAACCAAATGCCTGAAATTTTAAATCTAGAGGCTGTACCTATTTCCCAGCTGTGGCCAAAAAAATTCAAGATGGTACCTCCCGACATTGAGGATATTGGACTATGGTTTCTGAGCAGTCGCCAAAGGTACGTTTACTCTAATAGGTGTAGCTTTTAAATTTGTAAGAAGCACCTGTAGTGGTTCTGATCAAGTAACTTCCAAGTTGCATGTATGTCAATTACACTTGTATTGGCTGTTATGTGTCTCTAACTTGCTAATTGCTATCACAATATCACATAAATGTTAAAATGTTCCTTCTGGTCTAGAAATCATGCAGATGATTGTGGGTATTTAAACCCTTGTTATTTATTAGTATATCTGCAGTCTGCACCTTGGATGCATCTCTGGTTAGCTTAAAAATTTCTTCTTACAGGCCACACTGGAGTTTTGATCACCTTCTTGAAAAAGTTTGTTCACATACTGGTCTGTTCACAAAAATTGGTGATATTGAGTTGGCAGTGTTTTCATCGAAGTTGCTTACACCACAAGATCAGAGTACGTTCACATTTTCATGCAAAGTTTTGTTTCTTTTACTCATCCTTTTACTGTTCTAACAATAATCTACTTCCCGACAAAAAAAATGATGACCTGTTTTACGAATTTCACCATGATTATCATAGACTAGTGTTTTTTAAGCTTATGTTTTCTTTTACCAATCCTTTTTTTAATACTTAACTTGATGGCTTTGTTTCTATTGTGGGCATGTTAGGAAAAAATAAAAAGTTGCTAATATCTTTGAAAATTGGGGACTGAGCCCTAGCTCAGTTGGTACACTCGCTGGTATGCGAGCTGCCGGGTGTGGGTTCGATCCTCAGGATCGACACCCCGTGCCCGTGCCTCACTTTGGAATTTATCTCCGGTTGCCTCCCAGGTTGTGCCTAGGTCTAGGTATACGGTATACACACGCATGCCCGTTTAGTAGTATTACGTGTTTTCCATGCACTAGAGGTGTAGGCCTCTCAATCCCTTCCTAGTGTGTAACGGACGCGCACACGTGTGTGTATGTGGTGTGGTGTGTGTAATGGTGTGAGTTCGTGACCTCCTTGTACCCTCTCAAAAAAATTATCTTTGAAAAAATTGGGGTCTGCAATTGTAAATATATCATCTGAACTATTATTATCATAACAGGGAAAGATGGCAAATTATATTTCTGGGGTGTTTTTGGGAAGCATATGAGGAAGAAGTCATGCCAACCAAACAGTCATATAAAAAATGTGGAGATAAGCAATCCCAGTCAACCAAATGGCAAATCTGAGGAAGTAGGCATGAAATTGGATATGAGAAAAGGCAAAGAAAAAGAGAGTGCTAAATCTGACGAGGTATTGGATTCAACAGGAGGCAATGATACCGATAGGGTCAATGGCTGCGTGGCAGTGCTTGAGGCTCCTGATTCAGACCCTGCATCCAGTTGCTCGGTTCCGGCTGCCTCTTCTCTTGGCGGATATTGCCATCATGACTCTGCAAAAAATAGCTCTTCTATCTTAGGTCACACTATCCCCTTGGTTGCTCTCAGTTATGTTTTGATCAATGTTCATTATCTTGTTAAGCTTTTTACGACTCCACTTTTTTACAGATTCTTCATGCCAGCCTGCTGACGGATCTTCTGTTAGCCCAGACCTCATGCTGGACATACCCCCTGGAATTTCTGCGCATATACCTCCTGGCTTCACAAAAGCCCACTGTCAGCTTCAGATGGGAACTGCTGCTCTGTCTTTTGCTGATAGGCATCGCAGTCTGATTTCGGACATTCCTCCAGGCTTTACTGAAGTTCATCGTGGACTCCCTCCTGCAATTCCACCTGCTGGACCAGCTTGTGTGTCGACCCCTGGGACTGAAAAGAAGCCCTTCGTTAGGTTCTCGCTTAATGTCCCAAGGCCTGTTGGAATGGGAGCTCCACCTGGATTTACTCCACTGCATGCAGTGAAGAAAGAGCCTGGGCTGCCTGATGTCCATGAGACCGCAGATAAGCACACACTACATTCTTTGGCAGCTGCGGCAGCTGCAGTGGTTAAGCCTGGGAAAGGAGGTGAAATGAAAATCGCAGACAATGAGGTACGAAGTTGTTTACCCTGTGTTCACCAATTTTTTTTTTTGTTTATTGAATTCTTAAAATAGTATGCCCTCCAGTCACAAAAACTTTGTCATTTAGGACAAGATTTTATAGTCAGACCTTAAACACTACAAACTTTAAACGTGTGAAGTATCTTTTACTGGATGCAGTACTTGTGTTGCTAGTAGTTTCTTCTTAAATAATCAGCGCAGACAGGGCAGAAATCCCCCAACCATACATCTGTTTTTGTCGTTAAATCAGAATTGCCCTTCCACATGTACAGGTAAAGACTGAACAAGATGAAAACTCAGAGGAACGAGATTTTCCAAAGATCAGGAGGCTTTCAGACCTGTACTGTAGGCCTTCGGAGGACAGCACTGAATTTTCCCAGCGTATGCCTGCACGCTTGCCCGACAAGTTTCAGGAGCAGAGACCCGAGAAACGTCTTGTGCATCCACGGGAGGAGGTCGGGCGGCGATGATGCCTGCAAAGGGGCCGATGGCAGCATCGCCAGGTGGTCGTCTGGATAGCGAGTGCGTTGTATGTGGTGAAGAGTTCCCCGCAGAGTGATTTCTAGGATTACCTCGACAAAGGGTACTAGACTGCTTTGTGTTAGTGATTATCCTGTTCAGCGGCAATGATGTACATGCCTGGACAATTAGCATGCTGAGCTTGTGCGTACAGGCCAGCACTTATCGTGAAGTCCGTGCTACATCATCGAAACGGTTAACGATATTGGGTAGTTTTGGTGAAACCCATGCATCAAATGTGATGGTCGAGCAGCATTACTGTTTTTATAGTGGGACCAACCTATCAAATGTGACGAAAAGGGTGAAATTCTATTCTAGATCCCCAAATATTGACTATTGAAGAGCATATAAACTACCAGAAAATGGAACTTACATGTCACCGTGTAATCATCGAGGGTTTAGCACCTAGGTGCACACGCTCATGTGGCAGTTTAATTCTGTTTAACCTATGTTTGTTTTAGCTTTTTTTTAGCATCTCGCCGTTTGTTTAGGCTTTTTTAGCTTCTGGTCATTAAAAGCTGCTGCAGTTGTTGTGGACTGTTAAACGCTCTAGTTTTTTATTCTGTTTCTATAAGAATAATTTTGGTAAAAATCGTTCACAGAATAGATCTAGTCGTCACAATAGTAGGAATCTATCGCTTTTTAGATCCTAAAACCTTTGGATCACTTTATCTTATCTTTCTCTGAACTTAATCCCCACGATATTCATATTCTTCTCACAGTTAGATTATCTCTACAGTCAGATCCTTAAAAAAGATAAATCAAACAAAAAACTAAATCAAACAAGCTCCTTGGTTTCGTCTCGACTCGTGCGCTGCCGCGGCGCCGGGATCGCTGGACCGGGCGGGGTAGGTTGTCTGCCTCCCGGAAGTTCACGCAATCACGCTCCTCAGTGAGCGGCGCAAGCGCAACGCCTCGCCTGCGGGCCGCGGCGGCCGAGCCCCGCGATCCGATCCGATCCAGCAGCTGGGCCTCGGTTCAAACGGAGACCACGCCGCGCGCACTTCTCAAAAAGCAACGCGTCTGGTGGTCAGAACTACTTCAGTATACTCGGGAGTCGGGACTGAATGAATGGCTGAAGATAGAGATCGGCACCCAGATATAGGAAAGTTCATAAATATATTTTTTATACTTTAGCCACTCGTTTTACTAAAATAAATTTTAAATTATCGTTTATTTTATTATGATTTATTTTATCACTTATGATTGTTTGGGTGTGACTTAAAATTTTACATTTTTAAATAAAACGAGTGTTTAATTTTTTTAAAAAAATAAATAATTTAAAAAAAACAAAAGTGTTATATATTTATAAACGGAGGTAGTTCCCATCGATTAAATTTTTCTTGATTTTGTAACCAATTCGACTGCGCTGCGCAGGATACGATTTATGGCAAATCGATCCAATATTTCAATACGCAAGAATGGCAATAACATCAGCAACAGAGATTCAGAAGCTCTAATACACCGGTGGCATTGGTCTTTCGTTCCAGAAACGTTACATGTTCACTTCTCTCATTCCATCCACTCACCAATATCTATCTATCTAAGAAAATTGCTGCCACAATAGGAACAATTGGATCTATACCATTAAAAGATCCAAACTTTAAATATATACCATGGACCCCACATGTCATTGACTCATGTCGACCCACATGTAAGTGAGATAGTAATGGTATGGATCCAAAGTGGTGATCTTTTAATGATATGGATCCAAATTTCCCGCCACAATATGATCATGTTGTTGTCAATTACTTTCTTTCTGGTACACAACAATGTCTCCGCCCAGCTGCCAATGAATGTCCTCCGCATTTACATGACCGAAACATAGTTTGTTGCCCAAGACAGAAAGATCCCGCCGGATAATTTCCACCGGGGAGGGATACCAATACACTTCATAGATCATAAGAAAAGAAACCCTAAGCTGATTTCTCAACTTCTGATTTTGTGTCCATTGACAGGGAGGTTACTTCATGGGCATCCGCATCAACCTTGTCGTTGAAATGGTCCCTTAGGAATTCCACTGCCATGAATGTGAATGCTGATGCCGGAACATACCATATTATTCTCGGAACACTTCCCTTGAACAAGCCGCGCACCCCCTCGGAAGTCCACGTCTTTGTTATAGCATCCAGCCATCCATTGTACCTGATAATTATGAAAAGGAACTTTGTAACTTCCCCAACTAATGTATAGCCAACAGACATGTTTGTGTATGACATTCAGGGACAGAACTAGAGGTGTGAGACAAAGTCAACCAGCTTCAGAAATCACACACACACACACACACACAGAGAGAGAGAGAGAGAGAGAGAGAGAGAGAGAGAGAGAGAGAGAGAGAGAGCACAGAACCAGATTTGACGCGTACCTAGACGTTGATCCTTGTACTTGCAGTCTTGTCTTGATCACATCCAAAGGGGTTGTCAAGTATGCACTACAGCCTGCAGCAACAAACTCATAAGAGCTCCCAAGAGGCAAAACACTTGAGATTCTCAAATGATATGGTAACAGATACATGGCTTATTATATATACTAGAGTAGACATACCGCCTGCCAATCCTCCTAGAACAAGTCCTTCAAAGGAGTTGCTAACATGCAAATCACTGTGTGGCAAATACTTTGTTTTCCCATACTCAGACATCTTTTTCATTGCTTCATAGAAAGTGACCTGGAAAACCATTATATTTGTTCATTAGCAGATTCTTCTAAAAAGTAAATCTCTATTCCTGTCCACAGCATTAGTAAGCTTAGGAGTTAGGATACACCAAAAAAATTCTAAATAACAAATCTATCAGATAAACTTGACATCCACAGCAAAAGTGGTTTTGGTGTATTAATAATGTAAACGGGCTACTCCAAAAGGAAGGAGAAAAACATGTGTAGAGACCAGAAGGGCTACAGACACTTGATTTATTTCCTGACTCCAATAACCAGTGCTCCTGCAGTACTGCCTACTGAGGAATGCCCTCGCAAATCACAGTTATGTAGCATGAGACCAGGAACCAAAGGATATTGCTTAAGTTAGGAATTATCCAGTAGTCGAAGGCATGTCAACTAAAATGATTATTGTGGTGACTGGCAGATTACTATCAGGCTGCCATGTAAGTGAATAGCAATATATAGCAGTATCGACTTCTTATAGGAGCTAGCTTAAACTCACCAGCATTGCTTCTGGAAAGTGAGCAGGCTTACTAAAAAGGCTAGGGCAAAGAAAACAAGAGTTATGTTAAATTAATTAACTTACCATTAGACCAGCAAAAGGGACATCTCTGGCAAGCGTAGACCAGTATCTGCAAGAAAGAAACGACTGTCATTTCAGACAAATCAATAGTGCGTGACAACTAAATTGTCACCATAAAGTGGTATCTGTTGAAACAAAACTCATGTATGACCATTACACTATCATGAATATTATTATCGGGTTTTTTCACAGACAAATTGACAGAATGCAGATACATGCTTGTTCATCAATACATACATTTAGACATCCATAATATGGACATAGACACTTATTTTGTATGATAAGATTCTATTTCTGGCCTAAAATAGATAAGCTTCAGAGGTTGCAGAAAGAACGGAGCTAAGTGATCAACTTGTGCAAAGTGTCAAATCAAATATAAAAGGTATTATAGGACTAGATTTTCCTTTAAGGTGGTCTTATGCAATCCAAAAAAAAAACAAATGAAAGGCTGATAATGATAGGCAGGCTAGTAAGAGGAAATCAGTGTCAATACCCTGCATAAAGCCCCTTCAAGCCATGGTCTCTCCAGATAGAACAGCCAGCATGGAACATTCCATTGTAGTACCCATACATCTCTATCCCATGAGTTTGAGAAATATTTCCTTTGGCTACAGCTGATGCCCAAGATTTTTGGGTGCCTTGGATTTGCATTCTTTGTTTCATGACTTCGCAAGGCACATAGACAAAGGATCCAAGTGTATCACCTGGAATCAAGAATGAAACATATATGTGGTATCCAGGAAGCGACATAAGAAATTATCTTTGAGACATCATGCATTCCAACAGAACCTACACCAGCAAAGTATCGTAACTAACAAAAGGGGGGTGCTAGAAAAGTTTGTTGGTGCAGATATAAAGTCCCCATGCAGAAAAAAAACAAGTACAAATCTAACTACATTAAGCAGTGTCATATTTTTTTTTTCAAAAAGTAAATAAAATACAGAAAATAGAAAATAGAAAATAGAGTGCTTACCAATCGCTCCAGCGATAAAATGTGACCAGTGTCCACTTAGATTAGGATTAGCAATCTCCAACCATGCTTTGGTTGATTCAATAATACCGAAATATGTAGCGCCAGTCGCAAGAGATCCAGTAACACCTGGGCTGATTCCTCTGTAAAAACCTGAAAACAGGTCAACCGCAATAGTTATCAAGATCACTATTGATGCCTATTAGTGTAGAACTGTGTATTTTTTGGCAGTTACTGAGCTCATGTGCTTTGAAACTTTTTAGTTTGTTTTAAATTAAAAGAAGACAGCATGAGCTCTCAACTTTCCCTTTTTAATTTTCATTCCCTAACCTCTTAGACCATCAGAAGCCCAAACTGTCCTGACCATCTGGAATATATTCTTCTGAGCCTTGTAGGAATAGATGAAGAAAAGTTCAACAACCATGTATCAAAATCGTGCATTACGATTGTAAGTGTTAAACTTTATGTGAACAAGCAAAGTTGAAACAATCTCACACCTTAGCCCCTGTCATTATAGCTTGACTCTGAAGCCTTGTTTTCAGAGTGTCAACTGGATGCATCATGCCTTCCCCAAATGCACCTGCCATTCCTCCCCAGACAAATTCTCTCCACACTGCACCATAAGTTAGGTCTCAGTATAATTTCAGTGCACATTCTGGAAAGTGTGCTATACTTCCTGGTAACTGATACAAATGCAGGTCCCTATTTATGGTCTACCTTGTTGATAATCTGGTAAAATTAATAATGGAAAATATAGACAAATTTACCCTCGCCGTTTAAGAATGAAATAAATAACTAATCTAAAAAAATATATCTGCAATGTACTTGTTGAAGAGCATTTTACTGAATAACCACCCAATGGAAAACAAAACATAATAAATATGCACAAGTAGTCTCTTTTGCGTCAAGAAAATCCCAGATTTAGTTCGATCAACATTTAAACTCACGAGGCCAAAGTACTAAGCTCCAGTATGCTTCAACCTCTCACCATGAGAACACTCAATTTCCCACTGTACCTTGCCATCAACCAACCATGCGTTTGGTTGCAATGACAGGACGGGATGGGATGGGACGATCCCTTAAATTAGGTTGTTTGGTTCTGGGTCAAGGGTTGGGACATGACTATCCAGTGTTGTCCCCTGTTGTCCCTCAAAATTAGAGGGACGAGAGATGACGTAAGGGGACGACCCTGTCCTAGCTGTCCCGCAACCAAACGCACCCCAAATTAGCAAAGTTGAGTATTAGCTCAATCTGACCACCAATCCAAGGGTTGGAAGAGAAAATCTTAAGCGGACAGGATTGGAAGAAAAAAGAATAAGCAGGGAAAGTAAGAGATTTGGCGCATGCTTTGAACATGCAAGTGAAAGTTACAGAGAACTAATTTAGCTAATAAAATGCTTTGAACAGCTCCCGCCATGCAGACTACTTTAGCGAAGATGAAAAATGACCGCACTTTCACCCTTACTTTTGAGAATAAATGGGCAATCCATCGTCAAAACAATAAGCTACCATTAAATAACAGAGCGTGCTAAATTATATGATACATCAATTGTCATAACAGAATCATAAGTTGGCTGTGTGCAGTCGCAGAAACAAGTCATTTTTCTAACCAAAAAGAAAGTAGGCAAGGACAAGTGGTTACCCATTTCCCAACAAGTATAATCAGCTAATCACAATTTAACATCAACCAGATCGAGATCCTAAGTCTCAACCTCACATTTTATCAACCATCCGTTCCCACTCTGTCTGAGGCGGAGGGGGAAAAGGCGGGCACTTACTGAAATAGTTGGGGAGGTGGGGAGACGGCGCTGAGGGGGACAGGCTCTGGCCGCTAACTCCGGGGGCGGCATGGGGAGAAGACGGAGACGCCGCCATGGTCGCCGACGCGTGAGATTCTCGATGAGGTCTAGTATAAAGCAGGTCGAAAGGTTTAGGGTTTAGAACGGCGCGCCATGGACACGGCTTTGGTCACGTTTCTGCCACGAGAAGGCAGGAGTGCACTACCTATATAATATCAAACTACGTGAGTGACCGTGTGTTACAACGGAAACATATAATATCACGATAAATTATGTATAAATATGTGTTATATTGTTATTTTAATCTAACTATTTCACCAGCACATTGCAACCATTAGTTCTATATATAATAGTAGAGTGTCATGCATTGCGATAGAATATAAATCATTTAATGAAATATTAATTCATAACGATTACATGAAAATGAACTATATATATATATATTGTCATCAACCTCGCTAAAATCTTTACCAACAACTAATACTGAACCGATTTTGATGGTGATTTGTGTCATATTTATCACACTTTTGATTGTTTAGGGTTTATGGTTTTAGGGTTTAGGACAAATGTGTGTTATATTGTTATTTTAATCTAACTATTTCACCAGCACATTGCAACCATTAGTTCTATATATGATAGTAGAGTGTCATGCATTGCGATAGAATATAAATCATTCAATGAAATATTATTTGTTCTAGTTAGTTGCTCGTGCGTTGCGACGGTACACGAACACCGCTGATAAAAGCATTAGTAGTAATTAATTTTGGATCACTTCATGAGATGTGCTCTCCCGACAGGAGGAAAAGGAGGAAAGACTCATTCATTTTTTATTCATCAATTAGAACAAAGTAGAATAAGCAACTAAACACCGTACATGTTCATATATCAAACCCATATATTGTCTAATAGCTACACATGTGGTCAACAAAATATTATTAATCAATTAAGAGATTTCCTATGGATGTGCGATGTGTCAATACTAATACGCCATTTTTTCCTCAAAAACAATGATATAGGGAGATGCTATTTTGTAAACATTAGTAAAGATTTGTAAATAGTTTATATTGGCTAATTATTGATAATAGTTATCTTTGGATATTCTGCATCGTGCCTCTGACATAGTAGTCGACGGCCTGCTGCAAGGGCCTTGTACTCCATGACAGTGGCCATGTCCCACTTGAGTGTGCCTAACACGGCGCACGCTCCACATGTGTATGTGCCGAACCTGATCAGCGGTGAATCCCCAATGCGCCCGAGCATCTTGCTCATCAACCTGTGGACATGGCTGCCGCACACCCCAACGTCTCCTATGCGTACACACTGATGGGCAACCCGTTCATCACCATGCCCGCCTTGTGTACGTTCTCGTTGTCCACGCTGTTCGCGCTCGCGTTGCATTTGTCCATCCCCATCGGTGGGATGAGGTAATCGAACTACGCGAGCGCGAAAAGTAGGAAAAGCCATCTTTTCTTCTTTAAGATCTTCGTCTTCCACACTATAATATAATAATCAAGGATAAGAGTTGTAATTCATGAGTCACTTCTATACTATACTAATCCCTGCTCGTCCCTAGATTCGGAACAACCAAGGCAAGTATAATGAATAGAATATAACCGGGAGTTCCTCATGAATTAGTCGTTTCTCGCTTGAAAAGAATAGAAAAGAGAATATAAATCCAGCATCTGATTCTGCTACAAAGCATATCCATCCTCCTACCATACCAAGCCATAGTTCCTTCGTTGCGGAATCGAAGGATAAGAGTTGTAACGTGACGAATATAAGAAGGCGGGATCCTACCCTCCACTCACTTCTCAAAGGACAAGACAGAACAACCATGGTTGATGAGCAAGATGAGGAGTAAGAAAATGATGGACAACCTCTTTCCTCGGCCGAACACCCTATTGATGCATTTAAGGGGAACATGTTATATGAATAATAAATGTAGAAAAGGGAAGAAAAAAGGAAAATCACAACTTGCTCCCGTATTCTTTTACTTGTATACCCTCCTTTTTCTTCCTAAATTCAGGGTTACGTTCTACGTTCACGCGCATGTGCAGTTAGGCTTCCACCGACAACCGTATTAGCATTTCTTTTCTCCCAGAGAAGTTCCCTCTCTCTGTTCCCGATGCGATCAGCTCAACTCTTCTTCCACTCCTCGGCGGCGCGGTCGGTGCCCGCGAGGTAGGCCTTCTTCCTCCTCTTGGCGCGCGCGCAGGCGCACACGATTGCGAAGCAGGCCGCGTACACGGCGTACACGCGCCAGTTGGCGTGGGGCGCGGCCCCTGCCGCGGCGCGGTGGAAGACAGCGGCGGCGAGGCCGACCACCATCTACCCAAGCCCGAGGGCCTTGGCGGCATCCCGTTTCGTCGTCCTCGGGGAGGTGGTGCCCGAGAAGACAGCGACGAGGTCCACCATCTGGAGCACGAGGTAGGCCATGAAGCCGAGTGACTGTGCGGCCTGCGTCCAGGCGAGGCGGCGGAGGAGGCCGCGTGGACGAGGCGCAGTGGCTCCAGCCCCGTGGCGGCCGCGGTGAGCGCCAGCGTCGCGAAGTAGATGGCGAGGTATGCCTGCGCCATCAGCAGCGCGCGGTGGAGGAGCGACAGGTACGGGCCCATGCGCCGCACCAGTGCGATGAGCATGAAGAGCGGCAGCAGCAGCAGCACCGCCACTGATGTCGCGGAAGCGGCCACCGCCGCCCACCGGCCACCGAGGATCGGACGCACGCCGTCGGCAATCTCGGCGTTCGACGCGGACAGGTACGCCATGGAGTGCTGCGAGAGTCATGCCAGGTCTGGCATCAGCGTCTCCTGCAGTCGACTGGGCAGGTCCCAAAACTCAGAGATAAGGTCGTCGGTGCCTTCCTCTGCCTGCTTGGTCAACACCACGTCCTCCTCAACCTCCACCTCCGCCGCCGACTCCTCCTTGCTGACGACGGTCGCATTGGCTTTTGCCTTGGCGTCGGCAAGCACTGGCGCCTTCTTGCCTGATTTGGACGGCTTGGCACCGACATTCGCGGTCGAATTGGCCGCCGGTGGTTTCTTCGCCTTCCCAGCCGCGACGGCAGCCTCAGATTTGGCGCCCATCTTGGAAACCTTGGTGGACTTTGCCAAATCAGCGTCCTTGCCCTTGGCGCGGGGTGTGGGGGGAGGGGGGCAGAACCGTGCACCGTGAACGCCTACACTGTAGTCTTAAGTAGTAGTAGAGATAAAACTCTCAATGATTTGTAAAGCTAGTAAGTGCCCCTAATTGTGTGGTGATCCTTGTAGGGTCTAAGTGATCCTAGAGATTAAGAAGAAGCACTCAATCGGTCTAAGTGACTGTTTAAGAGAGGGAAATGGTTGAATGAGACCCAACCTACGTGGCCTCCTCAACAGGAGTAGGTTCGTTGGAACTGAACCTCGGGAAACAAATCGCCTGTGTCTTCGTGTTAATCTTGTATTGCGATTAGATTCTTCCTCTCCCTCTCTCTAAGTTCTCTTACTTACAATCGTTTTGAGTTAGCTCCCAAAGTTATCCATATTGATTGAGCAACTTGTGGCAAAAAGAACTATCTTCCTCACTCCGATTTCATTACTACTCATTCTAACGCTAACCTCAGGTGAAGTTTTGTGTTCAAAGTTTATAATTTACAGGTTTTGCCTATCCATGAAAGTAGCCTAGAGGGGGGGGGGGTGAATAGGCTACACCTGAAAATTTTCACTAAAAACTTCGAAATAGGTTAAATTAAAGTTGCACAGGTGCAAACTGGTTCAGTCGATTTTAATCACAACTGAACAAGTTTGAACCCACTCAACTTGAATTTAATAATCTATTGAACAAATTCGAAGTAGTAAAGAAAATAGCTAAAGATTTGCCCTACACAAGAACTACTTGAATGAATAATATGAACCAACCACCGAATATGAAATGCTTAACAAGAACACACAAGAACACGCGATTTAACCCGAGGTTCGGCAACCACCACAAAGGTGTCCTACTCCTCGTTGAGGAACCCACAAAGGGCCGGGTCTTTTCCAACCCTAATCCTCCACAAGCCGACCACAAAGGTCAAGGCAATCTCTTCTCAAATCTGCTCAAGGAGCGGGTGATACAAACTTCTTGGGGTCGTCCACAAATTTGGAGACTCCCAAGCAACCTCTAACCGTCAAGGAACACGAGGTTCCAAGAGTAACAAATCCGCACACGGTTAAGTTTGCAACGAGCTCAAGAACAAGAGAATGGGAGAATCGAGATGAAATTGACTGCGAGTTCGATCGAGTTCACCTCACACCAAGGGTCCTTCAAATGATTGAAGAAGATGCGATTGCGGGTGTGAGAGGTGAAGTGAATGCTCTTGTTTGAGGGTTGGTCAGCCAAAGATTCGTGGGAGAGGCAGAAGTAAATGAGAGAGAGAGTGTGAGGGGGTATATAAAGGATCCCCCAAAAGCTGGCAGCCGTTGGGAGAAAGAGGGCAAAAAAACCGGTTGAACCGGTTTCTACCAGGGGGATCCCGGTCCACTGGTCTACTCAGCCGGACACTGGACCGGTTTCAAAACCGGCTGAGTAGGGTCAAATTTCGGCTCAACCGGTTTCAGAAAAATATCTGCTGCGACTTTTCTGACAGCTCTGACTGTCAGACAGGTCAGAGCAGAGGTGGCAGGATGAACAGTACCAAAACCGGTTGAACCGGTTTCAGGACCGGTTGAACCGGTTTTGGGGGCTGAAACCAAACTTTGAGAATTTTGAAGAGAACTTAGGTGGAGACTTTGTGGGAAGTGAAATTTGTTTTTCTCAAAAGCATTCATGATCTGGAAAAGATGATCTCAAAGGAGTTTTCAAAAGAATTGAACTTGGCTCGTTTCACAACTTACTTAACCGTCGCGGATCCCTCTTAATTGTACGGCGATTCCTATGATTCAAGAATTATAAACTTAGTACCGCCGTTGTTTCATAGCACTTGGAGCACGCCATTGGATGTGGAATTTTAAATCCGCTGTGCTTTATACTTTTATTATCGTAGGATCTATGCTTCTCCTGTCTGTAGAAATACTGTGTACACACTGGTAGCAAACTTGTTAGAATCATAGTTTGTTTTGTCATTAATCACCAAAACCCTCAATTAGGGTTGATTGCACTTACAATCTCCCCCTTTTTGGTGATTGATGCCAAAACAAACTAGAATGGAAATAATCATTAAAAGTTACAAATACTTGTGATAAAAGTCTTTTGTGTATATGTGGTTGTGTATATGTGGCTCCCCCTAAATATGTGCATGAGTTTTGCGATATTAACATTGACTTGATATGTCAATTTGCAACATATTTAGAGAGAGAACAATCAACACCATACACAAAAATGATGAGATATGAAACATAATTGAATATAAAGAGTAAAAGCACATTCAAGCTCATCATCGCATAGCATATGATATGAAAAAGGTCTACAGCTATTACAATAGTGAGAGCTCGTCTCAACACATCATCAAAGTGTTTATGGCTTCCAAGCCATGCATGCAGCAAATAGTAGTTATTACAGACCAAGTGTTCATTACAAAAATAAAGTACTGAATAGTAAACGTTCTCCCCCTTTTTGGCACCAAGAACCAAAAAGAGAGAGAGAGACGCGTCAAGCCAAGGATCACCAGTGGGGAGGAGGTTGATGAGGAGCAAAGAGGTGTTGCGCCAGGTCGTAGGCAAAGTGTTCCTCTCCAGACTGGGCCGGAGGAGGAGCACTGCCAGACGGGTCCTGGGGCGGAGGGTAAGAGGACGATTGACCCGGATCCCCGCGATATGGGGGAGGGTCAAACTGCTCCGGATCATCAAAATAGGTTTCTTCTTCGACGTCATCGGCAGAAGAGAAAGGTACCCCATACGCCTGCTGGTACCACTCATTGACATTTGGAGGAGGAGGGTGAAGAGGTACATCAGGAGAGCGAGGGGCGAAGGGAGTACCCAAAGCAGAAGCTTGACGACGAAGGTTGTCGTCGGTCTCCCGCTGACGTCGAGCCACCTCATGGACATCTGCAGCAATATTTCGGCACATGGAGAAGAAGGACGCAAATCCGTGGGCCAGGCGGGCACCCATCCCACGTCCACGACCTCGACCACGACCACGTGGTGTGCGAGATCCGCGGCCAGGGGAAGGGCGCGAGGCACCAGCAGCAGCAGCAGCAGCACCAGCACCGGCAGACGGACCAGCAGATGTATGACCACGAGAGCTGGAGGGGGCTTTCCTGAGACGCCCAGCTGGATTGTTGGGATCAATCCAGAAGGGAGTGTATGACTGATGTCGGGTGCCTTTCTCAAATCTGAATTGGGTCACGACCTCAATCATCTTCATAATGAAAGGGGCATGAAGACACCCCTTCAAAGGAAAGCAGGCTGCATGAATAATCTCCTGCCAAATCATGTCAAAGACATTAATCCTTTCTGAGCTGTTTGGTTTCATAAAAGAGAGCAAGACTTTGCTCTCCCCAAGGATGTTCATCTGATTTCCCCCTTTTGGAATGAGGGTCATCCTGCAGAGGGAGTTGATATAGCGATAATACTTGTGAATGTTGGTTGACTCCCAATACTTTCCAGACTCAGACAAATGAAGGTCCTTGGCTTCATCTCTTGTGGGCTGACGGTAATCATGAATCTTGATCCTGTCTCCAGATATATCCTCGTCAGAAAAACCAAGAATGTGAGCAAATCGACGATAGCTCACCTTGTACCAACTACCTTCAATGAAGAAGTTCAGATAGGGGTAGTTGTAATGGCTCTCCTCATCAGCCAGCTTTATCCAGAGAGTAGAATAAAATTGTGCAATCACTTCATCATTCCAATCATATTGGAATGTCATGATGTTCTTCATTTGCTTCCTTTCACAGGCCCTCAGTGCCTGTGACATCTCTGGGTCCCCAATTGCTTCGCAACCTTCCCAGTTAATATAACGTTGATGAAGGATGGGCTGATGCTTCTTGGGAAGAATAACTGAATTATAGAAATCAACATGGTGAAGAGTCCAGAAACGATTTCCATCGATCCTGGCATCGCGAATACGCAATACCGGATTTTGGAAACGCAGATCCTGGAGAAGTGCAGACCCTCCACTGGCCGTGAAGTCCGTGACTGGCTCATTGCCAGCACGCCGAGCTTCGGCCCGGTGGAGCACCAAGCCGCGAATCACAGGAGCCGACGCCGGGGGAAGATCAACTGCATCGTCCTTCCCACCGTCATCGTCACTTGCAGGCTCCCACGCCTGCGGATTCGTGGCAGGTCGAGACCTACCGGAGGGAGTCCGGGAAGTCCGACCCCGAGCACTTTGAGACCCGGAGGCCTCAGTACCCGGCATGACATTTCCACATCCGCGCCCTCGCTTGGATCGAGAGCGAGGAGGGGTATCACCATGGATCTCCTGTTCATCTGAAGAGTCAGATTCTACCACTGATGGGTTCCTTCGTCGCACCATTCTAAGAAATAAGAGATAGAACCTATGATGAGCAAGGATCAACCACGTTTGAGAAGAAATGCATAAGAGATTGAATCATGCACTTCAACCGTTCATAAGAGCGGTTCAACTACAACGAACAATATCAAGTCGCTAACCTCAAACAGTGTTTGTGACAAAATGAAGATAGTCTAAGTGTTGCAATCACTTAAACCAGAATGTACCCAACAAATGATACATAAGATAATCAAGAATGCGTAGGATCGAGTTCAAGGAAATAACATAGAACAATACCTCGATCCGAAGATGGGGGACAAGATCTCCCAACGAGAAGGAGGAAGATGGTGGAAACACGCCGGGAAGAACGGATCTCCAACCACACTTCCAAACGGGTGAGAGCTCGAGAGAGTTTGGAGAGGAGAGAGGAAAGACAGAAGTGGCGGCGGCGGCTGGAAACGAGACTGAGAAAGGAAGAGAAGAGAGGGAGAGGTATAAAAAGGAGAGGAGTCGGCCGCCAGAAAGCCGAAAAACCGGTTCAACCGGTTTCAAAACCGGTTCAACCGGTTTCGGGTCAAACGGCGCAGTAAAAGCGCGCAGAAAACAGTGTTGACTGCGCGCAA
Source organism: Zea mays (assembly GCF_902167145.1). Classification (NCBI taxonomy): domain Eukaryota; kingdom Viridiplantae; phylum Streptophyta; class Magnoliopsida; order Poales; family Poaceae; genus Zea; species Zea mays. The sequence continues at coordinate 25,959,012 of NC_050096.1, forward strand.
AACCTGGCAGTCTGACAGCACAGACTGCAAAACTGACAGCGCAGACTGCGCAGCTGTCAGCGCAGACTGCGCGCGGACTGACGGCGCGACGGCCAAAACCGGTTCAACCGGTTTTTATACCGGTTCAACCGGTTTCCACCAGGAAGAAACCGGTTGAGTGGTCTACTCAGCCGGTTTACTCAACCAGATTTCAAATATTGCCCGGAAGGGCTGTAATATCACTTAGCAAATATGACATGAGATATTATAAAGATAAAAATGACATTTCTCAATTCATATTGCTCAAACAAACAATTTTCAATCATCAAATTTTATCAAAATTTTAGTTATTAAGTCACGTTTCGAGAATCCAAGATATTTAGCTCACTCCTAAGAAAACAAAACCTAGTCTCATCAAGGGGTTTTGTGAAGATATCGGCTAGTTGATTTTCGGTGCTCACATGAAAAAGTTCGATATCTCCTTTGGCTTCATGGTCTCTCAAGAAATGGTGTCTAATGTCAATATGTTTGGTTCTAGAGTGTTGCACTGGATTGTTTGCAAGTTTTATGGCACTCTCATTGTCACACAAAAGAGGAATTTTGTTAAACTCACAACCAAAATCTCTAAGGGTTTGCTTCATCCATAGCAACTGTGCACAACATGCCCCAGCTGCTATGTATTCAGCTTCTGCAGTGGAGAGTGCAACACAATTTTGTTTCTTGGAACTCCATGACACTAAGGACCGCCCAAGGAATTGGCAAGTCCCAGTAGTGCTTTTTCGATCTACTTTGCAACCGGCATAATCTGAGTCAGAATAGCCAAGCAAATCGAAAAAGGAGCCTTTAGGATACCATAATCCTAGGTTTTGGGTGTGGACTAAGTATCTTAGAATTCTCTTAACGGCTACAAGATGGCAGTCTTTAGGATTTGCTTGAAAACGTGCACACATACAAACACTCAACATTATATCAGGCCTAGATGCACATAAGTAAAGCAGTGATCCTATCATTGATCTATATAATTTTTGATCTACAGGTTTACCTTCCTCATTTAGGTCGAGATGTCCATTTGATGACATTGGAGTCTTGGCGTGCTTTGCTTTTTCCATGCCAAACTTCTTGAGCATATCTTGAGTATATTTAGTTTGGCATAGAAAGGTACCTTCCTTGAGTTGTTTGACTTGAAATCCCAGGAAGTACTTAAGCTCGCCCATCATAGACATCTCAAACCTGTTCGTCATTACTTTGCTAAACTCTTCACAAAATTTTTCATTAGTACTACCAAATATAATGTCATCAACATATATTTGGCACACAAATAATTCATTATCAACTTTTCGAGTAAACAAAGTAGAGTCAGCTTTTCCTATTGTAAACCCATTTTTAATTAGAAAATCTTTAAGACAATCATACCAAGCTCTAGGGGCTTGTTTAAGCCCGTAGAGTGCCTTGTGAAGAAGATAAACATGATTTGGCTTCTTTGGGTCTTCGAAGCCCGGTGGTTGCTCCACATATACTCTTTCTTGTAGTGGTCCATTTAGAAAAGCGCTCTTGACATCCATTTGATATAGCTTGAAATCATGGTTAGTAGCATAGGCAATTAATATTCTAATTGACTCTAACCTTGCTACCGGCGCATATGTTTCACCAAAGTCAAGTCCTTCCACTTGAGTATAGCCTTGGGCAACCAACCTTGCCTTGTTTCTTGTAACAACGCCATTTTCATCTTGCTTGTTCCTAAAGACCCATTTAGTCCCAATCACATTTTGTTTGGGTCTTTGGACTAAGGACCAGACTTCATTCCTAGTGAAGTTGTTCAACTCCTCTTGCATCGCAGTTATCCAATCCGGATCACCCAATGCTTCTTCAACCTTAAGTGGCTCAAGAGAGGAAACAAACGAGTAAAATTCACAAAAATTAGCTAAACGAGATCGAGTCGTTACCCCTCTCCTGATGCTACCCAGGATGTTGTCCACCGGATGATCCCTTTGAATTGAATGATGGACTCTTGGATGAGGCACTGATGGATGTCTTTGTATTTGCTCTTCCTCATCAGTTACTTGATCAAGAGGCACTTCACCATCAATATTTTCTTGTTCATCTTCTACCACTGTTGGCATCCTTTGATGATTTTCTTCGTGGTTTGGATGACTTGAGGTTGATGGGTTTGCTTGGGTGGAGACATTGTCACTCACCACCCTTGCACCCACATCAACTACCTCATTGGTCATCCACAAGGTTCCTTCTTCATCATCCCTTTCTTGAGGTCTCACCTCACCTATGGCAAGTTTCTTTATGGCCTCACAAGGTAGTTTTTCATTTCCTGCAATGTCATTAGAAACATGCCCTTGCGAGCCATTAGACTCATCAAATGTCACGTCTATCGCTATTTCAACAAGGCCGGTGGAATTGTTGAAAACACGATATCCATGCGCATTTGATGCATAACCAAGCAAGAAACCCTCGTCCACTCTAGGAGCAAACTTTGAGCTCTTGACTTTCTTGTTAAGAATAAAACATTTACAACCGAATACTCTAAAATAATCAACTTTAGGTTTGTTACCAGTGAGAAGCTCATAGGCAGTCTTTTTGTAGATCTTATGAAGATAGAGGCGGTTGATTGCATGACAGGCGGTGTTGACCGCCTCCGCCCAGAAGTTGTCAGGTGTCTTGTATTCATCCAACATGGTTCTTGCAGCTTCAATTAGAGTCCGGTTCTTTCTTTCCACAACACCATTTTGTTGTGGAGTGTAAGGCACCGAGAACTCATGCTTGATTCCCTCTTCTCCTAAGAATTCTTCGACACCTGTGTTCTTGAATTCCGTCCCATTATCGCTTCTCACTTTCTTGATTTTGAGCTCAAATTCATTTTGAGCTCTCCTCATGAATTTCTTTAAGATTTCTTGAGTTTCACCTTTGTCACTCAAAAAGAAAACCCAAGTGAATCGAGAAAAATCATCAACAATAACTAAACCATACTTACTACCACCAATGCTAATGTAGGCCACAGGTCCGAAGAGGTCCATGTGAAGAAGCTCCAATGGCCTCTTTGTTGTGACCACATTCTTTGATTGATGTGGGACTCCATGTTGCTTTCCTGCTTGGCATGCGCCACAGACCCTATCTTTCTCAAATACAACATTTGTTAGTCCAATGATGTGATTATCCTTTTGAAGTTTGGCCAAATTCCTCATACCGACATGGGCTAGCCGGCGATGCCATAGCCAACCCTTGTCGGATTTTGCCACTAAACAAGTCTCAGGCGTCACTTTACTTGTTGTGAAATCAACAAGATAAAGCTTACCCTTCAAGCGACCTGTAAAGGCAACTGAGGAGTCCTCCCTTCTAAGGATTTTCACATCCACATCCGAAAATAAGCAATTATAACCCATTCCACAAAGTTGTGAAACGGACAACAAATTATAGCTCAAGGAATCTACTAATAAAACATTTGAAAGTGATTGTTGGTCAGAGATAGGAATTTTACCAATACCAATCACCTTACTCTTGCCACTATCTCCAAACACAATTTCTTGTGCTTCTTGAGTTAGTTGCAATGTATGAAACATGTCTTTCTCCCCGGTCATGTGATTTGTACATCCACTGTCAAGCACCCAACTTGACCCACCAGAGGAGTAGACCTGCAAAACAAGTTTAGGCTATACTTTTAGGTACCCAAATTGAATTGGGTCCTACAGTGTTAGTTATAGCCTTGGGTACCCACACACTTCTTTTCATGACTTTTTGTTTAGTGTAGGCACCCACATATTTCACAACCAATTTCCCTGAATCCCAAGTTAACATATAATCACAAAGATATGAGTGGGAAATGGGAGCATTAGATTTTTGTCCACTTGAGGATCCCACTTCCTTCATCTTACTTTTTGTGGAACTCAAGTTAACCTTTACCTGAGATGACTTGTCATTTGAGGAGTGGATCCTCCCCAAGGCATCATATAGAGTGGTTCCCTCTATGAACTTGGGGGATCTCCACCCCTTATGCACTGTGCTAGGGTTTTCCTTGGATGAGTTGAACCCAAGCCCCCTTCTACCATTGTTGGGCTTAAGGGACTTGTACTTGGGTTCAACTTTCTTTAACCCATCATTGCTAGAGCATCTTTTCAAAATTTCTTTGACTTTCACCTGTGAGCTATGCTTCCTTGCATGGTTAGTTAGACAACAAGAAGCATGATATTTGGCACAATGCTTGCAAGAATTATCATTAGAGCTAGACTTAGATTCAAAAACTAAAGTGGGGGCATTGATGTTCTTGCAATTTTCAAGTTGCACTTGAAGTTCTTGATTTTGAACATTCAAGCTTAACATGCTTGATTCAAGTGCATTCTTTTCATTTGCAAGGTTATCAATAGAGGTTTTCAAGTTAATTACTTCTATATCTTTATTGTGAATCAACTCTTGAAGCTCTAGGTTTCTTTCCTTTTCAAGGATAAGCAAGTCTTCTTGAGCATCAAGAGTTGCCTTTCTTTTATCTAGCTTTTCCATTAATTTTGTGATAACATTGTATCCATTTAAGCCAAATTCTTTAATCATTTTATTTTTCATGGCAATTTGATCATCATCATCATCATTTGAAAAATCATTACTAAACAAAGTTACCTTATCTCCCTTTGCCATGAGGCAAGTTGGAATGTAGGAGTCGTCTTGAAGGTTGGTGAAGAGTTGCGCGCTTGAGGTAGATTGGATGGCCACATTTGCCACCACTTCCTCTTCCTCGGAGCTAGAACTCTCATCATCGGAGTTCCATTCTTCACCAATATGAGCTTGTCCATACTTCTTCTTCTTGAAGTATCCCTTGGTCTTGCCTCCCTTTTTAAACTTATCCTTCTTGTATTCCTTCTTGGCTTCTTGTTCCTTCTTGTTAGGACAATCCGCTATGAAATGACCGGTTTGGCCACATTCATAGCATGCCCTCTTCTTTCCTTTCCTTTGGAACTTGTCATTCTTCCTTACAAATTTCTTGAAAGTTTTGATGAACATAGCTGTGTCTTCATCACTTGAGCTATCTTCATCACTTGAGGTCTCGACCACTTTCTTTGCTTTGTGGTCTTTGCTCTTCTTGAGATTGTCTTGTTCATTTGTGATCAAGGCATGAGAGTCTCTTGTCTTGATGGGGGCTTCCTCGGACTCGTGTTGTTGAATTTTTGCAAATAGTTGATGAGGCGTCATGTCCTCATAATCATCACGATCCCTTATCATCCTTGCAAGACTTTTATCTTTCTCTTTATAAGCTCTCATGAACAATCTTGTGACCTTGGAGTCACTCCAATCTTCACTTCCAAGTACTCTTATTTTGTTGACCAATACCATCAATCGATCAAAGAGTGATTGGAGCGACTCACCCTTTGTCCAATCATACCTTGCAAGCTCACTTTCCAAAGCTTCAACTCTATGTCTTTTAGCTTTGGGATCTCCTTCATGTGACATTCTAAGAATGTTCCAAATGTCACGAGCATCTTCTCTTCCTTGAACTTTCCGGTATTCTTCCGGACAAAGACTTCCTTTGATTATGCTCACTGCTTGAGCATTTCGATGAACCTCTTGCATCATTTCCGGAGTCATCTCTTCTCCTTGGGCGGGCTTATACATACCTACATTAACAATCTCCCAAAGACTAGGATGCACACCGATTAAATGCGACTTCATCTTGTCGGCCCACTCATCATAGTTCAACTCACTAAGAGTTGGTAACTTTCCAAGTGGGGCGGAAGAGAAGTTGGGAATATAATTTCTAGAGTAATCGAATTGAACTTTGCTAAAGTCATTACCTTTGCTTTTGGTAGATGATCCTTCGGTGTTGAGACTTACCTTGCTCAATACCTTAGACACCAAAAGGTCCACTAGATCGTCATTATAATCAAATGTTCCCTTACCTTTACCTTCTTCGGCCTTTCTTCTTGTTTCCTCTTCTTCGACCTTTTTCCTAGCATCTTCCTCTTTCATTTTGAGGAACATTTTCTCGGCAATCTTCATGGCGAGGTCGAGGACCTTGGGGTCCACTTCCTCACCGGAAGATGTGACGGGGATTTCCTCGAGAAGAGGATCCACATGGTCCCGTTGTGTAGACATGATCGTTTCCTCACGCGGTTAAGCGTAAAACGAGGCACGAAGCTTTGATACCAATTGAAAGTAGCCTAGAGGGGGGGTGAATAGGCTACACCTGAAAATTTTCACTAAAAACTTCGAAATAGGTTAAATTAAAGTTGCACAGGTGCAAACCGGTTCAGTCGATTTTAATCACAAATGAACAAGTTTGAACCCACTCAACTTGAATTTAATAATCTATTGAACAAATTCGAAGTAGTAAAGAAAATAGCTAAAGATTTGCCCTACACAAGAACTACTTGAATGAATAATATGAACCAACCACCGAATATGAAATGCTTAACAAGAACACACAAGAACACGCGATTTAACCCGAGGTTCGACAACCACCACAAAGGTGTCCTACTCCTCGTTGAGGAACCCACAAAGGGTCGGGTCTTTTCCAACCCTAATCCTCCACAAGCCGACCACAAAGGTCAAGGCAATCTCTTCTCAAATCTGCTCAAGGAGCGGGTGATACAAACTTCTTGGGGTCGTCCACAAATTTGGAGACTCCCAAGCAACCTCTAACCGTCAAGGAACACGAGGTTCCAAGAGTAACAAATCCGCACACGGTTAAGTTTGCAACGAGCTCAAGAACAAGAGAATGGGAGAATCGAGATGAAATTGACTGCGAGTTTGATCGAGTTCACCTCACACCAAGGGTCCTTCAAATGATTGAAGAAGATGCGATTGCGGGTGTGAGAGGTGAAGTGAATGCTCTTGTTTGAGGGTTGGTCAGCCAAAGATTCGTGGGAGAGGCAGAAGTAAATGAGAGAGAGAGTGTGAGGGGGTATATAAAGGATCCCCCAAAAGCTGGCAGCCGTTGGGAGAAAGAGGGCAAAAAAAACCGGTTGAACCGGTTTCTACCAGGGGGATCCCGGTCCACTGGTCTACTCAGCCGTACACTGGACCGGTTTCAAAACCGGCTGAGTAGGGTCAAATTTCGGCTCAACCGGTTTCAGAAAAATATCTGCTGCGACTTTTCTGACAGCTCTGACTGTCAGACAGGTCAGAGCAGAGGTGGCAGGATGAACAGTACCAAAACCGGTTGAACCGGTTTCAGGACCGGTTGAACCGGTTTTGGGGGCTGAAACCAAACTTTGAGAATTTTGAAGAGAACTTAGGTGGAGACTTTGTGGGAAGTGAAATTTGTTTTTCTCAAAAGCATTCATGATCTGGAAAAGATGATCTCAAAGGAGTTTTCAAAAGAATTGAACTTGGCTCGTTTCACAACTTACTTAACCGTCGCGGATCCCTCTTAATTGTACGGCGATTCCTATGATTCAAGAATTATAAACTTAGTACCGCCGTTGTTTCATAGCACTTGGAGCACGCCATTGGATGTGGAATTTTAAATCCGCTGTGCTTTATACTTTTATTATCGTAGGATCTGTGCTTCTCCTGTCTGTAGAAATACTGTGTACACACTGGTAGCAAACTTGTTAGAATCATAGTTTGTTTTGTCATTAATCACCAAAACCCTCAATTAGGGTTGATTGCACTTACAATCCACCCCCTCTATGCGACTTTCAATTAATATCGGAGCCCAACACTTTATTAGAGTCTAACAACTCGATGTGATGTCGGGTGAACACGCCAAAAAAGAGGTAGCCACCGGGGAAAAGCCTGAGTCTTCAGGAAAGAAGCATGAAGACAAGACTTCATCAAAGGAGATCAAGATATGTGGCAACAAGCACACAAAGGAAAAAAGAAGACTCCACCGGCTCCATCAAGTTGCACAAGAAGAAAGGCGACAAGAAGAAAAGGAAGATGAAGATGGTGGTCTACTATGAGACTGACTCATCCGCGCCCTCAACCTCCGACGCCGAGTCAACATCTTCAAAGCGCCAAGAGCGCAAGAAGTATAGTGAGATTCTTCTTCGCAATCCTCACATTTCTAAACACGCTCTTTTACTTTTCGTTCCCTTAGGCAAACCACCCTATTTTGATGATGAAGACTATTCTATATGGAGTAATAAAATGAGACATCATCTAACCTCACTCCACAAAGCATTTGGGTTACTGTTGAGTTCGAAGCCCAGACACCACAGGTGGGTGACGAGGACTACGACTCTAATGAGGCCGCCCAAGTTAGGCACTTCAACTCCCAAGCCACCACCATACTCCTCGCTTCCTTGTGTAGGGAGTACAACAAGGTGCAAGGGTTGAAGAGTGCCAAAGAAATTTGGGATGTCCTCAAGACGACACACGAAAGGGACAAAGTCACCAAGGTCACCAAGCGAGAAACAATCGAGGGTGAACTTGGTCGGTTCGTCCTCAACAAAGGTGAAGAGCTACAAGCCATGTACAACTGGCTCAAGACCATGGTGAACCAAGTCCGCAACCTTAGGAGCACCGAGTGGGATGACCATGAAACGATCAAGGTTATTCTAAAATCTCTTTTTTCGTAATCTCACTCAAGTGCAATTAATCTGTGAGAGTCCTAGGTATGAGAAAATGTATCTTGAGGAGGTGTTTGACAAGTTTGTGAGCTTTGAACTTATGGTCAAAGACTCCAAGCACATTATCAACTTGGAGCAAGGCGGCGCCTCCACACCCGAGGCGCAACCCACTGCATTCAAGGCAACGTAATAAAAGGAGGAGCCCACGCCAACCAAAAGTCTCCCAATTGATGCCTCTAAGCTTGACAAGAAGGAGATAGCTCTTATCATTAAGAGCTTCCGACAAATTCTCAAGCAAAGGAAGGGGAAGAAGTACAAACCCCGCTCCAAGAGGGTTTGCTACTGGTGTGGTAAGTATGCTCATTATATTGCTAAATATTCATATGCAAGTGATAGTGGCAGGGACAACGACAACAAGGGAAAGAATAAGATAGAGAAGAAGTATTACCACAAGAAGAAGGGTGGCAAGACGCACATGGGAAAGGAGTGGGACTCCAACGAGAGCTCCACTGACTCCTCCTCCGACGAGGTGAAAGCTCTCTTGTGGGTTTTGGTGTTTGGATGACAACCCAATTAAAGGACTAACAAGTGTGCTAAGTGTTGAACAGGTGCTTAATGCAAAGCTAATAGGGTTCAACACAAGTGAACAAGTGTGATGGTCCAAAGACTGAATTATCTATAGATAATGAACACTGCTTAAGTGAGACTCGGTGTGCGTAACTCAGAGACAACCGATCAAGCCAAGGATGGAGGCAAGAAGAGCTTCAAGGTACCGAGTGCACGGGAGAAGGTCAAGGAGACTAGGAACCCAAAGCCAGGGGTGAAGAAGAAGACTTGCAAAGTCAAGGTTGATCGAGTTAAGAGTTATGGTGCATCAAGGATCACTGAAAGGGAAATGTGCCCTTGGGCCATTTCTATAATGTTTTGGTGATTAAGTGTCCAACACATATTAAGTGAGTTGATTATGTGCCAAATAAGCAAGAAGTGCAAATCATGTAACAAGGTACGTTTCTAGACTTAGTGCATTGTTTTGAGTACTAACATATATTGTCTAAGCGCTAGAAACAGAGAAAAGAAGAAAAGAAAAGAAATGCAAAAGACTTGGCTGATTGCAGCCGAAGTCCAGCTCGGCTTGGCACACCGGACTGTCCGCTGGTGCACCAGACAGTGTCCGGTGCGCCAGGCCAGCCTCCGGTGAACAGGCCACTCTCGAGAAAATCAGCGGCGTACGACTATAATTCACCGGACTGTCCGGTGGTGCACCGGACTGTCCGGTGAGCCAACGGTCACCAGCGCAACGGTCGGCCGCGCAATCCGCGGGCGACGCGTGGCCCGCGCCAACGGTCAGCGGGGGGCACCGGACTGTCCGGTGTGCACCGGACAGTGTCCGGTGCGCCATCTGGCCCGGAGATGCAACGGTCGTCTGCGCTAGAGTAGGAAGGAGATCGGCACCAGACCATCTACAGTGACTGTCCGGTGGCGCACCGAACTGTCCGGTACGCCACCCGACATAAGGCAAGGATAGCCTTCCTTGTTGGCCTCCAACGGCTCCTAGCTGCCTTGGGGCTATAAAAGGGACCCCTAGGCGCATGGAGGAGACACCCAAGCTTACAATAAACATTCTAAGACTCCAAGACTCCAACTTCACGCATTCGATTCGTTGAGATAGTGACTTGAACTCCATTTGAGTTGTAAACTCCGTGTGTTGTGTTTTGAGCTCAAGTTGTGACTTGTGTGCGTGATTGTGCTGTGGATTTGAGTCTTATGTGTGTTGCTCTCCCCTCCCTTACTTCTGTGCTTCTTTTGTGATCATCATTTTAAGGGCAAGAGGCTCCAAGTTGTGGAGATTCTCGCAAACGAGAGAAAGACTAAGAAAGAAAGTCGTGGTATTCAAGTTGATCATTGGATCACTTGAAAGGGGTTGAGTGCAACCCTTGTCCATTGGGACGCCACAACATGGAAGTAGGCAAGTGTTACTTGGCCGAACCACGGGATAAAAATTGTGTGTCTCTTGTGCGCTTTCTCTTTGACTGTCTGTGTTCACAAGAGCACGTTTCAAGCCACTTAGCCGTTCTAACTTTAATAACTAAGTTTTGTGGCTATTAGTGTTGAATTTTACAGGATCACCTATTCACTCCCCCCCTCTAGGTGCTCTCAATTGGTATCGGAGCCACTCTCTTCATCTAAGGGACTAATCACCCGAAGAGATGGATCCTAAGGGAAAGGGGATGGTGGTCAACGACAAGGAGAAGGAGTCCCTCTTCAACGAGCCAAGGGATGACAAGCCCACTGACTCAGGATCGAGTCACAAGAAGAGGGATAGGAAGAAGAAGAGGCGCATCACGAAGATCATCTACTACGACAGCGACACCTCCTCTTCTTCACCAAGAGACGACGACGACGACTCGTCCAAAAAGAAACCGGTTAATCAAAACTATTCATTTGATTATTCTCGTATTATGTTCAATTCCAATGCCCATTTGCTTTCAATTCCACTTGGTAAACCTCCACACTTTGATGGAGAAGACTACTCTTTTTGGAGTCACAAAATGTGTAGTCACTTATTTTCACTCCATCCTAGTATTTGGGAGATAGTTGAAAATGGAATGCATTTCAATAGTACGGATAACCCTGTGTTTATCAATGAGCAAATTCATAAGAATACACAAGCTACTACTGTTTTGCTAGCATCCTTGTGTAGGGATGAATACAACAAGGTGAGCGGCTTGGACAACGCCAAGCAAATTTGGGATACCGTCAAGATATCACATGAGGGAAACGACGCCACCATGATCACCAAAATGGAGTTGGTGGAAGGCGAGCTGGGAAGATTCGCGATGATCAGGGGAGAGGAGCCAACACAAACATACAACAGGATCAAGACCCTGGTCAACAAGATTAGGAGCTATGGAAGCACAAGATGGACGGATCACGACGTCGTCCGACTAATGCTAAGGTCATTTACGGTAATTGACCCCCATCTTGTCAACCTTATTCGTGAGAATCCTAGGTACACCAAGATGACGCCCGAGGAGATTCTTGGGAAGTTTGTGAGCGGGCGCATGATGGTGAAGGTGGCTCGATATGCGGACGATGCTCTAAACGGTCCACTAACCGTCCACAAGCCTCAAACCGTTGCCCTCAAAGCAACCAGCAACAGGGAGACGCTACCAAGCAAGGTGGCACAAGTGGAGGCCGCGGACCTCAACAAAGATGAGATGGCGCTTATCATCAAACGCTTCAAGACCGCACTAAAAGGACGCAAGGTGTACCCCAACAAGAATAAGACAAAGGGAAAGCGCTCATGTTTCAAATGCGGTAAGACTGGTCATTTTAAAGCATAATGCCTTGATAATGATAATGACAATGACCAGGAACAAGAAAAGCATGGGAAGAGGGAGAAGAAGGTTTACAAGAAGGCGAAGGGCGAGGCGCACCTTGGCAAAGAGTGGGATTCAGACTGCTCTTCATCCGACTCTGACGATGAAGGACTGGCAGCCTCGGCCTTCAACAAGTCTTCGCTCTTCCCCAACGAACGCCACACTTGCCTCACGGCCAAGGAGAAGAAGGTAAGCGTTCGCGATACCTCTAAGTATACTACTTCTAGTGATGATGAAGTAGATTACTCTAGCTTATTTAAAGGATTAGATAGAGCTAAAGTAGAAAAGATTAATGAACTAATTGATGCTTTAAATGAAAAGGATAGACTTTTAGAAAATCAAGAGGATATTTTGTATGAAGAGCATGATAAGTTTATTAGTGTTCAAAAATCTCTTGCTCTAGAAATTAAGAGAATGAAATGCTATCTTCTGAGTTATCTGCTTGCCATGAAACTGTGTCTAGTTTAAAGAGTGTAAATGATGATTTAAATGCTAAGCTAGAGGAAGCAAATAAATCTAGTTCATGTGTAGAGCATGCTAGTATTTGTAATAGATGTAAGGATTTTGATGTTGATGCTCGTGATGAACACCTTATGTCTATTACCAAATTAAATGATGAGGTGGCAAGTCTTAATGCTCAACTTAAGACTTGCAAAACTAATTTTGATCAATTAAAGTTTGCTAGGGATGCCTACACCGTTGGTAGGCACCCCTCTATTAAGGATGGACTTAGTTTTCGAAAGGAAACCAAGAACTTAACAAGCCATAGGGCTCCCGTTCTCAACAAGGAGAAAGGAAAGGCCCCTATGACTAGTAGTCCTCAAAGAAACCATGCTTTTATCTATAATAAAAAAGTTGCTAGTCGTTCTCATTATAATAGAAATTATGCTCATACTACTTATAATGATTCACATGCTATGTTTGCATCAAGTTCTACTTTTGTGCATGGTAGAAGTAGGCCTAGGAGAAGTAATGTTGCGCATCATGTGTCTAGGAGAGTATGTAATGAACCTTCTACTAATTACCATGCTTGCAATAATTCTTTTGCAATTTTTTGTAAGAATGAAAAAGTAGTTGCTAGGAAGTTGGGATCCAAATGCAAGGGAGATAAGGCTTGTATTTGGGTTCCAAAGGCTATTGTGACTAACCTTGTAGGACCCAACAAGAGTTGGGTACCTAAAACCCAAGTGTAAATTACCTTGCAGGTTTATGCATCCGGAGGCTCAAGCTAGATTATCGACAGCGGATGCACAAACCACATGACCGGGGAGAAGAAGATGTTCACCTCCTACGTCAAGAACAAGGATTCCCAGGATTCGATCATCTTTGGAGATGGGAACCAAGGCAAGGTTAAAGGATTGGGGAAGATAGCCATTACATCTGAGCATTCCATATTGTTGGGACTTGTTCTCAAATGCTAAGAGTCAAGAACAAGGCAACACAGAGTATTAAATGTTAATGCCCTTTGTCCTTCGAAGCATTATTCCCCTTAGGATATAACGATCCTCGGACGAAGGTCAGGAAGGACATACCTTCGTAATCAAAGTAATAAGATAATGAAAGATGAAATATATGAAACATGAAACATGAAAGATAATATAAACAAGCACATAATATCATCCATATATTTCATCATACGAACTTGAATATTAAAATACAATATTTAATTACATTTATACCTTCGGTCTGACAGAAGGCAAGAATCCGAGTATTGCGTGCGAGCGATTACAAGATAGCGTCCACAGTACGGGGGTACTGTTCATCTATTTATAGGCACAGGGCACAGCCTGTGAGATATTACATTCATGCCCTTTACAAAAGATTACGATTATGACAGACTCTCATGGATCAATCGGTCATTTCGTCTTTAAGTCGGTGCAATCCTTCGTCTTGAGACATGCCACTATGCCGAAGCTTTATGGATGATAGCTTCGGCACTGCTTTTGAGAGGATCTGCCGAAGGTGTTTCTTCTTACAGGATCTTCGGTGACGAAGCATACCCCCAACAGTAGCCCCTTCGCGGTGCTAGATCGTTTTTCGTAACGAGCTTGATCCGTGAAAAAGTCTCCTAGGCTTCGAAGAGCCGAAGATCTAAAAAACACCTTCCCTGAGCTCGTTGCCGAGAAACGATCACAATATTCCGAGCGTGAAATGGTCCCACCATGCAACGGGTACGCGCGTCCTGGCGATTCACCTTCTCGGGTTCTGTGGCCCACCATTCAGTGGGTGCGGGCGACTGTTTGTCCGGTGCGGAAGACTTGACGATTCACCTTCCCACCTGTGGCACTATATAAACAGACGGGTAGGTGTGAAGTTACCACAACATTTATTGCTATTGCACTTTTTTGCTGGCAAAAATTTGACCATAGCCGAAGCTTGTTCATCGCACTCAACCGAAGTACCGTTGTTGGTTTTGCTTCGTCACAAGAGGAAGAGCTTCGGGAAAAATTAAAAAAGTCAACAACTTCATCAAAAATTGTGAGGAATTCATCATCAAATTGCAAGGGGTACGTTCCACTGCCTGGGTTACACGTGACAGAGAAGAAGCCGAAGCTGCTGAAACCGCTCCGATTTCCGAAGTGATGAAACGGTCGGGGCTGGTAGTGCCGGAGGATGTTTCTGACGAAGGTGCACCTGCCACTGAAGCTGAGCAGGTTGATGCTGAGGAAGGTGAATCTGAAGATGATTACAGTGCCCTGCCATCTAAACCCAGCCACCTGGAGTTTGGGAGGTCCACTGTTACCGAATATGATATGCCTAAGTTGGTGAAGTTAAGCTATTTCAGTGAAGCCAAAAAGAAGTTGATTCGCTTTGGCGGAGAGGAAATTACTTCGAAGCCAGAAAAGATGAGGTGGTAGTCTTTAAAAGCTTATTTAAAGCAGGATTAAGATTTCATTTGAATGAGATGATTGCGGATGTTTTGGAGAAGTTTGGGATTTATCTTCATCAGCTAACTCCTAACGCCATCGTTAGGCTTAGCGAGCTTCATTATCAGACAAAAGCTAGAGAAGATGGGCTGCACGAGAACTTCGGCTGCTACAATTTTGCTTATCGCAAAGATGCAAAGTCTCCAGTTATCAGCTATCGTACCAAATGGTTAGCTGGCTGGAAGACTGAATGGTTTTATGTCAAAGTTGATGAGAAAAAGGAGAAGCTGGTTCAAAGCCCATTAGAATTAATCTTCGGAGAGATTAGGCCCCGGTGCGACATGAAACCGAAGAGTCCATGCCAAGTTGCACTGGGCAAATTTCGAGTTATTGCAGAGCACATTGGTACTAGGGGTTTGGTGCAAGAATTCTTAGCTTTTAGAGTATTTCCAACTTTGAAAGAATGGGACATGCCGAAGCTCAAAGGGGAAAAGAAAGAGAAGAAACTTGTTCGGTTGCCCTATTACTATAAATTCAAGAAACACTTCAAAGAACCTTGCCAAGAATGGTTAGACATGATTGAAGTTATGTGCAACGAGATCCTTGGCAACTATTCTAAAAAAGAAGATCAATTAATGACTGCAGCTTTCGGCACTCGACCAAAACGAAGGTTGAACCTGGTGATGGATGCCCTGAATTTTGGGTATCCTGACTATGAGCGATTGGACAGAGGTGCCGAAGGACAAAAAAGAAAAAGAGTTGCTAGCGTCCTGGATAAAGAAGCTGCTAAATTGGTGAAAAAGGATGAAGAAACTTTGAAGAAAAGAAAATTAAGCCCTGAGCCAAAGATAACTGCTTCGAATAAAAGGAAAGCTGCGGCTTTGAAGCAAAAAACGACCGATATTGAGGATGAAGCTCGTTCAACACCTCCTATTGCTGATGTGGAAGAAATTTTAAAGGTAACGACTGAATCTTTGACTGTCAAGCTAAGTCCACTAGGGCCACATCTGACAAAGCTTTTTCAGAAGGAAAAGGAGCCTTCGGTAGCGAAGAAGCCAGATGAGCCGAAAAAACGAAGAATTATTCATGTAGTTGAAGTTATCGAGCAGACACCACCGCTGGCATCGGCGTCAAAGACTCCAGCTATTGAGAGCACTGCTGCTGTCGTAGCTGCACCCACCGAAGCCAAAAGTGTCGAAGCTGAAACCGCTGAAGATGTAAATCTAGAGGCCACACTCTCTGAAATTGATACCATGCTTCTGGATGTGGCCGCGGAAGAAGCTGCTGCAGCCGCTGAAGAGATCCCAAGCACAGTGGCTGGAAAAGGAAAGGAGAAAGCCGAGGATATTTCGGAAGAAGAGGACTTCAATTTCCAAGATATACTTGGGCAAGCATTGTCAAAGGCTAAAAAAGAAGAACTAAAAGAGTATGCTATATCTTGCGGGTACAGACCAGGTGAGTTACTCTTCGGGGGAGTCAACGAAGAAAGCTTAGGATGCCTTCGGGACCACACTAGGGCGAAGGTTGTCGGCACTCTATCAAAGAGTGTTGGCCTCTCGAAGGTTGAGGCAGACCTCAGCAGGCACCGGCGGCAGCATATTGACGGTAGCCTATTTTATGCTAACTTTAAGGTAAAATTCTTAACTTTTTATTGCTTTGATATGAAGATTGTTTTCTGATGAAGCTTATTTTATCAAAGCTTAATGCTGAGCAAAGTCCTGAGGATGCAACAAGACCTTGAGGACAAAAAGAACGAAATTATAATTGAGGGCCTGGAGAAGAAGATTAAAAACCATGAGGCTACCCTGGAGAAAAAAGACTTTGCACTTCAAACCATGGAAGGTTCACTGGCGGAGGCCTAGGCCAAAATTGCTAGATTGAATAGTGAACTCTCCATAGAAAAGAAACATTTTGAAGCCAAACTCGAAGCTGAAGCTAAGAAAAATTCAAATTTGCGGAAATCACTGAAAGAACTTCAAGAAAAATGCGTAGACTTCGGCAACCAGTGCCTGCAGCGGCTAAAGCAGGTTTTCAACTCGGTTGGAGCCAGCGCTGAGAAATTCGGTCCTTCGGTTGAAAACCTGTCGGAAACCTTCGAACACATTGAGGGCAAAGTTGATGCACTCGATGAAGTTATAGCTGGACACGCCGATTTCTGCGCTCTGCTAGCTTCTCGGGGCACAGCTGTTGCCTTTATGAAATCTGACTGTACACATAGAAAAATTGTCAACAAACCAAATTTTAGCTTATCACTGGCAGATTTAATTGATATCCCTAGCCTAGCTCGGAGTATAGGAAATAGATTCATAACTCAAATTTGGGTAAAAGGTGGGCGAAAAATGGCTGGCGATGAAGCTCGAAGCCACCTTAAGCCGGTAAAAAATTTGTGCCTTGTGCCTGTTACTTTACCTTCTCCTTGAACTCGGCACTTCTCTCATACCGTTTTAATATGGATGACGATGCTGAGGAATAATGAGCCGAAGCTTGACAGGTGATCCGAAGCTCAATGATGTCAAAGCTAGAGACCTTGCTGAAAAAATTCTAGAGAAAATCTTGTAATATCGTTGTAAAAATATTTGTAATTTAAGAATCAAATACTAATTCTGTAAATTTGTGCATACCTTGTAATATATTTTTACCTTTTCGTCCATGTATGAACTGCTTTGATGTGGACGAAACTAGTATTTTTTAAGCCGAAGGCGAAAAACACCTTCCCTTCTTTTCGTACACAACGAAGCATGAAACTGCTTCTTTTTCTTATTGCCGAAGCCTTATCTTTATAGCCGAAGCATCTGCCTGTGTCTGTATGTTATGATGATGATGATCCTATGTATGTCTAAATGAATGTTTATGAATGCAAATGTATGATGTAATGTGTCGTGCAAATGAATGCCCACACACACACATTCGAAGCTTCATCCACAACCTTCATTCCCTAAGGAATGACTGAAATCTCTTTGTCGTTTATTTTTTGGCTGCACCGTTTATTTTTCGGTGTAAGTTATGCATTCCCTAAGGAACGTCTTTTGAACTTCTTCGCCTTCTATTTCGGCAGTATTCGCGTTGACTTTTCGCGCTTCGCCTTATATTTCGGTGATATCAGCGTTGACTTTTCGCTGTAAGCTCTGCATTCCCTTGGGAACGACTTTTGAGTAGAAAACTTATGCTGCGCTCCCTTAGGAACGATTTTTTGTAGCTTCGTCGTGCTCTGCATCCCCTTAGGGACGACTTTCGAGCTTCTCCCTGTTTTTTCCTTTTTCCCTGCACTCGATGGTGCATGCTCAGTTTTTACATTTACATATTTGGGGGATTTTGCTCTCGTAGAGCTGAATAAAAAAAAGAGAAATTACATGCTATGGCCCCATTAAAAACCTTTCTCCCCCTTTGGAAAGGAAAAGGGTGCCATAGGAAAAATAAAAAGATTACATCAAGCTAGACATAATATCGCCGAAGCTCATCCGCATTCCAAGATCTAGGAATGTCATTGCCGTCCATATCCTTCAATCTGTAAGAACCGGGTCTTGACGAAGATACTACCAGAAAAGGTCCTTCCCACTTCAGTTGTAGCTTGCCTACTGTATCTAGGTTGGCCACTCTCCGAAGTACCAAATGCCCTGGCTTAATGTTCTTTAGCCAAACTTTTCTGTCACACCATTTTATTGTTTCGGCTTGATATTTATTGATATTCTCCATGGCCTGAAGCCTGATCCCTTCTATAGCATCTTTTGCCACAAAATAATCAGCTTCGTGCTCTGCCGAAGCCACTGTTCTTATTGATCCTGCCTTAGCTTCTTCTGGGGTTATTGCTTCATCACCAAACAATAGTTTGAATGGTGTAAAACATGTTGACCTTGATATTGTTGTGTTGTGGCTCCACACCACTTTGATCAATTCATCTGGCCACTTTCCTCTGGGCTGATTGAAGATTAACTTCATTATTCCTGTCATTATAATGCCATTAGCTCTTTCAACAAGTCCATTTGACTCTGGATGTCTGACCGATGCAAAATGAATCTTCGTGCCAATTTGTTCATAGAATTCCTTGAAAGCTTCAACATCGAACTGTGTTTCGTTGTCTACAGTAATAGCCTTCGGCACTCCGAAGCGACAAACAATGCTTTGCTAGAAGAATTTCTGGACGGTGACCGAAGTTATTATGGCTAAAGGCTTCGCCTCAATCCACTTGGAAAAATACTCTACCGCCACCACAACATATTTTAGATTTCCTTGTGTTGGTGGAGGTGGGCCTAGCAAATTGAGGCCCCACCTTTGCAACGGCCAAGTGGGCTGTATTAACTGAGTCAGAGATGAAGGTTGCTTCTGGTCTCTTGCACATTTTTGACAGCCTTCACATTTTTGGACTAATTCTGCTGCGTCCGAAGCTGCCTTCGGCCAGTAAAATCCTTGTCGAAAAACTTTTCCCAACAAGGGCCTAGATCCAGTGTGAGATCCACACAGACCTGCATGTATCTCTTTCATTAATTCCATACCTTCAGTTCTTGATAAACACTTGAGGAGTGGTGAACAAACTCCATGTTTATACAATTCCCCTTCTATTATCACATATGGTCTTGTTCTTGCCTCCATTCTCTTGTTATAAGCTTCGTCACATGAAAGACAATTGCCTTGGAGGAAAGATATTATTTTAGTTCTCCAGTCTTCACTGTATACTGGAGAAATAGTAAGCACTGCTCTTTACATGAGCTCAACCGAATGTGCTTTTATTGTTTCAAAAAAATACTTCCGAGGGTAGGGGAGCCCCTAAGCCGCTGATTTGGCTAGCAAATCTGCATGCTCATTTTCACCTCTTGGAATATTTTTGACAGAAAAACCTTCGAAGAAAGCTTCCAACCTTCGAACTGTATCCAGATATCTTTCAAGCTTCAGATATCGTGCCTTGCTACTTTTGTCCACGTGGCCAGCAATAACTTGAGAATTAGTCTTTAAGATGGCCCTTCTTATTCTCATTGCCCTTAGTTTCCGAAGCCCCAATAGAAGTGCTTCGTACTCAGCAATATTATTTGTGCAACTGAAATCCAGTTTGACTGTGTTGGGGACTTGTTCTCAAATGCTAAGAGTTAAGAACAAGGCAACATAAAAAGTGTTAAATGTTAAAGTCCTTCGTCCTTAAAGACATTATGTCCTTTCGGATATAATGAATTCTGGACGAAGGTTACGAAAGAAAGGACCTTCATAAGTTCGATAGATGATGAAGAAGAACACATATATGAAATGCGAATAATAATACATATATTACCATCGACTTATTTCTATTATCAAATCCATAAAAACAAATTATAAATGTACCTTCGGATTGATGAAAAGTAAAGGTACAGACGTGATGGAAAAAGCGAATGCCAAGTCAGCGTGAACAGTGCGGGAGTACTGTTCATCTATTTATTGGCACGGGACGCAGACCGTGTAAAATTACATTAATGCCCTTTACATTTATCAATAACTCTATAGTAATCCTTCGAGGTCTAATTTGGCTTTTCATCTTTAAGTCGGTTCCCCTTTTCTGCTGTCATGCCGAAGCTTTTCTGCACATAGCTTCGTGATCGTCTTAACCTTCGTCATGATCGCCTTCCATCCCAATCAAGCTTCGTCTTGACCATGCTCTTGTATACCCGTAATCTGATTCCGAAGATACCTGCTCGCATACTTTACTTGGAAAACATTGTCAAATCATGTTTTTGAGGACCTTCGGAAGCCGAAGGCCCCCAACAGTAGCCCCTCGCAATATTAATTTGCTGGAATGATAAATTCATATTGCGACATGGACGAAGGCTTTAAGCCGAAGGTCCGAAAAAACACCTTCTCTTTGCTAGAATAGCAACAGTCTTTGACAAGCGGGACCCTCCAGATTTCAACGCACTAGGTGTATAAATAAGAGCTCACCACGAGTTTATTTGGCACGCTCTCTTGTCATCTGCTTTTACTCACCCAACTTTTAGCCTGCACGCAACAACACTTGCTTGGCTTTTTATATTTTTAAGCTTCGGTTTCGAGAGCACTTTCTCAGCGTTTACAAAGATGTCTGAAGATAAGAAAGTTGTTGGTGATTCGAAGCTAAGTCTTTCTGAGGAGATGCATCTGGGCTTTCTTCAATCAATGTCAAAGACTAATACAGAGAAGATTACTAAGGAGATTTTGGAGGGTTTATCTGAAGATACTGGTGATAGTGACAGTTATGATGTGGATAGTGGTGGTGAAGACTCCGAAGATCGACCTTGGCGACCAAGCCATGCGGTTTTTGGTAAATCCAGTATTAAAGAAAATCATCTTGTCAATATGAGGGGCAGATATTTTCGGGACTTGTCCGTTGTGAGGGCTGACGAAGGAGAAAAGACTTGTCCGACTCCTGAGGAAAATGAAGTCGTGGTATTTCGAAGCTTCCTGAAGGCTGGACTACGATTTCCTTTGAGCAATTTTGTTGTGGAAATACTGAAGATATTTGAAATCTACCTTCACCAACTTACCCCCGAAGCAATCATAAGGATGAGCATCTTCGTGTGGGCCGTGAGGAGCCAAGGTTTGGAACCTAATGCAAAAAGTTTCTGCAACATACATGAGCTATTGTACGAGACAAAACCCTGGGGTAAAGAGCAGTATCACAACAATTTTGGCTGCTACAGCTTCGGCGCCTGGTCTGGGTCAAGCTGCCCCGTGCCAACCTTTCGAAAGAGGTGGCCCGACGACTGGATGACAGAATGGTTTTACGTGAAGAATGACTTGAAATCACGGAAAGATATTAAAAGTATCATTATGCGCCCTATCTGGCAACGCTTCGGCCTTCGGAGACCGAAGGTGGAAATGAATGAAGCAGCCGAAGAATGCCAGAGAGCCTTCGATGTTGTTTGCTCTTTTATTGGGACAAGAGACTTGGTCCAAGAACACATTGCCTTCAGAGTATGGCCACTTGTGGAAAAATGGGAAATGCCGAAGGAGACCATTAAAGAAACTGACGAAGGTGGACTAGTCAGGGTAAAATACACATTCAAATACAGAGATAAATTCGTTGAGCCAGATGATGACTGGTTGAAGAGTATTGAGGCCATCAGCGATGAATTGCTTGGTGTATACTCAAAGGCCGAAGATACTGCATTATCAGCGGCCTTCGGAGGCCGAAAGAAGAAGAGGCTCAACCGAGTGTTTGATGCAATTGGGTTTGTTTACCCCGACTACCGTTATCCAGTGCGGGGTCAAAAAAGAAAGAATACATCTTCTGCGAAGGAAACAGCTTCAGCCGCTCCTAGCGAGCCGACGCCGAAGAGAAAAAGGGTAAAGGTTCTCACACACCGGCCACGTTACATTGAACCGGCCACAATGCCTGCATTTGTCGGTGAGACCTCTTCGGCCACCGAAACTAAAGAGCCAACTCCCCTGCCAAATATTGAAGTACTGGCCGAAGTGCCAGCGACTGAAAAAATAGAAGAACCGAGGGCTGAAGAAATAAAGACATCAGAAATCTTGAGTCCTCCGGCAAAAACTGAGGCAACAAAAAGCCATAAGGGTCCAGCAGTGACCCCTAAAAGAAAAAGGATGGTTAATGTGCTAGATGTTTTAGAGACAATTAAGTCTTCAAGCACAACTCCAAAAAAATTGTTAGAACTTCCGAAGTGCATACTGAAGCCTTTGTCGCCGAAGCTTCAAAGCAACAGTCTGAAACTGAAGTCGGACCCACAGAGCCTGCCAAGGTGAAATCCTTGGAAGCCGAAAAAACAGAAATAGCAGAACAAATTTTGGCTGAAGAAACTGGCACTGCTGCCCCCGAGGCATCTTCCAAAGTACTTGATTATATTGTACGACATGCTTCGGGGAAGAGATTATCTGAAGAAGAGATTTTTAAAGCTAATCACTATGCCCGAGAACTGAAGTATCCGAAGGGGGCCTTAGTATTCAATGGCACAGACGAAGATGACTTCTTATACTGCCTCCCAGACAACAAAGAAATATCTGTCTGCTGGGAGATGGCTAGAAGTATGGGGTTTCCGAAGCTTGAAGCTGGCCTCTGCGCTATGACGAAGGACGATCTTGCGGATAGCCTTGCATATAATAGTATGAAGGTATGAAAATTGTATATTTGGAAATTTATAATTTTTGAATCATTCTTTTATTCTTATACTAATTCTTTTCATATAGGGTTTAATACTGAGCAACGCTTTGAGAGCGCAAAAGAATGCCGAAGACGAGAGCTATAATATTGCCTTCAACAACCTACGAACAGAGGTTATTAAGCTGAGGAACGAAGCTTTGGAAAAAGATAAAATTCTGCTTACATTGGTGGATAAAATAAAGGAAGACGAAGCTACTTCTAAGGCTCAAGCTGAAGCCCAAAAACGCGAAATTGAGGATCTTCGGAAACAGCTAGCCAGAGCTAAAGAAGAACGCATACTTGAAGAGACGAAACGAGAACTTAGTGATCAATGGACAAATCATTTAGAAAGAAATGTTGAAGAGCTTCGTGCATCCAAGAAAAGGTGCTATGACAAATCCATAGAATGTGCTAAGAAAATAAAATCCAGCTTCGCCAACGTTGGCGCATTCTCTAGCGAAGAAAACTTCACAAGGGGTAATCCAGAAGGCCCGATTGAATGGATCAGTCACGAAGCTGAGGCTTTCGATGAAATCTTGAATAGCCGCGGAGACATATGTGCTTTCTCGGGCGCCAGGGGGATTGCTGCTGTTTTGGAGAGGAAAGGCTGTGAGCATGTGAAATCTTTAGCACAATCTGAAACTGCCTTGTCCTCCGAAGATATAAAAGACCCCTCGGCCGAAGCAAGCCTGGTCGGTGGAAAATTTTTCACCGACATCTGCGATAATGGCGGCCGAGAAATGGCCCAAGAAATTATTCAAAAAAGCGAAAAAGGCATCCATGATGCTAGAAAGGTAGCAGAGGCTGCTGAGAAAAGTGTAGAGCTCGAAGGGCAAATAGGTATTAATTAGTGATTTTTGGCTCTTCGTTGTAACTTTTTGATTTCGAACTTGTTCATGGTTTGTAACAGTAATATATCCATATCTTCTCTTCCCTCAGAACCTGCTGAGCTATCTCCAGGCCCCCACACGAAGGGGGATGACGAAATTAGACAAATGGCCGAAGCCATCATGGATAGAGTTGTTGATCAACTTCTAAACGAAGCTACAGAAGTAGTCTTAAAAGAAGATTAGATGCCGCTTTAAAAACATTTAGATTGTAATGCTTGTTGAGAATCATGTGTAACATTGTGTAACTTTGAATGTAGCATATTAGTTGTTTATAATTCTATTTTTTACGATGCATGAAACATCATATACGTACCATTTTTGAGCCTTCGGCGAAAAAACACCTTCCCTTCTTTTCATGCTTCGTAAAAATCAGTAATCAATCCTCGTTGAAAGCATCTAGGCCCCTGGTTGGTTTTAGTGATTAATGACAACGTAATATTATATGTGACTAACGTGTGTTTTGCAGAGACAAATGGTAAGTTAGGTCGCATGACAGGTAGAAGTACTACAACGGTGAAAACAATCCCGGAGATAAGAACTCGAAGCGACGGCTAAAACGACGGAACAAAAGGTGAAGGTCTACGGAGTCCGAGTGTCAAGGAGATGTGGACACTCGCGATTTAGTTAGGTCTTTTATTCTCTTTTAGCCGTACTATAAAGAGGGGTTGTCGATGAGTAGTTTGACCAAGAGAGTTCTAGTGTAGTGTTGGTGCACAATCACACCCATATACAGTGCTAGGTGTCACTCTAGAACTCACACACAAGTTAGAGCGAAAACCGATTTGAAAATCAGATGAAAAACAAGACTTAGTGTTTCTGGCTTAGGGGCACCGGACTGTCCGGTGCACCCTCTGCCAGGTGGGGCCAGGCTGGTCCACGGCAGAGTCTTTTCCCTTCGCAGAAACCCGAGAGCGCAGCGTTCAGAGTTGAATTTTAGTGGTGCACCGGACACCGCACCGGACTGTCCGGTGTGCACCGGACAGTGGACTGTTCACTGTCCGGTGCGCCATGAGTCCAACGGCTCTCTGTCAGAACTAGCCGTTGGAAACGACCGTTGGCGCACCGGTGGCGCACCGTTGGCGCACCGGTGGCGCACCGGACTGTCCGGTGCGCCATCGCGCAGTAAATTGCCTGTAACGGCTAGTTGGTGGGTGAGGGCTATTTATACCCCCTCCACCCACCATATTCAATGTCTTGCACTCCACTTTTACTCCAGCACATTGCTAGAGCATTGCAAGCACCAAAAGCCTAGTGAGGAGATTAGAGAATCATAATCCGCGCTTGTTCCTCATTAGCGCTAGTGAGAGCCACCTAGAGCACACACCACTTGCATTAGGCTTCTCTTGGTCAAGCGAAAGTCTACGGCTTGTTACTCTTGGTGATCGGCATCACCTAGACGGCTTGGTGGCGTTGGGAGTTTGGTGATCACCGTGAAGATCTTGTTGGTGACCCAACTCAAGTTTGTAAGCGGTCTCGAGGGATCCACCGCGCCGGAGTGGCAAAGGATCATCTCGTAGTGAGCACTTGGTTCTTGCGAGGACCAAGGGGGAGCGATACCCTTGCGCGGGTGCTCCAACGAGGACTAGTGGAGAGTGCCGACTCTTCGATACCTCGGGAAAAATTGGAGGAGTCTTCTAAACTTTGCTTTACATTCCGCACTTAATTCAAGCACTTTACATTGTGTATTTGTTTAGCAAGTATTTGAAGTATTATCTTAGCTTTGTTACATTTCTAGTATTATATTCTTAGTGCTAGTTGTTGGGGTGAAGTTGGGCTCTTGTTTAGCTCTTGCTTAGGTTTTAATTAGTGTTGATTTTTAGAAAAGCCCAATTCACCCCCCCTCTTGGGCATCGTGATCCTTTCAATTGGTATCAGAGCCTTGTTGCTCATAGATTAGCTTAACCGCTAGAGTTACGATGTCCGGTGGGGATGGACCTCCTCCCGTTTTTGATGGTGACGATTTTCCTTATTGGAAAATTCGTATGGAAGCATACTTAGAGGCTATAGACATTGGTGTCTATAAAGCCGCCACACAAGGGTTCCCCGAACCTAGAGATCCCACAAATCTTGTAGGTGATGAGTTCAATTATGAGAAATGGAATGCGAAGGCCAAAAACACCCTTTTTAGAGGCCTTTGCAAAGATGTGTTCAATAGAGTACGGAATCATAAAAATGCTCATGATTTGTGGATGGACATTTGTGCTCTACACGAAGGAACTAGAAGTGAACGTGAGGAAAGATATCACATAGCCATGCGAAAGTTAAATTCTTTTGAAATGCTTACTAATGAAAATGCAAACGCTATGTACTCACGACTTAATATTCTTGTAGAGGAAGTCAATGGATTGGGGCTTACTCAAATCTCACAACCGGATGTTGTGAGGAAGATTCTCAGTGTCCTCCCAATAGACAAATATGGACACATTGTCACTGTGCTGCATCAAATGGATCTTTCAGTTACCACACCTACACAAATTTTGGGAAAGATCAATGCCCATGAAATGTACATGCACATCAACGACAAAGAAGAATCATCTTCCAAAAGAAAGGATTTGGCTCTCAAAGCAAATCATGAAAGAAAAGGAAAAGCAAAAATACAAGTTGAGGAAGAGTCCTCAAGTGATGATGACCTTGATGCAAACATTGCCTTGATGGTAAGGAAGACCACCAAAATGTTGAAGAAGCTAAATAGAGAAGACATCAAATTTGATTCAAGAAAGAAGAAGTTCTTTTCCAACAAAAGAAAGCCCATTTCTGAGATGGACTGCTACAACTGTGGTGAGCTTGGTCATCTTGCTCATCAATGTAACAAGCCCAAGAAGAATAAGTTCAAGGGCAAGAAAGAAGATGACAGCGATGATGAAAAGAAGGAAAAGAAATTCTTCAAGAGGAAGGATGGGAAGCAAAAGAGGTTTCACAAGAAGAAGAATGGAAAGGCATATATTGTTGGCGACTGGCTCACCGACATCGAATCATCAAGTGGGTCTTCTTCAAGTGAAGAAGAGAATGATGAAAAAGTTGCGGCCATCGCCGGGGACTTCTCTTCACCACCACCATCGCCATCATCCACTTCTCACCTATGCCTCATGGCCAGGGGTGAACGGAAGGTACAAAATGATATTAATATTGCTGATGATAGTGATAGTGATAGTGATGAAGAATTTGCTTCACCTTCATATGATGAGTTAGCTGACTTACTTAAAGAATATACTCAAATCATTAGAAAGTCAAAAGCTAAATGTGATAGGTTGAAAAATGAAAATGAATCTTTAAATGCCAAGTATGACATAGTTATAAAGGCTAGTGATGAAATAAAAGAAGAAAATAAAACTATGTCATCAACTGTAAATGAGCTCACAAACTCCCTAAAAGATGCTAAGGAAAAATATGACAAATTAAATGAAGCTAATAGGGAGTTGCAAAATAGACTAGTAAAGATCAAGGAAGACTATACTCAAATTAAATTTGATCATGACAATCTTCTTGTTGAAAATGAACTTTTATCTTGCAAATCACATGAGGCTATTAATCCTGTTGTTAAGCTTGATGTAGCAACCTCATGTGATGATTTGATTCAAGAAGAGCAAACTAGTCTACATGCTGAATTGACTGAAAAAGTTGAAGTCCTGACTTTAGACAACCAAAAATTGAAGAATTACTTGACTGATGCAACTACTAGAGGAAAAGTTGCTATTGAGAACAATGATTTCAACAATGAGTTGGCAGTGGATAATCAAAGGCTTAAGAATGAGGTCAAGAAACTAAAAAGTGAAAATGAACATCTTGCAACAAGTGTGCAAAAGTTCAACAAGGGTCAATACCTCCAAAATGAGCTGCTTATGAACACTGTTATGAAAAATAACAAGAGTGGTATTGGATACAATGCTTTTGTGCAAAAGAAAGCTATCACTCAATACAAGCCAAAGCAGACTCACAAGCCTATCAAATGCTTTGAGTGTGGAAATGAAGGTCATTTTGCCCACAACTGCAAAGCTAAACCACCAACTCCCTTGCCTAAGCACTCAAGACCATTTGCTTTCAATGCTCACTATGTTCTAAGAAAGGTTGCAAATGGAAAGATTAAGGTTACATTCCTAGGTCCACCAAATAAGAGTAGACCTAGACAAATCTGGGTGGCAAAGTCCTTAATTGAGAGAGTCACTGGTCCTATGCAATATAGGGCCCTCAAAACTCAAGCTTGAATTGTCTGTGAATGTAGGTGAACTACAAGACCGGTGGGAGCCATTGGGTTATTGACAGTGGATGCACACAACATATGACAGGCAACCCACGGATGTTCACCTCACTAGATGAGAATGTTGATGGTCAAGATAAAATCACATTTGGAGACAACTCAAAAGGAAAAGTGCAAGGACTTGGCAAGGTGGCAATCTCAAATGACTTATCAATATCAAATGTTCTCTTAGTTGCACCCTTGAGCTTCAATTTATTATCAGTGGGACAACTCTGTGATCTTGGACTTCAATGCTTATTCACTCCATCAGAGGTTATTGTAACAAAAATGGATGATGAATCAGTGGTATTCAAGGGATTTAGATACAACAACCTCTACTTAGTGGATTTCACTTCAGAAGATGCAGACTTAAGAACTTGCCTCTTCACCAAAGCTTCTCTTGGATGGCTTTGGCATAGGAGGCTTGCACATGTTGGAATGAGCACACTCAAGAAGGTATTAAAGAAAGATATGGTTAGAGGATTAAAGGATGTGGTGTTTGAAAAAGACAAGCCATGCAGTGCATGTCAAGCTGGAAAGCAAGTTGCTAATACACATCCCACTAAAGCTTTCATGTCAACATCAAGGCCACTGGAACTACTTCATATGGATTTATTTGGACCTACAAATTATGTCAGTGCCGGTGGCAACCTCTACTGTCTAGTGATTGTTGATGACTTCTCAAGATACACTTGGGTGTTCTTTCTCCATGACAAATCTGAAGTTGCATCGATATTGAAGAAATTTGCCAAGAAAGCACAAAATGAATTTGATTGCAAGATTAAGAAGATTAGAAGTGACAATGGCAAAGAATTTGACAACACCAACATTCATGAGTACTGTGATGAAATTGGGATCAAGCATGAAGTATCTGCCACATATACACCTCAACAAAATGGAGTTGTTGAAAGGAAAAATAGGACCTTGATCGCCCTTGCAAGAACAATGATTGATGAGTATAACACACCGGAGAGGTTTTGGGCCGAAGCTGTCAACACTGCTTGTTATGCATCAAACAGGCTATTTCCTCACCGGCTACTTGCGAAGACTCCTTATGAACTGCTAAATGGGAAAAAGCCAGACGTCTCTTTCTTCCGGGTATTTGGGTGCAAATGCTACATCTACAAGAAACGCCATCACCTAGGGAAGTTTCAAAGACGTTGTGATATTGGTTTTCTTTTGGGTTATTCATTAAAGTCCAAAGCATATCGAGTATTCAACCATGCCACTGGCGTGGTAGAAGAAACATATGATGTGGAATTTGATGAGACTAATGGCTCCCAAGGAGCACTTGAAAATCTTGATGATGTAGGTGATGAGCCACTTAGGGAAGCAATGAAGAACATGCCTATTGGAGCTATCAAACCAAAAGAAGATGAAGAAGAGGTGCAAATCATTGACAGGCCTTCTTCATCAAATGTACCACAAGATGATGAAAAAGATGAGAGGCATGCAAATGAAGATACATTTGTCTCTCATGAACAAGCAAGGGTACAAGCCGAAGATGTTGATGCTCCAGGATCTTCTTCCCAAGTGATTGACAGGAGAAACTCATCACTACTTCAAGCACATCCTCAAAACCAAATCATCGGGAGTCCTTCACAAGGGGTTATTACTCGATCACATAGACATGCTAATTTTATTGAACATCACTCTTTTGTTTCTTGTGTTGAGCCTACTTGTATAGATGAGGCGCTACAGGATCCGGACTGGGTGAATGCCATGCATGAAGAACTTAACAACTTCACCCGTAACGAAGTTTGGACCCTGGAGAAGCCCCCACAAGATGCAAGAATCATTGGAACAAAGTGGGTGTTCAGAAACAAACAAGATGATCAAGGTGTGATTGTAAGAAACAAGGCAAGACTTGTCGCAAAGGGATTCTCTCAAGTTGAAGGCTTAGATTTTGGAGAGACCTTTGCACCGGTTGCTCGACTGGAAGCCATTCGTATCCTACTTGCATATGCATCATGCTATGATATAAAACTTTATCAAATGGATGTAAAAAGTGCTTTTTTAAATGGCTTCATAAATGAACTTGTATATGTTGAGCAACCGCCTGGATTTGAAGACCCTAGATATCCTAACCATGCTTACAGATTGTCCAAGGCGCTTTATGGGCTAAAGCAAGCTCCAAGGGCTTGGTATGAGCGTCTTCACGACTTCCTCATCGAAAAGGGCTTCAAGATCGGGACCGTCGACACAACTCTCTTCACAAAGAAACATAACGGTGATATTTTCATTTGTCAAGTATATGCTGATGATATAAATTTTGGCTCGACAAATGACTATCATTGCAAGGAATTTGGTGAGTTGATGTCGAAGGAGTTCGAGATATCAATGATTGGTGAGCTAACATACTTCCTCGGCTTTCAAGTCAAGCAAATGAAAGATGGTAACTTTCTCTCACAAGAGAAGTATACCAAAGACTTGTTGAAAAGGTTCAACATGGAGAAGTGCAAACCAATCAAGACTCCCATGCCTACAAATGGACATCTCGACTTAGATGAGGGAGGTAACCCGGTTAATCAAACTCTCTACCGTTCTATGATTGGTAGTTTATTGTACCTTACCGCATCTAGGCCCGATATTATGTTCAGTGTCTGCATGTGTGCTAGATTTCAATCTAATCCTAAGAAAGCTCATCTTCGTGCTGTTAAGAGAATTCTTAGGTATCTCAGGCACACCACAAGCGTTGGTCTGTGGTATCCCAAAGGAGCTACTTTTGATTTAATTGGCTATTCCGATTCGGATTATGCCGGTTGCAAAATTGATAGGAAAAGTACTTCTAGGGGATGCCATCTGCTTGGTAGATCACTAGTTTCATGGACATCCAAAAAGCAAAATAGTGTTGCCTTGTCAACTGCCGAAGCGGAATACATTGCCGCAGGTGCTTGTTGCACACAGATTTTATATATGAAACAAACTCTTCTAGACTATGGCGTAGTTCTAGAAAAGGTACCTTTGTTGTGTGATAATGAGAGTGCTGTTAAAATTGCTAATAATCCTGTACAACACTCTCGCACCAAGCACATTGATATCCGTCATCACTTCCTTAGAGATCATGTTGCTAAAGGAGATATCATTTTAGAAGGAGTGAGGTCGGAAGATCAATTAGCGGATATTTTCACTAAGCCACTTGATAAGACCCGCTTTTGCATGTTGAGGAATGAACTAAATATTCTTGATCTCAGAAATTTTATGTGAAATGTCAAATGGTGTTGTCAAGCTTGCATTGCATGTTTAAATTCTTTGTATTGCATCTAGGACTTGTCTAACCTAGTTGAGATAACCGCCAACAAAGCGAGTGAAAAAGCTTAACTCGGGTCAAACCTGACAAGTCTTAATTTTTAAGCTTTTAGCACTTAAATTCTTACTTTTCATGCAATTATTGGTTCTTGAAATATGCATGAGGTACTGCACTTAGGGGGAGTATTCAAAACTCAAATCACTCTTGAAAACCCCTAGTGCAAGCCAAAATGCAAATTTCACCATTTGCCTGTTTTCTCTAAAAATTATCTAGCCTATGGCAAAATATTTTGAAAAGTATATGAGGGTGCCAATACCTGTCCCAACAAGTGTTATTTTGTGTGATTATAAGTTGGGATTTGGTTTGGTTAGGAGTTAGATAGAAAAATTCAAAATTTTCCAAACTCCCCTCTGTCTGGGCTCACCGGACAGTCCAGTGTGCACCGGACACTGCACTGTGCAATGTCCGGTGCACCGGCAGCCGCGCGCTAAAATTCATTTTTCCTGTGCGCTGTCCGGTGGTTCACCGGACAGCTACTGTGCGC
This sequence comes from Zea mays, assembly GCF_902167145.1. Taxonomy (NCBI): domain Eukaryota; kingdom Viridiplantae; phylum Streptophyta; class Magnoliopsida; order Poales; family Poaceae; genus Zea; species Zea mays. The sequence continues at coordinate 25,990,758 of NC_050096.1, forward strand.
TGTCCGGTGTGCACCGGACAGGCACTGTAGACTGTCCGGTGCGCCCATATCGCGTTTTAAAAAAGGCCTCCAGCCCGCAGCCGAGCCAGAGGCTCCTTTATTTTCCAGCCAGCCCTCTTTCTCTCTGTCTGCGGCGACTCTTCTCTCCCGCCGGCGATCTGCCCTGTCTCCGGCGACCCTCCGGCGACCGTGGAGACCTGGCCTCGTCCTCTCCCTCTCGGTGAGCAGGCTCCCCTCCCCTGTCTCCACTCCCTCTCTGTGCTCTGTCTGAGGCTGTCAGGCTCCCTTTTTCCACCCTTTGCAAATTCTTCAAATTCCTGTGAAATCCAATGAATCCAGTTGGTACAATGTGTTCCTTTGTCCCTATTGTGTATCCCTGCAGGATCCTAGCTCCTTCGGGAGGGTTTTCACTCCTCAAATGGCCGTTTCACCGAAACCCTAATTCCCCGCACGCCACATGCTCGGTGAAATGCCCAAACCAGCCAAAAATGCTCCAATTGAACCCAAATTTTTCAGGCACCTTTACAACACTTCCAATAACCCCCTTGCCAAATTTCACGCCAATCCGAGATCCCAGGCTTAAATTTCACCAAATTTCCCGTTTTGAGCGATCGTTTCCGAGCCGAGTGCCCAAATCCCTATTTCTTCGCCTAAATTCAAACCAAGCACACACTTCACTCATATTCACCTATATAAACCTATTCGTGAAGTATCGGCTCAATTCCATATCAATTCGTGCCTCAATTCGAATCTCAAACATCCTATGACACTATTTATCCGTCAAACGTCGTTTTCACGTCATTTGACTTCTTGATCGTCTCGTCTCGTGGCATATCTCTCTGTGTATGTATTTATTCACATTTCATATGCTTATGACTATGTGACTAATACGTGCTCACCTCTTCTGTCATTTCAGTGACCTTGTTTGACTGTGTGCCGTCTCCCGTCCTGCCTGGATCGTCACCTCTCGTGTGCGCTTTCCAGGTAGTCATTCTTTGCTAAATCTATCGGTCACTTTTGCTCTGTGCTTAGTCACTCTCTCTTATTTGCAGACATCAGATCAGGATGCCGCGCACGAAGAATGCATCGGCGCCAGGGGGTGGCGACGATGAGGATCCTCGTCGCCCCTTCAGGCAGGTCAAGGGCAAGACTGTTTACCTGGAGCAGCAAGAAGGCCGCAAGAAGCGGCGTATGGACAGAGAAGCCCGTGCAGCGGCAGCAGCTGCAGCAGCCGCTGCGCAGGCCGCACTTGGAGATCAGCCGTAGACTCCATCCGATCAGATTGCTTTCCGTGCTCGTCGTCTCACCTCCCGGCCTCGCTCCTCCTCTCACACCTCCGCTTCCACTCCGCCACCCACTCTGCCTGCTCCCGTCACTCCTATTGCTCCATCCACCTCCACAGCCATACCCACTACCTCCACTACGCCAGCTTCCACTGTTTCCCCTGCTCCCGCTCCCGCTTCAGCTCCTCCTGTCCCTCCACCTCGATTCCGGGAGCGTGATGAGACTGAGGTCCGTCCTCTGGTTTCGGATCCTCGTCTGTTTGATCTTCAGCGTGCTACTGCGGCACGGGTACGTAGGTTCAGATACGTACCCGTGGAGTCTTGGCTACCAGCTCAGAGAGACCCTGCAGCAGGTGTTCTTTTCAGCACACGGATTCAGGAGTCATTCTTCAGAGCTCAGATGTCTGCTCAGATAGCTCTGCGAGTGCACCGCCTTTTGGATCTTCCAGCTTTTCTGCTTGCAGCCGGTGCTGACTCTGAGGCGCATCTCACCTATCTGCCTGGCCTTCTGACCCTTCTGACTATCAGCGGCAGATATGTTGAGGAGTGGGTCCGAGTCTTCTACGCCTCTGTTTGGATTGACCCGGATCATCACTGGATGAGGTTCCGCTTTGAGCGAGAGGATGTCACGATCACTGCCAGTCAGATCCGTCAGCTCTTTGGATTCCCAGAGTCGACGACTCGCCTTCACAGCCTCTGCTACGGCTCTTCTGACCCTCCTCGTCGCCCTCACGGCGGTGTGGCTCCAGGGACAGCTCACGTCGCGGCTCTGTTCCGCCCGCCTTTCACAGATGGGTTGCGACGTTCACCAGCAGACTTTACTACAGCAGCGAAGTACTTATATGAGCTCATCAAACGGACACTTCTGCCGAGGATGGGATACAGGGAGGCTACCACTCATATTCAGCTTTGGCTCCTTGGTGCCCTGGTCTCCCACTCTGAGTTTGACGTTGTGGACTTTCTGATTTGTGAGATCGAGGACACCGTTCTGGATGGGATTCGTGCTCGTCGGCAGTTACCTTATGCTCACTACTTGTGCCACATCTTTGCGCAGCTGATTCAGCCCCCTCGATTTCAGAGCACCCTTGAGGCCTCACGCCTTGTATTTGGATCTTACCGTCCTGCTCCTGAGATTCCTGTGCCAGCTTCTGCTTCTGTGTTTGACTCTCAGGCCGAGGATGCAGCTCTTCGTCAGTTTGACACTCAGGGTACAACAGCTGATGATGATGATGATGATGATTTTGGGGTTCCTCCTCCGCCTCCGCCTCCGCCTCCTATGCCTCCACGCTCACATGATCATGAGGCTGGGAGTTCTCGTGCTGCCCCTGCTCCTCCTCCGGCTATGGACCCTGCTCTTGCGACGATTCTGGCCAACGTGGCAGCCGAGCAGGCCCGGTTATCCGAGACGATGCTCTCGATGTTTCAGAGCATGCAGGACAGACATGATGCACTTCAGCAGCAGCTACTTCAGGATCGGGCTGAGAGTAGGGCATTCATGGCTCTTATGCTTCAGCATTCTGGTATCTCAGCACCTCCGGTTCAGTCTGCTCCACCTCCTCCGCTTCACGCTCCTGTGGTGCCATCGATTTTGTCAGGACCCCCTGTTGGTACCTCTCCGCTCCGGCCGGTCACTTTGGCGTTCACCTCTCCGGTTCTCAGCTCTGTCTGTCCGCAGCCGCCAGTGCCACCAGCATCTGCTGTTACCACTACCGCTGTGGCAGTATCTGTGACCGCTCCTGTTCCGGTAGCTCCCGCAGCGCGGCCTCAGTCCGAGTCAGTACCAGCTCCAGCTTCTACCGCAGATCCTGGATCCGAGACTGACTCTGACCCTCCGCCGGCGTTCGCTCTGCTACCTCGACCACGACCGGATGCGCCCCCGCCGCCTCCTCCTGCTTCAGGTGTTTAGGTTCAGGTCCCTTTTGGTGCTTGACGCCAAAGGGGGAGAGATATGAGTTGTGAGAGCTAGGGGGAGTTAGAGAGTTAGTAGAGAGTCAGAGTCATTTTGATGTAATATATGTGCTTGCTACTCTCTGTACTAGCTTGATGTTTTTGGCTCACAAACTCGTCATATACTCTCGTTGCGTATGATTGACTGTGTGTATTATGTTTGCACCTTATATTTTATCACCAGTCTTCTAGCTCTTGTTTCATTAATTTAACATCACTTTTATATGAACAAGAATCTTATGATGTGTATGCGCTCACTCTTATTATTATGGTACACATTCTTTCTGTCAAAGATCACTGAGTATAACTAACCATTCTTTCTATTGACAGAATCTTCAAAACAAACTACTCTCACAAAACTTGTAGGGTTGTCATCAATCACCAAAAAGGGGGAGATTGAAAGCATCTAGGCCCCTGGTTGGTTTTAGTGATTAATGACAACGTAATATTATATGTGACTAACGTGTGTTTTGCAGAGACAAATGGTAAGTTAGGTCGCATGACAGGTAGAAGTACTACAACAGTGAAAACAATCCCGGAGATAAGAACTCGAAGCGACGGCTAAAACGACAGAACAAAAGGTGAAGGTCTACGGAGTCCGAGTGTCAAGGAGATGTGGACACTCGCGATTTAGTTAGGTCTTTTATTCTCTTTTAGCCGTACTATAAAGAGGGGTTGTCGATGAGTAGTTTGACCAAGAGAGTTCTAGTGTAGTGTTGGTGCACAATCACACTCATATACAGTGCTAGGTGTCACTCTAGAACTCACACACAAGTTAGAGCGAAAACCGATTTGAAAATCAGATGAAAAACAAGACTTAGTGTTTCTGGCTTAGGGGCACCGGACTGTCCGGTGTGCACCGGACTGTCCGGTGCACCCTCTGCCAGGTGGGGCCAGGCTGGTCCACGGCAGAGTCTTTTCCCTTCGCAGAAACCCGAGAGCGCAGCGTTCAGAGTTGAATTTTAGTGGTGCACCGGACACCGCACCGGACTGTCCGGTGTGCACCGGACAGTGGACTGTTCACTGTCCGGTGCGCCATGAGTCCAATGGCTCTCTGTCAGAACTAGCCGTTGGAAACGACCGTTGGCGCACCGGTGGCGCACCGTTGGCGCACCGGTGGCGCACCGGACTGTCCGGTGCGCCATCGCGCAGTAAATTGCCTGTAACGGCTAGTTGGTGGGTGAGGGCTATTTATACCCCCTCCACCCACCATATTCAATGTCTTGCACTCCACATTTACTCCAGCACATTGCTAGAGCATTGCAAGCACCAAAAGCCTAGTGAGGAGATTAGAGAATCATAATCCGCGCTTGTTCCTCATTAGCGCTAGTGAGAGCCACCTAGAGCACACACCACTTGCATTAGGCTTCTCTTGGTCAAGCGAAAGTCTACGGCTTGTTACTCTTGGTGATCGGCATCACCTAGACGGCTTGGTGGCGTTGGGAGCTCGGTGATCACCGTGAAGATCTTGTTGGTGACCCGACTCAAGTTTGTAAGTGGTCTCGAGGGATCCACCGCGCCGGAGTGGCAAAGGATCATCTCGTAGTGAGCACTTGGTTCTTGCGAGGACCAAGGGGGAGCGATACCCTTGCGCGGGTGCTCCAACGAGGACTAGTGGAGAGTGCCGACTCTTCGATACCTCGGGAAAAATTGGAGGAGTCTTCTAAACTTTGCTTTACATTCCGCACTTAATTCAAGCACTTTACATTGTGTATTTGTTTAGCAAGTATTTGAAGTATTATCTTAGCTTTGTTACATTTCTAGTATTATATTCTTAGTGCTAGTTGTTGGGGTGAAGTTGGGCTCTTGTTTAGCTCTTGCTTAGGTTTTAATTAGTGTTGATTTTTAGAAAAGCCCAATTCACCCCCCTCTTGGGCATCGTGATCCTTTCACTCGTAAAATCAATAATCAAAAGATCTTTCCATTTCAAAGTCTGACGAAGGTATAACTTTTCAATGGCTATTTTTTGTGCCTTGTCACTATGTCTTCAAAACAATCTTCGAATATCAATATCGAGACCCCCCCCCCTTCTTGTGTTGTTGATGTACTATGATGTATGATGTTATGCTATGCAAATGATGTAATGATGTAATGTTGTGCAAAATGATATTTACCGAAGGTTGACATTTATTTTTCACTGTAAGCCTCCCTTAGGAGCTTCTTCGCCTTTTACTTCAGCGGAATCAGCGTTTATTTTTCGTTGTAAGCCTCCCTTAGGAGCTTCTTCGCCTTTTACTTTCAGCGGAATCAACGCTTATTTTTCGCTGTAAGCCTCCCTTAGGAGCTTCTTCTCCTTTTACTTTCAGCGGAATCAGCGCTTATTTTTCGCTGTAAGCTCTGCATTCCCTTCGGAACGACTTTTGAGTAGAAAACTTACACTGCGTTCCCTTAGGAACGTCTTTTTACTGCTTCGAATAAATTGCACTGCGTCCCTTAGAACAAATTTTTGATAATTCGAAGGTCCTCCGTGCCACCATAAATTCTTATGCTTCGATAACTCAAGCCTATGGAGAAGATATGTTTTCATTATGATAAAAAGCGAAACTGTTACAAGAAATTGAAAAACAATAAAAGACACTTAAACTTTCCATAATTGTTCATTTTTAAAAAGAAAGTAATACTGAATGCGAAAATGCAAAAAGCTGCTGTCGAGGTAGGATATTTGTCAGTAAATGTGCTTCGACTCTGGCACAGTGCTATTTACTGTGCGAGCTTCAGACTCCTCTCTGAAGTCCCGCTGAAGGTGAGTGTGTTGACTCCCTTCTGGCTGCTGACCTCGTTGTGTTGGTGGTGGCGGTGGAGGCTGTTGCCAAGATGCTTGGGGTTGGCTTGCTGAAGCAACAGAAGCTGCAGGGTGATTGCTTACATATTCTGGAATGTAAGGCGAATGGTACGAAGCAGTATGCATGACCTGCTTCGGCTGACTCTGTTGTGCTGCATCTTCTGCTATCTCCTTTTTCTTCTGGATGGTAACATGGCACATCCTGGTGGTATGGCCCTTGTCTTCACCACAGAATAGGCAATAAATTTTTCTTGGCTGATCCCCAAATCTTCCCCCGAAGCCCCTGGCGCCTCTGCCCCTTGGCGCTGGCGGCCGGAAAGAGCTTTGCTGCTGCCCTGAAGCCTGCGAGGAGTATTGTGGCCTTTGCTGTTGACTCCCTCTATCATCAGTTTGAGTAGAATTGTGAATTGACCTGACGTGCCTCGGATGGAATCTGCCTCCGAAGCCCCTGGTCATTTCAGAGAACCTGAATGCTTCCTCCCTTCTTTGGCGAAAGTCATTGTCAACTCGAATATACTCGTCCATCTTCTGGAGCAGCTTCTCCAAAGTTTGGGGAGGCTTCCTGGCAAAGTATTGAGCTGTAGGTCCCGACCGAAGTCCCTTAATCATGGCCTCAATGACAATTTCATTGGGCACTGTTGGTGCCTGTGCCCTCAGACGCAGGAACCTTCGGACATACGCCTGAAGGTACTCTTCGTGGTCCTGGGTGCACTGGAATAAGGCTTGAGCGGTGACTGGCTTCGTCTGAAACCCTTGAAAGCTGGTTATCAACATGTCCTTCAGCTTCTGCCATGAAGTGATTGTTCCTGGCCGAAGAGAAGAGTACCAGGTTTGTGCAACACTCTTGACGGCCATGACGAAGGACTTTGCCATGACTGCAGTATTGCCACCATATGAAGATATGGTTGCTTCATAGCTCATCAAGAATTGCTTCGGGTCTGAATGACTGTCGTACATGGGGAGCTGGGGGGGGCTTGTAAGACTGAGGCCATGGTGTATCCTGCAGTTCTGTTGACAGAGGAGAAGCATCATCAAAAGCAAAATTTCCATGATGGAAATCTTCATACCAGTCGTCCTCGTTGTAGAAGCCTTCCTGATGAAGCTCTCTGCGCGGAGGCCTTCGGTTCTGGTCATCTTGAACAAGATGATGAACTTCTTCCGAAGCTTCGTCTATCTGCCTCTGTAGGTCAGCTAGACGAGCCATCTTTTCCTTCTTTCGTTGAACCTGTTGTTGGAGCATCTCCAAATTTTGGATTTCTTGATCCAAATCATCCTCCTGAGGCGTCGGACCGATGGCCTTCCTCTTCTGGCTTCGGGCTTCCCTAAGAGAAAGGACATCCTGATTGGGATCCAGCGGCTGCAGAGTGGCAGCCCCTGTGGCTGAAGCTTTCTTCGGCGGCATGACGAAGGTGATGCTTGCCGAAGGTGTTCAAAACTCAAGAAATGGACGTGAGTTCACCGGAGGTGGGCGCCAATGTTGGGGACTTGTTCTCAAATGCTAAGAGTTAAGAACAAGGCAACATAAAAAGTGTTAAATGTTAAAGTCCTTCGTCCTTAAAGACATTATGTCCTTTCGGATATAATGAATTCTGGACGAAGGTTACGAAAGAAAGGACCTTCATAAGTTCGATAGATGATGAAGAAGAACACATATATGAAATGCGAATAATAATACATATATTACCATCGACTTATTTCTATTATCAAATCCATAAAAACAAATTATAAATGTACCTTCGGATTGATGAAAAGTAAAGGTACAGACGTGATGCAAAAAGCGAATGCCAAGTCAGCGTGAACAATACGGGAGTACTGTTCATCTATTTATAGGCACGGGACGCAACCCGTGTAAAATTACATTAATGCCCTTTACATTTATCAATAACTCTATAGTAATCCTTCGAGGTCTAATTTGGCTTTTCATCTTTAAGTCGGTTCCCCTTTTCTGCTGTCATGCCGAAGCTTTTCTGCACATAGCTTCGTGATCGTCTTAACCTTCGTCATGATCGCCTTCCATCCCAATCAAGCTTCGTCTTGACCATGCTCTTGTATACCCGTAATCTGATTCCGAAGATACCTGCTCGCATACTTTACTTGGAAAACATTGTCAAATCATGTTTTTGAGGACCTTCGGAAGCCGAAGGCCCCCCAACAGACTGCATAACATGTTTTAACTTTTGAAGGTGCCACTAGGACCGCAGCTGCTCCTGCACCGAAGGCTCCCCAAGAACCATCGCAAAACACTGTCCAAGCTTCGACATCTTTGCTTGTCCCCTCTTCGTGAGCCCCTGGCGTCCAATCAGCGATGAAATCTGCTAGCGCTTGGGATTGAATTGAAGATCTGTGCACGTAGTAAATAGTGAATTCATTAAGCTTCGCGGCCCACTTTCCAATCCTTCCAGTAGCTTCTCTATTCCTCATGATATCCTTCAGGGGCTGTGATGAAGGAACAATTATGTGATATGCTTGAAAATAATGCCGAAGCTTCCTGGACGCCATTAACACAGCATACAACACCTTCTCCAATTATGTATAGTTTTTCTTTGATAAACTCAAAACTTTGGAGACAAAGTATACTGGGACTTACTTTTTAGCTTGTCCTTCAAGCTTCTCTTGTACAAGCGCCGCACTCACTGCAGAGTACGAAGCTGCCACATACAATAGCAATGGAGCCCCTAGCACGGGTGGAGTTAATGTTGTTAAATCAATCAGGTATTGCTTCAGCTCTTCGAAAACTTTCTGTTGAGTTGGGCCCCATTGAAAAACTTTAGCTGACTTTAGTATTTCAAAGAATGGTAAATTTCTTTCTGCTGATCTAGATATAAATCGATTCAAAGATGCCAGTCTTCCTGTCAGCCGTTGGGCCCCCTTCTTTGTGCTTGGCGGCTCCATTCCAAGGATAGCTTCGATCTTGCTTGGGTTGGCTTCGATCCCCTTCGTTGAAACTAGACAGCCAAGGAACTTGCCGTTCTTCACTCCGAAGACACATTTTTCTAGATTTAATTTCAGGCCAGCTTGCCTAAAATTAGCAAATGTTTCCTGCAAATCAGTAATGTGGTTTTTTGCTTCATGCTCTTCACTATGATATCATCAACATATGTTAGTACATTTATGCCTATCTAAGAATGAAGAACCTTGGCTGTCATCCTGCTGAAGCTTCCTCCAGCATTCTTGAGCCCCTTAGGCATCCGAAGATAACAATATGTACCACTGGGGGTTATGAAGCTGGTCTTTGGCTCATCTTCCTTCTTCATCTAGATTTGGTGGTAGCCTGAATAACAATCTAGTAGACTCATGAGCTCTAACGAAGCTGCTGCATCTACTAGAGAATCTATTCTTGGTAATGGGAACTCATCCTTTGGACAAGCCTTGTTCAGATCAGTAAAATCAATGCACATTCTCCATTTACCATTGGCCTTCTTCACCATAACTGTGTTGGCTAGCCATTCTGGGTATTTTACTTCTCTGGTGACACCAGCACTGAGAAGTCTTTTTACTTCGTTCCGAGCACCTTCGGCTTTATCATCAGACATTTTCCGAAGCTTTTGCTTCCTGGGTCTGAAGGATGGATCGACATTGAGTGAATGTTCAATGACGTCCATGTTGACACCACAGAGATCGTTGGCTGACCATGCAAAAACATCTTTGTTGTTGAATAAAAACCTTATCAAGGTTTTCTCCTGCTCTTCAAATAATTGGGACCCCAGCAATACCTTCTGCTCTGCTATGTCTTCACATAGAAGCATGGGCTTCGGCTGATCAGCCGAAGCAGCCTTCTCTCTTCTATACTTATACTGTGCACAAGCTTCAGCTCCATCTATATTGTGGATTGCTTTTGAGTCTGTCCAATTTCCTTTAGCCTTTCTGGCAGCTTCCTGACTTCCATGAATAGCAATAGGCCCTTGATCCGAAGGTACCTTCATGCATAGATATGTTGGATGAAGAATTGCTTCGAATGCGTTGAGTGTTCCACGACCAATGATTGCATTGTAGGGGTATTCCATGTCAACAATATCAAACACAACCTGTTCAATTCTTGTATTGTGGACAAATCTGAAGGTCACTGACATCGTGATCTTGCTAAGTGCTACAATCTGCCTTCCTCCAAAACCACAAAGAGGGTGTGTAGCATCATGGATCTTATCCTCTGTCTCTTACATCTGTCTGAAGGCCTTAGCAAATATGATATCCACTGCACTACATGTATCAACCAGAACATTGTGGACTAGAAATCCCTTGATGACACAAGATATGACCATAGCATCATTGTGAGGGTAATCCTTGAGCTGAAGGTCCTCTTGGGATAAGGTAATTGGGATGTGGGACCGTTTTGACTTGATGAAGGGTCCCTGCACCCCCAACATGTTGTACCCTTCTCTGGGCCTCCTTCTTCTGCTTCTTGTTGGCCGGCTCTAAGCATGAACCGCCTGTTATCGGGAGCACTAGCTTCGTAGCCGAAGCAGCTTCAGCTTGATTGTTGAACGAAGCCATCAGCTCAAAAAGTGGAAGTGAGTTCATCGGAGGTGGGCGCCAATGTTGGGACTTGTTCTCAAATGCTAAGAGTCAAGAACAAGGCAACACAGAGTATTAAATGTTAATGCCCTTCGTCCTTCGAAGCATTATTCCCCTTAGGATATAACGATCTTCGGACGAAGGTTATGAAGGACATACCTTCGTAATCAAAGTTATAAGATAATGAAAGATGAAATATATGAAACATGAAACATGAAAGATAATATAAACAAGCACATAATATCATCCATATATTTCATCATACGAACTTGAATATTAAAAATACAATATTTAATTACATTTATACCTTCGGTCTGATAGACGGCAAGAATCTGAGTATTGCGTGCGAGCGATTACAAGATAGCGTCCACAGTACGGGGGTACTGTTCATCTATTTATAGGCACAGGGCACAGCCTGTGAGATATTACATTCATGCCCTTTACAAAAGATTATGATTATGACACAGACTCTCATGGATCAATCGGTCATTTCATCTTTAAGTCGGTGCAATCCTTTGTCTTGAGACATGCCACTATGCCGAAGCTTTATGGATGATAGCTTCGGCACTGCTTTTGAGAGGATCTGCCGAAGGCGTTTCTTCTTACAGGATCTTCGGCGACGAAGCATACCCCCAACACATATCAAACGTATTTTTAGTAGAGTCGCTTGGTTACAACCTCCTGTCTGTAAGTTAATTGTACCACATGGGCTACAATTGTTTGTTTACAAATGTTGATGTTTCTGTCTTTAGAAGGAGTGATGGTTCATTAGCATTTAAGGGTGTATTAGACGACAAACTCTACTTAGTTGGTTTTTCGAAAGAGGAGGCCGATCTAGATGCATGCTTAATAGCTAAGACTAGTATGGGCTGGCTGTGGCATCGTCGTCTAGCACATGTTGGGATGAAGAACCTTCATAAACTTTTAAAGGGAGAACATGTGTTAGGACTAACCAATGTATGTTTCGAAAAAGATAGACCATGTGCAGCTTGTCAGGCAGGGAAACAGGTGGGAAGCACTCATCACAGCAAGAATGTGATGACAACATCAAGACCACTGGAGCTTCTCCACATGGACCTCTTCGGACCCGTTGCCTATCTTAGCATCGGGGGAAGTAAGTATGGTTTAGTAATTGTTGATGATTTTTCCCACTTCACTTGGGTATTCTTTTTGCATGATAAATCAGAAACCCAAGGGACCCTAAAGCGCTTTCTAAGGAGGGCTCAAAACGAATTTGAGCTCAAGGTGAAAAAGATAAGAAGCGACAACGGGTCCGAGTTCAAGAATTTGCAAGTGGAGGAGTATCTTGAGGAGGAAGGTGTCAAGCATGAGTTCTCCGCTCCCTACACACCACAGCAAAACGGTGTGGTAGAGAGGAAGAACAGGACGCTTATCGACATGGCGAGGACAATGCTTGGAGAATTCAAGACGCCCGAGCGGTTTTGGTCGGAAGCTATGAGCACAGCTTGACATGCCATAAACCGGCTCTATCTGCATCGCCTTCTCAAGAAGACCTCCTACGAACTCCTTACCGGTAACAAACCCAATGTCTCTTATTTTCGTGTATTTGGGAGCAAATGCTACATTTTGGTGAAGAAAGGTAGACATTCCAAATTTGCTCCCAAAGATGTAGAAGGGTTTTTATTAGGATATGACTCAAATACAAAGGCATATAGGGTCTTCAACAAATCATCGGGTTTGGTTGAAGTCTCTAGTGATGTTGTATTTGATGAGACTAATGGCTCTCCAAGAGAGCAAGTTGATCTTGATTACATAGATGAATATGATGTTCCAATGGCCGCAATACGCACCATGGCGATTGGAGATGTGCGACCACAAGAACAACACGAGCAAGATCAACCTTCTTCCTCAACGATGGTGCATCCCCCAACTCAAGATGATGAACAGGTTCCTCAAGAAGAGGCGTGTGATCAAGGGGGAGCACAAGAAGAACAAGTTATGGAGGAAGAAGCACCACTAGCCCCTCCAACTCAAGTTCGAGCGACGATCCAAAGAAATCACCCCGTTGATCAAATTCTGGGTGACATAAGCAAGGGAGTAACAACTCGCTCAAGATTAGCTAATATTTGTGAGCATTACTCGTTTGTCTCTTCTATTGAGCCTTTCAGGGTAGAAGAGGCCTTGCAAGATCCGGACTGGGTGTTGGCCATGCAGGAAGAGCTCAACAACTTCAAGATAAATGAAGTTTGGAGCCTGGTGCCACGTCCAAAGCAAAATGTAGTGGGAACCAAGTGGGTGTTCTGCAACAAACAAGACGAGCACAGGGTGGTGACAAGAAACAAGGCTCGACTTGTGGCAAAAGGTTATGCCCAAGTCACAGGTTTGGATTTCAAGGAGACTTTTGCCCCTGTGGCTAGGCTAGAGTCTATTAGAATATTATTAACCTATGTCGCTCACCACTCTTTCAGGTTGTTTCAAATGGATGTGAAGAGCGCTTTCCTCAACGGGCCAATAAAGGAGGAGGTGTGCGTGGAACAACCCCCTGACTTTGAGGATGACATCAGGGTGATGACTCAAAAGTTTGAGATGTCGATGATGGGCGAGTTGAACTACTTCCTTGGGTTCTAAGTGAAGCAACTCAAGGACGGCACGTTCATCTCCCAAACGAAGTACACTCAAGATCTTCTTAAGCGGTTTGGGATGAAGGATGCCAAGCCCGCGAAGACACCGATGGGAACCGACGGGCATGTCGACCTTAACAAAGGAGATAAGTCCGTTGATCAAAAGGCATACCTGTCTATGATCGGGTCATTACTTTATTTATGTGCTAGTAGACCGGATATTATGCTTAGCGTATGCATGTGTGCTAGATATCAATCCGGCCCAAGGGAATGTCACCTTGTGGTCGTTAAGCAAATTCTTAGATATTTAGTTTCTACGCCTTGCTTCGGGATCTGGTATTCAAAGGGGTCTACCTTTGACTTGATTGGATATTCAGACTCCGATTATGCTGGATGCAAGGTTGATAGGAAGAGTACATCAGGGACGTGCCAATTCCTAGGAAGGTCCCTCGTGTCTTGGAGTTCAAAGAAACAAACCTCCGTTGCCCTATCCACCGCTGAGGCCAAGTATGTTGACGCAGGACAGTGTTGCGCGCAACTACTTTGGATGAGGCAAACCCTCCGGGACTTTGGCTACAATCTGAGCAAAGTCCCACTCCTATGTGACAATGAGAGTGCAATCCGCATGGCGGATAATCCTGTTGAACACAGCCACACTAAGCACATAGACATCCGGCATCACTTTCTGAGAGACCACCAGCAAAAGGGAGATATCGAGGTGTTCCATATTAGCACCGAGAACCAACTAGCCGATATCTTTACCAAGCCATTAGATGAGAAAACCTTTTGCAGGCTGCGTAGTGAGCTCAATGTCTTAGATTCACGTAACTTGGATTGATCTATAGCATACATGTGTTTTATGCCTTTGATCATGTTACTTATACATTTATGCCATTTGTTGCTTATTTATGGTGCTCAAGTTGTGCAAGGGATCCCCGGACCTCACAAGTCCATGTGTGAATGATGCACATATTTAGGGGGAGATGTGCTACAACTTGACCCTTTGAGACTAACCTTTGTGTTTGAGTATACTTGATGTAGTCTCAGAGGTGCATTGAAAGGGAAAGGTGAACTTGGACCATGCAAAGACTTCCACTGCACTCCGGTATTAGTGTACTCACCTCCAAGTTCATTCTTACGCTCTTATTGCCTTTTTGCTCTTAATTGACATTTTTGGTGAGGCAATGGGGTTAAAGGGCCAAAAATGATCCTATTTTGGTGCTTAATGGCAAAGGGGGAGAAATTAAGGCCAAAGCAAATGGATCAGCTACCACTTGTGAATTTTGAAAACAATAGAGTTAGAACTTTTTATTTGTCCAAAATACTCTTATTGCAAAAATTTGGTCTCTTGTGGGGAGAATTTATGATTATGGAAAAAATGGGGAGTTTTTGGATCTTGATCAATTTCACTCTTGGAATATCTCTTTTTATGCCCAAACAAGTGAGTTTGACTTAGAGATAGGAAAATGAATTTGATTTGCAAAAACAAACCAAGTGGTGGCAAAGAATGATCCAAATATGCCAAATTAGAGTCAAAAACAATTTGGTCCTTATTTGCATCGATGTTGCACTTATTTTTTGTTGCTTTTTGATGTGTTGGCATAAATCACCAAAAAGGGGGAGATTGAAAGGGAAATGTGCCCTTGGGCCATTTATATAATGTTTTGGTGATTAAGTGTCCAACACATATTAAGTGAGTTGATTATGTGCCAAACAAGCAAGAAGTGCAAATCATGTAACAAGGTACGTTTCTAGACTTAGTACATTGTTTTGAGATACCCAAGCTTACAAGAAACATTCTAAGACTCCAAGACTCCAACTTCACGCATTCGATTCGTTGAGATAGTGACTTGAGCTCCATTTGAGTTGTGAACTCCGTGTGTTGTGTTTTGAGCTCAAGTTGTGACTTGTGTGCGTGATTGTGCTATGGATTTGAGTCTTGTGTGTGTTGCTCTCCCCTCCCTTAGTTATGTGCTTCTTTTATGATCATCATTGTAAGGGCGAGAGGCTCCAAGTTGTGGAGATTCCTTGCAAACGGGAGAAAGACTAAGAAAGAAAGCCGTGGTATTCAAATTGATCATTGGATCACTTGAAAGGGGTTGAGTGCAACCCTCGTCCATTGGGACGCCACAACGTGGATGTAGGCAAGTCTTACTTGGCCGAACCACGGGATAAAAATCGCGTGTCTCTTGTGTGCTTTCTCTTTGATTGTCTGTGTTCACAAGAGCTCGTTTCAAGACACTTAGTCGTTCTAACTTTAATAACTAAGTTTTGTGGCTATTAGTGTTGAATTTTACAGGATCACCTATTCACCCCCTCTAGGTGCTCTCAATCACTACATAAGGACATGACTTACAACTAATGAGGTAACATCTACAGTTATGTGGTGTAAGTCATAAGGCTCAAGATCAAGCTCGAGAAATGAACAAGGGAGTTGGAGCTCAGATATGTCAATCTAGATCAAGTCAAGTTGACTTAATGGTTTAGAGTCCAACATCGACCTCAAACATGCCAAATTGGGTAAAACGGTGAAAAGGGTTAAGTATGTAAGGTTTGAGTGTTCAACCATGTTGCATACACCTCTTACTACAAGTTTGGTGCTTTGGTTTGCTCTCTAACTCTTTCTGTAGAGAAAGTACCATTTTGAGCTCTGATGGAGGAGAAACAGAAAAGCTAGGAGAAGAATAAGAAAGATGTAAGTTTCTAGGACTAAATCAATTGGATTATACTCTAAATGTGTTTGTTTAAGTCTCAGGAAAATCCTCCCAAAAGTTGAAGTCAAACAGAGAAAGAACGGAGGAAAAATCACTTAGTGTGCTGTTGGCTGGTGCACATGACAGTGAATAGTAGTTGTCCGGTGCACAGGACAGTGAATAGTAACATGTCCGGTGCACCAACGACTAGCTGTTCTAGAGAAAGAAACTGTCAATCAGATCCGTTACTGTTCACTGTCCGGTGCGCCACCGGACAGTCCGGTGCACCCGCAACCAGGGAAGGCTGGGAGCTTCCAAATGAAGCTCCAATGGCTCCTAGGCCCTTTGGGGCTATAAAAGGGACCCATAGGCGCCTCAAACAAGTATACAAGAGCAGCCAACAAGTGCATACATCATGTGGATCAATTCTCTCTCCCCTCTTGTGTATCTCTCTAGTTTGTGTAGAGGCGAAGATATAAGCCTTTAGAGAGAGGGGAAGTGCTGCTGAGAGCTAGAGCAAAATCTTGAGCACATTGTCACTCTGCCGGAGTGCTATCGAGAAGATTATAAGCAGCCACAACATAGTTGTAACTGACATCAACATAGTGGAAGGCTCTATCTGTCGCACTGACAGATCTGAGCAAACGGAGGAAGGAGTTGAAATAGACTCCAAGCCAAGGTGTTGCTAACTCCAACGAGGACTAGGGAAGCATTTCAGGCTTGGCCGAATCTCGGGATAAATCCCTGTGTCTGTGTGCTTTGCTCTGTGGTGTGTGTTGTTTCTCTGTCTTATTTGTTGTTGAAAGGGAAATAGGCTTACACCTTTTCCTAATTGATTTTGGTGGTTGAATTTCCCAACACAAATAATTGGACTAACTAGTTTGCTCTAGATTATAAGTTTTACAGGTGCCAAAGGTTCACAACAAACCAATAAAAAGACCAAGAAAGGGTTGAAATAAAAAGAGCAAAAGACAACCGAAGTGTGCCCTGGTCTGGCGCACCGGACTGTCCGGTGTGCCACCGGACAGTGTCCGGTGCACCAGGGAACCCGACTCCGAACTTGCCACCTTCGGGAATTCTGGAAGCCGCTTCGCTATAATTCACTGGACTGTCCGGTGTAACACCAGACTGTCCGGTGTGCCAGCAGAGCAACGACTACTTCGCGCCAACGGTCGTCTGCGGAGAGCAGTTAATGCGCTACAGTGCGTGTAGAAGTCAGAGCAGAGCCAGAAGGCGCACCGAATTGTCCGGTGGCCCAGATGTCAGAAGCTCCAACGGTCAGATTCCAACGGCCGGGTGACGTGGCTGGTGCACCGGACAGTGTCCGGTGACGCACCGGACTGTCCGGTGCGCCATGCGACAGAAGCCCTCACCAACGGTTCTTTTGGTGGTTGGGGCTATAAATACCCCCCAACCACCACACTTCAATGCATCCAAGTTTTCAGCCTTCACACCTCATACAAGAGTTATAGCATTCAATACAAGACACAACCAAAGAGATCAAATCCTCTCTCAAGTCCAAAGACAATTCCAATCAAATAGTGATTAGTGAGAGAGAGATACTTGTGTTCATTTGAGCTCTTGCGCTTGGATTGCTTTTCTTCTTCATTCTTTCTTGATTCCAACTCAATTGTAACCAAGGCAAGAGACACCAGTTGTGTGGTGGTCCTTGTAGGGACTTAGTGTCCCGTTTGATTGAGAAGAGAAGCTCACTCGGTCTAAGTGACCGTTTGAGAGAGGGAAAGGGTTGAAAGAGACTCGATCTTTGTGACCACCTCAACGGGGAGTAGGTTTGCAAGAACCGAACCTCGGTAAAACAAATCACCGTGTCATCCGCCTTATTTGCTTGTGATTTGTTTTCGCCCTCTCTTTCGGACTCGTTTATATTTCTAATGCTAACTCTGGCTTGTAGTTGTGCTTAAAGTTTGTAAATTTCAGATTCGCCCTATTCACCCCCCCTCTAGGCGACTTTCAATTGGTATCAGAGCCCGGTACTTCATTAGAGCTTAACCGCTCGAAGTGATGTCGGGAGCATCCGCTAAGAGGGAGATCGGGACCGGCGACAAGTCCGCAAGCTCGGGGAGAACGCACTCAAGGGAGTCTGCCCACAAGCACAAGGAGGAATCCTCTTCCTCCATCAAGTCCCAACGAAAGGGTGACAAGAATAAGAAGATGAATAAGGTGGTCTACTACGAGACCGACTCTTCGTCACCCTCTACCTCCGGCTCGGAATCGGCATCCGCAACTTCTAAGTGCCATGAGCGCAAGAAGTATAGTAAGATGCCCCTTCGCTATCCTCGTATTTCAAAACGCACTCCATTACTTTCCGTTCCATTAAGCAAACCACCTATGCTTGAAGGTGAAGATTATTCTATGTGGAGTGATAAAATGAGGCATCACGTAACCTCACTCCACAAAAGCATATGGGATATTGTTGAGTATGGAGCGCAGGTACCAAAGAAGGGAGACAAGGATTACGACTCGGAGGAGGTCGAACAAATTCAACATTTCAACTCCCAAGCCACTACTATACTCCTCGCCTCTCTATGTCGAGAGGAGTATAATAAGGTGCAAGGGTTGAAAAGCGCAAAGGAAATTTGGGACGTGCTCAAGACCGCGCACGAAGGAGATGAGGTGACCAAGATCACCAAGCAGGAGACGATCGAGGGGGAGCTCGGTCGCTTCATGCTTCACCAAGGGGAGGAGCCACAAGCGATGTACAACCGGTTCAATACCTTGGTGAACCAAGTGCGCAACCTCGGGAGCACCAAATGGGATGACCATGAAATGGTCAAGGTTATTCTTAGATCACTCGTTTTCCTTAACCATACGCAAGTTCAATTAATTCGTGGTGATCCTAGATACACACTAATGTCTCCCGAGGAAGTGATAGGAAAATTTGTGAGCTTTGAATTGATGATCAAAGGCTCCAAGAAAATCATCGAGCAAGGCGCCACCTCAACACCCGAGGTGCAACCTGTCGCATTCAAGGCGACGGAAGAAGAAAAGAAGGATTCTACACCAAGTAGGATCCCCATCGACGCCTCCAAGCTCGACAATGAGGAGATGACGCTCATCATCAAGAGCTTCCGCCAAATCCTCAAGCAAAGGAGGGGGAAGGACTACAAGCCCCGCTCCAAGAAAGTTTGCTACAAGTGTGGTAAGCACGATCATTTTATTGCAAAATGTCCATTATCAAGTGATAGTGACAGGGGCGACGACAAGAAGGGAAAGAGAAGAGAAAAGAAGAGGTACTACAAGAAGAAGGGCGACGATGCCCATGTTTGCCGGGAGTGGGACTCCGACGAGAGCTCCACCGACTCCTCCTCCGACAAAGACGCCGCAAACATCGCCGTCACCAAGGGCCTTCTCTTCCCCAACGTCGGCCACAAGTGCCTCATGGCAAAGGACAGCAAGAAGAAGAAGGTAAAATCAAGATCCTCCACTAAGTATGCAACCTCTAGTGATGAGGATAATTCTAGTGATGATGAAGATAACTTGCTCACCCTTTTTGCCAACTTAAACATGTAACAAAAGGAAAAATTAAATGAATTGATTAGTGCTATTTATGAGAAGGATGAACTCTTGGATAGCCAAGAGGACTTCCTAATTAAAGAAAATAAGAAGCATGTTAAAACTAAAAATGCTTATGCTCTAGAGGTAGAAAAATGTGAAAAATTAACTAGTGAGCTAAGCACTTGCCATGACACTATTTCTAGCCTTAGAAATGAAAATGCCAAATTAATTGCTAAGGTTGAGAAATCAAATGTCGGTGATGATTCAATTGCTAGTCTTAGAAATGATAATGCTAGTTTAATTGCTAAGATTGACAAATTGAATGCATCCCTCTCTAGTCTTAAAATTGAGAATGAAAAATTAATTGCTAAGGCTAAAGATTTAAATGCTTGCAATGCTTCTATTTCCAATCTTAGAGATGAGAATGCTATTTTACATGCTAATATTATTGAATTAAATACTTGCAAACCCTCTACATCTATCGTTGAGCATATTACTATTTGCACTAGATGTAGAGATATAAATGTTGATGCTATTCATGATCACATAGCTTTAATTAAACAACAAAATGATCACATAGCTCAACTTACTGCCAAAATCAATGGGCATGACTTAGAAAATGAAAATTTTAAATATGCTAGAAGCATGCTCTATAGTGGGAGACGTCCTGGCATTAAGGATGGCATTGGCTTCCAACAGGGAGACAATGTCAAACTTAATGCCCCTCCTAAAAGATTATCTAACTTTGTTAAGGGCAAGGCTCCCATGCCTCAGGATAATGAGGGTTATGTTTTGTACCCTACCGGTTATCCCGAGCACAAAATTAGGAGAATTCACTCTAGGAAGTCTCACTCTGGCTCTAATCATGCTTTTATGTATAAGAGTGAGGCATCTAGTTCTAGGCAATCAACCCGTGCTAAATTGCCTAAGAAGAAAACTCCTATTGCATCAAATGATCATAACATTTCATTCAAGACTTTTGATGCATCTTATGTGCTAACTAACAAATCAGGCAAAGTAGTTGCCAAATATGTTGGGGGCAAACACAAGTGGTCAAAGACTTGTGTTTGGGTACCCAAGGTGCTTGTTTCTAATGTGAAAGGACCCAAGACCGTTTGGGTACCTAAGAACAAGGCCTAAATTTGTTTTTTAGGTTTATGCATCCGGGGGCTCAAGTTGGATCATCGATAGCGGGTGCACAAACCACATGACAGAGGAGAAGAAGATGTTCTCCTCCTACGAGAAAAATCATGATCCCCAACGAGCTATCACATTTGGGGACGGAAATCAAGGTTTGGTCAAAGGATTGGGTAAAATTGCTATATCTCCTGACCACTCTATTTCCAATATTTTTCTTGTAGATTCTTTAGATTACAATTTGCTTTCTGTTTCTCAATTATGCAAGATGGGCTACAACTGTCTTTTTATGGATATAGGTGTTACTGTCTTTAGAAGAAGTGATGATTCAGTGACATTTAAGGGAGTGTTAGAGGGTCAGCTATACTTAGTAGATTTTGATAGAGTTGAACTCGACACTTGCTTAATTGCTAAGACTAACATGGGTTGGCTCTGGCACCGCCGACTAGCTCATGTTGGGATGAAGAATCTTCATAAGCTTCTAAAGGGAGAGCACATTTTGGGACTAACCAATGTTCATTTTGAGAAAGACAGGGTTTGTAGCGCATGTCAAGCAGGGAAGCAAGTTGGTGTTCATCATCCACATAAGAACATCATGACGACCAACAGGCCGCTTGAGCTACTCCACATGGACCTATTCGGCCCGATCGCTTATATAAGCATCGGCGGGAGTAAGTATTGTCTTGTTATTGTGGATGATTATTCTCGCTTCACTTGGGTGTTCTTTTTGTAGGAAAAATCACAAACCCAAGAGTCATTGAAGGGATTCTTGAGACGTGCTCAAAATGAGTTCGGCTTAAGGATCAAAAAGATTAGAAGCGACAACGGGACGAAGTTTAAGAACTCACAAATAGAAGGCTTTCTTGAGGAGGAGGGCATCAAGCATGAGTTCTCTTCTCCCTACACACCACAACAAAATGGTGTAGTGGAGAGGAAGAATAGAACTCTATTGGACATGGCAAGGACCATGCTTGATGAGTACAAGACTTCGGATCGGTTTTGGGCCGAGGCGGTTAACACCGCTTGCTACGCCATCAACCGGTTATATCTTCACCGAATCCTCAAGAAGACATCTTATGAACTCCTAACCGGTAAAAAGCCCAATGTTTCATATTTTAGAGTCTTTGGTAGCAAATGCTTTATTCTTGTTAAAAGAGGTAGAAAATCTAAATTTGCTCCTAAGGCTGTAGAAGGCTTTTTACTTGGTTATGATTCAAACACAAGGGCATATAGAGTCTTTAACAAGTCCACTGGACTAGTTGAAGTTTCTTGTGAGATTGTGTTTGATGAGACTAACGGCTCTCAAGTAGAGCAAGTTGATCTTGATGAGCTAGATGATGAAGAGGCTCCATGCGTCGCGCTAAGGAACATGTCCATTGAGGATGTGTGTCCTAAGGAATCCGAAGAGCCTCCACATGCACAAGATCAACCATCTTCCTCAATGCAAGCATTCCACCAACTCAAGATGAGGATCAAGCTGAATATGATGATGATGGAGATCAAGAGGAGCCACCTCAAGAGGAGGACAATGATCAAGGGGGAGATGCAAGTGATCAAGACAATGAAGATGACGAGGGTCCAAAACTGCCACACCCAAGAGTCCACCAAGCAATCCAACAAGATCACCCCGTGAACACCATCCTCGGCGATATTCATAAGGGGGTAACCACTCGATCTCGTGTTGCTCATTTTTGTGAACATTACTCTTTTGTTTCCTCTATTGAGCCACACAGGGTAGAGGAAGCACTTCAAGATTCGGATTGGATGCTGGCGATGTAAGAGGAGCTCAACAACTTCACAAGGAATAAGGTATGGCATTTAGTTCCATGTCCTAACCAAAATGTTGTAGGAACCAAGTGGGTCTTCCGCAACAAGCAAGACGAGCATGGTGTGGTGACAAGAACAAAGCCCGACTTGTGGCCAAGGGATATTCACAAGTCGAAGGTTTGGATTTCGGTGAAACCTATGCACCCGTAGCTAGGCTTGAGTCAATTCGTATATTACTTGCCTATGCTACTTACCATGGATTCAAGCTTTATCAAATGGATGTGAAAAGTGCCTTCCTCAATGGATCAATCAAGGAAGAGGTCTATGTTGAGCAACCTCCCGGCTTTGAAGATAGTGAGTACCCTAACCATGTCTACAAACTCTCTAAGGCGCTTTATGGGCTCAAGCAAGCCCCAAGAGCATGGTATGAATGCCTAAGAGATTTTATTGTAGCTAATGGCTTCAAAGTCGGAAAAGCCGATCCTACTCTCTTTACTAAAACACTTGCAAATGATTTGTTTGTATGCCAAATTTATGTTGATGATATCATATTTGGGTCTACTAACGAATCTACATGTGAAGAGTTTAGTAGGATCATGACTCAAAAATTCGAGATGTCTATGATGGGGGAGTTGAAGTACTTTCTAGGATTTCAAGTCAAGCAACTCCAAGAGGGCACCTTCATTAGCCAAACAAAGTACATTCAAGATATACTCACCAAGTTTGGGATGAAGGATGCCAAGCCCATCAAGACACCCATGGGAACTAATGGGCATCTTGACCTCGACACGGGAGGTAAATCAGTAGATCAAAAGGTATACCAGTCGATGATAGGTTCTTTACTCTATTTATGTGCTTCACGACCGGATATTATGCTTTCCGTATGCATGTGTGCAAGATTCCAAGCCTATCCTAAGGAAGTTCACCTTAGGGTCGTAAAACGAATCTTGAGATATTTAGTTTATACTCCTAAGTTTGGCCTTTGGTACCCCAGGGGATCCACTTTTGATTTAATTGGTTATTCCGATGCCGATTGGGCAGGGTGTAAAATTAATAGAAAGAGCACATCAGGGACTTGCCAGTTCTCGGGAAGATCTCTGGTGTCTTGGGCTTCAAAGAAGCAAAATTCTGTGGCTCTTTCTACGGCCGAAGCCGAGTATATTGTCGTAGGCCATTGTTGCGCGCAATTGCTTTGGATGAGGCAAACCCTTAGGGACTATGGTTACAAATTAACCAAAGTTCCTCTTCTATGTGGTAATGAGAGTGCAATCCGCATGGCGGATAATCCCGTTGAGCATAGCCGCACTAAACACATAGCCATTCGGTATCACTTTTTGAGGGATCACCAACAAAAGGGGGATATCGAGATTGCATATGTTAACACCAAAGAACAATTAGCCGATATCTTTACCAAGCCAGTAGATGAGCAAACATTTACCAAACTTAGGCATGAGCTAAATATTATTGATTCTAGGAATTTTGATTGAGGTTTTGCACACATAGCTCATTTATATACCTTTGATTATATCTCTTTCATGTGCTATGACTAATGTGGTTTCAAGTACATTTTATACCAAGTCATAGATTGAAAGGGAAAAGGAGTCTTCGGCGAAGAAAAGGCTTCCACTCCACTCCATTGAATTATTCATCCTTCGTCGTCGCTCCGTACCGCTCTCCAATTTGGTATAATCTTCACTCATTTATTATTTGCCAAAGGGAGAGAAAGTAAAAAGGGCTTATATTCCACTCACAAGTATCCGTTTTTTGCGATTCATGCCAAAGGGGGAGAAAGTATTAGCCCAAAGCAAAAGGACCGCACCACCACCAATTTCAAAAATTTAGTCTTTCAACTTGTATTTAAGAAGTGTTTTTCAAATTGGTATCTTATTTGTGATATAATTTCAATTGGTATACCCTCTTCAAAATTAATATCTAAAACCCTCTTGAACACTAAGAGGAGGATTTCATTAAGGGGGAGTTTTGTTTAGTCAAAGGAAAAACATTTGAAACAGGGGGAGAAAATTTCAAATCTTGAAAATGCTTCTCAAAATCCTATTCATTTACCTTTGACTATTTGCAAAAAGACTTTGAAAAGAATCTCCAAAAGAGTTTGCAAAAACAAAACATGTGGTGCAAGCGTGGTCCAAAATTTTAAATTAGAAGAACGCTATCCATGCATATCTAGTAGAAATAATTATTGGTTTCATTCCAAGCAATCTTGGCACTTACATTATGCAAACTAGTTCAATTATGCACTTATACATTTGCTTTGGTTTGTGTTGGCATCAATCACCAAAAAGGAGGAGATTGAAAGGGAAATAGGCTTACACCTTTTCCTAATTGATTTTGGTGGTTGAATTGCCCAACACAAATAATTGGACTAACTAGTTTGCTCTAGATTATAAGTTTTACAGGTGCCAAAGGTTCACAACAAACCAATAAAAAGACCAAGAAAGGGTTCAAATAAAAAGAGCAAAAGACAATCGAAGTGTGCCCTGGTCTGGCGCACTGGACTGTCCGGTGTGCCACCAGACAGTGTCCGGTGCACCAGGGAACCCGACTCCAAACTTGCCACCTTCGGGAATTCTCGAAGCCGCTCCGCTATAATTCACCGGACTGTCCGGTGTGCCAGCGGAGCAACGGCTACTTCGCGCCAACGGTCATCTGCAGAGAGCAGTTAATGCGCTACAGTGCGCGCAGAAGTCAGAGCAGAGCCAGAAGGCGCACCGGACAGTCTACAAGACCTGTCCGGTGCACCACCGGACTGTCCGGTGGCCCAGATGTCAGAAGCTCCAATGGTCAGATTCCAACGGCTGGGTGACGTGGCTGGCGCACCGGACAGTGTCCGGTGGCGCACCGGACTGTCCGGTGCGCCATGCGACAGAAGCCCTCACCAACGGTTCTTTTGGTGGTTGGGGCTATAAATACCCCCCAACCACCACACTTCAATGCATCCAAGTTTTCAGCCTTCACACCTCATACAAGAGCTATAACATTCAATACAAGACACAACCAAAGAGATCAAATCCTCTCCCAAGTCCAAAGACAATTCCAATCAAATAGTGATTAGTGAGAGAGAGATACTTGTGTTCATTTGAGCTCTTGCGCTTGGATTGCTTTTCTTCTTCATTCTTTCTTGATTCCAACTCAATTGTAACCAAGGCAAGAGACACCAATTGTGTGGCGGTCCTTGTAGGGACTTAGTGTCCCGTTTGATTGAGAAGAGAAGCTCACTCGGTCTAAGTGACCGTTTGAGAGAGGGAAAGGGTTGAAAGAGACCCGGTCTTTGTGACCACCTCAACGGGGAGTAGGTTTGCAAGAACCGAACCTCGGTAAAACAAATCACCGTGTCATCCGCCTTATTTGCTTGTGATTTGTTTTCGCCCTCTCTTTCGGACTCATTTATATTTCTAACGCTAACCCCGGCTTGTAGTTGTGCTTAAAGTTTGTAAATTTCAGATTCGCCCTATTCACCCCCCCTCTAGGCGACTTTCAGTTGTTTATACTTGCACTTCTATATTTATATGTGGTACAAGTTGTCTTCGAAGTGCATGGTATTTTAAGACAGGAACTTTAATTCCGCTGCAACCTACTCGAAGGGTCTTTCATTCCACTGCGATCCAGCCTTCGAGTAGAGTAAGAATTTCTAGTTTTAAAGTGATATTTATTATCCACCTATTCACCCCCCCCTCTAGGCGACATCCAGATCTTGTTCCCAGGCATAGGGAACTTTCAATTGGTATCAGAGCTAGGCCTCTCCAGTGTGGGCTTAGCCGTCCGGAGATGAAGATGTCGTCACAAGAGGTAACTCTAGAACTTCTTCTAGGCGATGGTTTTAATTATAAATCTTGGTCTGTCTCTATTTATAATTGAAAGGGAAATAGGGTCAAACATTTTCCTAAATAATTTCGGTGGTTGAATTGCCCAACACAAACAATTGGACTAACTAGTTTGCTTTAGATTATAAGTTCTACAGGTGCCAAAGGTTCAACACAAACCAATAAACAGTCCAAGATAGGGTTCAAAAAGAAAGGAGCAAAACCAACCGAAGGCTGCCTTGGTCTGGCGCACCAGACTGTCCGGTGTGCCACCGAACAGTGTCTGGTGCACCAGGGTGGATCAACTCCAATTCGCTACCTTCGGGTTTCTGGAAATGCCACTCCGCTATAATTCACCGGACTGTCCGGTGGGCCACCGGACTGTCCGGTGTGCCAGCGGAGCAACGGCAATAGTGCAACGGTCGACTCCAATGGAAACCTGTTTTTTCTATTATACGGGTAGGATACGGAATCACTAATACCCGGTCAGTACCCGAAAATCTCGGGTCGGATACGGGTACCCGAAATTCGGGTACCCGTTTTTTCTTTTTCTGCATAATATAGTTATAAAATCATAACTTTTACATATGACATCGAATGAAGATAAAGTTTATATGAAAATTGTAGAGCTTGAAGAAATCTATGACTTTGTAATACATCTTTTTTTGTTTAAACATATCTTTTAGACCAAAATCATTGAAATAATGTCTAGATTTATATTAAATTAATAGACTTTATCATTTTTATGTGGGGGCTTAAGGTTATCTCCACGTGGGAACTTAATGTTATCTTTTTATAGACTATTTATTAGTATTGGTAACTTATTTGTATTTTCGGTCGATACTACAATATTTTAATGATTTAGTTGTATTTTGATGATTTTCTGTGACAAGAAATTAATAATACATAAATAGCCTAAAAAAACGTGAAATTTTACGGAGATACAACATATGTCTATATGTAACCATAATTTTTTTTGGATCATAAGGTCTATAAGATGCCCACGTTTCTTTCCTTTCACTTTCACTTATTTGTATGAGTTACATGTGAAATTAGTGTAAGTATCAAAGTTTCAACATAATCAGTACTTTACTTTATCATTTTCATACGAGGACTTGAGTTATATTCATATAAAATGTTTATTAGTTATTGTAACTTATTTGCAATTTTTTAGTGAAACTAGAATATTTTATGAATTTTAAATATTGCGGTGTTGGTTCTACAATGTCCTTGTGATAAGCAACTTTGAACTGCATGATGTCAATTTTTCCGGTTTCCTTTCTTACATATGATCTATCATATACATGATTATGTGTTGCTTAACTTATGGATGGTTGGACAATTAATATCATCGGATGAACTACCCGACAATTATCCGGTATCTACCCGAGTAGTATCTGTTATCCGTTTCTTACCTGTCCGGATTATTACCCGGTCCCGTCCTGTATCCGTCCCGAATCTTAACTACTCGTATCCGGTCCCGTATCCGAGAGAAATACATTAGGGTAGGATACGGGATGACCCTGTATCCGGTTGTATCCGTCCCGTTTTCATCCCTAGGTGCACCAGGGTGGATCAACTCCAACTCCCTACCTTTGGGTTTCTGGAAATGCCACTCCGCAATAATTCACCGGACTGTTTGGTGTGCCAGCGGAGCAACGGCAACAGCGCAACGGTCGACTCCAACGGAAACCTGTAAAAGCGGTACAGTGCGCGCAGAGTTAGAGCAGGCGCTAGAAGGCACACCGGACAGTGAACATGGACTGTCCGGTGCACCACCGGACTGTCCGGTGGTCCCAGCTATCAGATCTCCAACGGTCGATCCCTAACAGTTGGGTGACGTGGCTGGCGCACCAGACTGTCCGGTGCGCCCATTGACAGACAGCCTCCCCAACGGCCATTTTGGTGGTTGGGGCTATAAATACCCCCAACCACCACACTTCAAGGCATCCAAGTTTTCAGCCATTGCATTCAATACAAGAGCTCTAGACTTCACTCCAAGACACAAACAAGAGATCAAATCCTCTCCCAAGTCCACAATCACTCCAAACATTTAGTGACTAGTGAGAGAGAGATATTTGTGTTCATTTGAGTTCTTGTCGCTTGGATCGCTTTTCTTCTTCCCCATTCTTGTTCTCAAGCAACTTGTAATCAAGCAAGAGACACCAAGTTGTGGTGGTCCTTGTAAGGGGTCTAAGTGACCCGTTGATCAAGGAGAAAAGCTCACTCGGTCTAGGTGACCGTTTAAGAGAGGGAAAGGGTTGAAAGAGACCCGGTCTTTGTGACCACCTCAACGGGGAGTAGGTTTGCAAGAACCGAACCTCGGTAAAACAAATCACCTTGTCATCCGCTTTATTTGCTTGTGATTTGTTTTCGCCCTCTCTTTCGGACTCGACTTTATTTCTAACACTAACCCCGGCTTGTAGATTGTGCTTTGTTGGGACCATGCTTCGTCGCCGAAGGTCCTGCAGGAAGAAATAGCTTCGGCAAAAGCTGCTTATACGTGATGCCGAAGCTACCACTCATGAAGCTTCGGCGTTATAGCGTATCCGAAGATGAAGGATCGAACCGACTTAAAGATAGAATGACCTTTTAGTCCATAAGGGTCTGAGTCATTGTTGTAAACTTTTATAAAGGGTATGATTGTAATTCCTTACAGGCTGTGTCCTGTGCCTATAAATAGTGAAAAGTATTCCTTTACTGTTCACGCAATCCTGTAACTGCTGACGCATTACTCTGGAATTATTGCTCCTTGTCAAGGCAAAGGTATAAATGTAATCAAACATCGTGTTTTAATAGCTGAATTTGTATTATAAAATGAATAAATGATATTATTCATTCTTAATATTCTCTAACGTTTTGTGATTCATATTTATTTTGCATTATTTTATTTCTGACTACGAAGGTAAAATCTTCGTAGTTCATCATCTATGACCTTCGTCCGAAGCTCGTTAAATCCTCAGGGAAATAATGCTTCATCGGACGAAGGGCTTTGATATTTAACATTCTATGTTGCCTTGTTCTTAATTCATAGCATTTGAGAACAAGTCCCCAACATTGGTGCCCACCGTGGGGTGAACTCACTTCCACTTTTAGAGTTGATGGCTTCGGTCAAGAATCAAGCTAGAACTGCTTTGGCTCCGAAGCTGATTCTCCCGATAACAGGCGGTTCATGCTCAGAGTCGGCCAACAAGAAACAAAAGAAGGAGGCACATAGAAGAGTACAACACGTAGGGGTACAAGGACCCTTCATCAAGTCAAGATGGTCTCATATCCCAATTACCTTTTCTCAAGAGGATCTTCAGCTCAAGGATTACCCACACAATGATGCTATGGTTATCTCTTGTGTGATCAAAGGATTTCTGGTTCATAATGTTTTGGTTGATACAGGCAGTGCAGCTGATATCATATTTGCTAAGGCCTTCAGACAGATGCAAGAGCCCGAAGACAAGATCCATGATGCCACACATCCCCTTTGTGGCTTCGGAGGAAGGCAGATTGTAGCACTCGGAAAAATCACAATGCCAGTAACCTTCGGATTTATCAACAACACAAGGACTGAACAAGTTGTGTTCGATATTGTTGACATGGAATACCCTTACAATGCAATTATTGGTCGTGGTACTCTCAATGCCTTCGAAGCAATTCTTCACCCAGCATATCTTTGCATGAAGATACCTTCGGACCAAGGACCCATTGTTATTCATGGAAGTCAGGAAGCTGCCAGAAGGGCCGAAGGAAACTGGACATACTCAAAAGCAATCCATAACATAGATGGAGCTGAAGCTTGTGAGCAATACAAGTTCAGAAGGGAGAAAGCTGCTTCGGCCGATCAGCCGAAGCCCATGCTCTTATGCGAGGACATAGCAGAGCAGAAGGTGCTATTGGGATCCCAACTGTCCGAAGAACATGAGAAAACCTTGATAAGGTTTCTGTTCAACAACAAAGATGTTTTTGCATGGTCAGCTAATGATCTTTGTGGAGTCAACAGGGATGTTATTGAACACTCGCTCAATGTTGATCCATCCTTCAGACCCAGAAAGCAGAGGCTTCGGAAGATGTCTGATGACAAGGCCGAAGGTGCTCGAAATGAAGTGAAAGGACTCCTCAGTGCTGGAGTTATCAGAGAGGTCAAATACCCAGAATGGATGGCTAACACTGTTATGGTAAAGAAGGCCAATGGTAAATGGAGGATGTGTATTGATTTTACTGATCTCAACAAGGCATGTCCGAAGGACGAGTTTCCATTGCCAAGGATAGACTCCCTAGTTGATGCAGTAGCTTCATCAGAACTTATGAGTCTGCTGGATTGTTATTCAGGCTATCATCAAATTTGGATGAAGAAGGAGGATGAGCCGAAAACCAGCTTCATAACCCCTAGTGGAACATATTGTTACCTTCGAATGCCTGAGGGGCTCAAGAATGCTGGAGGAAGCTTCAGCAGAATGACAACGAAGGTTCTTCATTCTCAGATAGGCAGAAATATACTAACTTATGTTGATGATATCATTGTAAAAAGAACGAAGCAAGATAATCACATTGCTGATCTGCAGGAGACCTTCGCTAATTTTAGACAGGCCGATTTAAAGTTAAATCTAGAAAAATGTGTCTTCGGAGTGAAGAAGGGGAAATTTCTTGGCTGTCTAGTTTCAACAAAAGGGATTGAGGCTAACCCAAATAAAATCGAAGCTATCCTTCGAATGGAACCACCAAGTACAAAGAAGGGGGCTCAAAGATTGACAGGAAGACTGGCATCTCTCAACAGATTTATATCTAGATCAGCAGAGAGAAATTTACCATTTTTCGAAGTACTGAAGTCAGCCGAAGTTTTTCAATGGGGACCAGTCCAGCAGAGAGCCTTCGAAGAGCTGAAGCAATATCTGATAGACCTAACAACACTAACTCCACCAACGCCAGGGGCTCCTCTGTTGTTATATGTGGCAGCTTCGCACTCAGCGGTAAGTGCAGCACTTGTCCAGGAGAAGCTTGAAGGCCAAGTCAAAAAGCAAGCCCCAATATACTTTGTATCCGAAGTTCTTAGTTTATCAAAGAAAAATTATACAGAATTGGAGAAGGTGTTGTATGCTGTTTTGATGGCCTCCAGGAAGCTTCGGCACTATTTTCAAGCATACAATATAGTTGTTCCTTCTTCACAACCGTTGAAGGATATCATGAGAAATAGAGAAGCTACCGGAAGGGTTGGAAAATGGGCTGCGGAACTCAATGAATTTTGTATTGATTATGTGCATAGATCTTCGATTCAGTCCCAAGCATTGGCAGACTTCATTGCTGACTGGACGCCAGGGGCTCAGGAAGAAGAAACGAGTAAAGATGCCGAAGTTTGGACAGTATTTTGCGATGGATCTTGGGGAACCTTCGGAGCAGGAGCAGCTGCTGTGTTGGTCGCACCTTCCAAAGTTAAAACTTGTTATGCAACAAGACTTGATTTCAGTTGCACAAATAACATTGCTGAGTACGAAGCTTTGCTCTTGGGTCTTCGGAAGTTAAAGGCAATGGGAATCAGAAGGGCGGTTCTTAAAACTGATTCCCAGGTTATTTCTGGTCATATTGACAAAAGTTATAAAGCAAGAGATCCGAAGCTTGAAAAATATTTAGACACGGTCCGAAGGATTGAGGCTTCCTTTGAAGGGTTTTCTGTTAAAAATATTCCTCGTGGAGAAAATGAATATGCTGATTTATTAGCCAAGTCAGCAGCACAGGGGTTGCCCTTACCTTCGGAAGTATTTTTCGAAATAATAAAAGCACCTTCGGTTGAGCTTCTTGAAAAAGCAGTCCTCAACATATCCCCTGTCTATAGTGAAGACTGGAGAACTGAGATCATCTCTTTCCTTCAGGGTAACTTTCTTTCAGATGATGAAGCTTATAATAGGAGGACAGAGGCAAGAGCTCGACCATATGTTATAATAGAAGGGGAACTATACAAGCGTGGAGTCTGTTCTCCGTTACTCAAGTGTTTATCCAGAGCCGAAGGTATAGAATTGATGAAGGAAATACACGCAGGCCTGTGTGGATCTCACATTGGATCTAGGCCTTTGCTTGGAAAAGTTTTTCGTCAAGGATTTTATTAGCCAAAGGCAGCTTCGGATGCAGCGGAATTAGTCCAAAAGTGCGAAGGTTGTCAGAAATGTGCAAGAGATCAAAAACAACCTTCGTCTTTAACTCAGTTAATACAACCCACTTGGCCGTTGCAAAGGTGGGGCCTTGATTTGTTAGGTCCGTTAACACCAGCACAAGGGAACTTAAGGTATGTTGTAGTGGCAGTGGAATATTTTTCTAAATGGATTGAGGCAAAGCCTTTAGCCACAATAACTTCGGTCACTATTCAAAAGTTTTTCTGGCAAAATATTGTTTGTCGCTTCGGAGTGCCGAAGGCTATTACTGTGGATAATGGGACGCAGTTTGATTCTGAAGCTTTCAGAGAATTTTGCAATCAAATTGGCACGAAGATTCATTTCGCATCAGTTCGAAATCCGGAGTCAAATGGACTTGTTGAAAAAGCTAATGGCATCATAATGACAGGAATAATGAAGTTAATCTTCAATCAGCCCAGGGGAAAGTGGCTAGACGAATTAATCAAAGTGGTGTGGAGCCACAACACAACAGTATCAAGATCAACAGGCTTTACACCATTCAAACTATTGTTTGGTGACGAAGCAATAACCCCGGAAGAAGCCAAAGCAGGATCAATAAGAATAGTGGCTTCGGCAGAAGATGAAGCTGAAGCTGATTACTCTGTGGAAAAAAAGATGCTATAGAGGGGATCAGGCTTCAAGCTGTGGAAAACATCAACAAATACCAAGCTGAAACAATAAAATGGCGTGATAGAAAGGTTAGGCTAAAGAACATTGAACCAGGACATTTGGTGCTTCGAAGAGTAGCCAACCCAGAGACAGTAGGCAAATTACAGCTGAAGTGGGAAGGACCTTTTCTGGTAGTATCTTCGCCAAGACCCGGTTCCTACAGATTGAAGGATATGGACGACAGCGACATTCCTAGATCATGGAATGCGGACGAGCTTCGGCGATATTATGTTTAGCTTGATGTAGTTTTTTCTATTCTTTCTTGTGGCACCCTTTTCCTTTCCAAAGGGGGAGAAAGGTTTTTAATGGGGCCACAACATGTAATTTTTCTTTCCCTTATTTTAATTCTATAAGAGCGATATCCCCCAAAGATGTAAATGTAAAAGTTGAGAACGCACCATCGAGTGCAAAGGAAAAAGAAAAGAAAAGAAGGAGAAGCTCAAAAGTCGTTCCTAAGGGAATGCAGAGCTTACAGCGAAAAATAAACGCTGATTCCGCCGAAAGTAAAAGGCGAAGAAGCTCCTAAGGGAGGCTTACAGCGAAAAGTCAGCGCTGATACACCGAAAAGTAAACGGTGAAGCCAAAAAAACGACAAAAAGATTTGAGTCATTCCCAAGGGAATGAAGGCTATGATTATGGTTTTGAATATACATTCGGATATTCATTTGCATGATACATTACATCATGACATTTGCATTCATAAACATTCATTTAGACATATATAGGATCATTATCATCATACCACACAAAAAAGGCAGATGCTTCGGCTATGAGGAAAAAACTTCGGAGAAAGAGGAAATTTTCATGCTTCGTTGTGTACGAAAAGAAGGGAAGGTGTTCTTCGCCTTCGGCTCAAAAGTGAAATTTCATTCACAGCAAAGCAGATCGTACACGGATAAAGGAGAAAATATATATTACAAGGTATGCACAAATTTACATAAGTTTTTTTCTACAATTATATTACAAAGATTTCTCCAGAATTTTTTGCAGAAGTCTTTTACAGCAACTGTTAAGCTTCAGCTCGTCATCCTTCAGCTTCATCATCCTGTACATATTAAAACAAAATGAGAAAGGTGCAAAATTCAAGGAGAAGGTAAAAGTAACAAGTATAAGTTTCTCACCGGCTTAAGGTGGCTCCGAGCTTCGTCACCAGCCATTTTTCGCCCGCCGTTTACCCAAATCTGGGTCATAAATCTGTTTCCTATGCTTCGGGCTAGGCTTGGGATGTCAACCAAATCTGCCGGTGACAAGCTGAAGTTTGGCCTATTTACAATCTTCCCATGTGTACAACCGGCCTTCAGGAAAGCGGTAACCGTTCCTTGAGAAGCTAGCAGGGCGCAGAAATCAGCATGCCCAGCAATAACTTCGTCAAGTGCATCAACCTCGCCTTCAATGTATTCCAAGGTGCTGGGCAGGTTTTCAGCTGAAGGTGTAAACTTATCAGAACTGGCTCCAATTGAGTGAAACACATCCTTCAGCCGCTGCACGCATCGGCTGCCGAAATTTAAGCATTTCTCCCGAAGCTCTTTCAATGATTTTTGCAAATTTGAATTCTTCTCGATCTCGGTCTTGAGATTTGTTTCGAGACTTTTCTTTTCCTGCTCAGACTTTTCTGATTTTATAAGTAATTCATTGCTTAATTTGTTGTTTTCGACTTGGGCTTCAGCCAGTGAACCTTCCAGAGAATGAATGACGAAGTCTTTCTTTTCCAAGGCAGCTTCGTGATCTTTAACTTTGATTTCAAGATCTTGAATAACAGAGTCTTTTTCCTTCAGAGCAGCTTCGTAATTTCTGACTTTGTTGTCTAGATCTTTGATGGTAGCTTCGTTTTTCTCATCTTCAAGATCTTGTTGCATTCTTAGCACTTTACTTAGAAGTATACTCTGCCAAAACAATCTTCGTCAGAAAACATCTTAGTTTTACGTTGAAATAAAAAGTCGAGATTGTACCTTGAAATTAGCATAGAGCAAGCTACCGGCAATATGCTATCATTGATACCTGCAGAGGTCCGCTTCTATCTTCGGCAGGCCAACACTTTTGGAGAAGGTCCTAACAACCTTGGCCTCGGTTCGATTCCGAAGGCATCTTAGCTTCCCTTCATTGACTCCACCAAATAGCAGAGACCCTGGTTTGTATCCACATGATATAGCATATTTCTTTAGCTCTTCTTTTTCAGCGTCTGTTAACTCTTGTCCAAGTATATCTTGAAAATTAAAATTTCCTTCTTCCAAAATGTCTTCAATCTGCTCTTTTCCTTTTTCAGTTGCCGTGTTCACCGCAACCACAGCAACTTCTTCTTCAGCCATTCTCAGAAGTATATTGTCAATATCATCAAGCGTGGTTTCCAGGTTAGGATCTTCGGTAGTCCCGGGTTCGGCTCCGGTGGCTTCGGCTTCGGTGGCTTCGGCTCCGGCGGTTTCGGCTCCAATGGTTTCAGCAATGACAATTTTTGACGCCGGTATCGGTGGCGGTGTCTGATGAATGACATCTGCCACTTGGATAATTCTTCGTTTTTTCGGCTTTGTGGGACTTTCTGCTGCTGAAGCTTCTTTGTCCTTCTGAAAAAAAACTTCATCAGTTCTGGCGCCAGCGGACTTAGCTTGACAGGCAAAGGTTCAGTCATTACCTTTAGAATCTCTTCCACTTCGGCAGCAGAAGGTGTTGCAGGAGCTTCCTCCTCTCGGGCCGATGTCTTTGGTTTTGGAGATGCAGCTTTTCTTTTCCTTGGAGCAGCTACCTTCGGCTCAGGGATCAGTTTTTCAGAAGTTTCTTTTTCCTTTTTAGCCAATTTGGTGCTTTCTTTGTCCAGGGCGCTGGCAATCTTCTTTCTCTTCAGGCCTTCGGCATCTCCGCTCAGTTGCTCATAATCAGGGTAATCAAAATTCAAGGCATCTAGCACACGATTCAATCTTCGCTTCGGACGAGTGCCGAAGGCCGCAGTCATCAACTTATCTTCTTTCTTAGAATAATTTCCGAGGATATCGTTGCACATAACCTCGATTGTGTCCAACAATTCCTGGCAGGGGTTTTTAAAGTGTTTCTTAAACTTGTAGTAATAAGGCAATCGAACAAGTTCTCTCTTTTTCTTTTCTCCCTCCAGCTTCGACATTTCCCACTCCCTCATTGTTGGGAACACTTTAAAAGCCAGAAATTCCTGCACCAAGTCTCTAGTGCCAATATGATCTGAAATCACGCGAAATTCAGCCAGAGCAATCTAACTCGGGCTCCCCCTTATCATGTTGCATCGGGGCCTCGTTTCTCCGAAGGTTAGCTCTAGCGGACTCTGGACCAGTTTATCTTCATCTTTATCAACTTTAACATAAAACCATTCAGACTTCCATCCGGCTGGCCATTTGCGTCGGTAGCTTATCACTGGAAACTTCGTAGTCTTGCGATAAGCAAAGTTGTAATTAGGGATGGCAATGGATGTCATTTATCCGCGTACCCGCGGATAAAAAACCCGTTGGGCACGGTTTTGGGTACGAGTCTGTACCCATGGATACGGATACGGATAGCAATTAATATCCGCGGATATTTTTAAAATGGATACGAAAAATCAATATCCATACCCGAATACTCGAATATCCGTTAAAATTACACCCGTCCCACAGGCCCACGGGCCACATCGCCACAGCCCACAACGCCACAAGCGTTCTCCAGGCTTCCAGCAATCCAGCGAAGCCCTCGCTCGGCCAGTCGGCCTCCATCTCTCATTCTCTCCCCCTCTGTCCTCTCCCACTCGGCCACTCCTACCGCCGCCGCCCACTCCTACCGCCGCCACCCACTCCATCTCACCTCTACCAGACTCCCGCTGCCGCTGCCGCTGGCCGCTACCGGTCCGGGTCCCTGGCTCCTTGCGCGGCTCCCGGGCACAGAGCGCAGATCTCCAGCTCGTCCTCAGTCCCTGCATCGCTGACTCCCTGCGCAGCTCGTCCTCAGTCCCTGCATCGCTGACTCCCTGCGCGCCTGGCCGCATGCGGCCTGCTCCTCTTAGTCCCTGCGTGTGCTACCTCCCCTCAGTCCCCGGCTCCAGTGCGGCTGTCCCGGTGGAAAGTACAGGTTATTCCAGATGCAACGACTTGTTGATTGTTTTTTTCACCCAAATGCAAGTACAGGTTATTCCAGATGCAACGACTTGTTGATTGTTCGAATTTGCTGGATTTATATATTTTGTATGTGTAGTGGACAAACGGATATATCCGCGGATATCCGTTACCCGCGGGTAACGGATGTGGATACTGTTTGTTATCCATGGCGGGTAATGGGTACGGGTTCGGATATCGGATATAAGTCGCGGATATGGATGTCCAGAGACACTATCCGCGGATATTTTACCCGTTGCCATCCCTAGTTGTAATAGCCAAAATTCTCATGAAGACCATCTCCTCTGGCCTTAGTCTGGTAGTGTAATTCATGAACTCGGCAGAAACCCTCACCGAACGGTTCCACTCCCTGGCTACGAAGGGCCCAAATGTAAACGCTTAATCTAACGATAGCATTAGGGGTCAGCTGATGAAGGTAAACCCCAAATTTCTTCAAAACATTAGCAATCATCCCATTCAAAGGAAATCTTAATCCTGCTTTAAAGAAGCTTTTGAACACAACCACCTCATCCTTTTCGGGTTTCGGAGTAATCTCCTCTCCGCCAAAATGAACCAGCTCCTTTTTTGCTTCACTGAAATAGCCCATCTTCACCATTTTGGGAAGATCAGCTTCAGAGATGGTGGACTTTCCAAAGTCCAAATGACTAGGTTTACTTGGCATCCCGCAGCTGTACTCATCTTCAGAACCAGCTTCTTCAGCATCAGCTTGTGTTGCTTCGGCAGCAGGTGTGTCCTCTGATGAAATCAGCCCAGAGCGCCTCATTGCTTCAGAAATCGGAACAGTTTCAACGGCTTCGGTCTCATCTCCATCACGCTCAACCCTAGCAGTGGAGCGTACTCTGGCCATTTGATTTTAAATTTCTTGAAAATTCCTTGGAAATTAATAACCTTTTTTCCGAAGCTCTTCTTGTGACGAAGCAGAATTCAAACTGGAGCTTCGTTTGAATGCAAAAGTCAAGCTTCGGCTATGGTTAAATTTTTGGCAGCGAAACAGTGCAATAGCAATGAATGTTGTGGTAACTTCACACCTACCTGTCTGTTTATATAGTGCTGCAGGTAAGAAGGTGAATCGTCAAGATTTTTACACCGGGCAAACATTCGCTCGCACCCACTGAACAGTGGGCCGCAAAAGCCAAGAAAGTGAACCTGCATGGTGGGACCGCTTCGCGCTCGGAAACTGTATCGTTTCTCGGCAACGAGCTCAGGGAAGGTGTTTTTCGGACCTTCGGCTTCCCGAAGCCTAAGAGACTTTTTTCACGGATCAAGCTCGTTACGAAAAACGATCTAGCACCGTGAAGGAGCTACTGTTGGGACCATGCTTCGTCGTCGAAGGTCCTGCAGGAAGAAACAGCTTCGGCAAAAGCTGCTTATACGTGATGTCGAAGCTACCACTCATGAAGCTTCGACGTTATAGCGTATCCGAAGATGAAGGATCAAACCGACTTAACGATAGAATGACCTTTTAGTCCATAAGGGTCTGAGTTATTGTTGTAAACTTTTATAAAGGGTATGATTGTAATTCCTTACAGGCTGTATCCTGTGCCTATAAATAGTGAACAGTATTCCTTTACTGTTCACGCAATCCTGTAACTGCTGACGCATTACTCTGGAATTATTGCTCCTTGTCAAGGCAAAGGTATAAATGTAATCAAACATCGTGTTTTAATATCTGAATTTGTATTATAAAATGAATAAATGATATTATTCATTCTTAATATTCTCTAACGTTTTGTGATTCATATTTTATTTTGCCTTATTTTATTTCTGACTACGAAGGTAAAATCTTCGTAGTTCATCATCTATGACCTTCGTCCGAAGCTCGTTAAATCCTCAGGGAAATAATGCTTCATCGGACGAAGGGATTTGATATTTAACATTCTATGTTGCCTTGTTCTTAATTCATAGCATTTGAGAACAAGTCCCCAACATGCTTAAAGTTTATAAATTTCAGATTTGCCTATTCACCCCCCCCCCCTCTAGGCGACTTTCAATTGGTATCAGAGCCCGGTGCTTCATTAGAGTCTAACCACTCAAAATGATGTCGGGAGTATCCGCCAAGAGGGAGATCGGGACCGGCAGCGACAAGTCCGCAAGCTCGGGGAGAACCCATTCGAGGGAGTTCGCCCACAAGCACAAGGAGGAATCCTCTTCCTCCATCAAGACACAACAGACAGGTGACAAGAAGAAGAAGATGAAGAAAAGTGGTCTACTACGAGACCAACTCGTCGTCACCTTCCACCTCCGGCTCCGAATTGGCATCCGCCACTTCTAAGCGCCATGAGCGCAAGAAGTATAGTAAGATGCCCCTCCGCTATCCTCGCATTTCCAAATGCACTCCATTACTTTCCGTCCCATTAGGTACACCACCGGTTTTTTTTACGGTGAAGATTATTCTATGTGGAGTGATAAAATGAGGCATCACCTAACCTGAAAGGGAAATGTGTGAGAGCACCTAGAGGGGGGTGAATAGGTGATCCTGTAAAACTTAAAAACTTAAACCACAAAACTTTGATTAAGCGTTAGCACAGTTAATGCCAAGTGGCTAGAGCGAAGATCTTGCACAATACGATAACCACAAGGAGTTCAACACAGAGAAGACACAGTGATTTATCCCGTGGTTCGGCCAAGTACAAAACTTGCCTACTCCACGTTGTGGCGTCCCAACGGACGAGAGTTGCACTCAACTCCTCTCAAGTGATCCAATGATCAACTTGAATACCACAGTGTTATGCTTTTCTTTTCTTATCGCGTTCGCGAGGAATCTCCACAACTTGGAGTCTCTCACCCTTACACTTGAAGTTCACAAAGAAGCACGGAGTAAGGGAGAGAAGCAACACACATAAATCCACAGCAAAATGCGCACACACACGGCCAAGAATCGAGCTCAAAAGACTATCCCAAAGTTCTCACTAGAACGGAGCTCGAATCACTGAGAATGACAAACGAATGCGCAAAGACTGAGTGTGGATGATCAAGAATGCTCTAAGGTTGCTTTTTTTCATGCGCCTAGGGGTCCCTTTTATAGCCCCAAGGCAGCTAGGAGCCGTTGAGAGCAAATCTGGAAGGCCAATCTTGCCTTCTGTCGTCGGGTGCACCGGACAGTCCGGTGCACACCGGACACTGTCCGGTGCCCGATTTCTTTCCTTAAACGGCGCAGCCGACCGTTGCAGATCTGGGAGCCGTTGGCGCACCGGACATGTCCGGTGCACACCGGACACGTCCGGTGCCCCCTTCCGACCGTTGGCCCGGCCACGTGTCGCGCGCAGATTCCGCTGCCGACCGTTGGCTCACCGGACAGTCCGGTGAATTTTAGCCGTACGCCGTCGGCGAATTCCCGAGCGCGGCCTCTTCACGCCGAGTCAGCCTGGCGCACCGGACACTGTCCGGTGCACCACCGGACAGTCCGGTGTGCCAGACTGAGCTGAGTCTTGGCTGTACACAGCCAAGCCTTTTTCATCTCTTTTCTTTTCTTCTTCTTTCTGTTTCTAACACTTAGACAAGTATATTAGTACACAAAACCAATGTACTAAGGCTTAGAAACATACCTTTACTCTTGATTTGCACTTTGTTCATCCATGGGCATAAATTCACATTTAAGCACTTGTGTTTGCACTCAATCACCAAAATACTTAGAAATGGCCCAAAGGCACATTTCCCTTTCAATCTCCCCCTTTTTGGTGATTTATGCCAACACAACATAAAGCAACTAGAACAAGTGCAATATCACTTCAAATAAAACTCAAATTTATTTTGATTCAATTTTGACATATATGGATCATCCTTTGCCACCACTTGGTTTGTTTTTGCAAATCAAACTCAAATCTCTATCTCTAAGTCAAACACACATGTTGAAGCATAAAGAGAGTCATTCCAAAAGAGATTGATCAAAGATTTCAAAAACTCCCCCTAATTCCCATAATCAATACTTCTCCCCACAAGAAGCCAACCTTTGACAAAAGAGACAATGCAAGAGTTTTGAACAAACCAAAAAGCTCTATTCTACCTTTTTCAAAATCTCTCAAGTGGTAGCCGATCCATTTTTCACTTTGGCCTTTATTTTCTCCCCCTTTGGCATCAAGCACCAAAATGGGATCAATCTTGGCCCCATAACCCCATTGCTTCACCAAAATCTTCAATTAAGAGCAAATGGCAATAAGAGTTCATGAGATGAACTTGGAATAAGTTACCCTCTCATCGGAGTGCAGTGGAAGTCTTTCATGGTCCAAGTCCACCTTTTCCCTTTCAATTCTCCTTCGAGACTAAATCAAGCAAACTCAAGCATATGGTTAGTCTCAAAGGGTCAAGTTGTAACACGTCTCCCCCTAAACATGTGCATCACTTTGCAACGGACTTGTGAGGTCCAGGGAGTGTTTGTACAACTTGAGCACCACAATAAGCAACAAAATGCAAAATGAACATGATCAAAGGCATAAACACATGTATGCTACAATTCAATCCAAGTTCCGCGAATCTAAGACATTTAGCTCACTACGTAGCCTGCAAAAGGTCTTCTCATCTAGAGGCTTGGTAAAGATATCGGCTAGCTGGTTCTCGGTGCTAACATGAAACACTTCGATATCTCCCTTTTGCTGGTGGTCTCTCAGAAAGTGATGCCGGATGTCTATGTGCTTTGTGCGGCTGTGCTCAACAGGATTTTCCGCCATGCGGATAGCACTCTCATTATCACATAGGAGTGGGACTTTGCTCAGATTGTAGCCAAAGTCCCTGAGGGTTTGCCTCATCCAAAGCAGTTGCGCGCAACACTGTCCTGCGGCAACATACTCGGCCTCAGCGGTGGATAGGGCAACGGAGGTTTGTTTCTTAGAGTTCCATGACACCAGGGACCTTCCTAAGAATTGGCACGTCCCCGATGTACTCTTCCTATCGACCTTACATCCAGCATAGTCGGAATCTGAATATCCAATCAAGTCAAAGGTAGACCCCTTTGGATACCAGAGCCCGAAGCAAGGCGTAGCAACTAAATATCTAAGGATTCGCTTCACTGCCACTAAGTGACACTCCTTAGGATCGGATTGAAATCTAGCACACATGCATACGCTAAGCATAATATCCGGTCTACTAGCACATAAGTAAAGTAACGATCCTATCATTGACCGGTATGCTTTTTGATCAACGGACTTACCTCCTTTGTTGAGGTCAGTGTGTCCGTCGGTTCCCATCGGAGTCTTTGCGGGCTTGGCGTCCTTCATCCCAAACCGCTTTAGCAAGTCTTGCGTGTACTTCGTTTGAGAGATGAAGGTGCCATCCTTGAGTTGCTTCACTTGGAACCCAAGGAAGTAGTTCAACTCGCCCATCGTTGACATCTCGAATTTCTGCGTCATCACCCTGCTAAACTCTTCACAAGACTTTTTATTAGTAGAACCAAATATTATGTCGTCGACATAAATTTGGCACACAAACAAATCACCATCACATGTCTTAGTGAAAAGAGTTGGATCGGCTTTCCCAACCTTGAAAGCATTAGCAATTAAGAAATCTCTAAGGCATTCATACCATGCTCTTGGGGCTTGCTTAAGTCCATAGAGCGCCTTAGAGAGCTTACACACGTGGTCGGGGTACCGTTCATCCTCGAAGCCAGGGGGTTGCTCCATGTACACCTCCTCCTTGATTGGCCCGTTGAGAAAAGCGCTCTTCACATCCATTTGGAACAACCTGAAAGAATGGTGAGCGGCATATGCTAGCAAGATACGAATGGACTCTAGCCTAGCCACAGGAGCAAAAGTCTCCTCAAAGTCCAAACCTGAGACTTGGGCATAACCTTTTGCCACAAGTTGAGCCTTGTTCCTTGTCACCACTCCGTGCTCGTCTTGTTTGTTGCGGAACACCCACTTGGTTCCCACAACATTTTGCTTAGGACGAGGCACCAGCGTCCAAACTTCATTCCTCTTGAAGTTGTTGAGCTCCTCTTGCATGGCCAACACCCAGTCCGGATCTAGCAAGGCCTCTTCTACCCTGAAAGGCTCAATAGAAGAGACAAAGGAGTAATGTTCACAAAAATTAACTAATCGAGACCGAGTAGTTACTCCCTTGCTAATGTCACCCAGAATTTGGTTGACGGGATGATCCCTTTGAATCATCGCTCGAACTTGGGTTGGAGGTGCTGGTTCCGCTTCTTCCTCCATCACATGATCATCTTATGCTCCCCCTTGATCACACGCCTCTTGTTGATGAACCTGTTCATCGTCTTGAGTTGGGGGATTCACCATAGTTGAGGAAGAAGGTTGATCTCGTTCATCTTGTTCCTGTGGCCGCACTTCTCCAATCGCCATGGTTCGTATAGCGGCCGTTGGAACATCTTCTTCATCTACATCATCACAATCAAAAACTTGCTCTCTTGGAGAGCCATTAGTCTCATCAAATACAACGTCGCTAGAGACTTCAACCAAACCCGATGATTTGTTGAAGACTCTATACGCCTTTGTATTTGAGTCATAACCTAATAAAAACCCTTCTACAGCTTTGGGAGCAAACTTAGAATTTCTACCCTTCTTCACTAGAATGTAGCACTTGCTCCCAAATACACGAAAATAAGATACATTGGGTTTGTTACCGGTTAGAAGCTCATACGACGTCTTCTTGAGGAGGCGGTGAAGGTAGACCCTGTTGATGGCGTGGCAAGCCGTGTTCACGGCTTCCGACCAAAAGCACTCGGGGGTCTTGAATTCTCCTAGCATCGTCCTCGCCATATCAATTAGCGTCCTGTTCTTCCTCTCTACCACACCATTTTGCTGTGGTGTGTAGGGAGCGGAGAACTCGTGGTTGAA
The DNA here is from genome assembly GCF_902167145.1 of Zea mays. NCBI lineage: Eukaryota > Viridiplantae > Streptophyta > Magnoliopsida > Poales > Poaceae > Zea > Zea mays. Next base: position 26,034,504 of record NC_050096.1, read on the forward strand.
CCCTTCCTCCTCAAGGAACTCCTCCACTTGAAGGTTCTTGAACTCGGACCCGTTGTCGCTCCTTATCTTCTTCACCTTGAGCTCAAACTCATTTTGAGCTCTCCTGAGGAAGCGCTTGAGGGTCCCTTGGGTTTCAGACTTATCCTGCAAAAAGAACACCCAAGTGAAGCGGGAAAAGTCATCAACAATAACTAGACCATACTTACTTCCTCCTATGCTTAGATAGGCGACGGGTCCGAAGAGGTCCATATGCAGCAGCTCCAGAGGTCTTGAAGTGGTCATCACGTTCTTGCTGTGATGTGCTCCTCCCACTTGTTTACCTGCTTGACAAGCTGCACAAGGTCTATCTTTTTCGAATTGCACGTTAGTCAAACCTATCACATGTTCTCCCTTTAGAAGCTTGTGAAGGTTCTTCATCCCCACATGTGCTAAGCGGCGATGCCACAGCCAGCCCATGCTAGTCTTAGCTATTAAGCATGCATCTAGACCGGCCTCTTCTTTTGCAAAATCAACTAAATAAAGTTTGTCGTCTAATACACCCTTAAAAGCTAGTGAACCATCACTTCTTCTAAAGACAGACACATCTACATTTGTAAATAGACAGTTATATCCCATATTGCATAATTGACTAACCGATAGCAAATTATATCCAAGAGACTCTACTAAAAACACATTAGAGATAGAGTGCTCATTAGAAATTGCAATTTTACCTAACCCTTTTACCTTGCCTGGATTCCCATCACCGAATATAATTGAATCTTGGGAATCCTTATTCTTGACGTAGGAGGTGAACATCTTCTTCTCCCCCGTCATATGGTTTGTGCATCCGCTGTCGATAATCCAGCTTGAACCCCCGGATGCATAAACCTGCAAGGCAAATTTAGGCTTGGGTCTTAGGTACCCAACTCATGTTGGGTCCTACAAGGTTAGTGCAAATATCCTTAGGGACCCAAATGCAAGTTTTGTCTCCCTTGCATTTTGCCCCTAACTTCCTAGCAACTATTTTCCTATCCTTTCTACAAATAGCAAAGGAAGCATTTAAAGCACAATAAATTGTAGAAGTTTCATTCACTACTTTCCTAGGAACATTAACAACATTTCTCCTAGGCATATTGTGAACAACATTTCTCCTACAAACATTTCTATCATGCACATAGAAAGAACTAGAAGCAAACATGTCATGAGAATCAAAATCATCATAAGCATTGTAACTCCTATAAGCATTTCTAGTTTGTCTCTTATCATGGTACATAAAAGCATGATTCTTTTTAGCACTACTTGCCATAGGGGCCTTCCCTTTCTCCTTGGCGGAGATGGGAGCCTTATGGCTTGTTAAGTTCTTGGCTTCCCTCTTGAAGCCAAGTCCATCCTTAATTGAGGGGTGTCTACCAACCGTGTAAGCATCCCTAGCAAATTTTAGTTTCTCAAAATCACTTTTGCTAGTCTCAAGTTGGGCATTAAGACTAGCTACCTCTTCATTTAATTTAGAAATGCAAGCTAGGTGTTCACTATAAGCATCAATGTTAATATCTTTACACCTAGTGCATGTTACAACATTTTCTACACAAGAGGTAGATTTACTAGCAATCTCTAACTTAGCATTCAAATCATCATTAATGCTCCTTAATTTAGAAATTGTCTCATGGCAAGAAGATAATTCACAAGAAAGCATTTCATTTCTTTTAACTTCTAGAGCATGAGATCTTTGTGCTTCTACAAATTTATCATGTTCTTCATACAACAAATCCTCTTGCTTTTCTAAAAGCATATTCTTATCATTCAAGGCATCAATCAATTCATTAATTTTGTCTACCTTGGTTCTATCTAGGCCTTTAAACAAACATGAGTAATCTACTTCATCCTCATCACTAGATTCGTCCTCACTTGAAGAAGCATAGGTAGACTTTCGAGTACATACCTTCTTCTCCCTTGCCATAAGGCATGTGTGACGCTCGTTGGGGAAGAGGGTTGATTTGTTGAAGGCGGTGGCGGCGAGTCCTTCATTGTCGGAGTCGGAAGAGGAGCAGTCCGAGTCCCACTCCTTGCCTAGATGCGCCTCGCCCTTTGCCTTCTTATAGTTCTTCTTCTTCTCCCTCTTGTTCCCTTGATCCTGATCACTATCATTGTCGGGACAGTTAGCAATAAAATGACCAAGCTTACCACATTTGAAGCATGAGCGCTTCCCCTTTGTCTTGGTCTTGCTTGGCTGCCCCTTGCGGCCTTTTAGTGCCGTCTTGAATCTCTTGATGATGAGAGCCATCTCTTCATCATTAAGTCCGGCCACCTCAATTTGTGCCACCTTGCTAGGTAGCATCTCCTTGCTTCTTGTTGCCTTGAGAGCAAGAGGTTGAGGCTCATTGATTGGACCGTTTAGAGCGTCGTCGACGTATCTCGCCTCCTTGATCATCATCCGCCCGCTTACGAATTTTCCGAGTACCTCCTCGGGCGTCATCATCGTGTACCTGGGATTCTCACGAATATTGTTTACGAGATGAGGATCAAGAACGGTAAAGGACCTTAGCATTAGGCGGACGACGTCGTGGTCCGTCCATCGCGTGCTTCCGTAGCTCCTTATTTTGTTGATAAGGGTCTTGAGCCGGTTGTAAGTTTGGGTTGGCTCCTCTCCCCTTATCATTGCGAATCGTCCAAGCTCGCCCTCCACCAACTCCATTTTAGTGAGCATGGTGATGTCGTTCCCCTCGTGAGAGATCTTGAGGGTGTCCCATATCTGCTTGGCGTTGTCCAAGCCGCTCACCTTATTGTACTCTTCCCTGCACAAAGATGCTAATAGAACAGTAGTAGCTTGTGCATTTCTATGGATTTGTTCATTTATAAGCATAGGGCTATCCGAGCTATCAAATTTCATTCCATTCTCTACAATCTCCCATATGCTTGGATGGAGAGAGAATAAGTGACTACGCATTTTGTGACTCCAAAATCCGTAGTCCTCCCCATCGAAGTGTGGAGGTTTGCCAAGAGGAATGGAAAGCAAATGCGAATTCGAACTATGTGGAATACGAGAATAATCAAATGAAAAGTTCGAATTGACCGTCTTCCTGTAGTCGTTGTCGTCGTCCTTTTGGGAAGAAGAGGATTCGTCGCTGTCGTAGTAGACGATCTCCTTGATGCGCCTTGTCTTCTTCTTCTTCCCATCTTTGCGCTTGTGGCCCGAGCCCGAGTCAGTAGGCTTGTCATCCTTCGGCTCGTTGACGAAGGATTCCTTCTCCTTGTCGTTGATCACGATTCCCTTCCCCTTAGGATCCATCTCTTCGGGCGATTAGTCCCTTCTTGAAGAGAACGGCTCCGATACCAATTGAGAGCACCTAGAGGGGGGGGGGTGAATAGGTGATCCTGTAAAACTTAAAAACTTAAACCACAAAACTTTGATTAAGCGTTAGCACAGTTAATGCCAAGTGGCTAGAGCGAAGATCTTGCACAATACGATAACCACAAGGAGTTCAACACAGAGAAGACACAGTGATTTATCCCGTGGTTCGGCCAAGTACAAAACTTGCCTACTCCACGTTGTGGCGTCCCAACGGACGAGAGTTGCACTCAACTCCTCTCAAGTGATCCAATGATCAACTTGAATACCACAGTGTTATGCTTTTCTTTTCTTATCGCGTTCGCGAGGAATCTCCACAACTTGGAGTCTCTCACCCTTACACTTGAAGTTCACAAAGAAGCACGAAGTAAGGGAGAGAAGCAACACACACAAATCCACAGCAAAATGCGCACACACACGGCCAAGAATCGAGCTCAAAAGACTATCCCAAAGTTCTCACTAGAACGGAGCTCGAATCACTGAGAATGACAAACGAATGCGCAAAGACTGAGTGTGGATGATCAAGAATGCTCTAAGGTTGCTTTTTTTTTCATGCGCCTAGGGGTCCCTTTTATAGCGCCAAGGCAGCTAGGAGCCGTTGAGAGCAAATCTGGAAGGCCAATCTTGCCTTCTGTCGTCGGGTGCATCGGACAGTCCGGTGCACACCGGACACTGTCCGGTGCCCGATTTCTTTCCTTAAACGGCGCAGCCGACCGTTGCAGATCTGGGAGCCGTTGGCGCACCGGACATGTCCGGTGCACACCGGACAGTCCGGTGCCCCCTTCCGACCGTTGGCCCGGCCACGTGTCGCGCGCAGATTCCGCTGCCGACCGTTGGCTCGGCCGACCGTTGGCTCACCGGACAGTCCGGTGAATTTTAGCCGTACGCCGTCGGCGAATTCCCGAGAGCGGCCTCTTCACGCCGAGTCAGCCTGGCGCACCGGACACTGTCCAGTGCACCACCGGACAGTCCGGTGTACCACCGGACAGTCCGGTGTGCCAGACTGAGCTGAGTCTTGGCTGTACACAGCCAAGCCTTTTTCATCTCTTTTCTTTTCTTCTTCTTTCTGTTTCTAACACTTAGACAAGTATATTAGTACACAAAACCAATGTACTAAGGCTTAGAAACATACCTTTACTCTTGATTTGCACTTTGTTCATCCATGGGCATAAATTCACATTTAAGCACTTGTGTTTGCACTCAATCACCAAAATACTTAGAAATGGCCCAAAGGCACATTTCCCTTTCAATGTGCCCTTGGGCAATTTCTATAATGTTTTGGTGATTAAGTGCCCAACACATTTAATTGAGTTCTAATGTGCCAAATAAAGTGAGAAGTGCAAATCAACATAAAAAAATGTACGTTTCTAGACTTAGTACATTGTTTTGAGTACTAACATATTTTGTCTAAGTGCTAGAAACAGGGAAGAAAGAATTGGAAAAAGACTTGGCTCTGTGCAGCCAACTCCAGCTCGGCTTGGCACACCGGACTGTCCGGTGGTGCACCGGACAGTGTCCGGTGCGCCAGGATGATCTCCAGTGAAAAGGCCACTCTCGGGTTTCGACGGCGGTGTACGACTATAATTCACCGGACCGTCCGGTGGTGCACCGGACTGTCCGGTGAGTCATCCGCGACGAACTCATCGCCCTCGGGAAAAGCAAAGGGGCGACGTGGCTATAATTCACCGGACTGTCCGGTGAGCCAACAGTCGCCAGCGCCAACGATCGGCCGCGCAATCTTCGCGCGACGCGTGGCAGCTCCAATGGTCGGTAGGGGGGCACCGGACTGTCCGGTGTGCATCGGACATTGTCCGGCGTGCCAACGGGCCCGGAGCTACAACGGTCAATTGTGCCCGATTTGGAAGGCAATCATGCACCGGACCATCTATAGGACCTGTCCGGTGGCACACCGGACTGTCCGGTGCGCCACTCGACAGAAGGAAGGAATTGCCTTCCTTGTTGGTCTCCAACGGCTCCTAGCTGCCTTGGGGCTATAAAAGGGACCCCTAGGCGCATGGAGGAGTGACCTAAGCATTCACTAAGCATTCTAAGACTCCAAGACTCCAACTTCACGCATTCGATTATTTGTGTTAGCGATTTGAGCTCAATTTGAGTTGTGAACTCCGTGTGCTGTGTTTCGAGCTCAAGTCGTGACTTGTGTGCGTGGTTGTGCTGCGAATTTGAGTCTTGTGTGTGTTGCTCTTCCCAACCTTACTCTGTGATTTCTTTGTGATAAAATATTGTAAGGGCGAGAGGCTCTAACTTGTGGAGATTCCTCGCAAACGGGAAAAAACTATAAGGAAGAAAGTCGTGGTATTCAAGTTGATCATTGGATCACTTGAAAGGGGTTGAGTGCAACCCTCGTCCATTGGGACGCCACAACGTGGAAGTAGGCAAGTGTTACTTGGCCGAACCACGGGATAAAATCGTGTGTCTCTTGTAATTGCTCTCTCTGTGATTATTTGTGTTCACAAGAACTCGCTTCAAGCTACTTAGCCATACTAACACCCATAACTAAGTTTTGTGGCTATTAGTGTTTGATTTTTTATAGGATCACCTATTCACCCCCCCTCTAGGTGCTCTCAATTGGTATCGGAGTCGTACTCTTCACGTAAGGGACTAATCGCCCGAAGAGATGGATCCTAAGGGAAAGGGGATGGTGGTCAACGACAAGGAGAAGGAGTCCATCTTCAACGAGCCAAGAGATGACAAGCCCACTGACTCTGGCTCGAGTCACAAGAAGAAGGACGAGAAGAAGAAGAGGCGCATCAAGAAGATCATCTACTACGACAGCGATGCATCTTCTTTTTCACCAAGAGACGACGATGATGACGATTCTTCGTCAAAGAAAAAGACGGTTAATCAGAATTACTCTTTTGACTATTCTCGCATGCCGTACAATTCGAATGCATATTTACTTTCTATTCCACTAGGAAAACCTCCACACTTTGATGGAGAGGACTACTCATTTTGGAGTCATAAAATGCGTAGTCATATATTTTCTCTCCATCCTAGCATTTGGGAAATAGTGGAAAATGGGATGCATTTTGATAGCACTGATAACCCTGTATTCATTAATGAACAAATTCATAAGAATGCCCAAGCTACTATTGTCTTGTTAGCTTCGCTTTGCAGGGATGAATACAATAAAGTAAGTGGCTTGGACAACACCAAACTAATTTGGGACACCCTCAAGATCTCACATGAGGGAAACGATGCCACCATGATCACCAAAACGGAGTTGGTGGAAGGCGAGCTAGGGAGATTCGCCAAGATCAGGGGTGAAGAGCTAACACAAACCTACAACAGGCTCAAGACCCTGGTCAACAAGATTAGAAGCTATGGAAGCACAAGATGGACGGACCACGACGTCGTCCGACTCATGCTCAGGTCCTTTACAGTTATTGACCCCCATCTTGTGAACCTTATCCGTGAAAATCACAGGTACACAAAGATGACGCCCGAGGAGATACTCAAAAAATTTGTAAGCGGGCGCATGATGGTTAAGGAGGCAAGGTATGTAGATGACGCCTTAAACGGCCCTCTGCCCGTCTACAAGTCGCAGCCCGTTGCGCTCAAGGCAACTAGCAGCAAGGCGGCACTGTCGGTGTTTTGGGTCCGACTGCACACCCGGGGTTGCCCCTCAAGGTGTTTTTAGGAGTAGGACGGTGTCGCCGACTGTAGCTAAATGGTTCGTGCCGGATGCACGAGGGACAATGGACAGTGTTTACAGGTTCGGGCCGCTTTGAGATGTGTAACACCCTACGTCCTGGTGAGAATGCTTTACGTGGTGGATTACAAGGGAGCTCTCTAACGCTAGAGAGTAGAGAGTTGGGGTGGATGGCTGAGTAGTGAGATCGATCGTTCTGAAGGGGTGCCCCTAGGCCTTATATATTCGACCGTGGGGCAATACATGCGGATATGATAACAATGCACACCTAAGAGATAGTGAACTGATTGAGTCTATCTTCCTATAGTTCTGCCGACTTATCCTCGCTTGGTTCCAATGTACGGGGCTCCAGCACGGGAAAGTCGGGTTTCTGTTGTGGTTGCTTGCTCAACGTTGTTGGGCCATCCGGGCTCGCACCGATCCGGCCTTACGTCGATCTGCTTTACTGGTCGTTCTTCCCCAGGCCCACGAAGGGATGACCTTATGATTTATTGGGCCCTTGGGCCTTTCGTGAGGTCTTTTATCCTTCCAGTGGACCCGGGGGATATCTGTCCCCCACAAGCCCCCGATCTTTGGGTTGATTTTGAGATAATCGGCCCAAAGATCCTAGGTCCAGCTTGCGGTCTTCGTTTATGACAAGAAATGCTTTCCGGGTAGTTTGGTAAAAACGATTTATTACTATCCCCTTCTGCTTTGATCACTCGAAAACTGGTGTTCTGTCTCAAACTCGTGCTTTGGAGGTCAGCATTTCGTACTGTAGGACCCTGAACTTCATTGGGTGTAGCCCCCGAGCTTCGAGCGGATTTTTTGAAAATAATCCACTCGAAGGTCTTCATCAGAAATCATTTTATTTTCCGCTTGCAGTTTGTTGGAGGTCAGCCTTGCCTTTGATGTTGCCATATGCTTTAGAAGTTAGCATTATCTTGACTTGAAATGGCGATTCATTGGGTGCACCGGAGGTGCACCCAATGGGTGTAGCCCCCGAGCTTCGAGCGGATTTTCGAAAATAATCCACTCGAAGGTCTTCATTTCATGCTCTTTTGCTGAGAGTCACCCTTTCTTTTTCCGAATGCCTTAGAGGTTAGCATTATGTCATCGATATTATGCTTTAGAGGTCAGCATGTATTTTGTCTTTGAGGTCAAGTTCGTGATCTGCCCATATCTTGCTAGGTGGTGCAATTTATTTGATCTGCGACTGATTGGACGTTTGATGGACGTCCCCTGGCTAGTCTTCATGTCGCTTCTGTCGGTCAGACTTTGTACTTCACCGGCTATATTTGGCTTTCCTTTGATCCTTATTGGTATCTCATTTTTGTCTTGAGGTATTCATTGCATGCCCTGCACGGATGTGACAGTTTTGAAAAATATACTGATAATTCCTGGGCGTCCCCCCCAATGGGTGTGGGCAAGGGACGGCTTGGTACGCTGAGTGTTTTAGCCGGCTGCTTCTGAGTAGTAATGTGATGTGACGGCGGGTGTAATCATATCGCCCGCGCAGTTGACTGGAGTCCCAATGGGTGTTGCGTTGCGTGAAACGGCGTCAGCCGCCTGACGTATCTTCAGACGGGTTGAAGCGTATATTGAATATCTTGCGACTGTTCAGTGTCCGTGGTAGGAGGTGAGCGGTTGCCTTCTTCTTCTATAAATAGTGTCTTTGCCTCTCCGGTTTTTTCACATCTCTTGCTGCTCTCTGTTGCTTGCTTTCTTCTTCTCCCTTCATCTCCACCATGGGCAAGAGTAACAAACGCAAGCGCGAGCCGACTCCCCCGTCGGAGGACTTCGGCGACTCGGAATACTCGGAGGAGGAGTTCTCCTCCGAGTCCGAGTGGTCTCCGGCTCCCGTCTCTCCCCCGGCGTCGTCTGATGATTCAGACGACTCCCAGGGGATTGCCGCGGAGGTCTGGACTTATATCCGGGCCGTCGAGCGCTCCGGGCTCGAGGGCTCGGATGAGTCGGAATACTCCTCGGACGAGGAGGACTCTTCGGACTCGTCCGAGGAGGGCGACAGCGGCGATGTCGGAGTCGACGACGACGACGGAGGCGACGGTGACGACGGCGACGATGGCGGTGACGGCGGCAGCAGGGGCGGCAACGGCGGCAGCAGGGGCGGCAACGGCGGCAGCAGCAGGGGCAGCAACGGCGGCGGCAGCAGCAAGGGCAGCAACAAGGCCAGTGGCTAGATGCCACTGGTCTTTAGATGTTAGTATAGGTTAGAAGTAGTATAATGAAATAATGTAGTAGTAGTTAGTAGTGTAGAGTAGTAGAGTGTAGCGTAGTAGTAGTAGTAGTAGTAGTAGTAGTAGTAGTAGTAGTAGTAGTAGTAGTAGTAGTAGTAGTAGTAGTAGTAGTAGTAGTAGTAGTAGTAGTAGTAGTAGGGAAGCATCAACTCATGACGAGTTGATTTGTAAGTTCTATAACTTCCCTTAACGAAGAAATGATTTCGTCTCCTCCTGTGTTGATTATTTTGCTTCATAGTCAGTTGATGATTGTCGCGATATTTATTGTCCGTGATGCTCTCTGTTTGTTATGCTTGTGTCGTAACTTGGAGTTCTCGAATCATTCCTCCGTTTGCCTCATCCGTGAAGTCAATTCATCTGGAGTAGTAGCTTAGTCACTCGGGCATCATATCATCGCTTTTAGGGGTGATGGCTGAGTTATTATTGTCAACATTTACGCTTTTGAAGTAGTGTCCGAGTGATGATGAAGCCACATCAGCGTTTTAGAATCGTTGGAATGACTGATGACCACGTCGGTGCTTTTAGAGGTAACAGCTGAGTGACTTATGACGACGTCGGCGTTTTAGAGATAACCGCCGAGTGATTGAAGACGACGTCGGCGTTTTAGAGATAACTGCCGAGTGATTGATGGTAACGTCGGCGTTTTAGAAATAACAACTGAGTTACTGAAGACGACGTCGGCGTTTTAGAGATAACTGCCGAGTGAATGATGGTAATGTCGGCGTTTTAGAGATAACTGCCGAGTGAGAACGGGCTGCGTCGGCCACTTTGATGGTAATAGCCGAGTGATGATGTGGCACACCGGCGTTTTTAGAAGTAACCGCTGGGTGATGACATAGCACGCCGGTGTTTCAGAAGTAACCGCCGGGTGATGACTGGGCGCTTTTTGGAAATGGTATCCGACCCGGGAAAATCCCATATGTATTGCGCTTTCGGCCGCCTCTGCTGTAAGGAAAATGGACCCCGGGCCATTTGGCTAATTGAGTTTTGGTGTTTGATGATTAACACAACCTATGGACTAATATGTTTGCTAGTGTTTATAATTATAGTCCACAGGATGCGAAGAGAATTGGACCAAGGCAATGAGGATGCAACACCTCAAAAGAAGACATAAAAATATGCATAGGAGTCCAATACTCAAGAACAAAAGAAGCCCAAAGAAATCAGCGAAGAAATCCAAGAAGCGGGCTGTCAGCCAGCGCCTGGTGGCGCACCGGACATCGGTGTCCGGTGTGCACCGGACTGTCCGGTGTGGAATCGGACAGTCTGCGCAGAGAGGCCGCAGGAAGGCGCTCTCTGGCTGTAGCACCGGACTGTCCGGTGTGCACCGGACTGTCCGGTGTGCCACGGGCAGACTGCAACCGTCGACTCCAACGGTCGGATCCAACGGTCGACTGCTACAGGCGCCAACGGTCGGCTGACGCGGCGTGCACCGGACACTGCACAGTAGATGTCCGGTGGTGCACCGGACTGTCCGGTGCACCCGACGACAGAAAGCTGCTGCTTTCTGTCCAACGGCTAGTTTGGGGTGTGGAGGCTATAAATACCACCCCAACCGGCCATTCTCAAGTGTGAGAGCCCAAGCAACATACCAAGACACATAGTGCATATTTCCAAGTGCTCAAACACCCAAGTGCTTAATAGAATCACTCGGTGATTAGTATAGGTGCTTTGCGAAGTGCTTAGGCTAGTTAGACCGCTCTAGCGCTTGCTCTAGGTGATCCCTAGATTGTTGAGTGAGTTTAGATAAACCTCACAACCCCTCGGCTCTTGCGTGAGTCGTTGTAATTGTACCAAGTGGGGCGAGAGTCTTGCGAGACCGTGACAACCGTGTTTGTGTCACGGCCGCCACCGTGTACGGAGGGAACGAGGCCCGCGGCGTTTCGGCCGGAAGCTCGATAGTGGAGACGGCGGGGAGCGTCCGAGAGGAGCCGGAAGCGGAGCACCACTTGCGTGTGGAGAAGGCCCGCGGCTCTCTACGGAGTTACTCGACCAAAGGTGCTTGGCCCTCGCGTGGGCTTCCCTTTGCGTAGGGGCACCAACGAGGATTAGTCGGAACCTTGCGTGGTTCCGGATACCTCGGTAAAAATACCGGCGTTGTCCACGAGAGTTTGCATCTCTACTTTGCTCTTTAAGTTTCCGCATTTATATTAAGCTTTTAAGTTTCAATCTTGTATTCATACCTATATAGTGTAGATTGGAACTTAGCCTTTGCGGTAGAGATAGCAACACTTAGACAAAACCTAGTTTGCACATTCTAGTTTGATTATTTGCTTAGGTTTTGCTCTAGGGATTTATTAGTGGCCTAGTTTAGCGAAAGTTTTAGAAGTCCTAATTCACCCCCCCCCCCCCTCTTAGGCGTCACCCGTTTCCTACAAGTGGTATCAAAGCCTGGTTTGGCTCATTTGAAACACTTTAGCTTCACCGCTAAAAGAGCCGACGCTTTTTAGAGGAAGGGATGGATACCCATAGGCCACCACACTTCGACGGCACTAACTTTCCCTATTATAGTGCTAGAATGGCTTGTTACCTAGAGGCCGTTGATCTAGGTGTTTGGAGAGTCACTCGTGACGGGATGAAACCCATCAAGAATTCCGAGAAACCCACCACGAGTGAGGAAAAAGAAATTCATTTAAATGCTAGAGCCAAAAATTGCTTGTATGAATCTCTTAGCATGGATATTTTTAATCAAGTATTTACCTTGAAAACTGCTAATGAGATTTGGCTAAAATTGCATGAGCTCCATGACGGCACATCAAATGTCCGTGAGCAAAAACATTGCCTAGTCTTAAATGAGTATAATTCTTTTGCCATGAAAGATGATGAGCTTGTTAGAGACATGTATTCTCGTTTGAATCTAATTATCAATGAGCTCAACTCTATTGGCATTAATAAGCTAGGTGATGCGGACATTGTGAGGAAGATTATCTCCCTACTACCACAACGAAGATATGGGAGCATCATCACTATTCTTCACAACATGGAGGACTTGGGCAACATGACCCCGACCATTGTGATTGGAAAAATCGCGGCTTTTGAGATGTCGCGAAAAATGTGTCGGGGAGAGGAGCCAACTTCCTCAAGGCCATATGCCTTTGCATGTGATGAAAGGAAGGGCAAAAAGAAGGCTCCCACTCCAAGTTCCTCAAGCGAAGAAGAGGAAGAAGAAGAAAGTGATGATGATGAAGATAATCAACCATGCACATCATCCTCCGAGGACGAAGAAACAATCCGACGCGTCGGAAAGGTAATGAGGATGATCCGCAAGATTAATCTAATGGGTGTGCCCCTGCAGGTCGAAGATCTTCTTTTTAACATTGACAGGAAAAAACAAAGGAACAGAGGATGCTTCGCATGTGGGGAGAAGGGCCACTTCAGGGACAACTGTCCAACTATGGCCGAACCCAAAAAGGAGAGGAGCAAAGGCAAGGCGCTAACAAGTGTTAAAACTTGGGATGATTCTTCAAGTGAAGATGAACCTCCAAGGACGCGCAGCCACCAGTCCTCATCACGCTCATCACGGTCATCACACAAATGCCTTATGGCAAGAGGTAACAAAAGCATTCCATCCTCTAGTGATGAAAGTAGTAGTGATGATGAAGGTGAGGGAAAGCCCTCTGTAGATGAGCTTGCGGAAGCCGTAGAATTTTTTCAGGATGTTTGCACTAAGCAAAAAGCTCAACTTAAAACCTTGAAAAATAAGTTGATTAGCTCACAAAATGATTACAAAGGTTTGCTAGAAAAATTTGAAACTTTTGCGAACTTAAATAGTGAGCTGTCAACTAAAATTGAGCTATTAGAATCTAGTGCTCCATCCATTGCTACCGATGATAGCCTTATTAAAAAGAATGAAAAACTTAAGGCTAAATTAGCTAGCTCACAAGACACTATTGAAAATTTGCTAGAGAAAATGGAAATTCTTAGCATTCACAATAATGAGCTAACTACTAAGCTAGAAAACATTGGTAGCACCCCAGGAGCATCTTTTGTTGAAATTCCTGAAATTATTAAAAAGGATGCTTCTACTTCTTCCTTTGATTTAATTGATGATTCTAACCCCTGCAACCAAGTTCTTGTTGAGAATATTGTTGTAGAAACATGTTCGAATGAGGTTGCAATGGAAAATGAGCAATTAAGGCAAGAAGTGGCTCGCCTTGGCAAGGCTTTGTATGACAAGAAAGGCAAAGCCAAACAAATCCGACCTCCACAGGATAACACCACTGCGGGAGTGAACAAGCCTATGAAGGGAGAAACTGTGATTTGTAGGCTATGCCACATGGAAGGCCACAAGTCTTTCCAATGCAAGGCGATGACCGGGGATAAACAAAGGCAAAAGCTCAAGCAAAAGCCATCAAGCAAAATCTCCAACACCTACATCAAAAAGGTGGACAAAAAGGCCGCTACACCATATTTGATCAAGAAGAAAAAGAATGGAAAGGTGATAGCAATCATGGTCAACAAGCAAGCCAACAAAGGAAAGGGGGCCAAACGCATCTGGGTGCCAAAGGAAATAATTTCAACCATGAAAAGCACCAAGAAGGTTTGGATCCCAAAAGGGAAGTGAGTGGATCGAAGGTCATCGGGAAATTTGGAGACTTGGCAAAGTTGGGATGTGTATCATGGGATACATCATATTGGATCAAGCTTATTTGCCAAGTGGGATAGTAAAAACTTTGGACCCAAATTTCCCACCCATGACTAAGGTAACTAGATTTATTGTATTTCCTTGTCTTTAGATATGCGTATCTATTTTCTTTATGTCTAGTTTACCTTTCATGCCTAGTATTACATTTTGTATTTACTTTTGATTACATACTAGGTAAATCATATGGTAGGATTGCTGGCTTTAATTTCATATTCTTGAAGCAAACCTACATGATTTAAAATGGTTATTTCAAGCACGGCACATAGCTTATTTAATGTTCCTAAGTAAATGACACTAATGCATAAATATGTCACATCTTACAATTGGTATCATTTAACTTATATGTGCCAAAGTTCGGATTATAGATAATTTGCCCCTCTTGATATCAAATCAAAGTGCATGACTCCTACAAGTATTCAAAACTTGTATGCACACTTTTAAGGGGGAGATCACTCTATAATCCAAGACTTTGAAGACTAACACCTTTTCAAGTCTATTTCATGTGATAGTCTCATTGTAAGAAAAATGAAGTCCCCGGAGAAAGACAACAATCTTCCACTGCAAAATCTCCAAGAACTCTCAAGTATCACTTACATGTCTTCTCCAATATTTGATTAGACTAAATTTTCATATCATATACTTCCATGTTGCTAAAAATGCATAAGTAGTTAACTCATATTCTGTTACCTATGCATAAGGGAAGTTAGTCGTTTCAAATCATGCCTTGCTCCTCTAATTTTCACTTGCTTTTTCCTAAGTTGAGGATCTCTGTCAGGGGGAGTATTTCTTCATCTTTAAAAAGGGGGAGAAACTTCTTTCTAAAGAGAACACTCATTTAGGGGGAGTTCCTTTCAACTGGTATCATTCATGTGGTTTAATTTAATATCCTTCTAAGTGGTATCATTTGATAAAATTCTTGATGAGGGCAAGCTTTTATTTACTTCCTACATGCTTTTAATGTCTTCCTTTTCGGTGGTTGATGCCAAAGGGGGAGAAATTTAGGGACCAAAGCAATGAAAACTATATCAAACACCAAACACCACCAATTTAAAATTTTAAATCCACAAATGGTTCTTCAAGTGGTTTTGGTTATTTGGTCCAAAATAGGAAGTAAGTGAATTATGGAGTTAGGGGGAGGCTTAAGTCCATAACTTCACATTATGGGGACAATCATGCATCTTAGCAAGTAGAGTGCATATTTTAATTCAAATACTTGTATTATTTGCTTGCTTTGGTTGTGTTGTCATCAATCACCAAAAAGGGGGAGATTGTAAGGAAAATGGACCCCGGGCCATTTGGCTAATTGAGTTTTGGTGTTTGATGATTAACACAACCTATGGACTAATATGTTTGCTAGTGTTTATAATTATAGTCCACAGGATGCGAAGAGAATTGGACTAAGGCAATGAGGATGCAACACCTCAAAAGAAGACATAAAAATATGCATAGGAGTCCAATACTCAAGAACAAAAGAAGCCCAAAGAAATCAGCGAAGAAATCCAAGAAGCGGGCTGTCAGCCAGCGCCTGGTGGCGCACCGGACATCGGTGTCCGGTGTGCACCGGACTGTCCGGTGTGGAATCGGACAGTCTGCGCAGAGAGGCCGCAGGAAGGCGCTCTCTGGCTGTAGCACCGGACTGTCCGGTGTGCCACGGGCAGACTGCAACCGTCGACTCCAACGGTCGGATCCAACGGTCGACTGCTACAGGCGCCAACGGTCGGCTGACGCGGCGTGCACCGGACACTGCACAGTAGATGTCCGGTGGTGCACCGGACTGTCCGGTGCACCCGACGACAGAAAGCTGCTGCTTTCTGTCCAACGGCTAGTTTGGGGTGTGGAGGCTATAAATACCACCCCAACCGGCCATTCTCAAGTGTGAGAGCCCAAGCAACATACCAAGACACATAGTGCATATTTCCAAGTGCTCAAACACCCAAGTGCTTAATAGAATCACTCGGTGATTAGTATAGGTGCTTTGCGAAGTGCTTAGGCTAGTTAGACCGCTCTAGCGCTTGCTCTAGGTGATCCCTAGATTGTTGAGTGAGTTTAGATAAACCTCACAACCCCTCGGCTCTTGCGTGAGTCGTTGTAATTGTACCGAGTGGGGCGAGAGTCTTGCGAGACCGTGACAACCGTGTTTGTGGCACGGCCGCCACCGTGTACGGAGGGAACGAGGCCCGCGGCGTTTCGGCCGGAAGCTCGATAGTGGAGACGGCGGGGAGCGTCCGAGAGGAGCCGGAAGCGGAGCACCACTTGCGTGTGGAGAAGGCCCGCGGCTCTCTACGGAGTTACTCGACCGAAGGTGCTTGGCCCTCGCGTGGGCTTCCCTTTGCGTAGGGGCACCAACGAGGATTAGTCGGAACCTTGCGTGGTTCCGGATACCTCGGTAAAAATACCGGCGTCGTCCACGAGAGTTTGCATCTCTACTTTGCTCTTTAAGTTTCCGCATTTATATTAAGCTTTTAAGTTTCAATCTTGTATTCATACCTATATAGTGTAGATTGGAACTTAGCCTTTGCGGTAGAGATAGCAACACTTAGACAAAACCTAGTTTGCACATTCTAGTTTGATTATTTGCTTAGGTTTTGCTCTAGGGATTTATTAGTGGCCTAGTTTAGCGAAAGTTTTAGAAGTCCTAATTCACCCCCCCCCTCTTAGGCGTCACCCGTTTCCTACATCTACTTTCCGTGCCCTAGTTCTTGCTTTCCTGCCTCCAGACCTTCTCTGCCCTTTTGCAATTCGGCTCCCGCTCTGCTCGCCGGTGGAGTTGAGATGGCGCCCAAGCGGAAGGCCTCAAGTTCGTCTGCTGCTGTGATTCCCCCTATCGACCCCAATAACTAGTTGCCTTTCGTAGGTAACCATATGTCTGTTGTTTCTGAGCCTGACCTTCTCCATCTCGTGTCCATCGGGGTACTTCCTCCGAAGGAGCTCTGCTCTTGGCGGATTTGCCACGGGGTCACTGTTCCAACAGAGGATACCCACGAATCCGTGATTTATGTTCCTTTTCTTCTCCGCGGTCTCGCTCTTCCTATTTCTCCCTTTTTCCGCGGTCTCCTTGATTTCTATCGCCTTAATTTGACCCATCTGAATCCCAATTCCATTCTGCAAATTTCCATTTATGTTCATTTATGCGAGGCTTTTCTTGGCGTCCTGCCACATTTTGGATTGTGGAAGTACTTGTATCACTGTCGCCCTGGGATGGCTGGGGGGCAGCATCAGCTGGTGGGGGGTGCGAGTTTGGAGATGCGTCGTGGGAGGAAGACTGACTACCTTGAAATCCCACTCAAGGATAGTATCAAAGGATGGCGCTTGGAGTGGTTTATTGTTGAGAACCACGGAAAATCTCTCCCTCCACGGTCAGGGAGACAGCCGGATGTTCGTACTCCGAGTTGGACCGAGTCCCCCACGGACCAGGAGGTGGCTGAGGCAGGGGCTTTGCTGGCTGAAGTTGGGCTGCTGAAGGAGAGGGGTCTGACTGCAGAGGCTGTGGTTGCTGATTTTGTCTTCAAGAATATTCAACCTCTGAAGGATAGGGCATACCCGGCCTATCTGTACCGAGGTCTAGCTGACTCAACCCGGGTCACCAACAGAAGAATTCCTGCTGCAGACTTGGTGAACTGGCTTGAAATGATACTTAGAGGCAAGGTATCAAATGTTGGCGCCCCTGTCGCATACTTGGTCTGGAACCTGCCTCCTCCCAAGGCCTTTACTCATTTTGTGTTGAATCCTCCTGCTACTGATGGTGGTTTGGGCCTTAGAGTGCGACCCTCTGCCGAAGAAGTTAGTGCTTTGGTTGCTTCGATTGGAGAAATTCCGGATGATGAACGGCAGGTCCACTTTGAGGTGCCTTTGGATCCTAGTGATGCAGAGATAAGTGCTATGCTTGATATGCTGGCTGAGGACTCTTCTGATGCTACTCCTGCTGGGACATTGGTGGTGGCGCCTCTCCCGGAAGCTGGTACAACCTTGGATATTCAGAGGTCTGTCAATGTTCGCCCGAAACGCCCTTGCCGAGCCAATCAACTTGATTCTCCTGCTGATGAGCAGAAAAAGAAAAAGAGACGTCTTCGGCGAGTATCTAGTTTGGATCGGGATGTTGGTCCTTCAGTTCCTGCTGCTGAGGAAGTGCCTGTGCCTAAATGTACCGACGCTGACCCCAATGGGTGTGATCCATCTGTCACTGATCCCAATGGGTGTGCTCCATCTGTCGCTGAACCCAATGGGGGTGCTCCATCTGTCGCTGAACCCAATGGGGGTGCTGTCTGTGTTGCTGATGAAAACGAGGGGGAGGAAGAAGATGAGGTCCCTTTGACTCGGAAGAACAGTCGGCAATATGTTGCCAGTGGGGAAAGTAGTGGAGTTCCTTCTCCTGCTCTGTATGCCCTCATTGGTCTACAAGAATTGTCTCTGACGAACTTTGATCAGACTCTTGAAGATATGGTTCCAGAGGATCTGTTATTAGAGCCAGCGGATGGTGACGCGATGGATATTTGTGCTGATGTGTTCGACGCCGGGTTGGGGTCATCCCGGGCAGTGTCCCGCGCCTCATCGACCTTAGAGCGCGGTCTTGAGGGTCAGGAAACTGACTTGGATCGTCTTGCTCCCATGGAAGTAACTGAGGGACCTTCAGCCTTAGAGGCAGCTGCCGCCGAGAACTTGGCCCTCAAGGATGGTGTTGACACTTACCCAGCCCCCGAGGGTGTTGCCGGGGATGATTCGGCTCGGGTGGGAAGCGTAAGCCACGACTCAGCCCCCGAGGGTGTTGCCGGAGACGATCCGGCTCAAGTGGGTAGCGCAAGCTATGACCCAGCCCCTGAGGGTGTCCGAGCGGGGTCTCCCTCTTGTACTTCCATGGATGTTCACGCAAGATCTCCTCCACACTCTGGTTGCATGGTGGTAGCCCAAGCTTTTGGTCAGGGAGTCGCTTTAGAGGCTAGCGTTCCTGACGACCAAGTTTTGGGCTCTGCTGATGACACTGAATTGGTTCCTGCTGGTATATTGCAAGTTGCTCCGGATGGTGACCCTACGCCAAGCCATCAATTGATTTCTCACGATTTGGGAGTCCCCTCATTCTTCTCCAACCTCCAGGTACTAGGATATATTCTAGTTTGACTTTTACACCTGACGAACTGCTGTCTTTACACTCATCTGCTCTCAATATCAGGCATTGGTGGACGAGATGGCTGGTCAGCTGAAGTTACAGGGTGCTTCTGTTCCAGAAAGAGCTTCGTCTCTGGCACGTTGGAATCCGGTGCTGCTTCAAAAGCGTGTCTCTGACTTAGAGGCGACGAATGCTGGTTAGTGCTTTTCTGCTTCCCTTCGTCTACCTTATTAAACTGCTTCTCAATTTGACTCTTTTGCTTGATTGTTTCTCGCTAGATATGGCTCGGCAGTTTTCTGTTCTTGAAGAGAAACATTCTCAAAGTCAGGCTGAACTGGTCCGGCGGTGCTCTGATTTTGAGGAAAAGTATTCCCAAAGTCAGACTGAGCTGGCCCAGGTTTCTCCTGCTTTGAATGACGCGAACATGCTGAACTCTACTCTTCGCGCTGAGCTTGATTCTGAGAAGGTGACTTATGAATCTGTGCCTTGTTTTGCTGTATTCTTATTGCTTGCTTGATGTTTGAAGAAGTTGATTCTTGTTTGCAGGAAGAAAAACGTGCCCTTGTTGCTTCTCGTGACAATCTTGACAGGCTATATCGTGACTCTAGCAACTCGTTGACCATCTTGGAGAGGAGTCATCGCTTCACCATGGAGGAGCTAGACAATCAGCGTTGTAAGCTGCAGGAATCCACGGATGACGTGATCCGTCTCAGGCAGTTGATATCGGCTAAAGATGCTGCTATCAAAGAACTGTGTGCTTCTAAGAAGTCCATCGCCCAGGAGCTAGAGACCGCTCAGTTGGCTGTCAAAGTTGCTGAAGAAACTTCCGTTACCCTGAGGGCCCAGCGCGACAAGGCCATGGATAAAGCCATTCGCGCGGGGCAGATCTTGATGAGGAGACCCGGCGTGATTGTTCCTGATGATATAAGGGCTGATGTGAACGCTGCTCCTGATTCCTCGAGTCGCCCTTCTTCGTCGGTTGCTCCTGAGAAGAGTGTTGCAAAATAAAGAAACATTGCATGCTTTGAGCGCGCGGTTATCGTGCTCGGATGTTTTGTTAGAGGACACCAGCTTGATATTTAAATGCTACTGTTACTCTCCTATCGTTTTAGAATTCAGCAGTATCTAAATTTGCAGGAGTAAAATGTTGTATGATGATTTTGAAACTTCACGGGACATAGAGGTCGCCCATATATGAGTAATCGTAAGCATGTGGAATCGTCTTAAGTCGTTGCTGACTTAAACCGATTGCTTTTGTTAATAGGGCGTAGTGGTAATCCCGAGTTAAGTAAGCGTGAGTATGTTGCACCGTCTTAAGTCGTTGCCGACTTAAGCCGATTGCTCTGTTGGCAGGGCATAGTGGTCACCCCGAGTTAAGTAAGCGCGAGCATGTTGCACCGTCTTAAGTCGTTGCCGACTTAAGTCGATTGCTCCGTTAGCAGGGCATAGTGATCACCCTGAGTTAAGTAAGCGCGAGCATGTTGCACCGTCTTAAGTCGCTGCCGACTTAAGTCAATTGCTCCATTAGCAGGGCATAGTGGTCACCCCAAGTTAAGTAAGCGCGAGCATGTTGCACCGTCTTAAATCGTTGTCGGCTTAAGTCGATTGCTCCGTTAGCAGGGCATAGTGGTCACCCCGAGTTAAGTAAGCGCGAGCATGTTGCACCGTCTTAAGTCGTTGCCGACTTAAGCCGATTGCTCCGTTAGCAGGGCATAGTGGTCACCCTGAGTTAAGTAAGAATGTAGGTCGATCATGAACAAACTGAGTATTCTTGAAGCCTTTTTTATTGATGACATATTTCCCATTTTACAGAGTACATTGTCGTCCCGATAGCTTTTTGAAATACAGCTAGGGATAAAATTTCCTGAGGTGTTCTATATTCCAGGAGTTCCCAATTTCCGTGTCGTCCATCTGAGTGAGACGATATGATCTCGGCCGAGTGACTTCTGCTACTATGAATGGTCCTTCCCATAGGGGTGACAACTTGTGCCGTCCCTCCCCCATTAGAATTCGGCGGAGGACGAGATCTCCCACTGCAAAGGATCGTCGTCGCACGACCTTGTCGTGATAGCGTCTCAGAGTTTGCTGGTATCGTGCTGATTGAATTACTATGTTCAGTCGTTCTTCTTCGAGCACATCAATATCCTCTAGCCTAGTAGCTTCGGCTTCTGCTATGCTCTCAAAGATCAACCTTGGCGCCCCAAACTTGAGATCAGCGGGTAATACTGCCTCCGACCCATAGACCATGAAGAAAGGAGTATTTCCGTGCAGAGCTCGACTAGGTTGAGTTCTTAGGCTCCAAACGACGTAGGGCAACTCCCTTATCCATTTTCCTGCGAACTTTTCATTTTTATCGAAAACCTTTTTCCTGAGTGCCTCTAATATCATCCTGCTAGCTAGCTCAACCTGTCCGTTGGCTCTTGGGTGTGCCACCGAAGCATACTTAATCTGAATGTTCTTTTGCTCGCAGAAACCAAAGAACTCTGAACTTGTGAAGTTGGATCCTAGGTCAGTTATGATACTGTTCGATATTCCGAATCTGAATATTATGTCTTGTATGAATTCCACGGCCTTAGCTGAGGTTAAAGAAGCAATGGGTTTGAACTCTATCCATTTAGTGAATTTGTCGATTGCTACAAGTACATGAGTGTATCCTCCTTGAGCTTTCTTGAAAGGTCCAATCATATCCAGTCCCCAGCATGCGAACAGCCAAGTTACTGGTATGGTCTGCAGTTGCTGTGCTGGTAGATGTTGTTGCTTTGACAAGTACTGGCAAGCTTCGCACCTCTGAACTAACCCGGCTGCATCACTTTTCGCCGTCGGCCAATAGAATCCCGACCTGAAGACCTTCCCGACTAGTGTCTTGGACGTTGCGTGTATCCCACATTGCCCAGCATGGACCTCATCTAGAAGTCGCTTCCCAGTAGATGAGAGAATGCATTTCATGAGGACGCCCGATGCACCCCTTCTGTATAGTGTCTCCCCAATGAGTGTGTAGTGAGCTGATTGTCTAGCGATGCGCTCGGCTGCATTTTTGTCATCTGGTTCCTCTTCATTCTTTATATATATGATGATCGACCTTCTCCAGTCATCAGAATCTGACTCTGGTTGGTTCACGATATTACATTCTTCTGCCTGGTCCATTGAGATGCTTGGATGCGGTATTTCTTGTACGAAGACTCCAGGTGGGACCTGAGTTCGACTGGATCCTAACTTGGACAATACATCAGCTGCCGTGTTTCGATCTCTTTCTACATGGTGAAATTCCAGACCTTCGAATTTATCTTCTAGTTTCCGGACGGCGGCGCAGTACTTTCCCATTGAATCGCTCGAACAGTCCCATTCTTTGTTTATCTGGCTTATGACTACCAAAGAATCTCCGTATACCATCAGTCTCTTGATGCCTAGTGATATAGCAATGTTCAGTCCATGAATCAGAGCTTCATATTCGGCTACGTTGTTGGAGGCTGGAAATAGCAACTGGAGGGCATATTTGAGGTGCTCGCCTCCAGGTGCGGTAAAGAGAATTCCCGTGCCTGCTCCCTGCAGTTTCAACGAGCCATCAAAATACATTCGCCATACTTCTACGGTTTCTGGGTTATCTGGTACTTGTTGTTCAGTCCATTCTGATACGAAGTCAACCAATGTTTGAGTTTTGATGGCGGTGCGAGGTCGAAATTCGATGTCATGAGATCCCAGTTCACAGGCCCCACTTGGCTATTCGGCCAATGGCTTCCTTGTTGTGAAGAATATCCCCTATCGGAAAACCAGTGACTACTATGACTTTGTGGTCGTCAAAGTAGTGACGTAGCTTGCGGGCAGTTAGAAGTACTGCATATAATAGCTTCTGAACTTGAGGATACTTTTTC
The DNA here is from genome assembly GCF_902167145.1 of Zea mays. Taxonomy (NCBI): domain Eukaryota; kingdom Viridiplantae; phylum Streptophyta; class Magnoliopsida; order Poales; family Poaceae; genus Zea; species Zea mays. The sequence goes on from NC_050096.1 coordinate 26,057,351, forward strand.
TTTGAGGGACCCAGAACTTCACTGATGAAATAAACATGATGTTGCCCTGGGTAGGCATGTCCTTCTTCTGCTCGCTTGACTATCAACGTGGTGCTTACCACGTGAGTCGTGCAAGAGATATACAGCAGCAAATCTTCAGCTGGTTGAGTTGACGTGGCTCGTCGTAGCGGCTTCAGCACTGGTGGTGTCGTCAAGAATTTTTTCAGTGCATCTAGGGCTTCATGTGCTTCTGAAGTCCACTGAAACTTATCCACTTTCTTGAGTAGCTTGTAAAATGGTAAACCTTTTTCTCCCAGCCTGGATATGAATCTGCTCAGGGCTGCCATACATCCGGTAAGTCTCTGAACTTTCTTTTGTGATCGTGGTGCCTCCATTTTCATGATAGCTTCAATCTTATCCGGATTAGCTTCAATTCCCCGGTGGCTGACAATAAATCTGAGTAGCTTTCTTGCCGGTACCCCCAAAGATAAATTTTTCAGGATTAAGCTTCCATCGATATCGCCGTAGACTGTTGAAACCAACTGTAAATCTTCGATGAAATTTTCCGAGTTCTCCGTTTTGATTACCACATCATCTACATAAGCTTCCACACGCCTGCCCCAGTGATCGGCTAAGCATGTTTGAATAGCTCTCTGGTAAGTCGCTCCAGCGTTTTTGAGGCCGAACGGCATGGAGGTATAGCAGAAAGCACCGAACGGAGTGATGAACGCTGTTTTTTCCTCGTCTTCCTTTGCCAAGCTAATCTGATGATATCCGGAGTAGCAATCCAGGAAAGACAGCACAGAACATCCAGCGGTGGAATCTACCACCTGATCTATCCTAGGAAGCCCAAAGGGATCCTTTGGACAGTGTTTGTTGAGATCCGTATAGTCGATGCACATGCGCCAATCCACTTTATTCTTTTTGAGTACAAGAACAGGGTTGGCTAACCACTCGGGATGTAACACCTCTCTAATAAACCCAGCCGCGACCAAGCGGGCTAGCTCAACTCGAATGGCCTCTCTCTTGTCGGGCGTGAAGCAACGTAGTTTTTGCCGAATCGGCCTCGCCTAGGGATAGACCTTCAGTTTGTGCTCGGCCAGTTCTCTCGGGACTCCCGGCATATCCGTAGGTTGCCATGCGAATACGTCTCAGTTATCTTGCAGAAACTGGATGAGCGTGCCTTCCTATTTGTCGTCCAGGCTGGAGCTGATGATGGCAGTCTTGCGCTCATCAGCGAACCCAAGGTTGATCCTTTTGGTTTCTTCAGTCGGTCGCATAGAGGTTGCAGCTTGAGCTTCATTTGCAGGTGCTGCCAGGTCTTCCTCAGGCTTAGAGTTTGCCTGCGTTGAAGAAGTTGTCGACGGTTTGGTGGTGAGGGCCGCCTGGATGGCCACTCGGAAACACTCTGCGGTGCCTTGGAAGTCAGCGCGCACAGTTATGATTCCTTGCGGTCCTGGCATCTTCATTATCATGTACGTGTAATGTGGAATGGCCATGAATTTTGCCAATCCCAGCCTCCCGATGATGGCGTTGTACCCGCAGTCGAAGTTCGCCACTTCGAACCTCAGGAACTCGGTTCTGTAGTTCTCCGGAGTTCCGAAGGTGACGGGCATGTAGATGTGGCCCAGTGGGTATTCCCCTTCAGTCGGCACGATGTCGAAGAAAGGAGTGTCTGACTCGTGGAGCTCTTTGAGGTGAACTCCCAAGCCTTGGAGTGTCCGGGGGAAGGTGACGTTGATGCTGCTCCCCCCGTCCACTAATACCTTCTTCACCCTGCTCTCTCGGATCACTGGATCGACGAGGAGCGGATATTTGCCTGGGTGGTCGAAGTTGAGCCATTGATCTGCCCGAGTGAAGGTGATCGGGTGCTCTGACCATCGGTACGGAGCGGGAGGACCGGTGGTCGCCACCAATATCTGGCGATCGTTGAGCTTTTGTTGTCTTATGTTCTTCTGCGATCCGTGTCCGCCGAAGATGACGTTGACCTCCCTGTCAACGCGCGGGAAGGCTCCACCTCCTCCCTCCTCCTGCTGCTGGGGTTGTCGCGGTTCTCCTGGTCCTCCCTGCGGCGGAGGAGGAGGTAGAGGTTGGAAGGGCCGACCGTGTTCGACGGAGTGCTTGAAGTCTCTGTAGTTCCGAAGGGTGTGGCGCATGTCCTTGTGGTACGGGCACTGGGCGTCGAGGATGTCGTCCAGTGTGTGTTCGCCTCCGCGAGGTCCTCCCCGGGCGCAAGAGGCAGGTGGTCCGGCGGCGTGCACTTCTTTGCGAGGCCTCTTCTCCCAGCGTTTGTCGGGTTGCTGGTTCGTGTCGCGTCGTGGCGCTGCCGGTGCAGGCTTCGCTCCCCCGATGAGGTCCTGAGCTCGCTCATCGGCGGTGATGTAGAGGTCGGCTTCCCAGAACAGCTGCTCGGAGGTAGTCAGCGCCTTCTGCAATATGGCTCGGACAAAGGCCGAGTCGTTGGATCCTCTGTAGAAGTCCTCGATCACGGCTGCCTCTGTGACCTCGGGGATACGATTTCTCATGGTCTGGAACCTTTTGAGGTATGACCGGAGAGTTTCGTCCCCCCGGCGCTTGATGGATTTGAGGTCCCATGGTTGCGCTGGTTTGTCGGAGAGGGATTGAAAGTTGGCGGTGAAGCGTCGACTGAAGTCGCTCCAGTCGTCGATGCTGTGTCGGGGTAGATGCCGCAGCCATTGTAGCGCGTCTTGCCCGAGGACAATGGGTAAGTATGCGGTCATCACGTCCTCGGACGCCCCGGCAGCTCGAGCAGCGGTGCTGTAAACGGCCAGCCAGCCTCCTGGATCCTGCTTAGGTTCATATTTGTCGACATTGGATACCTTGAAGTTAGGGGGCCATTGAATGGCCCTAAGGCGTGGAGTGAGGGCAGACACTCCACACGTGTCTTCCTGTCGTCGAGGATGATGTCTGTCCCGAGGAGGGGAGTGGTTGTTGTGGCTCTTCGACCGTCCCCGGGTAGTACCGCTAGTCGAGGTCGTTGCCGACTCAGTTCTGGTGGCCTGACTCCAAGCTGGGATGCCATAATCCCTGTCGTACTCCTCCCGGCGGTGGATCTCATTCTCATGTCGTCGTTCATGCGAAGCATTGATGGAGCTTCGCGCATCCCGGCGGCTGTTGATGGCGTGTCGTAGGTCGTTCGGCGGGTGAACGAGAGGTAGAAGATGGTTGGCTGCTTGGGTGAACAGTCGTCGATAGCCCTCGGCGTCGGGAGTTCGAGGGAGTCCATCAGCTATTCGAGCTAGTACCCCTCCAACTTCACTCGGCGTGTTCATGGCTCACGCGAAGTCAGGGTTCAGGTTGCGCCCGAAGAGTGGATTTTCCCGACGTTGCCTTGCCTCCTGCTCGGCTTGTTCCTGAGCTCGTCGGCGATCACGCCGTCGGGAGTTCCTTCGTTCTCTGAAGACGCGTTCCTCCGGAGTTTCTCCTATCTCTGAGACCTCGTCTCGCGAGACAGGCTGCTCCGGGTCTCGCTCTCCGGCCTCGTGATGTCGCCGGATATTTCGGCGCCGGTTCCTCCGTCGGCGGGATTCCCGCTGAGGTGATTCTTCTCCTGGCGTGGTTGGCTCGTCGTCGGAGACGGGGGCGACTCCACTCTCCCGATGAAGAGGACGTCGGGGTAGAATGGTGCGGTTGTCATGGCGATCTTCTTTCCGTTCTCCTTTGAGGGCGGAGGAACGGAAAGAACAACTTGCTTCCTCCCGGTTTTGTTTGTTTCTTTCTTCCTTGCGATTTGTGTCCATTCTTTCGTCGGGGAAGTAGACAGTGGAGTTCTTCGGGTCATCGGGTCCTCGGCCCCTGGCTTGCTGAAGGCGATCTTTTTTCGGAGCGCTGGAGGTTGCGCTTTTTCCTTCCTTACTCCGATATTCTCGGAGTTTGTCGGAGGAGACTTCTTCCTTGGCGGATCTGCGATGCGGTGTAGAGTTCCCTCTTCATCTGCTACGGATGAGATAGTTCCAAAGCAGAACACAGATCCGGGGCGGAGGGTGATCTTGCGGTGGAAGGTGACGGCCATTGAGCTAGCTTAGATCGGCGACACACCCCCTACCTGTCGCGCCAGCTGTCGGTGTTTTGGGTCCAACCGCACACCTGAGGTTGCCCCTCAAGGTGTTTTTAGCAGTAGGACGGTGTCGCCGACTGTAGCTAAATGGTTCGTGCTGAATGCACGAGGGACAATGGACAGTGTTTACAGGTTCGGGCCGCTTTGAGATGCGTAACACCCTATGTCCTGGTGAGAATGCTTTACGTGGTGGATTACAAGGGAGCTCTCTAACGCTAGAGAGTAGAGAGTTGGGGTGGATGGCTGAGTAGTGAGATCGATCGTTCTGAAGGGGTGCCCCCTAGGCCTTATATATTCGACCGTGGGGCAATACATGCGGATATGGTAACAATGCACACCTAAGAGATAGTGAACTGATTGAGTCTATCTTCCTATAGTTCTGCCGACTTATCCTCGCTTGGTTCCATTGTACGGGGCTCCAGCGCGGGAAAGTCGGGTTTCTGTTGTGGTTGCTTGCTCAACGTTGTTGGGCCATCCGGGCTCGCACCGATCCGGCCTTACGTCGATCTGCTTTACTGATCGTTCTTCCCCAGGCCCACGAAGGGATGACCTTACGATTTATTGGGCCCTTGGGCCTTTCGTGAGGTCTTTTATCCTTCCAGTGGACCCGGGGGATATCTGTCCCCCACAGGCACTACCAAGTAAGATAGCTCAAGTGGAGGTTGTCGGCCTCAACGAAGATGAGATGGCGCTTATCATCAAGCGCTTCAAGACCGCACTTAAAGGACACAAGGAGTACCCCAACAAGAATAAAACAAGGGGAAAGCGCTCCAGCTTCAAATGCGGTAAGACTGGTCATTTTATTGCTCAATGTCCCGATAATGAAAATGACCAGGGACAAGAAAGACATGTGAAGAAGGAGAAGAAGAAAAGCTATAGGAAGGCGAAAGGCGAGGCTCATCTTGGAAAAGAATGGGATTCCAACTGCCCCTCATCCAACTCCGACGATGAGGGACTGGCGGCCTCGGCTTTCGATAACTCGTCGCTCTTCCTTAACGAATGCCACACTTGCCTCATGGCCAAGGAGAAGAAGGTAAGTGTTCAAGATTCCCCTAAGTACTCTACTTCTAGTGATGAAGAGTCATCTGATGATAAAGTAGATTATACTAATTTATTTAAGGGTTTAGATAGAGCTAAAGTAGATAAAATCAATGAGTTAATTGATGCTCTAAATGAAAAAGATAGATTGCTAGAAAGGCAACAGGACATTTTGTATGAGGAACATGACAAATTTGTTAGTGTTCAAAAGTCTCTTGCCTTAGAACTTAAAAGAAATGAAATCTACCTTCTGAGTTGTTTGTCTGTCAGGAATCTGTCTCTAGTCTAAAGAATTTGAATGTTGAATTAAATGCTAAACTAGAGGAAGCTAATGTAACAAAATCATGTACAGAGCATGTTGTTATTTGTAATAGATGCAAGGATTTTGATATTGATGCTTGTGATGAACATCTTGCGTCCATTACTAAATTAAATGATGAGGTGGCAAGTCTTAATGCTTAACTTAAGGCTTGCAAAATTTATTTTGATAAATTAAAGTTTGCTAGGGATGCCTACACTATTGGTAGACACCCCTCAATTAAGGATGGACTTGGTTTTCAAAGGGAAACCAAGAACTTAACAAGCCAAAAGGCTCCCATTCTCACCAAGGAGAAAGGGAAGGCCCCTATGGCTAGTAGTACACAAAGGAATCATGCTTTCATTTATAATAGGAAAATTTCTAGCCATTCCAATTATAATAGGAGTTATGATCATGATGCTTTTGATTCACATGCTATGTTTGCCTCTAGTTGTACTTTTGTTTACGGTAGAAGTAGGCCTAGGAGAAATCATGTTGTGCATCATGTGCCTAGGAAAGTGTGTAATGAATCTACTACTTTTTCCATGCTTGCAACACCTCGTTTATACTTTCATGTAAGAATGAAAACGTAGTTGCTAGAAAGTTGGGATCCAAATGCAAGGGAGACAAAACTTGTATTTGGGTTCCAAATGCTATTGTGACTAACCTTGTAGGACCCAACAAGAGTTGGGTACCTAAAACCCAAGCTTAAATTGCCTTGCAGGTTTATGCATCCGGGGGATCTAGCTGGATAATCGACAGCGGATGCACAAACCACATGATGGGGGAGAAGAAGATGTTCACCTCCTACGTCAAGAACAAGGATTCCCATGATACGATTATTTTTGGAGATGGGAACCAAGGCAAGGTCAAAGGTTTGGGAAAGATAGCCATCACAAGCGAGCACTCTATTTCAAATGTATTTTTAGTAGAGTCATTAGGGTACAACCTCCTGTCTGTAAGTCAATTGTGCCACATGGGCTACAATTGCTTGTTTACAAATGTTGATGTATCTATCTTTAGAAGGAGAGATGGTTCATTAGCGTTTAAGGGTGTATTAGACGGCAAACTCTACTTAGTTGATTTTTCGAAAGAGGAGGCCGATCTAGATGCATGCTTAATAGCTAAGACTAGTATGGGCTGGTTGTGGCATCGCCGTCTAGCACATGTTGGGATGAAGAACCTTCATAAACTTCTAAAGGGAGAACATGTGTTAGGACTAACCAATGTTTGTTTCGAGAAAGATAGACCTTGTGCAGCCTGTCAGGCAGGGAAACATGTGGGAAGCACTCATCACAGCAAGAATGTGATGACAACATCAAGACCACTGGAACTTCTTCACATGGACCTCTTCGGACCCGTTGCCTACCTTAGCATCGGGGGAAGTAAGTATGGTCTTGTAATTGTTGATGACTTTTCCCGCTTCACTTGGGTGTTCTTTTTGCAGGATAAATCAGAAACCCAAGGGACCCTAAAGCGCTTTCTAAGTAGGGCTCAAAATGAATTTGAGCTCAAGGTGAAAAAGATAAGAAGTGACAACGGGTCCGAGTTCAAGAATCTGCAAGTGGAGGAGTATCTTGAGGAAGAAGGCGTCAAGCACGAGTTCTCTGCTCCTTACACACCACAGCAAAACGGTGTGGTAGAGGGGAAGAACATGACGCTCATCGACATGGCGAGAATGATGCTTGGAGAATTCAAGACGCTCGAGCGGTTTTGGTCGGAAGCTGTGAACACAGCTTGCCACGCCATAAACCGGCTCTACCTATATCGCCTTCTCAAGAAGACCTCGTATGAACTCCTTACCGATAACAAACCCAACGTTTCTTACTTTCGTGTATTTGGGAGCAAATGTTACATTCTGGTGAAGAAAGGTAGACACTCTAAATTTGCTCCCAAGGCAGTAGAAGGGTGTTTACTAGGGTATGACTCAAATACAAAGGCGTATAGAGTCTTCAACAAATCATCGGGTTTGGTTGAAGTCTCTAGCGATGTTGTATTTGATGAGAATGAGACTAATGGCTCTCCAAGAGAGCAAGTTGATTTTGATGACATAGATGAAGATGATGTTCCGACGGCCACAATGTGCACGATGGCAATAGGTGATGTGCGACCACAGGAACAACAAGAGCAAGATCAGCCTTCTTCCTCGACGCAGGTGCATCCCCCAACCCAAGATGATGAACAGATACCTCAAGAAGAGGAGTGTGATCAAGGGGGAGCATAGGAAGAACAAGTGATGGAGGAAGAAGCACCAGGGGTTCCTCCAACTCAAATCCGAGCAACGATCCAACGACATCACCCCGTTGACCAGATTCTAGGTGACATAAGCAAGGGAGTAACTACTCACTCAAGATTAGCTAACTTTTGTGAGCTGCTTGTTTGTCTCTTCTATTGAGCCTTTCAGGGTAGAAGAGGCCTTGCAAGATCCGGATTGGGTGTTGGCCATGCAGGAAGAGCTCAACAACTTCAAGAGAAATGAAGTTTGGAGCCTGGTGCCACGTCCCAAGCAAAATTTTGTGGGAACCAAGTGGGTGTTCCGCAACAAGCAAGACGAGCACGGGGTGGTGACAAGAAACAAGGCTCGACTTGTAGCAAAAGGTTATGCCCAAGTTGCAGGTTTGGATTTCGAGGAGACTTTTGCTCCTGTGGCTAGGCTAGAGTCTATTCGAATATTATTAGCCTATGCCGCTCACCACTCTTTCAGGTTGTTTCAAATGGACGTAAAGAGTGCTTTCCTCAACGGGCCAATCAAGGAGGAGGTATACATGGAACAACCCCCTGGATTTGAGGATGACAGGTACCCGACCATGTGTTTAAGCTCTCTAAGGCGCTCTATGGACTTAAGCAAGCCCCAAGAGCATGGTATGAATGCCTTAGATATTTCTTAATTGGTAATGCTTTCAAGGTTGGGAAAGTCGATCCCACTCTTTTTACTAAGACTTGTGATGGTGATCTTTTTGTGTGCCAAATTTATGTTAATTGGTAATGACATAATATTTGGTTCTACTAATCAAAAGTCTTGTGAGGAGTTTAGCAGGGTGATGACATAAAAGTTCGAGATGTCGATGATGGGCGAGTTGACCTACTTCCTTGGGTTCCAAGTGAAGCAACTCAAGGACGACATCTTCCTCTCCCAAACAAAATACACTCAAGATCTTCTCAAGAGGTTTGGGATGAAGGACGCCAAGCCCGCGAAGACACCGATGAGAACCGACGGGCATGTCAACCTCAACAAAGGAGGTAAGTCCGTTGATCAAAAAGCATACCGGTCTATGAGAGGGTCATTGCTTTATTTATGTGCTAGTAGACCGGACATTATGCTAAGCATATGCATGTGTGCTAGATATCAATCCGACCCCAGGGAATGTCACCTTGTGGTCGTTAAGCGAATTCTTAGATATTTAGTTTCTACGCCTTGCTTTGGAATCTAGTATCCAAAGGGGTCTACCTTTGACTTGATTGGATATTTGAACTCTGATTATGCTGGATGCAAGGTTGATAGGAAGAGTACATCAGGGACGTGCCAATTCCTAGGAAGGTCCCTGGTGTCCTGGAGTTCAAAGAAACAAACATCTGTTGCCCTATCCACCGCTGAGGCCGAGTATGTTGCCACAGGTCAGTGTTGCCCGCAACTACTTTGGATGAGGCAAACCCTCCGGGACTTTGGCTACAATCTGAGCAAAGTCTCACTCCTATGTGACAATGAGAGTGCAATCTGCATGGCGGATAATCCTGTTGAACATAGACGCACTAAGCACATAGACATCCGGCATCACTTTCTGAGGGACCACCAGCAAAAGGGAGATATCGAGGTGTACCACATTAGCACCGAGAACCAGCTAGTCGATATCTTTACCAAGCCGTTAGATGAGAAAACCTTTTGCAGGTTGCGTAGTGAGCTAAATGTCTTAGATTCGCATAACTTGGATTGATCTATAGCATACATGTAGTCTATGCCTTTGATCATGTTACTTTGAGCATGTACATGACTTGTTGCTTATTTATGGTGCTCAAGTTGTGCAAGGGATCCCCGGACCTCACAAGTCCATGTGTGAATGATGCACATATTTAGGGGGAGGTGTGCTACAACTTGACCCTTTGAGACTAATATATTTGTTTGAGTATACTTGATGTAGTCTCAAAGGTGCATTGAAAGGGAAAACGGACTTGGACGATGCAAAGACTTCCACTGCACTCTGGTATTAGTGTACTCACTTCCAAGTTCATATTTATGCTCTCATTGCCTTTTTGCTCTTAATTGACATTTTTTGTGAGGCAATGGGGTTAAAGGGCCAAGAATGATCCTGTTTTGGTGCTTAATGCCAAAGGGGGAGAAATTAAGGCCAAAGCAAATGGATCAGCTACCACTTGTGAATTTTGAAAATAATAGAGTTAGAACTTTTGATTTGTCCAAATTGCTCTTATTGCAAAATTTGGTCTCTTGTGGGGGAGAATTTTGATTATGGGAAAAAGGGGGAGTTTTTGGCACTTGATCAATTTCACTCTTGGAATATCTCTCTTTGTTCCCAAACAAGCGTGTTTGACTTAGAGATAAAAAAATGAATTTGATTTGCAAAAACAAACCAAGTGGTGGCAAAGAATGATCCAAATATGTCAAATCTTGTGCAAAAACAATTTAGTCCTCAATTGCATTGATGTTGCACTTCTTTTGGTTGCTTTTGGATGTGTTGGCATAAATCACCAAAAAGGGGGAGATTGAAAGGGAAATGTGCCCTTGGGCAATTTCTATAATGTTTTGTTGATTAACTACCCAACACATTTAATTGAGTTATAATGTGACAAATAAAGTTAGAAGTGCAAATCAACGAAAAAGGTATGTTTCTAGACTTAGTACATTGTTTTGAGTACTAACATATTTTGTCTAAGTGCTAGAAACAGGGAAGAAAGAATTGGAAAAAGACTTGGCTCTGTGCAGCCAACTCCAGCTCGGCTTGGCACACCGGACTGTCCGATGGTGCACCGGACTGTGTCCGGCGCGCCAAGCTGATCTCCGGTGAAAAGGCCACTCTCGGGTTTTGACGACGGTGTACGACTATAATTCACCGGACCGTCCGGTGAGTCATCCACGGTGAACTCGTCGCCCTCGGGAAAAGCAAAGGGGCGACGTGGCTATAATTCACTGGACTGTCCGGTGGTGCACCGAACTGTCCGTTGAGCCAACGGTCGCCAGCGCCAACGGTCGGCCACGCAATCTTCGCGCGACGCGTGGCAGCTCCAATGGTCGGCAGGGGCACCAGACTGTCCGGTGTGCACCGGACACAGTCCGTTGCGCCAACGGGCCCGGAGCTGCAACGGTCATATGTGCCCGATTTGGAAGGCAATCGCGCACTGGACCATCTACATGACCTGTCCGGTGGCGCACCGGACTGTCCGGTGCGCCACTCGACAGAAGGAAGGAATTGCCTTCCTTGTTGGTCCCCAACGGCTCCTAGCTGCCTTAGGGCTATAAAAGGGACCCCCTAGGCGCATGGAGGAGTGACCTAAGCATTCACTAAGCATCCTAAGACTCCAACTTCACTCATTCGATTCTTTGTGTTAGCGATTTGAGCTCCATTTGAGTTGTGAACTCCGTGTGTTGTGTTTTGAGCTCAAGTCGTGACTTGTGTGCGTGGTTGTGCTGCGAATTTGAGTCTTGTGTATGTTGCTCTTCCCAACCTTACTCCATGATTTCTTTGTGATCAAATATTGTAAGGGCGAGAGGCTCCAACTTGTGGAGATTCCTCGCAAACGGGAAGAAAACTATAAGGAAGAAAGTCGTGGTATTCAAGTTGATCATTGGATCACTTGAAAGGGGTTGAGTGCAACCCTCATCCATTGGGACGCCACAACGTGGAAGTAGGCAAGTGTTACTTGGCCGAACCACGGGATAAAATCGCGTGTCTCTGGTGATTGCTCTCTCTGTGATTATTTGTGTTCACAAGAACTTGCTTCAAGCTACTTAGCCATACTAACACTCATAACTAAGTTTTGTGGCTATTAGTGTTTGATTTTTTACAGGATCACATATTCACCCCCCCTCTAGGTGCTCTCATAACCTCACTCCACAAAAGCATATGGGATATTGTTGAGTATCGAGCGCAGGTACCAAAGGAAGAGGACAAGGATTACGATTCGGAGGAGGTCGACCAAATCCGGCACTTCAACTCCCAAGCCACTACTATACTCCTCGCCTCTCTAAGTCGAGAGGAGTACAATAAGGTGCAAGGGTTGAAGAGTGCCAAAGAGATTTGGGACGTGCTCAAGACCGCGCACGAAGGAGATGAGGTGACCAAGATCACCAAGCGGGAAACGATCGAGGGGGAGCTTGGTCGATTCATGCTCAACCAAGGGGAGGAGCCACAAGCCATGTACAACCGGCTCAAGACCTTGGTGAATCAAGTGCGCAACCTCGAGAGCACAAAATGGGATGACCATGAAATGTTCAAGGTTATTCTAAGATCACTTGTTTTTATTAACCCTACACAAGTTCAATTAATTCGTGGTGATCCTAGATATAAGCTAATGTCTCCCGAGGAGGTTATAGGAAAGTTTGTGAGCTTTGAGTTGATGATCAAAGGCTCCAAACAAATCATCGAGCGAGGCACCACCTCTACAACCGAGGTGCAATCTGTCGCATCAAAGCGACAGAGGAGAAGAAAGAAGAGTCTACGTTAAGTAGGCTCCCCATCGACGCCTCCAAGCTCGACAACGAGGAGATGGCGCTAATCACCAAAAGCTTTCGCCAAATCCTCAAGCAAAGGAGGGGGAAGGATTACAAGCCCCGCTCCAAGAAAGTTTGCTATAAGTGTGGTAAGCCCGGTCATTTTATTGCTAAATGTCCTATGTCAAGTGATAGTGACAGGGGCAATGACAAGAAGGGAGAAGGAAGGAAAAGAAGAAGTACTACAAGAAGAAGGGCGGCGATGCCCATGTGTGTCGAGAATGGGACTCCGATGAGAGCTCCACCGACTCCTCCAACGAGGACGCCGCCAACATCGCCATCAACAAGGGCTTCCTCTTCCCCAACGTCGGCCACAAGTGCCTCATGACAAAGGACGGCAAAAAGAAGAAGGTAAAATCTAGAGCCTCCACTAAATATGCAACATCTAGTGATGAGGATAACTCTAGTGATGATGAAGATAGTTTGCTTGCCCTTTTTGACAACCTAAACATGCAACAAAAAGAAAAATTAAATGAATTGATAGGTGCTATTCATGAGAAGGATGAACTCTTGGATAGCCATGAGGACTTCCTTATTAAGAAAAATAAAAAGCATGTTAAGGTTAAAAATGCTTATGCTCAGGAAGTAGAAAAATGTGAAAAATTAACTAGTGAGCTTAGCATTTGCCATGACACTATCTCTAACCTTAGAATTGAAAATGCCAAATTAATTGCTAAGGTTGAGAAATTAAATGTTTGTGATGATTCTCTTATCAACCTTAAAAATGAAAATGCTAGTTTGATTACTAAGATTGACAAGTTGAATAAATCACTTTCTAGCCTTAGGATTGAGAATGATAAATTAATATCTAAGGCTAAAGATTTAAATGTTTGCAATGTTTCTATTTCCAATCTTAGAAATGAGAATGCTATTATACATGCTAAGATTGATGAATTAAATGCATGCAAACCCTCTACATCTATGGTTGATCATGTTTCCATTTGTACTAGATGTAGAAACATTAATGTTGATGCTATCCATGATCACCTAGCTTTAATTAAACAACAAAATGATCACATAGCTCAACTTAGTGCTAAAATTAATGAGCATGAGATAGAAAATGAAAAATTTAAATTTGCTAGAAGTATGCTTTATAATGGGAGACGCCCTGGCATTAAGGATGGCATTGGCTTCCAACAGGGAGACAATGCCAAGCTTAATGCCCCTAAGAAATTGTCTAACTTTGTTAAGGGCAAATCTCCCATGGTTCAGGATAACGAGGGTTATATTTTATATCCTGCTGGCTATCCCGAACATAAATTAGGAGAATTCATTCTAGGAAGTCTCACTCTGGCTCTCATCATGCTTTTATGTATAAGAGTGAGGCATCTAGTTCTAAGCAATCCACTCATGTTAAATTGCCTAAAAAGAAATCTCCTATTGCATCAAATGAACCTAATGTTTCATTTAAAACTTTTGCTGCTTCTTATGTGCTCACTAACAAATCAGGCAAAGTAGTTGCCAAATATGTTGGGGGCAAACATAAGGGTTCCAAGACTTGTGTTTGGGTACCCAAGGTGCTTGTTTCTAATGTCAAAGGACCCAAAACCATTTGGGTACCTAAGAACAAGGCCTAAACTTGTTTTGTAGGTTTATGCATCCGGGGGCTCAAGTTGGATCATTGATAGCGGGTGCACAAACCACATGACTGGGGAGAAAAGGATGTTCTCCTCCTATGAGAAAAACGAAGATCCCCAAAGCGCTATCACATTCGGGGATGGAAATCAAGGTTTGGTCAAAGGACTTGGTAAAATTGCTATATCACCTGACCATTCCATTTCCAATGTTTTTCTTGTAGATTCTTTAGATTACAATTTGCTTTCTGTTTCTCAATTATGCAAAATGGGCTACAACTGTCTTTTTATGGATATAGGTGTTACTGTCTTTAGAAGAAGTGATGATTCAGTAGCATTTAAGGGAGTATTAGAGGGTCAGCTATACTTAGTTGATTTTAATAGAGCTAAACTCGATACTTGCTTAATTGCTAAGACTAATATGGGTTGGCTCTGGCATCGCCAACTAGCTCACGTTGGGATGAAGAATCTTCATAAGCTTCTAAAGGGAGAGCACATTTTGGAACTAACAAATGTTCATTTTGATAAAGACAGGATTTGTAGCACATGTCAAGCAGGGAAGCAAGTTGGTGTTCATCATCCACACAAGAACATCATGACGACCGACAGGCCGCTTGAGCTACTCCACATGGATCTATTCGGCCTGATCGCTTACATAAGCATCGACAGGAGTAATTATTGTCTTGTAATTGTGGATGATTACTCTCGCTTCACTTGGGTGTCCTTTTTACAGGATAAATCTCAAACCCAAGAGACCTTAAAGGGGTTCTTCAGACGAGCTCAAAATGAGTTCAGCTTAAGGATAAAAATGATTATAAGCGACAATGGGACGGAGTTCAAGAACTCTCAAATTGAAGGCTTTCTTGAGGACGAGGGCATCAAGCATGAGTTCTCTTCTCTCTACACGCCTCAACAAAATGGTGTAGTGGAGAGGAAGAATAGAACTCTACTTGACATGGCGAGGACCATGCTTGATGAGTACAAGACTTCGGACCGATTTTGGGCCGAGGCGATTAACACCGCCTGCTACTCCATCAACCGGCTCTACCTTCACCGAATCCTCAAGAAGACATCCTATGAACTCCTAACCGGTAAAAAGCCCAATGTTTCATATTTTAGAGTCTTTGGTAGAAAATGTTTTATTCTTGTTAAAAGAGATAGAAAATCTAAATTTGCTCCTAAGGCTGTAGAAGGCTTTTTACTAGGATATGATTCAAACACAAGGGCATATAGAGTCTTTAACAAGTCCACTGAACTAGTTGAAGTTTCTTATGATATTGTGTTTGATGAGACTAATGGCTCTCAAGTAGAGCAAGTTGATCTTGATGAGCTAGATGATGAAGAGGCTCCATGCGTCGCGCTAAGGAACATATCCATTGGGGATGTGTGTCCTAAGGAATCCGAAGAGCCTCGACAAGCACAAGATCAACCTTCATCTTCAAATCAAGCATCTCCACCAACTCAAGATGAGGATCAAGTTCAAGATGATGAAAATGAAGATCAAGAAGAGCCACCTCAAGAGGAGGACAATGATCAAGGGGGAGATGCCAATGATCAAGACAAGGAAGATGATCAGGGTCCAAGACCGCATCACCCAAGAGTCCACCAAGCGATACAACGAGATCACCCCGTGAACTCCATCCTCGACGATATTCATAAGGGGGTAACCACTCGATCTCGTGTCGCTCATTTTTGTGAATATTACTCTTTTATGTCTTCTATTGAGCCATACAAGGTGGAAGACGCATTAAGGGATTCGTATTGGGTGTTGGCAATGCAAGAGGAGCTCAACAACTTCACGAGGAATGAGGTATGGCATCTTGTTCCACGTCCTAATCAAAATGTTGTAGGAACCAAGTGGGTTTTCCACAACAAGCAAGATGAGCATGGTGAGGTTACAAGGAACAAAGACCGACTTGTGGCCAAGGGATATTCACAAGTCAAAGGTTTGGATTTCGGTGAAACCTATGCACCCGTAGCTAGGCTTGAGTCAATTCGTATATTACTTGCATATGCTACTTACCATGGCTTTAAGCTCTATCAAATGGACGTGAAAAGTGCCTTCCTCAATGGACCAATCAAGGAAGAGGTCTATGTTGAGCAACCTCCCGGCTTTGAAGATAGTGAGTACCCTAACCATGTGTATAAACTCTCTAAGGAGCTTTATGGGCTCAAGCAAGCCCCAAGAGCATGGTATGAATGCCTAAGAGATTTTCTTATCACTAATGGCTTCAAAGTCGGCAAAGCCGATCCTACTCTCTTTACTAAAACAATTGCAAATGATTTGTTTGTATGCCAAATTTATGTTGATGATATCATATTTGGGTCTACTAACAAATCTACTTGTGAAGAGTTTAGTAGGATTATGATTCAAAAAATTCAAGATGTCAATGATGGGGGAGTTGAAGTATTTCTTAGGATTTCAAGTGAAGCAACTCCAAGAGGGCACCTTCATCAGCCAAACTAAGTACATTCAAGACATACTCACCAAGTTTGGAATGAAGGATGACAAGCTCATCAAGACACCCATGGGAACCAATGGGCATCTCGACCTCGACACGGGAGGTAAATACGTAGATCAAAAGGTATATCGGTCGATGATAAGATCTTTACTCTATTTATGTGCATCTCTACCGGATATTATGCTTTTCATATGCATGTGTGCAAGATTCCAAGCCGATCCTATGGAAATTCACCTTAGGGCCGTGAAAAGAATCTTGAGATATTTAGTTCATACACCTAAGTTTGGTCTTTGGTACCCCAAGGGATTCACTTTTGATTTAATAGGTTATTCAGATGCTGATTGGGCAGGATGTAAAATTGATAGAAAGAGCACATCAGGGACTTGTCAGTTCTTAGGAAGATCCCTGGTGTCTTGGGCTTTAAAGAAACAAAATTCAGTAGCTCTTTCTACCGCCGAAGCCGAGTACATTGTCGTAGGCCATTGTTGCGTGCAATTTCTTTGGATGAGGCAAACCCTTAGGGACTATGGCTACCAATTAACCAAATTCCCTCTCCTATGTGATAATGAGAGTGCAATCCGCATGGCGGATAATCCCGTTGAGCACAGCCGTACTAAGCACATATCCATTCGGTATCACTTTTTGAGGGATCACCAACAAAGGGGGGATATCGAGATTGCCTATGTTAGCACCAAAGAACAATTAGTCGATATCTTTATCAAACCACTAGATGAGAAAACCTTTACCAAACTTAGGCATGAGCTAAACATTCTTGATTCTCGGAATTTTGATTGATATTTTTGCACACATAGCTCATTTATATACCTTTGATCATATCTCTTTCATGTGCTATGACTAATCTGTTTTCAAGTACATTCTTATGCTAAGTCATAGATTGAAAGGGAAATGGAGTTCTCGGCGAAGACAAGGCTTCCACTCCACTCTACCGGTATCATTTACCCTTCGCCGTCACTCCGCATCGCTCTCCAACTTTGGTATAATCTTCACTTATATGTTGTTTGCCAAAGGGGGAGAGAATTTAACAAGGGCTCTAAAGATTCCGTTTTTGGCGATTAATGCCAAAGGGGGAGAGAGTATTAGCCCAAAGCAAAAGGACCGCACCACCATGCCAGTTTCAAAATTTTTCGAAACAAGTTTAAAGATTTTAAATGTTTTTCAATTGGTATCTTTGAAATTAGTATTCCTCTAAGAAATTCTATCTCATTTGGTATCTATATTTTAAGGAGGAGTTTTTCAAAATTTGGTATCTAAAATATTTGACATTCTTTCAATTTGAAAAACCCTCTTGAACACTAAGAGAAGAATTTCATCTAGGGGGAGTTTTGTTTAGTCAAAGGAAAAGCATTTGAAACAGGGGGAGAAAATTTCAAATCTTGAAAACGCTTCTCAAAATCTTATTTACCTTTGACTATTTGCAAAAGGACTTTGAAAAGAATTTCCAAAAGAGTTTGCAAAAACAAAACAAGTGGTGCAAGCGTGGTCCAAAATATTAAAAGGAAGAAAGCAATCCATGCATATCTTATGAAAATGTAAATTGGTTTAATTCCAAGCAACCTTTGCACTTACCTTATGCAAACTAGTTCAATTCTGCACTTATATATTTGCTTTGGTTTGTGTTGGCATCACTCACCAAAAAGGGGGATATTGAAAGGGAATAGGGTCAAACCTTTTCCTAATTAATTTTGGTGGTTGAATTGCCCAACACAAATAATTGGACTAACTAGTTTGCTCTAGATTATAAGTTCTACAGGTGCCAAAGGTTCAACACAAACCAATAAACAGTCCAAGATAGGGTTCAAAAAGAAAGGAGCAAAACCAACTGAAGGCTGCCCTGGTCTGGCGCACCGGACTGTCCGGTATGCCACCGGACAGTGTCTGGTGCACCAGGGTGGATCAACTCCAACTCGCTACCTTCGGGTTTCTGGAAGTGCCACTCCGCTATAATTCACCGGACTGTCCGGTGTGCCAGCGGAGCAACAACAACAGCGCAACGGTCGACTCCAACGAAAACCTGTAAAAGCGCTACAGTGCGCGAACAGTGCACACAGAGTCAGAGCAGGCGCCAGTAGGCGCACCGGACAGTGAACAGGGACTGTCCGGTGCACCACCGGACTATCCGGTGGTCCCAGCTGTCAGAGCTCCAACGGTCGATCTCTAACGGTTGGGTGACATGGCTGGCGCACCGGACAGTGTCCGGTGGCCCACCGGACTGTCCGGTGCGCCCATCGACAGACAACCTCCCCAACGACCATTTTGGTGGTTGGGGCTATAAATACCCCCAACCACCACACTTCAAGGCATCCAAGTTTTCAGCCATTGCATTCAATACAAGAGCTCTAGACTTCACTCCAAGACACAAACAAGAGATCAAATCCTCTCCCAAGTCCACAATCACTCCAAACATTTAGTGACTAGTGAGAGAGATATTTGTGTTCATTTGAGTTCTTGTCGCTTGGATCGCTTTTCTTCTTCCCCATTCTTGTTCTCAAGCAACTTGTAATCAAGCAAGAGACACCAAGTTGTGATGGTCCTTGTAAGGGGTCTAAGTGACCCGTTGATCAAGGAGAAAAGCTCACTCGGTCTAGGTGACCATTTGAGAGAGGGAAAGGGTTGAAAGAGACCCGGTCTTTGTGACCACCTCAACGGGGAGTAGGTTTGCAAGATCCGAACCTCGGTAAAACAAATCACCGTGTCATCCGCTTTATTTGCTTGTGATTTGTTTTCGCCCTCTCTTTCAGACTCGACTTTATTTCTAACACTAACCCCGGCTTGTAGATTGTGCTTAAAGTTTATAAATTTCAGATTTGCCTATTCACCCCCCTAGGCAACTTTCAATAATGCTTTCATGCATATTGATCCTGATTTGAGATAGATCTTTAGTAGAAGTATTTTTCCCTCTAATATTAGTAAAAAACCTTCTAATGCTGAACTAAGATGTCTATCTCTCAATCACCATGCTTGCAACATCTTAGTTGACTCTCTTTCTAGAAGTGCTTATTTTTCCATCATGAGTAGTGATAGTGATTTATTTGTTGATGCTCATGATCTATGGACTAGAATTAAAATAAAATATTCTGAGTCAAATTGTACTACTTCTACTCCCTATGTTGCTTGTGGTAGTAACCTTTCAAAGGGAGAAGAAAAATGATGGCAACTAAACGATGAATCCACCTCACCGACAGGTTTGTCTTCCACTAGTTATAAATGTCTTATTGCTAACAATGATAGTGGAGACGAAAGCGATGATGAGGAGGAATATGAGGATGATAGCGAGGATGAGTCTTCATCACCACAAGGTACATTTTCCTGTATTGCTTCCACTGATAATAATGACAGGGAAAATGAGACCGACGATGTTGAAGAAGAGGAGATTCGCCGGTTCTACACCCATCTCAACAAAGAAGATAAAGTGCTCTTGGTTAAGCTGTTGAGGAGGAACAAGGAACAAGGCGAGACGCTTCTCAGGCTAGAGGAGACTCTCTTCAAAACCAACGACAGCCTAGAGAAGATGACCAAAGAACATGAGGAGCTAAAGTGCTCTCATGATAATTTGGTCCAACGGTATGAATATGTTTTATTTGAGCAAAGAAATAATCATGATGTATTATCTGATGTTGCTCAACTTAAAACTGAGAATTCTATGCTTAAGAGTCAAGTAGAAATGATAAATTTAGAAAAACTTGCTCTAAGTGAAAAATATGATATGTTATCTTATTCTCATAATGAATTAGTTGATGACCATACCATGCTCGATATTTCTCATGAGGTAGTGATTACTAGTTTAAACTCATGTGAACTACATTCTTGCATAAGTGATCAATTAGTTAAAATATCATCATGTGCTAACCTCTACTGCCCCAAGAAAGGCTAATCTTGATTAAGCAACAAGTTGTAGGGTCAAAAAGAAATTGCTTGGGAACAAGAAACAAAGACAATTGAGGAGAAGACGCTATGCTCGACTTCCTCAAGATATCTACGAACGCGTGGTGAAGAAGCTTGAGGAAGGAGAAACCGCAACAAGGGTCAAACTCCACGAGAAAGAAGTTCCTAAGGCAATAAGTGAAGCAATCAACATGAAATAAGAAAAAGGTAAAGATTCAATTAGTCATGTTGTTTGCACTGATCATCTCTCTATGTCATCCAAGAGCAAAAAGGGAAGAGGAAAAAGGAGGTGCTTCAAGTGCAAGGAATTAGGCCACTTCATTGCGTCTTGTCCACACAAAGACAAGGATGAAGGAATGAGGAGATGTTTTGGATGCAACGATAAGGACCATATGATCACTTCATGTCCGCTCATGAAGAATCAAAGACGTGCACCCTCCAAGATGACCCTCACTAAGAAAAAAGACAAACAACAAGTGTCATGTCAGGTTGAGCGACGCTTCTGCTACATGTGTGGTGAGCATGGTCATCTACCTAAGGTATGTAAGAAGGGTAAAGTTCCTAAGCAAGTAATTTTATCTCAATCTTATTCGCTTAGGAGACCCAAATCATACACTTGTGCTAGATCAGTAATGAGATCACCTAGAACTAGCACAACTGCTATTTGGGTACCAAAGGCTCTTTTAGATGAACGTTATGGACCCATCCTGAGATGGGTACCAAACTGTGCCAACTAGACCATGCAGGTGCCTCGAGATGGACTGGAGACCATGGGAGAGCTTAAGATGGTTAATTCAAACTCTATGCTTAAGCTGTCAATTTTATTGTCTATTTATTGACCCAAGGTTGAATTATTGTGCAATACTAATCTCATGTTCATCTCGAGTTAAATAAGTTGTAGAGGTCCTTAATCATTATTGGTGAATCAAGCGAAAGATTTTGATGAGAATCTGCAACTTGCTCTCCAAAGGACGGTACCCGTGTATCTTAAGTGCATTATTTCCAATCAGTATTGCTCTTAAGTTGGATTGTCGTGCTATACCTATCCTTGGAGTAGTTATGCTTTTGAGATTGCTTATGTTGAATATCTTTCAATTAATGATTCATGACTTCCAAGATCATAATCATGCTTGCTCAATCATGATTGTGTGCTTTATAGGTTATATCTCTTGAATCATTCAATGGGTAGCTTTTCATTTGATATATCTACCATGATTAACTCTCTTGGTGTATGTGGCTAAACCTGTATCTTTTTGTAAATCATGTTGTGTGGTTTTTAATAATTATGTATTAACCTATGTGTAAGCATGATAGTTTTGTTTAGTCCATGTTCACATGATTACTTTGTCTTGGTACTCTGTGTATACCAAAACAAGAAATCCATGTTGTGCCTCTAATACACCCTCTCGAGCTATGAGGTGCATGAGCAAAAGGAGCCCTAAATTGGTGACAACATGTGCTCTCACTCCACACTACCTAAAAGAATGGATCTCATGGCATTCAGGTAAAAGGCAAAGGTATGGAGAATGGAACTATGCAATTTCTTTGAATATCTTGATGTTCTGTTGATTGTGATCATTGTTATGCTCTTTCTTTTCAATTGGTAGTATCTTGGCTTAGGTGCTTTATGCTTTAAAATGTTGTTTCCTTTGGTGTACCTGAGAAAATACTTCTTAATCACGGCGTGCTTAGACATTGTGCTTCATATGCATGGTCTTGTCATTTTTCAATTGGTATATGTGTTGCAATGATCATCATGTGTGAAGCATGCCTAGGTTGCTTTTAAAATATTATATATCTTGAGGCATGCATTGTTTCCACTAAGTCATAAGTTGCATTATGTCATCTATTCAATTGGTATCTTTTTGTGATGCAATTGATATATTATACCTAGACCAAGGTATGTTGTGATCCCCTCTAGTTCTGAGGACGCTACAATGTGCAAGATGCAAGTCATTCGAATACTTGATGTACAACTTTAGGGGGAGCACACATAACTTGTGTCTTTTGAGACTAATTGTTTCTTGAGTGATCCTATATAGTCTCAAGGTGGAAAAGGAAGATGAGCAAGAAATGGAGCAATCAGGACTTGGGTACCTCCACAAGTTGAGTAATTGGTATCTAAAGTTGTGAGTAATTGGTATCTAAAGTTGTGAGTAATTGTGTATTTAAAGATTGCTCATGCTCTATAATAGTTGGTGATCCTAGATGCTTATATTTAAATATAATGGAGCTATGACAGTGATGATCTTTCAATTAGTAGCCTTGGTAGTGTGCTTCATTTGGTATCTTTTGGTAATCACTAGAGTAGAAGCTTCATATTGTGCCACAATACTATAACTTGTTCTAAGTTTGGTGTCTTAGCAACAAGAAAAGGTTAGGATAAAGGATCAGGCACAAGCATGAAGGAGCTCCCTAGAGATAAAACTTTCAAGATGGAAATCTTAAATTGATAGCAAAAGGAACTCCGCCTACTTAGATGGAAAGTACACCATAACATGGTAAAGGTACAAAAGGAGGTATTGACCTTTTTGCGTATTTGTACCTTAATTTTCCTCCAATGCTTGTGTTGCATATGTTTAATGTGTAAGGGGGGAGTAATGTTAGTGTGTTGCATTTTCCTTGCTTAATACCCTGCTTTCCCTTGACATCATCCTATGTTCTTGCATGAATATGGTTTTGGTGTTTGATGTCAAAGGGGGAGAATTTGTGCATTAAAGCTTATCTCGATCTGAGAGGAAAGGTTATCTTTAGGGTGAAGATTAATTTTTTGTGTGCTAAAGGACTCAAAGGGGTTTCCTTGAGTTCCTATGATCTTAAGGAAGAATGTGTTAGTTTTGTTGATAATACTTATCATATGCTTCTTGTTGTATTATATGGTGATAATGCATAATTAGTGCTTCCATTGATATGAATCAATTGGTATCTATTGTGTTTGTCCTGTAATAGATATTCATGTGGTTCTAGTGCTTTAAATTGGTATCTTAATGGTGAATAGTGGTAGGTTGATATTCTTGTGGTATATCCATTTAATTGGTGTTTAACTCTGATTCTGTGCATTTGTGTGTTATACACATCACGGTTTAATTATTGACACAATGCATCCCACAGGTGCTAAGGTGTAGTAATGCTTAGAATTAGCCTAAGTATGTGCAATTTGGCATATAAGGCCAAAGTTAAGATTTTAATGTAAGCACATATTTAGGGGGAGCATTCTATAAACTTAGAATTCAAAATTTGTGCTTTAAATCTTATTCTTGTGTAAGCTTTAATTGTGTTGCCATCAATCACCAAAAAGGGGGAGATTGAAAGCTCTCTTGTGGGTTTTGGTGTTTGGATGACAACCCAATTAAAGGACTAACAAGTGTGCTAAGTGTTGAACAGGTGCTTAATGCAAAGCTAATAGGGTTCAACACAAGTGAACAAGTGTGATGGTCCAAAGACTGAATTATCTATAGATAATGAACACTGTTTAATTGAGACTCGGCGTGCGTAACTCAGAGACAATCGATCAAGCCAAGGATGGAGGCAAGAAGAGCTTCGAGGTACCGAGTGCACGGGAGAAGGTCAAGGAGACCACGAACCCAAAGCCATAGGTGAAGAAGAAGACTTGCAAAGTCAAGGTTGATCGAGTTAAGAGTTATGGTGCATCAAGGATCACTACATAAGGACATGACTTACAACCAATGAGGTAACATCTACAATTATGTGGTGTAAGTCATAAGGCTCAAGATCAAGCTCGAGAAATGAACAAGGGAGTTGGAGCTCAGATATGTCAATCTAGATCAAGTCAAGTTGACTTAATGGTTTAGAGTCCAACATCGACCTCAAACATGCCAAATTGGGTAAAATGATGAAAAAGGTTAAGTATGTAAGGTTTGAGTGTTCAACCATGTTGCATACACCTCTTACTACAAGTTTGGTGCTTTGGTTTGCTCTTTGATAGTCGCCTAGAGGGGGGGGTGAATAGGGCGAAACTGAAATTTACAAATGTAAACACAACTACAAGCCGGGTTAGCGTTAGAAATATAAACGAGTCCGCGAGAGAGGGTGCAAAACAAATCGCAAGCAAATAAAGAGTGTGACACGCGGATTTGTTTTACCGAGGTTCGGTTCTTGCGAACCTACTCCCCGTTGAGGAGGCCACAAAGGCCGGGTCTCTTTCAACCCTTCCCTCTCTCAAACGATCCCTCGGACTGAGTGAGCTTTCTCTTCTCAATCACTTGGAACACAAAGTTCCCGCAAGGACCACCACAAGTTTGGTGTCTCTTGCCTCAATTACAAGTGAGTTTGATCGCAATGAAAGAATCAAGAAAGAAGAAAGCAATCCAAGTGCAAGAGCTCAAAAGAGCACAAGCAAATCACTCTCTCTAGTCACTATGAGGTTGTGTGGAATTTGGAGAGGATTTGATCTCTTTGGTGTGTCTAGAATTGAATGTTATAGCTCTTGTAGTAGTTGGGAAGTGGAAAACTTGGATGCAATGAATGGTGGGGTGGTTGGGGTATTTATAGCCCCAACCACCAAAAGTGGTCGTTGGGAGGCTGTCTGTTCGATGGCGCACCGGACAGTCCGGTGCACACCGGACATGTCCGGTGCCCCCGCCACGTCATCACTGTCGTTGGATTCTGACCGTTGGAGCTTCTGACTTCTGGGCCCGCCTGGATGTCCGGTGCACACCGGACATCTCCTGTTCATTGTCCGGTGCGCCAGTATGGGCGCGCCTGACTTCTGCGCGCGCAGAGCGCGCATTAATTGCGCCGCAGGTAGCCGTTGGCACCGAAATAGCCGTTGCTCGGTTGCTCCGCTGTTACACCGGACAGTCCGGTGCACACCGGACATGTCCGGTGAATTATAGCGGAGCGGCTGCTGTGCGTTCCCGAGGCTGGCGAGTTCCGGAGGCCGCGCTTCCTTGGAGCACCGGACACTGTCCGGTGTACACCGGACAGTCCGGTGAATTATAGCGCGCCGGCCTGAGAAATTCCCGAAGGTGGTAAGTTCGAGTTGGAGTCCTCTGGTGCACCGGACACTGTCCGGTGTACACCGGACAGTCCGGTGCCTCCAGACCAGAGGTGCCTTCGGTTGCCTCTTTGCTCCTTTGTTGAATCCAAAACTTGATCTTTTTATTGGCTGAGTGTGAACCTTTTACACCTGTATAATCTATACACTTGGGCAAACTAGTTAGTCCAAAGATTTGTGTTGGGCAATTCAACCACCAAAATTATATAGGAATTAGGTGTAAGCCTAATTCCCTTTCAATCTCCCCCTTTTTGGTGATTGATGCCAACACAAACCAAAGCAAATATAGAAGTGCATAATTGAACTAGTTTGCATAATATAAGTGCAAAGGTTGCTTGGAATTGAGCCAATATAACTACTTACAAGATATGCATGGATTGTTTCTTACTTATAACTTTTTGGACCACGCTTGCACCACGTGTTTTGTTTTTGCAAATTCTTTTGTAAATCCTTTTCAAAGTTCTTTTGCAAATAGTCGAAGGTAAATGAATAAGATTTGCAAAGCATTTTCAAGATTTGAAATTTTCTCCCCCTGTTTCAAATGCTTTTCCTTTGACTAAACAAAACTCCCCCTAAATGAGATCCTCCTCTTAGTGCTCAAGAGGGTTTTGATATATCATTTTGAAAACTACTTTCTCCCCCTTTTGAACACAATAGGATACCAATTTATAATATTCTTGGAAACACGAAATTTTTGAAATTGGTGGTGGTGCGGTCCTTTTGCTTTGGGCTCTTACTTTCTCCCCCTTTGGCATGAATCGCCAAAAACGGAATCATTAGAGCCCTCTAAGTTACATTCTCCCTCTTTGGTCAAAACAAATGAGTGAAGATTATACTAAAGATGGAGTCCTTTTGCTTGGTGCTCATGCTTTCTCCCCCAAGAATGGAGAGTTGCTTGGAGTGACGGCGAAGGATGAGTTACGGAGTGGAAGCCTTTGTCTTCGCCGAAGACTATAATTCCCTTTCAATACACCTATGACTTGGTTTGAAATGGACTTGAAAACACATTAGTCATAGCATATGAAAGAGACATGATCAAAGGTATACAAATGAGCTATGAGTGCAAGTTAACAAAAGAAATTCCTAGAATCAAGAATATTTAGCTCATGCCTAAGTTTGTTAAAAGATTGTTCATCAAGTGGCTTGGTAAAGATATCGGCTAATTGATCTTTAGTATTAATATATGAAATCTCGATATCTCCCTTTTGTTGGTGATCCCTAAGAAAATGATACCGAATGGCTATGTGTTTAGTGCGGCTATGCTCGACGGGATTCTCCGCCATCTTGATTGCACTTTCATTATCACATAGCAAAGGGACTTTGGTTAATTTATAACCGTAGTCCCGCAGGGTTTGCCTCATCCAAAGCAATTGCGCGCAACAATGGCCTGCGGCAATATACTCGGCTTCGGCGGTGGAGAGAGCGACCGAATTTTGCTTCTTTGAAGCCCAAGACACCAAGGATCTTCCCAAGAACTGGCAAGTCCCCGATGTGCTCTTCCTATTGATTTTGCACCCCGCCCAATCGGCATCTGAATAACCAATTAAATCAAATGTGGATCCCCTAGGATACCAAAGCCCAAACTTAGGAGTATAAGCCAAATATCTCAAGATTCGTTTCACGGCCGTAAGGTGAGCTTCCTTAGGGTCGGCTTGGAATCTTGCACACATGCATACGGAAAGCATAATATCCGGTCGAGATGCACATAAATAAAGCAATGAACCTATCATCGACTGGTATACCTTTTGATCCACGGACTTACCTCCCGTGTCGAGGTCGAGATGCCCATTAGTTCCCATGGGTGTCTTGATGGGTTTGGCATCCTTCATTCCAAACTTGCTCAGAATATCTTGAGTGTACTTCGTTTGGCTTAGGAAGGTGCCTTCTTGGAGTTGCTTCACTTGAAATCCTAAGAAATACTTCAACTCCCCCATCATAGACATCTCGAATTTCTGTGTCATGATCCTACTAAACTCTTCACATGTAGATTCGTTAGTAGACCCAAAAATAATATCATCAACATAAATTTGGCATACAAATAAATCATTCTCAAGAGTTTTAGTAAAGAGTGTAGGATCGGCCTTTCCGACTTTGAAGCCATTAGCAATAAGGAAATCTCTAAGGCATTCATACCATGCTCTTGCAGCTTGCTTGAGCCCATAAAGCGCCTTAGAGAGCTTATAGACATGGTTAGGGTACTCACTGTCTTCAAAGCCGGGAGGTTGCTCAACATAGACCTCTTCCTTGATTGGTCCATTGAGGAAGACACTTTTCACATCCATTTGGTAAAGCTTGAAGCCATGGTAAGTAGCATAGGCCAATAATATGCGAATTGACTCAAGCCTAGCTACGGGTGCATAAGTTTCACCGAAATCCAAACCTTCGACTTGAGAGTATCCCTTGGCCACAAGTCGAGCTTTGTTCCTTGTCACCACACCATGCTCATTTTGCTTGTTGCGGAAGACCCATTTGGTTCCTACAACATTTTGATTAGGACGTGGAACTAAATGCCATACCTCATTCCTAGTGAAGTTGTTGAGCTCCTCTTGCATTGCCACCACCCAATCCGAATCTTGTAGTGCTTCCTCTACCCTGTGTGGCTCAATAGAGGAAACAAAAGAGTAATGTTCACAAAAATGTGCAACACGAGATCTAGTAGTTACCCCCTTATGAATGTCGCCGAGGATGGTGTCGACGGGGTGATCTCGTTGGATTGCTTGGTGGACTCTTGGGTGTGGCGGCCTTTGTTCTTCATCCTCCTTGTCTTGATCATTTGCATCTCCCCTTGATTTATGCCGTCATCTTGAGGTGGCTCATTTGATTGATCTTCTTCTTCATCAACTTGAGCCTCATCCTCATTTTGTGTTGGTGGAGATGCTTGCGTGGAGGAGGACGGTTGATCTTGTGCATTTGGAGGCTCTTTGGATTCCTTAGGACACACATCCCCAATGGACATGTTCCTTAGCGCGATGCATGGAGCCTCTTCTTCACCTATCTCATCAAGATCAACTTGCTCTACTTGAGAGCCGTTAGTCTCATCAAACACAACGTCACAAGAAACTTCAACTTGTCCAGTGGACTTGTTAAAGACTCTATATGCCCTTGTGTTTGAATCATATCCTAGTAAAAAGCCTTCTACAGTCTTAGGAGCAAATTTAGATTTTCTACCTCTCTTAACAAGAATAAAACATTTGCTACCAAAGACTCTAAAATATGAAATATTGGGCTTTTTACCGGTTAGGAGTTCGTATGATGTCTTCTTGAGGATTCGGTGTAGATACAACCGGTTGATGGCGTAGCAAGCGGTGTTGACCGCCTCCGCCCAAAACCGATCCGAGGTCTTGTACTCATCAAGCATGGTCCTTGCCATGTCCAATAGAGTTCGATTCTTCCTCTCCACTACACCATTTTGTTGTGGCGTGTAGGGAGAAGAGAACTCATGCTTGATGCCCTCCTCCTCAAGAAAGCCTTCGATTTGAGAGTTCTTGAACTCCGTCCCGTTGTCGCTTCTAATTTTCTTGATCCTTAAGCCGAACTCGTTTTGAGCCCGTCTCAAGAATCCCTTTAAGGTTTCTTGGGTTTGAGATTTTTCCTGTAAAAAGAACACCCAAGTGAAGCGAGAATAATCATCCACTATTACAAGACAATACTTACTCCCGCCGATGCTTATGTAAGCAATCGGGCCGAATAGATCCATGTGGAGTAGCTCAAGCGACCTGTCGGTCGTCATGATGTTCTTGTGTGGATGATGAGCACCAACTTGCTTTCCTGCTTGGCATGCGCTACAAACCCTGTCTTTCTCAAAATGAACATTTGTTAGTCCTAAAATGTGTTCTCCCTTTAGAAGCTTGTGAAGATTCTTCATCCCAACATGTGCTAGTCGGCGATGCCAGAGCCAGCCCATGTTAGTCTTAGCAATTAAGCATGTGTCGAGTTCAGCTCTATCAAAATCTACTAAGTATAGCTGACCCTCTAACACACCCTTAAATGCTATTGAATCATCACTTCTTCTAAAGACAGTGACACCTACATTAGTAAAGAGACAGTTGTAGCCCATTTTGCATAATTGAGATACGAAAAGCAAATTGTAATCTAAAGAATCTACAAGAAAAACATTGGAAATGGAATGGTCAGGAGATATAGCAATTTTACCAAGACCTTTGACCAAACCTTGATTTCCATCCCCGAATGTGATAGCTCGTTGGGGATCTTGGTTTTTCTCGTAGGAGGAGAACATCTTCTTCTCCCCTGTCATGTGGTTTGTGCACCCGCTGTCGAGTATCCAACTTGAGCCCCCGGATGCATAAACCTACAAAACAAGTTTAGTTCTTGACTTTAGGTACCCAAATGGTTTTGGGTCCTTTGGCATTAGACACAAGAACTTTGGGTACCCAAACACAAGTCCTTGACCCCTTGTGCTTGCCCCCAACATATTTGGCAACTACTTTGCCGGATTTGTTAGTCAACACATAAGATGCATCAAAGGTCTTAAATAAAATGCTATGTTTATTTGATGCATTAGGAATTTTCTTCTTAGGCAACTTAGCACGGGTTGGTTGCCTAGAGCTAGATGTCTCACCCTTATACATAAAAGCATGGTTAGGGCCAGAGTGAGACTTCCTAGAATGAATTCTCCTAATTTTGTCCTCGGGATAACCGGCAGGGTATAAAATGTAACCCTCGTCATCCTGAGGCATGGGAGTCTTGCCCTTAACAAAATTGGACAATTTCTTAGGAGGGGCATTAAGTTTGACATTGTCTCCCCTTTGGAAGCCAATGCCATCCTTGATGCCAGGGTGTCTCCCATTATAGAGCATGCTACGAGCAAATTTAAATTTTTCATTCTCTAAGTTATGCTCGGCAATTTTAGCATCTAATTTTGCTATATGATCATTTTGTTGTTTAATTAAAGCCATGTGATCATGAATAGCATTGATATCTACATCTCTACATCTAGTACAAATAGAAGTGTGCTCAACGGTAGATGTAGAGAGTTTGCAAGATTTTAATTCTACAACCTTAGCATGCAACATATCATTTTTAGTTCTAAGGTCTGAAATGGTAGCATTGCAAACATCAAAATCTTTAGCCTTAGCAAGCAATTTTTCATTCTCAATTCTAAGGCTAGCAAGAGAAATGTTCAATTCTTCAATCCTAGCAAGCAAATCATCATTATTATCTCTAGGGTTGGGAATTGAAACATTGCAAGCATGAGAATCAACCTTAGCTAACAAATTAGCATTTTCATTTCTAAGGTTGTCTATTGTTTCATGGCAAGTGCTTAGCTCACTAGATAATTTTTGACATTTCTCAATTTCTAGAGCATAAGCATTTTTAATCTTAACATGCTTCTTATTTTCTTTAATAAGGAAGTTCTCTTGGGTGTCCAAGAGATCATCCTTTTCATGGATGGCACTAATCAATTCATTAAGTTTTTCTTTTTGTTGCATGTTGAGGTTGGCAAAAAGGGTACGCAAATTATCTTCCTCATCACTAGCATTATCATCACTAGAGGATTCATATTTAGTGGAGGATTTTGATTTAACCTTCTTTTTGTTGTCCTTTGCCATGAGACACTTGTGGCCGACGTTGGGGAAGAGAAGTCCCTTGGTGACGGCGATGTTGGCGGCGTCCTCGTCGTCGGAGGAGTCGCTAGAGCTTTCGTCGGAGTCCCACTCCCGACAAACATGGGCATCGCCGCCCTTCTTCTTGTAGTACCTCTTCTTCTCCTTTCTTCTCCCCTTTTTGTCGTCGCCCCTGTCACTATCACTTGATAATGGACATTTAGCTATAAAGTGACCGGGCTTACCACACTTGTAGCAAACCTTTTTGGAGTGGGACTTGTAGTCTTTCCCTCTCCTTTGCTTGAGGATTTGGCGGAAGCTCTTGATGACAAGCGCCATTTCCTCATTGTCGAGCTTGGAGGCGTCGATTGGTTGTCTACTTGGTGTAGACTCCTCCTTTTTGTCCTCCGTTGCCTTGAATGCGACGGGTTGAGCCTCGGATGTGGAGGGATCATCAAGCTCGTTGATCTTCCTTGAGCCTTCGATCATGCACTAAAAACTTACAAAATTCCCGATAACTTCCTCGGGGGTCATTTTAGTATATCTCGGATTACCACGAATTAATTGAACTTGAGTGGGGTTAAGGAAAATGAGAGATCTTAGAATAACCTTAACCACTTCGTGGTCGTCCCACTTCTTGCTCCCGATGTTGCGCACTTGGTTCACCAAGGTCTTGAGCCGGTTGTACATGTTTTGTGGCTCCTCCCCTTTGCGAAGCCGGAACCGACCGAGCTCCCCCTCGATCGTTTCCCGCTTGGTGATCTTTGTGAGCTCATCTCCCTCGTGCGCGGTTTTGAGCACATCCCAAACCTCCTTGGCGCTCTTCAACCCTTGAACTTTGTTATACTCCTCTCTACTTAAAGAGGCGAGGAGTATTGTTGTTGCTTGAGAGTTGAAGTGCTCGATTTGGGCCACCTCATCCTCATCATAATCCTTATCCCCTATGGATGGTACCTGTGCTCCAAACTCAACAACATTCCATATACTTTTGTGGAGCGAGGTTAGATGAAATTTCATTAAATCACTCCACCTAGCATAATCTTCACCGTCAAAAGTTGGCGGTTTGCCTAATGGAACGGAAAGTAATGGAGTATGTCTAGATGTACGAGAGTAGTGTAAGGGGATCTTACTAAACTTCTTACGCTCTTGGCGTTTAGAAGTTACGGAGGGCGCATCGGAGCCGGAAGTCGATGTTGATGAAGTGTCGGTCTCGTAGTAGACCACTTTCCTCATCCTCTTTTGCTTGTCCCCACTCCGATGCGGTTTGTGGGAAGAAGATTTTTCCTTCTTCTCTTTGTGGTGAGAAGACGATTTCTTCTCCTTCCCTTTGTTGGAGGAGCTCTTCTTCTTCTCCCTCCTCTTGGTGCGGGACTCTTCCGATGAAGTGCTCCCATGGCTTGTAGTGGGCTTTTCGCCGGTCTCCATCTCCTTCTTGGCGTGATCTCCCGACATCACTTCGAGCGGTTAGGCTCTAATGAAGAACCGGGCTCTGATACCAATTGATAGTCGCCTAGAGGGGGGGTGAATAGGGCGAAACTGAAATTTACAAATGTAAACACAACTACAAGCCGGGTTAGCGTTAGAAATATAAACGAGTCCGCGAGAGAGGGTGCAAAACAAATCGCAAGCAAATAAAGAGTGTGACACGCAGATTTGTTTTACCGAGGTTCGGTTCTCGCAAACCTACTCCCCGTTGAGGAGGCCACAAAGGCCGGGTCTCTTTCAACCCTTCCCTCTCTCAAACGATCCCTCGGACCGAGTGAGCTTTCTCTTCTCAATCACTTGGAACACAAAGTTCCCGCAAGGACCACCACAAGTTTGGTGTCTCTTGCCTCAATTACAAGTGAGTTTGATCGCAATGAAAGAATCAAGAAAGAAGAAAGCAATCCAAGTGCAAGAGCTCAAAAGAACACAAGCAAATCACTCTCTCTAGTCACTATGAGGTTGTGTGGAATTTGGAGAGGATTTGATCTCTTTGGTGTGTCTAGAATTGAATGCTATAGCTCTTGTAGTAGTTGGGAAGTGGAAAACTTGGATGCAATGAATGGTGGGGTGGTTGGGGTATTTATAGCCCCAACCACCAAAAGTGGCCGTTGGGAGGCTGTCTGTTCGATGGCGCACCGGACAGTCCGGTGCACACCGGACATGTCCGGTGCCCCCGCCACGTCATCACTGTCGTTGGATTCTGACCGTTGGAGCTTCTGACTTCTGGGCCCGCCTGGATGTCCGGTGCACACCAGACATCTCCTGTTCATTGTCCGGTGCGCCAGTATGGGCGCGCCTGACTTCTGCGCGCGCAGAGCGCGCATTAATTGCGCCGCAGGTAGCCGTTGGCACCGAAATAGTCGTTGCTCCGCTGTTACACCGGACAGTCTGGTGCACACCGGACATGTCCGGTGAATTATAGCGGAGCGGCTGCTGTGCGTTCCCGAGGCTGGCGAGTTCCGGAGGCCGCGCTTCCTTGGAGCACCGGACACTGTCCGGTGTACACCGGACAGTCCGGTGAATTATAGCGCGCCGGCCTGAGAAATTCCCGAAGGTGGTAAGTTCGAGTTGGAGTCCTCTGGTGCACCGGACACTGTCCGGTGTACACCGGACAGTCCGGTGCCTCCAGACCAGAGGTGCCTTCGGTTGCCTCTTTGCTCCTTTGTTGAATCCAAAACTTGATCTTTTTATTGGCTGAGTGTGAACCTTTTACACCTGTATAATCTATACACTTGGGCAAACTAGTTAGTCCAAAGATTTGTGTTGGGCAATTCAACCACCAAAATTATATAGGAACTAGGTGTAAGCCTAATTCCCTTTCACTCTCTAACTCTTTCTGTAGAGAAAGTACCATTCTGAGCTCTGCTGGAGGAGAAACAGAAAAGCTAGGAGAAAACAAGAAATATGTAAGTTTCTAGGACTAAATCAATTGGATTATACTCTAAATGTGTTTGTTTAAGTCTCAGGAAAATCCTCCTAAAAGTTGAAGTCAAACAGAGAAAGAACGGAGGAAAAATCACTTAGTGTGTTGTTGGCTGGTGCACAGGACAGTGAATAGTAGCTGTCCGGTGCACAGGACAGTGAATAGTAGCTGTCCGGTGCACAGGACAGTGAATAGTAACCTGTCCGGTGCACCAACGGCTAGCTGTTCCAGAGAAGGAAACTGTCAATCAGATCCGTTACTGTTCACTATCCGGTGCGCCACCGGACAGTCCGGTGCACCCGCAACTAGGGAAGGCTGGGAGCTTCCAAATGAAGCTCCAACGGCTCCTAGGCCCTTTGAGGCTATAAAAGGGACCCCTAGGCGCCTCAAACAAGTATACAAGAGCAGCCAACAAGTGCATACATCATTTGGATCAATTCTCTCTCTCCCTCTCTTGTGTATCTCTCTAGTTTGTGTAGAGGCGAAGTTATAAGCCTTTAGAGAGAGGGGAAGTGCTGCTAAGAGCTAGAGCAAAATCTTGAGCGCATTGTTACTCTGCCGGAGTGCTGTCGAGAAGATTGTAAGCAGCCACGACATCGTTGTAACTGACATCAACATAGTGGAAGGCTCTATCTGTCGCACTCACAGATCTGAGCAAACGGAGGAAGGAGTTGAAATAGACTCCAAGCCAAGGTGTGTCTAACTCCAACGAGGACTAGGCAAGCATTTCAGGCTTGGCCGAACCTCGGGATAAATCCCTGTGTCTGTGTGCTCTGCTCTGTGTTGTGTGTTGTTTCTTTGTCTTATTTGTTGTTTATACTTGCACTTCTATATTTATATGTGGTACAAGTTGTCTTCAAAGTGCAGGGTATTTTAAGACAGGAACTTCAATTCTGCTGCAACCTACTCGAAGGGTCTTTCATTCCACTGTGATCCAGCCTTCGAGTAGAGTAAGAATTTCCAGTTTTAAAGTGATATTTATTATCCGCCTATTCACCCCCCTCTAGGCGACATCCAGATCTTGTTCCCAGGCATAGGGAACTTTCACGAGGACGCCGCTAACATCGCCGGCAACAAGGGTCTTCTCTTCTCCAACATCAGCCACAAGTGTATCATGACCAAGGAGGGCAAAAAGAAGAAGGTATACTCTAGAGACACTCCCACATATATTACTTCTGACGATGAGGATAGCTCTAGTGAAAAGAACAATGATTCTTCTCTTTTTGCAAACCTCACCATAGAACAAATGGAAAAAATCAATGAATTGATAAAATCCATTAACGAGAAGGATGAAGCCTTAGAATGTCAAGAAGATCTACTCATTAAGGAAAACAAAAAAATTGTTAAACTAAAAGATGCTTTTGCTCTTTAAGTTGAAAAATGCAAAAACTTGACCAGTGAACTAAACACTTGTAATGATTCAATTTCTTGTCTTAAATCTGAGAATAATAATTTGATTGCTAAGATACAGGAATTGAAAGCTTTCCCATATTTCTACATCTATTATTGAGCATGTTACTATTTGCATTAGATATAGAAATGTTGATGCTATTAGTGATCACCTTGCTTTGATTAGAGACCAAAATGATCACATAGTCAAGTTGGATGCTAAAATTTCCTAGCATGAGCTAGAAAATGGAAAATTTAAATTTGCTCATAGCATGCTTTTACAATGGGAAACACCCTAGCATTGAGGGTGACATTGGCTTCCAACCTGGGAGACAAATCAACATCAAACTTAATGCCCATGGAAACAGGATTTCCAACTTTGTTAAGGACAAGGATCCCATGATATAAGATAGAGAAGGCTACATTTTATATCCTGAAAACTATATTGAGCATAAGATTAGAAAAGTTCATTGCTAAGAAATCTCATTTTATTGCTCATCATGCTTATATCAAATGAACTTAGTATTTCATTTGTTTGGGTATCCAAGGTTAAAACGCCTAAGAAAAAGGTTGTTGATGTATCAAATGAACCTAGTATTTCATTTAAGATTTTTGACGCACCTTTTGTTCTCACTAACAAATCAGGCAAAGTAGTTGTCAAATATGTTGGGGACAAGCATAAGAGTCCAAAGACTTTTGTTTGGGTACCCAAGGTGCTTGTTTCTAATATGAAAGGACCCAAGACCATTTGAGTACCTAAGGATAAGTCCTAAATCCTGTGTTGTAGATTTATGCATCCAGAGAAATAAGTTGGATAATCGACAGTGGGTGCACAAACCACATGAGAGGAGAGAAGAAGATGTTCTACTCATATGAGAAAAATGATGATTCCCAAAGAGCAATCATATTCGGGGATGGGAATGAAGGTTTGGTCAAAGGATTGGGTAAAATTGTTATATCTCTTGATCATGTTATTTCTAATGTTTTTTCTTATAGAATCCATAGGTTACAATCTGCTTTCTGTATCTCAATTATGCAAAATGGGCCACAATTGTTTATCCACTGATGTTGATGTTACCGTATTTAGAAGAAGTGACGATTCACTAGATTCTAGAGGAGTGTTAAATGGATAGCTATATTTAGTTGATTTCACTGATGATAATGCTAAACTAGTCACTTGCCTAATTGCTAAGACTAATATGGGTTGGCTCTGACATCGCCGACTTACCCATGTTGGGATGAAGAATCTTCACATGCTTCTAAAGAGAACACATTTTAGGACTACCAATGTTCATTTTGGGAAAGACATGATTTGTAATGCTTGCCAAGCAGGGAAGCAGGTTGGAATCCATCATCCACATAAGAACATCATGACGACCGAGAGATCGATTGAGCTACTCCACATAGATCTATTCGGTCTGATTGCTTTCATAAGCATCGACAGGAGTAAGAATTGTCTTGTTATTGTGGATGATTATTCTCGCTTCACTTGGGTGTTCTTTTTGCAGGAAAATCACAGACCCAAGAGACCTTAAAGAAATTTTTGAGATAGGCTCAAAATGAGTTCGGATTGAGAATCAATAAGATTAGAAGCGACAATGGAATGGAGTTCAAGAACTCTCAAATTGAAGGATTTCTTGAGGAGGAGGGCATCAAGCATGAGTTCTTCTCTCCCGACACACCTTAGCAAAATGGTGTTGTGGAGAGAAATAATAGAACTTTTATGGATATGGCAAGAACCATGCTTGAGGAATACGAGGCACATGATCGGTTTTGGGCGGAGGTGATTAACATTGCCTGCTACTCCATCAACCGGCTCTACCTTCATCGAATTTTCGAGAAAAGATCATATGAACTCCTTACCGGTAAAAACCCTAAACCCTATTTATGCCAAAGGGGAGAACTTATTCAGGGAGCCTTTTATTTGGCCAAAGGAAAAGCATTTGAAAAGGGGGAGAATCTTTCAAATTTGGAAATGCTTTTGAAAAATCTATTCGTATACCTTCGGCCAATTGCAAGTGAATTTGAAAAGATTTTACCAAAAGATTTGCAACAAATAAGCTAAGTGGTGCAAATGTGGTCCAAAATTTTAACTACGCAAAAACATTCACATTTACTTAGAACTGCTTTCACTTCAGTAACTTATGCATACTTGTCAAAAATTACAAACTAGTTACATTCCTGCACTTTATATTTGCTTTGGTTTGTGTTGGCATCAATCACCAAAAAGGGGAGATTGAAAGGGAAATGGCCTTCACCATCTCCTCTAATTGATTTTGGTGTTTGATGACCATCACAACCATTATGGACTAACTAGTTTGCCTAGCTGATTGATTCTCGGGTGCATATGTCCATCCATCTCAATTCTAAGTCGACTATCCAGAATAACATAGATTATTCTGGACAGGAGAGGTTTTTGGAGAATTCACATATGCGCGTACCGTCCGGGTTCTTCCGACAGACCGTTCACGATACTTCGATGCACCTTGGATAGAAACTATGTTGAAATCCAATCTTCTACTATGGACTGTCCAAAGGAGAGAAGAGCACCGTCCAGGACCAAGCGTGGACCGTTCGACCCTTAGGTGCGGACTGTCCGCACGTTGAAAACAAAAAAAACCCGAAGGTGTCATCCTCGGTAAAATTCATTTTTAGCGTCCTCGCGGACCGTCCGGGGTGCACGACCAGACCATCCCCTACTGGTTTATCTAATATCTGACGACAGATCTAATGCACATATAGCCGTTGATATAAACATTGCTGCTGACCGGTGCGATTTCAGCCATTGATGTGGAGGGGCGGACCGTCCGGGCCAGGAGCGCGGACCGTTCGTGGTTAGCAGAAAGTGGACAATGGGTAGAAAGTGGTTGATGGCTATAAATACAACCCCAATCACCTCCATTCATCCACATTCAATACAAGAACAAGCACATCACTCCAATACACATTCAAAGCTCTCAAACTCCTCCAAGTGACATAACTGTGACTAATGATCATTAGTGAATATTGCCTTGGGAAGTCTATAGAGGGTGTGATCTTGTGTTTTTCTTCTTACTCTTGTTGCTTGGCTTTCTTGATCGTGTTTTCTTCCTCTCCTGCAAAAACTCTCAGTGACTTGTAAAGCTAGTAAAAGACACCTAATTGTGTGGTGATCCTTACGAGGTCTAAGTGACCCTCGAGATTAAGAAGAAACACTCAACCAGTCTAAGTGACCATCTGAGAGAGGGAAATGGTTGAAAGAGATCCGACCTACGTGGTATCCCCAAAGGAGAGTAGGTTCTTTGGAACCGAACCTCAGAAAACAAACCGCCCATGTCTTTGTGTTAATCTTGTATTGCTATTTGATTATTTCTCTCTCCCCTCTCTCTCTAAGTTCTCTTACTTACAATCGTTTTGAGTTAGCTCTCAAAGTTATTCGTATTGATTAAGCAACTCGTGGCAAGAAGAACTATCTTCCGCATTTCGATTTTATTACTACTCATTCTAACGCTAACCACGGGTGAAGTTTGTGTTCAAAGTTTATAATTTACAGGTTTCGTCAATTCACCCCTGCAAACGACTTTGAATAATCATGTGGAGTTATGTATGTTAAAGCTTTCTTTCATATTGCATCCTAGTTTATTCTTGCTTGTCTTGCCTTCTCGGTATTGCTGCAGACCATACTTGTATTGTAAAAGGAATATTAGCATTCTATTTTTTTTTGGCCGGATACAAAACTTGTAGACAACCGTATTTGGCCCTGCCATCTTGCAGTGCAGTGTGTTTTGCATTTGGACCACATGTAGCGTGCCGCTGACTGTTTTTTGTGTGTTTCAGATGCAGCAATGACAGTGCGTGATCTCATGACCTCAGGAGATCAAATGGCTTTTGAGTTTTGTCCACGCCGGAAGGAAACGAATTATGTATATGTCTAGATCAAATTGGATGCTACAGTCTACCTGTATTTAAGCCCGGTCTATACCCAGAAATGTATAATTTGCTCCTTCCTAGGTATTTGAAACGCATTGTATGTATTGTGCTTGCTTTCGTGAAGTCATCCTAAATACCGCTTATAATGTTTAATGGTTACAAACTATTGTCGTGACATGTACTGTATGGTTTGGACATAACCATCAAATCTACAAGTATATGTACTGTTGAAAAAACAACTTCCGATTACTATGCCATATGTTACTTGGACTCCATTATTAGCCCTCGTTACATATTTGTTGGATAATGATGTTCTATTTTTGATTTTTTATTGATAAAGAGTTATATCTAATACAAGACAACTAAATTGTGGGGCGCGCCATATGCTCTAGGGATTTGTGCAATGAAACAATACAAATAAGCAATGGTCTAACATAATCACATAACTAAGAAGTCCATCTAATATGACACAAGAACCAACCTCGTGCTTCTCTAGCTTAGATTAGAACTATTGCCGCCTAGACTTGCAAACCTTTCCTGGCTTCTCTATGCTTCTACAAACTGATTGGACGCATAAACTAATGTTTGAATGTGACTATGTGAGACGCGAGACAATAGCATGTATACAAATCTTCATTAGAATTTTGCCTACCTTGTGAAGTATTATGAATTGATTGTCTTCTTTTCCTAAGAAGTATCCAGTCGAATACCAAGTCATACTCAGTTCATGTTGGACCTGTAAAAATCTTTGATCGTTTTGTAAACTTTAAAAACTACAAAATGCATGTTCAGTTCACATGCTACTCTTTTATATCTCTTGTACTATCTAACGTTTATTGTGTAGATGGCAGTTGCAACACGACCTTATACAATTAATAGAGGCTTCAGACCGAATGAATGTGGGGGTGAGGAAGGAGAAGGGGAAATAAGGAGGAAGCGATGACATATGTGGCATGGTGGTGAAGGCATGACCAGATTGGGGGCATTATGACAAGGGCACAGTTGGATGAGGGGCGGAGTGGTGAGCCATTGCGGCCCGGAAACGGAGAGGAGGAGATAGGGAAGGGAGAAACGAAGAGGAGGTAAGGCCGATATGACATGGTGGTATGACTGGATAAAAAACCTGTAACCCGATATTTAAACCTGGAATACTTGAGACCTGAATTTTGTTTACGAATTTCGAGCGGCAACTTGTAAAACTCGAAAATATTTCGAGTAATTTGGGTACCACCCTTTGGTACCTCAAATATCCGAATTTCCTAAGGTTCATGTCATTTTTAATTGCTAATTTGTGTATCTATAGTTACATGTAAATATGTACGACAATATTGAGTTGGAAATTTGTGTTAGCAAACTACCTATGTGTTTTATATACAAATATATCATTATTTACCTTATGTTGTTATAGTGATTTAGTATGGTGTATGCATTTTTATGAAGCTAAAACTACAGTTCATATAATTTGGGAATACCTAAACTCAAACCCGTTTTTTGGCAATGTAAAATCCACAACAATTTCGGGTAACAATTCTTAGAATATGAAATTTTAATTATCTGAATCACCTGCTCCAAATTTTTCGAGTAACCCGAACGCCCAACCCTACATGGTGGTGGTGGTGGGGGTTGCAGAATGGATCAGGGATGGAGTTGCGATCACTGCCCATCGAATGCAGATAAGAGGAGGCAATGAAGCAAGCGAATGTTGACCGAAACGATGTGCGTGCACGTTGCTGCGAGTGAGCCTGGAAAAGAAGACGTGTCAGAGAGGAGGGAGCGACCAGATGTAGAGAACACGATATTACTTCACGTCGCTATAGAAAATACACAAAACCTATTTTTTTAAGAAGTAGAGATATGTGGATGCTTGTTTTATTGCCTAATGCGTCACAACATGCTTAATTTTTCTATCCAAGCTTTGGGCCCTGTTTGGTTCGTGGCTAATCGTGCCACACTTTATCTGCGGTTAGTCGTCCGAATTGAAGACTAACTTTAGTCATAAAAATTAAGTAAAGTATAGTAAGTTAGATAGCGAATCAAATATGTCCCTTTAATTCCAGTGATTAAAGTTAAGCAGAGTGTGAGGTAGGAAATAAAAAGGCGCATGCTCATATAGAAAAGATGGCAAGTGTACCCTGCTACTGCTAGTGTGGAACTCAGGCCCATAAGAAGCCCAGAAGGTGAAGACATCAAGGTGCCGGTGCCTGGCCCATATGTTTGCAGGATTTGCAACCCATTTCTCTCCTCGACTCCCACAACACGGTCCGTACGGGAAAGAGAGAGAAGGTGGGAGTGGAATCGACAGGGGAAAACCAAGCCTGTGTTTCAGAGACAACTCAGGCGACGCGATGGCGATGGCGGCGCTGCGACGCGAGGGGAGGCGCCTCCTCCTCGCCCCCACCGTCCCCAACCCGTCTTCGGCGGCCGCTTCCGCTGCGGTGACGCGATCCTCCGCCATGTCGCAACCGTAAGGCTATGACCTCTCCCTCTCAGATCTTTGTCGTTCTCGATGTGTGATTCGGGACCCGGGGAGGGGGTGGCGCTTAGTTTGTCTGGTGCACCCGGGGGCGTTCTAGAAGCAGCATGCCCGCGTTTGATTTGTCTATAGGTGACCAGTGCATGCTCGCAACTAAGATTCTTATGTAGACCAAAGGCATCGCATTTCATATGTACCCTATCGTTATTTTCCCCTGATATAAGTTTCCTTGGTTTAGTGCCGGTGTGTGCATTTGTTTAACGTGCACAGGTGCACTCAGGAACTGGAAATCTTATGTGTGGAATGTATTTATTTGTACACATCTCTATAAGTCTTTATTTGTTGAATGTTAACAATCTCAAGCAGCTCTGTACTCTGCATCTTTTTGGTCATATACTTCCCCCATCCCATAATATAAGGTGTAACCAATTTTTGTTTTTGCCCCATAATATAAGGCATGCTCTCTCTAGACACACTACATTGGTGCAATAGTACTAGTGTTGATAGAGAAAATTAAGTATATTTCTTGGTCTTTGAATCCGAGGTGGTTACCCCTTATATACTGAGACTGCACACTACATTAACAGGGAGATGGCTCCAATTGGTGCACGTTCTATTTCAACTCAAGTTGGTAAGGGTTCTTGCAGCCTGGTTGCTTCACTCGTATTAATTGGAAAAGTTCCTAATCACTAGTATTTTTCTGTTATGATTTTCAGTGAGGAACCGGATGAAGAGTATCAAAAACATCCAGAAGATCACAAAGGCTATGAAGATGGTTGCAGCATCAAAGCTTCGGGCTGTTCAGACGAGGACTGAAAATTCACGCGGCTTGTGGCAGCCGTTCACCGCCCTTCTTGGGGACACTCCTAGTATGTATATATGTGATATTTCCAGAGCCACTGGATGGGCTCCTGTCTAGTTACTTTCATATGTTCTGTCCTATGTATAGTTCTTATGATGTTATGCTTCTTTGGCATGGTTTGATCTGCCACCCATAATGTTTAGTAACATACTGTAAGATTTAAGTTAGATTTATTCAATTGAGTTTGGTCATTCTATGGTTTACTAGTAGTATCATGAATATTCAAGCTATGCTTCTTTAACAAATTTTTCCTACCTGTAAGGGTCATCTTTCATGCAACTTGTACTTTGAAGTATATTTTAAGTGGATCAGGTGAAATATCGATGTCAGTAGCCTCATAAGTAACTCGAACCCAGTTTCATGTTTTTGTATGCTTTTATTAGAAACTAAAGGATACTGCGTGATACTTCTGGTCATCAAAATCAGCATATATGCTAGTATACCCTTTTCATGTTTATTTGATGAAGATTTCTTCTCGTGAGCAAATTTCCACTTCAAGAAAAAATGTAGTGCGAGTGTGACACAGATGGCCTTGGCTCGTAGTATTCTTTCGAACTTTTGGTCATCTCCAGTTGCATTACTCTGTAGAGGCTTGAAATTTACTTAAGTTTTTCATGTTGATCTTCAAGTTTTCTGCTTTGATTTGACAGGTGTTGACGTCAAGAAGAATGTGATTGTGGCCATTACCTCTGATAAGGGACTCTGTGGTGGTATCAATTCAACCTCGGTGAAAGTTAGCAGGGCCCTTCACAAACTGACATCTGGTAGTTTATTCACTTGGTTGACATGAATATAATTTTTGTATATTGTTCTAAGTTTGGGAATGTAATGCTTATCATCTTGCTTCCAGGTCCAGAAAAAGAAAGCAAGTATGTTATATTAGGAGAAAAAGGCAAAGTTCAGCTGTTGCGTGACTCGAAGAACAGCATTGAAATGACCGCAAGTGAACTACAGAAGAACCCTATCAACTATACACAGGTCTGTTATTATTAGTTTCTCCAGATCAAGATTTGCATCTGTTTTAGTTAAAGATTGATTTGCATCTGTTATTTTCTCGATGCCTGATTGTTTTACATAGAATCATGCTGTGGTGTTTGTTCTCTGGGCTATAGAACTCCTCGAATAATTTGCAAGACTAATCTGGATGCACAGAAAAGGATGTCTTGTAAAGTTACTGGTTAACTTTGTGCTATTCTGGACTCTTCTAGGCCCAAATGAAATTGTCTGCCGTTACAATCATGACCACAAATGACCAGACAACTTATGGATGACTGGTTCAGCTGCTGACGGTTCCTTACCTATTTTTGTTTGCTATTGCTCAAGTAAAAGAGCTGTGAATTGCTTGGTTTTCGTTGTACTTTGTTTGTATGTTCCTCATATTTCAAGTATCAGAGTATAAAAATATTTATCCTCTTTGCAAAGCAGCTGAGCCTTTGTGACATCAAACTATTGAGTATATAATACACTAATGCCATGAAAAGCTGAACACTTGTATGCTCCCAATCTTTTTTGGTGTGGTACTTGAATTGTGAAAACAAGTTTTAGGGGGTGTTCGGGACTGCTCCAAGTTCTAGCTTTAGCGTGGACTTGTAGTTTATAATATAGATTTAAATAGTTTTAAAAAATATTGTTAATCTAAATAAGAAACAAAATGACTTATCTAAATGTCTTATAAAGGTTCACAAATTCAGCTCCACGATTTTCTGGAGCACCTCATGACTTGCTCCACCAACTTCACCTAATTTTCTGGATCTAGAGCAGTCCCAAACATGGCCTTAGCATGTCGTTGGATTCTAACTCTAGCTTCCATAGATGTCGGGAATATATTGTTTTTGCAATGAAATTTAGGACAACAATTAAGAGGTGTGCAAATATCTTATGCGTCCAAGAGATTAAACGGAATGATAAGAAGGCGAAGAAGGTGGACAATGCATGCTTCACGCTTTGGTACATAGGGACAACGACAAATAGAAATGGAGTATGAGGTTTGATTAAGAGCCTCAGGAATGGTATGGTGGATGTGAAAAGACAAGATAGGATTATCTTAGTCAAGCTTGTCATGGGTGATTTGGTCTTGAACATAATTAACGGGTATGCCCCCAAGTAGGTCACTATGAGAGTGCTAAGAGAGTTTTCTGGGAAGACTTAGATGACATGGTTAGAGCTATACCTATTACTGAAAAGCTTTTCATAGAAGATCTCAATGGGCATGTAGGTACAAGTGCATGTTTTGAAGTAGTTCATGGAGGTTTTCGGTACAATAGTAGGAATCAGGAGGGAGAGGAAATCTTGGACTTTGTGGTAGCTTTTGGCGTGTTGATAGCCATTAGTTTCTTTAGGAAGAGTGACCTATAGTAGTGGCCAACACTCTAGTCAGATTGACTTTGTACTCACAAGAGAGGATAAATGAGCATGCTTGGATTACAAGGTGATTCATGGGGAGTGTGTTGTCTCTCAACATAAGCTTGTGGTGGTGGTCTTTCGTTTTTAGGTGCATGCCCATAGGGGTAAACAAGCCAAGTTTGCGAGAACGAAGTGT
Organism: Zea mays; assembly: GCF_902167145.1. NCBI lineage: Eukaryota > Viridiplantae > Streptophyta > Magnoliopsida > Poales > Poaceae > Zea > Zea mays. Next base: position 26,102,065 of record NC_050096.1, read on the forward strand.
TAGACACTGAAAGAGGAGACGTCATAAGTCTTCAACAAAGGGGCTATCAAAGAGGGCACTTGAAAGGAAGATGACACAAACAACATGTGGGAGAAGATGACAACTTGCATTTAGAAGGCGGTCTTAGAGGTGTGGAGCAACCAAAGGGAGTATAGGCAAAGCTAAAGATACTTGGTGGTGGAATGAGGAAGTCTAAAGGGCTATTTAGGATAAATAATACTATAAACGTTTGTACCATGATAGAAGTGTGGGCAATATAGGAAAGTACAAGGTAGCAAAGAAGACCACAAAACTAGCTATAAATGTGGCAAAGAGGAGGACGTACGAGGATCTTTACCAATGTTTGAGTACGATGGAAGGAGAGAAGAACATATATATAGGATGGCTAGGGTCCATGAGAGGAAGACAAGGGACTTCGACCAAGTTAAGTGCATTATAATGAAATGGAACACCTTTTGGAATGAAATGGAACACCTTTTGGTGAAGGATGATGAGATCACGATTTTCAAGTCGATAAGTCGAGTCGAGTCGACAAGGTACCGACTTGGTGACTAATCAATAAGTCAGTCGACTTGTCGTCGACTTGCCAATATAGTGGCTGTTTTTCCTATATAATGGCTTCATATAGACAATATAGCATTTATATATTTAGAAAGAGCATGCTTTACCTCATTTGAAGCCTGAAATTGAACGAAACTGAAATAAACAGCAAGTCTTACCTCATTTGAAGCCTCAAACTGAACCAAATCAGCCACATAAGTGATAAGTCATAAACTCATAAGTCATAACAGCCATATATAGACATATAATTCAAATTGGAAATCAAATAGCAAGAAAATATAGTTCAAACTCGAAAGGAAATAAGCTCCATTAGATAGCTAAGCTGCTGCTGCAGCTAGATAGATACTAGATACCTTAAATATCTCCCAAATTAAGATCATCCATTGCCTTTCTCTTAGGATCTTTAGCTTGATCATATGGCTGCTGGCTTCCTGACTCCCCTTGTGGTCGATCTGCAGATGCATCTTGCAGATTGATGAGAGGGCGGGGGAGGATGAGCAAAGGTCAGGCGAGCTTGCTATGAGGGTGGGAGAGGGGGAGCAGGACTCACCAGAGGGCGAGGGATGGTCTGCAGCAGGGGAGGGATGCATGCAGAGGGGCATCTCACCTTTCCCAGTAGCCACCAGCGGCGCAGCTTCCTGTCGGGACTGGAGGTAGTCGGGTCGGGACTGGCTGGAGGCGACCAGACGTGTTGGGATGTAGGGTTTATGTTGTATAATGGGCCTTTGGGCTGCTTGGGCCGAACTGGGACACAAGTCGGTCGACTTGCCAGACCAAGTCGACGACTAGTCGACTGAGAATTTCTAGTCGTTGCCAAGTCGCCCGACTTGCCAGAAAAGTCGAGCCGACCTCACCAGTCGAGATCCCAGGGCCGACCCACCGACTAGTCGACGACTTGAAAACAAGGGATGAGATCATACATAGATGACAACATGCTTATCATGGCGTCCATTAAGTGTCGCCTTAGTGTTGCTTTAGCGCTAATGCACGCTCACAGGGCAAGACGTCCAGCTCACCTTGCGTCAGGGAGTAAGGCGTCTGCTGCGGCGTAAGACGCCAGCGAGGCATCGTTGGGGCGACACCTAGGGCTTGAGCGATGATGGCTGGAAATATAGAAGAGGGCTTGACCTCAAGGTTATTAAAACGACGAAACGTTGAAACGCTCATGGGTAGAGTTTTAACTTTTAAACGGTTTAAACAAAGTTTAAACGTAGTTTTAAACAACATAGAGAAATTTCAATATATAATAATTTCAGACAATAACATAAAGTCAAATACCAAACAACCAACATAAGTTCACATAATAATATTGTGCAAAATAAAGTGGAATGCGATGTCCACAACCACAAGCACACATGTGTTACTCAAGCACTCAATAACCATCATCCAAATCATCTAAACCAACATCATCCTTGTCTTGCTGATCACCACGGCCACCTTAGGCGGCGGCCTGGCGCGGCCGAGCGGCAGCCTGGAGCTGCGGCGGAGGAGCCGCGGCCTGGAGCGGCGGCGGAGGAAGGGAGGAGCCGCGGCGGCCTGGAGGAGGCTGCACGGGAGGAGCCGCGGCGGCCTGGAGGAGCGGCGGCCTGGAGCGGCCTGAGAGCGGTGGACTTGAGCGCGGTTGGACTCGAGCACGGTCTGGTGCCCTAAACGTGAGTGCGACCAGGTTTGGTGAATTGGGCTGGGCCGTCGTAGAACGCCCGAAACGTGGCGTTTCACCCTATACAGCATTTAAATGCCAAAACGTGGCGTTTAAACGTAGTTAAACGACGTTTTACGAAGAAAACTAAAACGTTTTATAGTTTCAGATTTCTCCAGCGTTTTATAGTTTAAACGTCGTTTAAACGACGTTTAAACGTCGTTTTAATAAGCATGCTTGACCTGTGTGGCGGCGGCGGTGTGCAGCTGATGTGCTGTCTCCTTCCTTGGCAGCGCGCAGTGCTCTAGCCATCGGAGGAGAGAGAGCTGCGGTGGAAGTACTTACGGAGAGAGAAGCTTCCGGCTTCTAGGTTGCTTGCGGCTGAGTTTTAACCTAAAATTGTGTTTTGGGCCAAGTTGGGCTGGACTCCCTCATTTTGAGCTTCTTTCTTTCTCTTTTTTTCTGCTTCTACAAGGCTGAAATTGGACATAGTAGACCTTATAAAAGTGCTAGCTTGCTTATTAACTTGAAACTAATGATATATAAATAATGTTTAATCTATTTTTTTATATTTATCTATATAACTAAGGCGCTGCCTCGCCTTACGCTTTATCGCCTAAAAGATAAAAAGGGGGTTGGTCGCCTTAATGCCTCATGTCGCTTTACCGCCTTGATAACTATGATGACTTTGACAAATCGTTCAACACAACCTTTCAGTTGGATGACTCTTGATGACACCAATAGGTGCTTCATGCGTAGAGTCCAAGAATATGAGATTAGAAAAGCATTGCAAATGATGAAATGGGTAAGGTGATGGGCCTTGATGGTATCCCAATTGAGGCATGGAGATGCCTTAGGTACAAAGCTATTATATGGCTAACCAAGTTGTTTAACCATTTCTTCCGGTCGAACGAGATGCCTGACGAGTGGTGAAGTATATTGGTACCGATCTACAAGAATAAGGAAGATATTCAAAGTATTAATTACCAGGGAATTCAGTGATGAGCCATACTATGAAACTGTGGGTGAGTTATCGAGCATTTTTTGAGAGAAATAACGAGGATCTCTATGAACCAATTTGGTTTCATGTCCAAAAGGTCAATCATGGAAGGTATTTTCTTAATAATACAAGTGATGGAGCAGTATAGAGAGCAAAAAGATCTATACGTGGATTTCATTGAGAAGCTGTGAAGTTGTCGAGATTTCAAAAAGAAACGCAAAAGGACAACATGATTATTGATTTACATCCTTCCCACCGAAGGTGCTGAAGGGGAGAAGGAAGATTAAGAAAACATTTGTAATCAATTCAGTGAGATAGCAAAGGTATTAGTAAACGCAGATACAAAATGACATGAGATGAAGTAAACTCCATATGGACAACAAGCTTTGTCTATTTCTATTAACAATAAAGTCTCCCTTTGGTCATTGTAAACAACTCATATTTACGAAATGCATAAAAACTTCGTTTTTATACCTTCAGGAGCTCTCTTGGGAGAAGATGGTACATGTGCAAGGCGAAAGGTTGCAAATGGCCGATCCTTGTAGCGGTGGCACTATGCCATTTTTGTATGGAATTACAAGAATGTCTTCCTACTATACACTAGCCTTCGCAATTGAGGAGATGCAATTATGTCTTTTTATAGCAAAGACATGTTGTACACGTCTTCTTTTCTCACTAACTACCTTCTACTTCCTTTTCTGTAGCTTCGAATGCAATGGGATTTCGTCTTTCCTTCGACTATGCCTCTTAGCTTCGATTTTGTTTTGTCATGTTTAAAACTACTATTTCCTTACTTCGGCTTTTCATCAGCCACTCATGTTAGCTAGTTCGAATGCTGATTTTATCCCTTGGTCCAAAGTTGTTTTCCCATGGACTTCGACTTTGACTTGGCCCTTTTTCTGAAAACATGTTTGCACAATGGTTTTGGTTAATATGAACATTTAGTCAAAGACCTCCACAAGACCACAACAAAAGCCTTATGACAAACTATCATGGATTGCTATGTGCCTGGCTTTCAACAAACATAAAGTTCCAACGAAGTACGTTGGACTCATTGAGGACATGTACAACAATGTTGTGACAAGTGTTTGTACAAGTGATGGAGGCACATATGACTTCTTGATTAGAATAGGACTACATCAAGGGTCAACTTTGAGCCCTTATCCTTTTGTTTTGGTGATGGATGAGGTCACAAGGGACATACACGGGGATATACCTTGGTATTGTATGCCTTTTGCGACGGTATAGTGCTAGTTGATGAAAGTCGAAGTAAATACGAAAATGGAGTTGTGGCGGGAGACTCTAAAGTTCAAAGTTTGTAGACTTAGTATAACTGAAGTTAAATATATGAGACGTGACTTCGACATAGTACACATGAGGAAGGGTATCTTAGTTTGGAAGATCAAGTAGTGCCTAGGAAGGATACATTTTGGTATTTAGGATCAATGCTAGAGAGACGTGATATTGATGAAGATGTTACCCATTAAATCAAAGCGGGGTTGATAAAGTGGCATCAAGCATCTAACATTCTACTATATAAAGCACTGATTTTCACCATTTTTGATGTCGTCATGCGTCCCACATTTAAATGGTAAAAAAACTAAAATTATGCACAAATGGAGATTTGAACCATGGTTGTTGGCTTCAAACCCACATTTACACCCAACTAGCCAACAAGACACACATGTCTTTGTGTTTTGTTCTCTATATTCAAGCATAAATGGAAATCGTAGCAGTGTACGAACACCTAACTAGTAAAAGTTAAAATGCAAGTTTTACAGGTTGCCGATTAGATCTGCTATGTTGTATGGTGCAGATTATTGGCCTACAAAAAGATGATGTGTTCAACAAATAATTGTTGTGGAAATATGGATGTTGTGTTGGATTTATGGCTATAAAAAAGGGATCATGTCAAGAACTTTAATATACGTAATGGGCTAGGGGTAGCACCAATTGGAACTAAGCTTGTCCAACATTGGTTGAGATGTTTGGACATATCCAATGGAGACCTGAGGCATCGGTGTATAGTGCTAGAAACAAGCTGAGCTTGGCTTGGCTTGCTCCACTAGCGATCCAAAAGTTGCTCGGCTCGCGAGCCAACGATGATAACATATATTAGCATTTAAATTTCAATATCTCCCTTTAAAAATAGAGAATATATTTTTGAAGTGATAATGTAAGGTATTATGTCCACACGACCACTCCACATTAACATAGTCCAACATGATTATATATAATATTTATGAAGGCTAGAAAATGATCAAAAGCTTGAAAATAATGGTTATACTCATATCGGTTCTTTTGCTGAGCTCACAAGCCGTCTTAGCTCGCCTCACTACGCTGGTGAGTCAGAAAATCCAGCTTGGCTCGAGCTCGTTTCAGTTTGTGAGCTGAGGCTATCAGGGCCCAAGAGGGCTCGCTACAATGCCGCTATAGTAACAGCGGCACTGTAGCACGACCCTTAGGTTGTTTTGATAAAAAAAGACTAGTTTGGGATAAGATTAGAATTAGATATAAGATTAGATCTAGTGCTTAGGGGTCAAGTAACCCTCTCTATATAAGGAGAGGGATTGTATCAATTTAAGGTAAGCAAGAGATTAGAAGGAAATCCCTTCTCTCTTGTCGGCCGTGGGCAAAGCCCTGCGGCCGGCCTCCCCAGCGCCCCTAACCCTAGCCGTCGCCCTAACCCTAGCCGTCTCCCTCTAACCCTAGCCATCGCCCTCTAACCCTCGCAACCATTTGCCGCTCATAACATCTGGTATCAGCTAGCTTGGCTTTCAATCCGATCCCATGGCTTCTGCTGCCAATTTCGCGACGTCGTCCTGGCAACCGACGTCCCCATCTCCATGGGCTGCTCCGCATGCCACCTTCGTCACGTCGTGGCAACCGACGTCCCCATCTCCATGGGCTGCGTCGCATGCCACCTTCGTCACGCCATCCTGGCAACCGACGTCACCATCTCCATAGGCAGCACCGCCTGCCAATTTTGTCACCACATACTGGATGCCGGTGTGCCCATCTCTAGGGGCAGCGCCAAATTTCGTCACATCATCTTCGCTGACGGCGTCTCCGTCCCCATGGGCGATGCCACTAGGGGCAGCCACGACTCAACATTCATCAGCTCCATCGATGGGAGACTTGTGGGCCAACATAAGGGCAAATCTCGCAAAGATGCAAGCCTCGCTCCTGGTGGTTGAGCAGAGGTTGCTGCAAATCTAGGCAGCGAAGCAACGTGAGCGGTAGCTGTTATTGGTCGCACGACACCAGACGTTGGTGGCTGCAGGCTGTGGCGTGTGGCGTCCTAGTGCGCCGGTAGATGCTCGAGGCAACCTTGGTGGCAGTTGACCTCGACACACAGGGGCGCGACCTCGCCCTGTCGGACGGCCATCAGCAACCGCGTTGGCCTGCTATCTCCAAGTGCGAGCATGGTGTGTGTCCCGCGGGCGACAAACTTCAACTCTACTGCAGCGGCGTTAAGGAAGGCGCTCTTCTCGTCATCGGCAAAGGCACCCTGATTAGCGCCACCACATTCCGCTACCAGCCGCTACGAGGGCGCCTCTGCTGGTCATTGTTGCGACCTGCTCTAGGTGGCTATCCATGTGCTCCCCTTTCGTCCAGATGGCGTCCATGGGATCCAGGTGGCTGCACACGTGCAAGTCCAATGCGCAGAGGGTGTCCACCTTATCTTAAGGGGTCAAAATTAAAGAGTCGTAGTCATATTCGGAATAATAAAATAAGCTGAGATGTAAAAGGCTTATTTTTAGGTGTTAGGTTTGTGTCTAGAGGAGTCATCGTTAGGTTGCAGCTCGAGGAGGACCTGCTTGTCCAGGAGGGGTGTAGTGTCAGGGGCCTGTTACAGTAACAACGGCACTGTAGCACGACCCTTAGGTTGTTTTGATAAAGATAGACTAGTTTGGGATAAGATTAGAATTAGAGATAAAATTAGATCTATTGCTTTGGGGTCAAGTAACCCTCTCTATATAAGAAGGATTGTATCAATTGAAGGTAAGCAAGAGATTAAAAGGAAATCCCTTCTCTCTTGCCAGCCGTGGGCAAAGCCCTGCGGCCAGCCTCCCCAACGCCCCAATCCTAGCCGTCGCCCTCTAACCCTCGCAGTCATCTGTCGCTCATAACAGACGCACTCTGAGCTCGAGGTAGTTCACGAGTTGTGAGCTAGTTTTCCGGCCCTAAGTGCGCAGTAGGATCCTATGGCGCGATTGTATTGGGAAGAGGTAGGGGAAGACCGAAGTTTATATTGAAAGAGGTAGTCGAAGGGGATTTGAAATATAGAATATACTTAAAGATTTAGCCTTGAATAGGAGTGCATGAAAAACAGCTATCTATTTGTATGAACCTTGACCTGTGGCTTTGGGCTTCAACTCTAGCCTACCCTAACTTACTTGAGACTAAAATGTTTTGTGGTTGTTGTTAATAACGATGATGACATTTAGGAATACATTCACATTAGTTCCTTTTTTATTTAAATATTTTTTTTGTTGCTCTGAAATTTAATGCTTTCAATTCAATGGATTTCAGATTGCTGTGCTCGCGGATGACATATTGAAAAATGTGGAATATGATGCTCTAAGGGTTATTTTCAACAAGTTCCATTCTGTCATATCGTTTAAGCCCACAATGGTAACGATACTGTCCCCTGAGGTAAGAAACCCTGAGGCTTGTGAACTAGTGCTCTAATCACCAGAGACCATCCAAAACATCGTATTTTTTTCATTGGTTACTGCTCTTTCCTTGAGCAGGTTGCAGAAAAAGAAGCAGAAGCTGGTGGGAAGACGGGTGACCTAGATTCTTATGAGATTGAAGGCGGTGAGACAAAAGCAGAGATATTGCAAAACCTAGCTGAGTTCCAGTTTTCTTGTGTAAGTCTTTTGTGATGCCTAAGGAGCTACGTGTAGCTCTATCTATTATCTGGGGAGAACTTACTATGCTTATCGTTCAAAGCAACAATTTTATGATTGCTTTAGCAGTTTGTGTATTGTATAAATATACAGGAAAATTGTACCATTTCCATGAATTTATTTTTGGGGTTTAAGACTAGATAATTTTGTCTCCCTTATTGTAATATATTGCAATGTCTGACTTCAGGTCATGTACAATGGTGCCCTAGAGAATGCATGCAGTGAGCTTGGAGCCCGTATGTCTGCCATGGACAGCTCTAGCAGAAATGCTGGCGATATGCTTGATCGTCTCACGCTTACTTACAACAGGTTTGTTTTCACCAACTAGCACCTTTTTATGCAAGCATTATATGAAGCCACATGACCATATGAGTTGCATGCATTAGCAAAACGCAAAACAGGATTTTGGAAGATACTGATCCCTCATTTTCTATATTCAGGACACGCCAAGCATCCATCACCACAGAGCTTACTGAGATTATATCTGGTGCATCAGCCCTTGAAGGATAGGTGAAGAGACTATGTGGACTTCTCCCTTTTTCCCCATTTGTGTTCCTCTCACATGAAGGCTTCTTTTCTTCCGGAGGCTCAGTTTCAACCCTTCTCGTTTCACTTTTCCTTGATAAACGTATTCTCATGCTTTATTGCAATAATTAGGCCAACGACAGTGATGATGCCGTGCGCCTTTGCATATTGCAAAAATGATGTTCTACATCTATGGTGAATGGCTGGTTTTCATAAATGGTGATGATCAATATATGTATCTTGCACATGATTAGCAAGTTCACGTGTCTGCCAAATTGAGCCATATAACGATATAGCATTAATGACATCTGTTCAATCTGAACTTCCAACATTTATCCAGCTGAAGAATCTATTTTGAATTTTGATGCTATATGCCGTGCCTGAGGCAATTGTCAAATCACATTCTCCAATTGGATTTCGACTACTAGATCTATCCTCAACCAAATTGTCCATCATATGAGCTTGTCACATGATGGTGACACTAAAACCGTTCTTAAATATGTGCCGTACAACTCCATGGTGGGAGTCTGAAATTGTGCATCTTACGAGCTTGTGTCATGATGCTAACATTAAAACCGTTCTTAAACATATGCCGTACAAATCCACGGTGGGAGCGTGTTGCAAAGAATGAAGCGAAAGAGAGAAACAAACAAAAACCCTTTCAAAATATGTTCACTCATTTATCGGTGTTCGGAGAATCCCGATGACAGACTATTGTTGGACCCGCGTGATAGAAGGATTAAAGCCTAACCCTTTGAAAGGTAAGTCAGTTAAAGTCTTGATGTGAATATCTCCATGCTGATGATCTAAGGCTTCGAAGAATAACTTATAATAATCACTACACTGTTTCATTTGTTATCATTTATGTTATATTGACAGCCCGTCAAGAAGACTTATTTTTGTAAGAGCAATCGCAAACACAAGAAATAACATGAAAACTGCAACCAACCGTATTGATTATGGAAGTGGGGTTCAGCAAATCGATGATGGCATATTGAATCTAAGCTAAAATTTGAACCCTAATGTGCGGAGGCTTATCTCTACTACTTATTAAGGCTGCAAGAGTATTATGTCATTCCGTGTTCTGCCACCATTCCTTGTTCTGTATTTCTCATTCTCATGTTCTGTCATTTCCATTTCCATTCCCCCTTCCCGCAAAGCTCATTCTCATTCCTTCGTAGAGCCCACATATAGCTAAAATTAAAAAAAACACACATGTCCTCAAGGGAATTTGAACCCATGACCTCTCAAGCAAAGACCAAGAGTAGCTACCGCTACACCACATGTGTGTTTATGTCTGCATCTATGACAGAAAACACATATACTACATCTCTCACCAAGCTCACTTGCTACCCTTGCACAATGCGTAGTAGTAGATAAGTATCACCGAGATTCTTGAATTATATTTTTGGATGGAGGTAATATTATTTAAAGAAGAGCTTTGCATGTAATTTCTTTTGTTTGAATAATGTTTTATACTTAAATTTCCTTTTTTGCATGCGTGACATTTATTCTTCGTAATATTTTTCTCATGGATCAGACTTGTGAGTCATTTTTATAAACCAACGCCAAGCATGATTCCATATTTCTTACTTGAAACCCCGAACAAACACCATGAACAGGAGGCACTCGCGTTGGTGTCGCTCATCGATGACGAGAATAAGCTTGGAGACTATCAGTTCGACCTCTAAAAGCAGTCCTACGTGGTCTCATGCGCCGCTGTGTACGACAAGCTCCCGCGAAGCCGCCGCTTGGACGCGGTCCAGAGCAGCTGCACCGTGCTGTCCATCGTTAAGCAGGGGGCCTCATGGTTGTCACCAACGTCGACGACTCTCGGGTTGTTCTGGACACCGCATCCGACGACGACGCCATCACGCCGTCCAGCTCATCGTCCACCTGAAGCCCAACCTGCTGTTGGAACTTGCTCTCAGCAGCAAAGAGGCCAACAAGAGTGAATAGTGGTGACAACAGGGTTACGTGCTCGGGGGCAATAGCTCTGTTAATCTAGCCTCTCACGGGCACTGTGCGGGGGTATTTATAGGTATCTGAGTGCCCAGCGCCTTGTGTTAAGGACGCATGTGCCCTCAGACACCTAGTTTATCCCCAGAATATTCCCATAAAGCAGGGTTACAAGCTGTAATTACAAGCATGCCTTTACAAATTAGGCCCGTAACACAAAGGCGGCCACGCAGGGCCCGTTACAATGGGCCAGATCACACGTGGGCCTCAGAGCTGAACGAGGCCGCGCCGCGGGAAGGCGTCGTCGCAGGCCTTCGTCTGGTGCCGAATGGAGCGAAGGGTGTCCCTGCCCGTTTTGTCTCTGTCAGAACAGCGACTGCGGCGAAGGCCTCGAGCGAAGGGTGGCGTCTTTGCCTTCGCCCCAACATTTGCCCTCCGAGGGACCAGTTCGACAAAGTCACCTGGTGCCGAAGACGTCGCTAGATGGCGGAGACGCTGCCCTCGCTCGAAGTGGTTCCGTGGGGGTTTTTGATGTGACCGTTGATGGACGGCGTACTGTTGGATTGCGGGTTTCCCGAAGCGTCGCGCCCTGTCGGATTGCGGGTTTCCCGAAGAGCCGCGCCCTGCCTATAAAAGGGGGCGGGGGTCGGCGCTGTTTGAACTTTGCCTTCCGCGCTCCGTGAAAACCCTAGCCGCCCGCCGTCTTGCTGCTCCTCTTCTTCCGCTACTCCTTTTGCTCGCCGGAGTTCTGGCTCGAGTGAAGCAGACCGCCCGCCGCCGCCGACGATACGTAGCAATGCCGTCTTCCTCTTCTTCCGCTGCTACTACGCCGCCGGCCGCCGCCTCGTCTGAGGAGACGTTGAGTAGCTTGATGGTGGAGGAGTTGCGCGCCGGCGACTCTGTTGATTTTGGTGTGTCACGGATGACGTCAGCCCACGTTGAAGATATGCAGCGATTGGGCTACTTTGGCGGCGGAGTTGCTCGTGCTCCGGGGACGGAGGAAGTCCCCGAGCTGGAGGGTGAATTGGTCGTTTTCGAGGCGTTCTTCGCCGCCGGTCTCCGCTTGCCTGCACACCGGTTTGTTGGCGAAGTCCTGCGTAGATTCAACGTTCAAATACATCAGTTGACACCGAATGCCGTGGTGGCACTGGCGAAGTATGTCTGGGCGACGACTTCGTACGGCGGACAGCCGTCGGTTGAAGTTTTTGCGAAGTATTATTGTTTGCATTGGCAGAAGAGGATGATTGGGGACGAAGTTACCCAGTTTGGGTCATGCACATTCACGCCGAAGACCGGCAAGACCACAATGCAAGTAGTGGAGCTGGTTCCGTGCGCCCGCAACAATTGGGGCAATTGGAATGAATTTTGGTTTTACGTTGCGGAGGGTACTGTCGAAGACCATAAGGGACTCCCTGTGTCTGAGATGTGCTCTCATTATTACTCTGCGTATCCGCCTTTTGAAGTGGCAGAGGAAGATGCAGACGAAGGGGCCCTTCGGTGCGCCACCGGTCAGAGCAGTGGGCGTGATTTAGTTGAAGAGTTTGTGGCGTATGGGGTGTGGCCCTTGGCGCACGGCTGGGCGCTGGGCGAAGTGTGCCCTCGCCAGATGCCTTTTCACGGAGGAAGGGTGGTGCGAAGCCCTGCCTTCGCACTGAATCTGCGAAACCGCGACCCGGCCGCCTTTGTGCGCGATGCCGAGGACGGGGCGGTGCGGCTCGTGGGGCGTTACGTGCCGAGGACGGAAGGCCAGCGCAGCTTTGATATCCGCGGGTCAAATGACCGTTTGAACAGGGTCTTCGAATTAAATCAATTGCTGTACGACGGCTATCCTGGTCAAGACGAAGCGGACCGCCGTGGGAAGAAACCGGCGGTGGAGACTGGAGGCGACCCTGCGCTGGCGGCGGCCCCTTCCTCAAAAAAGAGAAAATTAGGTACTGCGATGGGAGGACTTGGGGTGTCTGATAGTTTTGCTAGAGAGTTAATGAGGACGTGTGCGGCCCCGGGGGAAAGGATGTCTTCGCCCGAGCTCCGGGAGTCTTCGGCTCGGATGCTGAGGGTTACCGGGGGTTGTTGGCCTAGGAATGTTCCTATCCCCTGCGCGGCTGACGAGGACTGTTTTACCTCTCGCATGGTTCGTCAATGGAGAGTTTTTCCTTACGGGCGGAATATTGCTGCTGTTGTGTCAGCAGTGATGGACAAAGATCGCCAAGGGGCAGCGCAAAAACGCCAGGCGACTGTCAGGATTCACGAAGCTCGGCCGAAAAGGCAGCGGGGAACTGCGAAGGCTGCGGCCTCCGGCGGAGGCAAGCCGCCGCTGGCGGCGAAGACGGGCGCCTCTGCACCTAGCAAGGCGCCGGAGGCTCCAAACTGACGAAGGTGGTGCCGCCGGCCAGCGGAGTGGCGGAGGCTTCGAAGGCGGCCCGAACGTCGCCGCCGCCGGGCAAACGCGTTGCCGACTTCGGCACCGATATTAATGTGGACGATTATCTTGGGGGTAAGTCGTTGGCTATATATATGTATATATATATTTTTTTTAAATTCGTTGATGCATTGCAGGGTCGGACGAGGGCCAGCTTGCTATAGTTGCGCCTGCCGCGGCGATCGCGACGGCTGCGCTAGCGCCGAAGGCGAGGGGCGAGACCCTTGGCGCCGGAGGCGAGGTGTCGGCCCTCGCGTTGGTCAGGGACGAGGCGGGCGTGGCGACCCGCCGGCTGAAGGGAGTGACGGAGGCGCTGAGTCAGGCGACGGAGGCGCTGAGTCAGGTCCGCTGAGCTATACTCTCTCCCCCCCTTTTTTTTTAAAAAAGGCCACAGCCTTACGTGTGCTCTGCAGGTGGCTGACTTCACCAGCCGTACTGCGTCGGGGGCCCTTACGGCGGCTTTGTCTGCCGAAGTCGAGAGACTTCGGACGCAACATGCTGACGCTGTCCGTGAGAAATCGGCCTCCGACAGCAAGTGCCGCAAATTGACAGACAGGGTGGCCGCCCTGGAGAGGGAGAAGGCTGACCTCCGGCGCCAACTGGCGGGGGAGAGGAGGGAGGCCAACGAGGCCATCGCCAAGGAGCAGGCTGCGCAGGCGGAGGCCAGGCTGGCACGGGCGGAAGGCAATCTTGCCAAGGAGCTCGCCGAACATCTGCAGGAGCGGCTCACCGCCCTGGAGAGCCGCGCGAAGGGGGCCGAAGCCGCGATGCGAGCGGAGGCCGAACGGACGCGCACACAGCTTATGGCTACATATCGCGAGCTGGGTGCGCGGACCGGTGACTTCGAGGTGCCGGAGCGAGAGCCCGGGCTTCGCTGTCTGGAATGGGTGCAGGAGGAGCTGCAGGAGCTCCCCACTGTCTTGGGGGGGTTAATGTCGTTCACCTCCCTGGTCACCTGCGAGGGGGCGATGAACGCACTCTCTCGCGAAGGGTGCCGGCACTTTGAGGCCTTCGACCAGGCAGATGAAGATTTTGGGCGAGATATCTATAAGGTCGAAGACCCCGTGGTGAAGGAATCCGCCGGGGCCCTCTATGACCGGATGTGGGGTCTGTACGGTCATGAGGTGGTCAGGGAGCGGGCCGAGGCTGCGAGGGCTCAGGTAACGTTGTCGTTTGTTCGGCATTTGCTGGATGTGGTCTGTGCGTGTGTTTGCTGAATTTTTGTGTGTTTTGTCTTAGGCGGAGCGTGGCGAGCGGGTGGACGACTTTGGGGCACTGAACAGCGCGCTGCCTGACCCGGAGCCGACCCCTGCAGAGGCCGCGACTGGAATCGCCCTGGAACCAACCCCGGAGACTGCGGAAGACGCACCAGGCGCCCCCACATCTGCTGCGGCTGGCGAAGACCTGCCCCCAAAGGTGGCCGAAGGCGCGCCTGATGCCCCCGCAGCTGCTGTGCCGAGCGCTGAAGATCCCGCGGCGGTGGTGGCTGAAGCAGCGGCGGAGCCAACGGCGGAGGCTCCCGCAGCGTTAGGGCCTTCGCAGGTGGCGTAGTGGGTGTTTAGGGTTGGGGAATTTTTGGATGTTGTGCTGAATTTTGGTTGCTGCGCAGGTTCAAGATTTTGGGCCTGCGCACGCAACCGCTACTACTGAGTTTTTGGCGGCTTCGACCGCGGAAGGTGGGAATGAATATGGTGGGTCTGTATCTGAGTTTTTTGATTTTACTGACTCTGGGAGCTCGGTTGAGTGGACTGAGGAGTCGTCGGAGGAGGACTTGGATTATTTTGCGGCCTTGGACGTGGCTGCGGCGGAGGCTTCGCCACACGCCGCGGACGCGCCAGACGTGCCAGGTCCTAGCACCGGACGCCGACGACGAAGGGCGGTTGCAAAGCGTAGGGTTAGTACGGAGGAAGGGGCTCGGCTTCGCGTGAGTAGGGCTGGTCGGCAGGAGCTGCTGTCTTTGCCGGCCGCCGCGGGTGCAGGGGAAGGGGAGCTGCGAAGTCTTTTTGCGGGTAAGGAGCTTAGGATAATGTTATTTAATTATAGGGAGATGGGAATTATTCCTAAGGTTGAGCCGATGTAGAGTGTGGCGCCCTCGCTTGTATATGTGTAAAGGCTTGTAAGATGAAGTTGTGTGCCCTCGCGTGCCTGTGCCTGCGAGGGCGTTGTGTACTTTGTCTGGTATGGTTGGCTATGCTGTGCTGGTGTGATTGTAGTCGGTCTTAGCGCGGGTGGTTTGATGCTGTCGTTTCTGCTTTTGTTGTACTAGTTCGGCTGCGCCCTTAGGCGGCTTCTGCGCGGGGTCTTTGCGATAGACTTCGGGTTTTTTCGCACTTGTTGTGCTAGTCCGGCTGCACCCTTGGGCGACTTCTGCGCGGATAGTCTTCGCGATAGACATCGGATTTTTTCGCACTTGTTGTGCTTAGTCCGGCTGCACCCTTAGGCGACTTCTGCGCGGATAGTCTTCGCGATAGACATCGGATTTTTTCGCACTTGTTGTGCTTAGTCCGGCTGCACCCTTAGGCGACTTCTGCGCGGATAGTCTTCGCGATAGACATCGGATTTTTTCGCACTTGTTGTGCTTAGTCCGGCTGCACCCTTAGGCGACTTCTGCGCGGATAGTCTTCGCGATAGACATCGGATTTTTTCGCACTTGTTGTGCTTAGTCCGGCTGCACCCTTAGGCGACTTCTGCGCGGATAGTCTTCGCGATAGACATCGGATTTTTTCGCACTTGTTGTGCTTAGTCCGGCTGCACCCTTAGGCGACTTCTGCGCGGATAGTCTTCGCGATAGACATAAGATTTTTTCGCACTTGTTGTGCTAGTCCGGCTGCACCCTTAGGCGACTTCTGCGCGGACTTGTCGCACGCGAGGGTGGCTAGCGCTTAGCCTCGCGGTGACTTCGAATTGGTCGAATGCCGAAGACCGTTGTCGCGGTCTTTTTTCGACACATGTTTTTGCGGGGGATTTTTCTCACATATATTACATGGCTCCGCCTCGTTAAAAACCTCACCCCCCGGGAGGAAAAGAGTGCGGGTCGGTACAAGATTGTTTGCGGCGAATTACAAGGGCGAAATCAGCCCTAAATGGGTCAAACAAAAAATTTGCGAAGGTTGTCGATGTTCCAGGAGTGCTCCAGGTCCTCGCCATTTGGCGTTGTGAGCCTGTAAGCGCTGGGGGAAGCTTTTGTCTTGACTATGAAGGGTCCCTCCCACTTGGGCTCCAACTTGCCCTTGGACTCCGTCCGAGCTGTTCGGACGAGTACGAGGTCCCCCTCGCTGAACTCCCTCGGGATGACTGCGTGGTCGCGCCATGCTTTGGTCTGGGCTTGGTATTTGTTTAGGGCCTGTAGGGCGAAGACCCGGTCTCCGTCAATGAGATCTTTTGAAGTTGGCTCGTCCACGTCGGGGATGGCTGACGGAACTGTACGCGGGGACCCATGCTTTATTTCTTGCGGGGTCATTGCCTCCGATCCGTATAGAAGGCGGAAAGGAGTGAACCTGGTCGCCCTGCACTCAGTTGTGTTTAGCGCCCAGACTGCCTCCGGTAATAAATCGGTCCATCTGCCTTTTTTTCGTCGAGGAGCATCTTCTTGACAGCTGTGAAGATTTTCCCATTGGCACGCTCCACGACCCCGTTGGACTGCGGATGATAGACTGAAGCGAAGGCAAGCTTGGTGCCGATGGAGAAGCAAAAATCCTTGAAATCTTGGCTGTCGAACTGCTTGCCGTTGTCAACTGTTAGCTCGGACGGTACTCCGAAGCGGCAAACAATGTTCTGCCAGAAGAATTTTTGGGCAGTCTTTGATGTGATTGTGGAAACAGCCCTCGCTTCAATCCATTTGGTGAAGTATTCGACGGCTACGAAGGCGAACTTAAGGTTCCCCTGAGCGGTGGGCAGGGGCCCGACAATGTCCAGGCCCCAGCGCTGGAGAGGCCATGTATGGGCGATCAGCTTTGTATATTGCGAGGGGTTGCCTAACCGAGGAGAGAACTTCTGGCAGGCTTCGCAGGACCTTGTGACTCGATTTGCGGCGCAGATCATTGCAGGCCAGTAAAACCCTTGTCGGATCACCTTGGCAGCCAGGGCCCTTGGCCCTGCGTGCGAGCTGCACGTGCCACTGTGGACTTCGCGTAGGATCTGCATGCCTTCGGTTTCGGTGACGCATTTAAGCATTGGCTGACTGACCCCTTTCTTGTATAATTGGCCCTCAATCAGTGCGAAGTCCCGGCTTCGATGTCTGAGGCGCTTTGCCTCACTGACGTCGGTTGGATGATAGTACCCCTGTAGGAACAGGGTTATTGGTGCCCGCCAGTCTTCGGTCATGATTAGGTTGACTATGCGGTGGCCCTCGCTATCATTAGTTATTTGGAGCCCTTCGGGGCTCCGGACGGCTGGCGTGCCGATGGTGTGAAAGAACACGTCGGAGGGCAAGGGCTCGCCCCTGGCAGCGGCCTTGGCTAATGCATCGGCCTCCTCGTTCTTGGCCCTATCCACATGCTGTAAGGTGAATCCCTTGAACTGTCTCTCGAGGCTTTGGATAGCCGCGAGGTATTGCATGAGCGCGGGGTCTTTTGCTGCATAGTCTTTCTCGACCTGGCCGGCAACTATCTTGGAGTCTGTCTTGATGATACATGTGGTGACTCCGAGGGCCCTTAGCTTGCGGAGGCCGAGGATAACCGCTTCATACTCTGCTATATTGTTTGTGCATCTGTCGGACTCTAGAGCGAAGTTGAGGCGTGCTGCATATCTGTGTTTGACTCCGGCTGGTGAGGTGACGACTGCAGCGACGCCTGCCCCCGCATGGCACCATGCGCCGTCGCAATGGATGGTCCAGACCTTCTCTGTGGACGGGTCCGGCTGTGTTACTGGCCCAGTCCAGTCGACGACGAAGTCTGCCAGGACTTGCGACTTGATGGCTGTCCTGGGCTCGAAGCTGATGTGGTAGCCGGAGAGTTCGGCTGCCCACTTGGCAATCCTCACCGATGCCTCCGGGTTTCTGAATAGTTCGCCGAGCCCCCTGTCTGAGGTGACTCGGACCTTGAATGCTTCAAAGTAATGGCGCAGTTTGCGCGAGGACATAACAACTGCGTAGGCGATCTTCTCCAGCTCTGTCATGTTGCATTTGGACGGTGTCAGGACCTCGCAGACATAGTAAACAGGGCACTGTCTGACTGTGCCCTCGACTGTCTGCTCCTGCACTAGTGCCGCGCTGACCGCGTGCGGCGAAGCCGCGACATAGAGCAATAGGGGGAGCGAGGAGTCGGGGCTTGTGAGGATGGCCAGCTCCGACAGGTACTGTTTTAGTGAGGCGAAGGCCGCTGCTTGCTCCGGTCCCCAGGCGAAGTCTTTTGCACCGCGGAGTGTTTTGAGGAAGGGGAGACTTCGCTCGGCGGACCTGGAGATGAATCTGTTGAGAGCGGCCAATCTGCCTGTCAAACGCTGGACGTCCCTGGCGGACTGCGGAGGCGACATGTCGACGATGGCCTGGATCTTGGTTGGGTTGGCCTCGATGCCGCGGTGTGACACCAGGTAGCCCAATATCTTGCCTTGGCGAACACCGAAGACGCACTTTTCCGGGTTTAGGCGGAGTCGTGCATCTCGCATGTTCGCGAATGTCTCGGCCAGGTCGGCGAGATGGTCCTCCTTATTCTTGCTGGCGACGACAATGTCGTCCACATATGTAAATATATTTCTGCCGACCTGGCCCTCGAGTACTGTTTTGGTGAGTCTGGAGAAGGTGGACCCGACATTCTTGAGACCCTCCGGCATTCTGATGAAGCAATAAGTGCCGAAGGGTGTTATAAAGCTGGTGCTAGCCTTGTCTTCCTCCTTCATGTATATCTGGTGATAGCCGGAGAAGCAGTCGAGGAGAGACATGACCTCGCAGCCGGCCGCGCTATCGACGATTTTGTCGATCCGTGGCAACGGGAAATTGTCCTTTGGGCAGGCCTTATTGAGACTGGTGAAGTCTATGCACATTCGCCATTTCCCGCTTTTTTTCTGCACCATTACAACATTGGAGAGCCACGTGGGGTAAGCCACTGGCTCAATGAATTTAGCCTCTAGGAGGCGGTGCACCTCCGCCTTGGCGGCCTCTGTCTTTTCGTCGGACATTTTGCGAAGCCTCTGCTTTTTTGGTCGCACCGAAGGGTCAATTCCCAAGCTGTGCTCAATTATGGATCGGCTGACTCCGACCAGGTCGAGGGCAGACCAGGCGAAGACATCTTTATTCTTGGCCAGGCAGCAGAGAAGTTTCTCTTCTTCGAGTGAGGTGAGGTCTTCGCTGATAGTGACTGTCTGCTTGGGCGTGGCCTGATCGAGGGGGACAGTCTTGGTCCCGTCTTGGCTCTGCAACTGTGCCTTGTCGTGCTGCTTATCGGTTGGGCTGGTGGGCGCGGGGACCTCGCGCTGGGTCGTGAGACAGTGTACGTTCCTCTGACCAGGCACGAAGTCCCGCTCTATGTTGCGCGCCGTCTGCTGGTTGCCGTAGATTGTAATGGCGCCTAGCGGACCTGGTATCTTCATACATAGGTACAGCCCGTGGATGGCAGCTTCGAACTTATTGATGGAGCCCCGGCCCATGATGGCGTTGTATGGATATACCATGTCGACAATGTCGAAGGTTACTTGCTCACTTCGGGCATTGGGTGCTACACCGAAGGAGAGGGGCAACTCTATTTTGCCAACGGGAAAGGTGCCCTTGCCGCCGAAGCCATACAACGGGTTGTCCGAAGGCTTGAGCAGGCTGTGGCTTATACCCATGCGGTCGAAGGCGTGGAGGAAGATGATGTCAGCCTGACTGCCGTTGTCGACTAGGACTTTGTGTAAGTCCCAGCCTGCCACGCTGCAATTGATGACCATAGCGTCGATGTGGGGGGCGCTGCGCAGGTCGACGTCTCGTGCGTCGAAGGTTAGCGGTATGTGGGACCACTTTGTTTGCACGACTGGGCCAGTGACGGCGACATGGTTGATGCTGCGGTAGTGGTCCCGCTTCTGCCGCTTGGTGTCGAAGTCAGTGCTGGACCCCCTGTTATCATGTGAATGACTCCGCGATATGGTTGATCAGCGAAGTCTTCCTGCTTTGGGGCATGGGGGATGTTTTGATGTGGCTGGTGTGGTGGTGGTTGTGGAGGAGGTACGATTTGTACTTCCTGATGGTGTTGGTAAGCGTGGTGCGGTGGATGCGGGGCGGGGGCGTGGATATATGGTGGAGGGGGTGGCTGGTAATTATGCGCGACAATTCTGGGATTGTCGGCTGGCTGCGCCCGCGCCATTCTGTCTCTGGTTGCCTTCGTTTCGGGGCAGTCTTTAGTTTGGTGGGCGCAGTCTTCGCCGTGGAAAAGGCAGTAGAACCGGCGCGGCGGCTGCGCGCGCCCTCGGCCCCTGCCACGAGTTCCATTTCCGCGGCCCTGGGGGGATATTCCTGGCGACGAGGGGGGTCAGCAGCAGGCTGTTGGTTGGCGATGTTGTGCACTTGCTGCTGACTGCGGCCATCTCGACCGGAGTCTGGCTGCGGAGTCCTCGTCCACGTGCGGCTGGACTGCGGGGCATCTTTGGGTTTCCGTTGTGACTCGACCTTGCGCTGGTGGAGCTCTTCGGATTTGGCATATTTTTCGAAGAGCTGATATAGCTCCTGCAGGCTCTTGGGTGGATCTCTGATACAGTGGCTGTAGAGGACGCCGGCCCGAAGGCCACTGATGGCGTAGTGGATAGCGATCTGATCGTCGACAGAGGGCAGCTGTGACTTGAGTGTTAAGAATTTGCGGTAATACTCCCGCAGAGTCTCCTTTTCCAGCTGTTTGCAAAGCGAGAGCTCGGCCAACGCGTCGGTGTCTGGACGGTACCCCTGGAAGTTGAGAAGGAACTTGTCCCTGAGACTTCTCCACGAATCAATGGACAGCGGAGGCAATCTGGTGAACCAGGTGAGTGCTGGGCCCTCTAGGGCGATGATGAAAGACTTCGCCATTGTGGCGTCGTCCCCTCCGGCGGATGCAACAGCGACTTGATAACTCATTATGTATTGCGCTGGGTCGGTGCTGCCGTTGTACTTGGGATATGCCCCTGCTCGGAAGTTAGCTGGCCAAGGCGTCACTTGCAGGTGTGGCGCCAGGGGACTTCGCTCGTCGAGGTAGTTGACCCCTTGGAATGGCGCGCCGTGCTGGAAGGCGTAGTCATGCTGGGGGAAACGCGGGTTTTCCGGCTGCGCTCGGTGTTGCAGGGGTGGGCCATGCTGCAGGCCGAGGTGGCCTTCGCGCGTGTCTTCCGGTTGTGCGCGCTGCTGGAGGGGTGGCTCTTGCTGTAGACCGAGGTGGCCTTCGCGCTGCATCAGCGCGATCTCGCGCTCGAGGTCTTGGGCCTTCTGCTCCTCGTCGCGTATCATTTGCCGCACCTTGGCTAGTGCGGACACACGCTGGCGCTTGGCCTCCAGTATCTCTTTCTGCCTCTGGAGATTGCGGTTCTTGAGGCGCAGGGCGCGCAGCTGTAACTGTTCTTCTGTTGAGACGCCGAGGACCTCGCCGTCCTTGGTGAGATCCGCGCCCTCCAGTGGGGCGAAGCCTAGGGGTGGCTGCGATTGTCCTTCGGGCCCGCAGGTGCGGAAGGTGTCGTCTTCGCAGGTGCGGGGAATATTGTCTTCGGTGGGCTCTTGGTGGGTGGATTGGGTGAGGGCGAGGGCCTTGCCCTTCCTTACGGCAAGCAGTGCTGCCTTCGCAGCCTCGTCAGCCTTCGGGTTAGCTCTCTTGGGTGCCATCGCGGGTGGTTTGGTCGTAGCACGAACGGTGGGCGCCAAATGTTGGAACTTGCTCTCAGCAGCAAAGAGGCCAACAAGAGTGAACAGTGGTGACAACAGGGTTGCGTGCTCGGGGGCAATAGCTCTGTTAATCTAGCCTCTCACGGGCACTGTGCGGGGGTATTTATAGGTATCTGAGTGCCCAGCGCCTTGTGTTAAGGACGCATGTGCCCTCAGACACCTAGTTTATCCCCAGAATATTCCCATAAAGCAGGGTTACAAGCTGTAATTACAAGCATGCCTTTACAAATTAGGCCCGTAACACAAAGGCGGCCACGCAGGGCCCGTTACAATGGGCCAGATCACACGTGGGCCTCAGAGCTGAACGAGGCCGCGCCGCGGGAAGGCGTCGTCGCAGGCCTTCGTCTGGTGCCGAATGGAGCGAAGGGTGTCCCTGCCCGTTTTGTCTCTGTCAGACCAGCGACTGCGGCGAAGGCCTCGAGCGAAGGGTGGCGTCTTTGCCCTCGCCCCAACACCTGCCACGTAAGTCGCTACTGACTGGACATGAATTCTTGTGCGCTGGGACGATGGATGTTGCTGATGTTGTGTGAGTGTCCTCGAACATGATGTATGTAGTGGAGTAGCGCATCCGGTGGTGCAACGGCCAGGGGTACTACCTCGCTGATGAGCCCGGGGTGCACTTCGTTTGGCAGCCCAACCAAGAGTCATCGGTACTTGTCATGTCGTGCACGTTCGACGACTACTATATCAAGGATTGTGGCGTCATCTTGCCGCCGGAGGTGACGCAGAGGAGGATCGACAACAGTGACCACTTCGTCATCCTCGCCACCGTCAGGGTAGCTTTTGTGCCGGCCTGCCTTTAATTCTCTTCGCAAACACACACTTGCCTTTTTGTTTAAGCAAGAGCGTATGGTGGTGCATGTCTGATGACTAACGATGTACGAGGGAATTTCTTCCGGCATGTCTGGAACGTTCTCTCCAATGATGAGACCATACAAATCGTGTCATATATCAAAGTCTGCATGATACTGATGGTTGCAATGTAGTGGTGAAACAACTAGATTAAAATAACAAAATTTATGTATGGCTAGGATCACAATTTGATTATGAAACATTTTCTCATAACAGTATAACACACACTTTGTATATAACATAGTATACTGGTATTATATATTCCCGTTGCAACGCACGGGCACTCAGCTAGTTTATATATAAGGGTTATGGGACATGCAAGACTCTTGGACTCGTCCTTAATGAACACCAACACCATACACGACCTAATAAGCCAAAAGAAGATGCTGAATTGTTTCAACGGTTTCATTGATTTTGAAAGAATTTTGAAGTGAGACCAGTTGGGTTGAAACTTTTTAGCTTTCAATGCATATAAAGGCTGTCCAAAATCGACTCTGTATGCATCCTAAGCATCAATTTTAGTGCAACCTATTTCTGGAGTCTGAAGTGTAGTCGAAGTCGAGTTAAGTTTGGACTCTCATGTGATGTGGATGTCCCAAATGGTCCTCTTCAACTATTTAGATTTTTTTCAACTATTCAGATTTTATTCAGCTATTCAGATTTTTAGGTGTTCGTTGGTCCACTCTAAGAGCTCTAATCAATAAAACATGTGCTCCACCAACCTATGGTTAGAAATATAATTGACTTAGAAAGAACATATCTGGAGATTCAATTGATGTGCTCGTACTTGCACTGTGTCTAAGGAAGTGATGTCATCATCATCCCTCTCTTGAAGTGGAATCGTCCTCTACTCAAGCTTATCTTCTTCACTCAAGTATAACTTCAATTTTGTAATGTTAAAGGTGGAACTAACCTCAAAATCTAGAGAAAACTCAAGTTTATATGTATTATCATCGATCTTTTTAAGATTTTTAAAAGGTTATGCATATGTGGCATGAGTTTAGACTTTCTCAAATAGGAAACCTATTTTTCATCAAATGAACCCACATCAAATCACCTGGTTCCAATTTGACTTCCTTACTACTATTAATTATATACTTGTTGATCACTTGTTCTCAAATGATATGAATCAAGAACAAGACAACACAATTGTTAAGGATTAAGGATCTTCGTCTTTCAAAGCATTATCTCCACATGGGGATAATATTCATTAGACGAAGATCACGAAAGACAAGCATTCATTATTTAATATATGAATAGAAATACAAAAGAATAAAGATGAAGACTAGATCTTCATTAATTCATTTATATTCATGTTCTATCAAATATAAATGAATATTCAACAGTATTGATATTACATTGATACCTTCGGCTTGCTCGAAGGCGAGAATGCAAGAGAGTGATTACAATTCAGCGTGAACAGTACGGGGCTACTCTTCATCTATTTATAGGCACGGAACGTAGCCCGAGCAAAAGTACATTTATGTCCTCAACATTTACACATGATCGTAATACAAGTTATTAAGGACTAAGTAGTCTTTTTCTCTTTCGGTCGTCATCATTATTCATCATCTTCGTTGCGAGCCGAAGCTGTCCATCTAGTGATAGCTTTGACATTTACTCTTATCCTCTTTGGATCTGTCTTCATCTTGTGTGCCTTCGTCATAAGGGAGAAGCTTGTATCTTGGAGACGAAGTTTCCTATAATAGCTTATGCTGAAAACAAATGGTTAATTATGTTTTTGAGGACCTTCGGAAGGAGTAGGCCCCCAACAGTAGCCACTCGCAGTATTGATTTATTTCTTTGTAAAAAATTTAGACTGCGACGTGAACGAAGGCCTTTAGCCGAAGGTCTGAAAAAACAAGTTCCCTTCGCTAGAATAGTGAATTACACTGACTTGCGGGACCCACCAGCCTATGGGGCTCTGAACATATAAATAGGAGCCTGCATTGTGAGTATTTTTGTGCTATTTCAGTTGCTTGCATTGCGCTCGTCATTTTAACCTTTCTTGGCTCGTCGAGTCCAATTAGATTTTAAGCTTCGACATTCTAGCAAACATCGACCAAATGGCTGATGAAAAGAAGGTTGTTGATCCGGCGCTGGCCGGATTTTACGAAGCTATGGGGAAAACCAACACATAGAAGATTGCAAATGAGATGTTAGGTCGAATATTTGAAAACTCCAGCGATAGTGAAAGTTTCGATGTAGAAAGTGGAAATGAAGAAGCTGAAGATCGGCCCTGGAGACCAAGCCATGTTGTCTTCGGGAAATCAACTATTAAGCAAGGGCAGATCGATGCAATGAGGGGGAGGTATTTTCGTGATATCTCAATCATGAGGGCCGGAGGGGAGAATAATGCTCCTCTTCCCGAAGCTGATGAAGTGGTAGTTTACAGAAGCTTCATGAAAGCGGGGTTTCGGTACCCTCTAGATAAATTGCTGGTCGAAGTTCTGAAAACCTTTGAAATTTACCTTCATCAAGTTACTCCCGAAGCTATCATCAAGGTGGGGATCTTTATATGGGCCATGAGGAGCCAAGGACTGGAATCGAATGCAAGATTCTTTTGCAACATTCATGAGTTGTCTTATGAGACGAAGGCTACCGGAAAGGAGCAATATCACAACAACTTTGGTTGTTACAGTTTCGTGCCTCGGTCTGAAGCGAGCTACCCAGTTCCCACATATCGGAAGAGGTGGTCGGGTTCATCAGTTCATGGATGCAGGAATGGTTTTACGTGAAAGGGAGGATGTGAGAGGGATTATTCAACGCCCTATATGGTCTCGCTTCGGCATAAGGAGGCTAGCCACTGCCCTTGGTAATGATATACAAACATGCCAGTCAACTTTCAATACAATGTGTACTTACATAGGCACAAGAGATTTGGTGTAGGAGCACATTACTTATAGAGTGTGACCACTTGCAGATGGGTGGGAATTGCTGAAGGAGACTACTGCTGGCTCTAGCCAAGGTGGTTTAGTCTACCTGAAGTATACCTTCAGGTACAGGAGCCAATTTGATGAATCGAATGACGACTGGCTAGATGCCATAGAGGAGACTAGTGATGAATTGCTTGGAGCATATTCGAAGGCTGAAGATGATGCCATGGCAACTGCCTTTAGAGCTCGAGCCAAAAAGAGGCTAAACAGATATTCGATGTCATTGGATTTGTATATCCAGACTACTGTTATCCTTCACGGAAGTAAGGAAAGAAGAGAAAGACTGCTACTTCGGCGACTTCTAGCGCGCCGAAGTCAAAAAGGTTAAAGTTTTGATGCGTCGACCCAGGCACATTGAGATGGCCGAAGTGTCGAAGCTAGTTGAAGGGTCCGCTTCTATGTTTGAGCCAAGTCGCTCTGTGCCCATTGAAGCTAGGACAGAACCGGTTGAAGAGCCGAAACTAGAGAAGGCGATAGAGTAGCTGAAGGCCCTGAGTCCACCATGCATAACAGAACTGCCGAAGGCATCAAGGATCCCTGCAACAACTCCAAGGAAAAGGAGAATGACCAGCATGTTAGACGCTGTCATGGAATCTGTAAAGACATCAACTCCTGCTTCTGCTGAAGCGCCTAGCACAGAAGGTGAAATTTTAAAGAAATCTGATAAGGCTGGCATGGCGCAAACTGTTTCTGAGGCTGGACCCTCAGTTTCTGTCGAAGCAAGACCTTCAGAAAATGCACCTCTAAACCTGGAAAAAGAGGGTGCCTCTGAGAAATCCAAGTCTCCTGCCCCCGGAACACTTACCGAAGAGCTGGAGTTCATTGTGCGACATGCTTCGGGGAAGCAGTTGTCGGAGGAGCAGATTGCCGAAGCAAGACAATATCCCAAGGATCTGAATTACCCCCGAGGGTCCTTGGTGTAAAGTGGTAATGACGAGGATGATTTCCTTTATTGTCTGCCAGATAATAAAGAGATCTCTGTCTGCCAAGAAATGATGAAAAATATGGGGTACCCGAAGCTTGAACACGACTTGTCTGCAATGTCGAAGGATGATCTTGCAGATAGTCTTGCTTATAATAGCCTGAAGATACATATACCTTTCTTGTACAATAAACTACATTTGTAGCTTTTCTTGCTATCTTTATGTTCTCATATTTTTTTTATTATTAGGGCTTGATTCTAAGTAAGGCTTTAAAGGCCCAAAAGAAAGCAAAAGACGAGAGATGTCAAATAGCTCTTGTGAATCTTCGATCAGAAGTCATTACACTAAGGAACGAAGCTCTCGAGAAAGATAAGATATTCTTTTCCTTAATGGACATGCTGAAAACTAGCGAAGCCAAACTTAGTGCATAAGCCGAAGCTCACAAGGCCGAAGTTGAAGATTTAAAGAAGAAACTTGCAGAAATGAGCGAAAAATTTGAGGTTGCAATGGCGAAGCACAAGATAAGCGAAATTGAAAGATTAAGGGTACAAAAGAATGTCGAAGAGATCCACGACTCCAAAGAGAGATGCTACGAAATATCCTTGGAATGCGCCAAAACTCTAAAGAACAGTTTTGCAAAGGTGGGAGCATATTCTTCCGAGCAGAAATTCATCCGTGGTGACCCCGATGGTGTCGTCCAGTGGATCAGCGGAGAAGTCAAAGCCTTTGACAAAATCTTAAGTGATCGGGAGACTTCTGCGCATTCGCTGGCGCACGAGGGGTCGCAGTGACCTTAGAGAAAGCCGGTTGTGAACATGTTAAGGCTGCAGCTCAGTCAGGATTTGTTTTCCCGGTGGATGACACTAAAGACCCTTCGGCTGAAGCTTCTACGCTAGGCGGGAGATTTTACTCTGATGTGTGGATGAAGGGTGGTCGTGAGATGGCTGATGAAGCGATTAGAAAAAATGAGAAAGAACCTCACGACGCTCAAGAAGAAGCTAAGCGAGCTGAAGAAGCTGCTGAGCGCGCAAGGCTTATAGGTACTTTTACTGAGGTTTAGCTTCGGAGTTCGTTTTCACCTTCGGATTTAACCAACATTTTTTATTGCAGCTCAACTTTCACCTCCACCGGAGCCATATAACCCCGAAGCTGACCTGGCCATGAAGGAAATGTTAAACATAATAAGAATCGCTAATGAAGCTGTTGACGAAGCCGTCGACAAACTGCTAAATGAAGGTGCTGAAAAAGTGTTGAAGGAAGACTAATTTTTTTGTGTAATGCTTGTGTATGACTTTAGTTTTTTGTGAGAAACAAACATCAAGTTTTTGTATGTATATTAATGTAATATATTTCTTTGTGATGCATGAAATCTTCGTACGTACCGTTTTGAGCTGTTGGCGAAAAAACATCTTTCCTTCTTTTCATGCTTCACGAAGAAAAAGATTCTCCTTGTCATTGCTGACGAAGATTAACTTCGTATAGAAAGATATATCTGCCGAAAGCATGTCTTGTGCTATAGGATTCCCTTTCATAATCCGGTCAATTCTTTCGAAAGGGCAACTTCCCTTTGTTTCTCCACATCTTTTTGGTTATGAAAAATGATGTATGATGCGATGCTATGCTATGCAATATGATATGATGATATGATGCAAAATGTCATTTGTGCCGAAAAATAATAAACCACACGGATACACACCAAGTCTCTGCATCCCCTTGGGAATATCTTTGGAGTCTCTTCACCTTTTACTTAGGTGGTATTTCAGCTCTACATCCCCTTAGGAACGACTTTGGAGCTAAGCTCTGCATCCCCTTAGGAACAACTTTGGAGCTTATTCACCTTTAATTTAGGTGGTATTTAAGCTCTTCATCCCCTTATGAACGACTTTGGAGCTTCTTCACCTTTGATTTAGGTGGTATTTTAGCTCTACATTCCCTTAGGAACGACTTTTGAGCTTCAAAACTTACTCTGCACTCTCTTAGGAACGACTTTGGAGCTTCAGAATTTACTCCGCTCCCTTAGGAACGACTTTGGAGTTTCAGAACTTACTCTGTGCTCCCTTAGGAGCGACTTTGGAGCTTCGAACTTACTCTGCTACCTTAGGAACGACTTTGGAGTTTCGGAACTTATTCTTGTAGCACTCGATGGTGTAACCACAGGTTTATTACATCAAGATGAAGGTTAAACCTTCCTGTATTATATTTTTAGAAAGAATATAAAAACAAAAAGAGTAAAAATATAACAAATCAGAGATCTCTTTTGGCCAGAACATTGTGCCATCTTCAGTAGATATGTCTTGACTCAGGCACATTATTGTTAACTGTGCGAGCTTCGAACTGCTCCCGAAGGTCACGTTGTTGCTGAGGCTGAAGATGCCCTTCTGACTGCTGATCATGACTTGGGGGAGGCGCCAACGGTGGGGGTTGTGGTAGCTGAGCCTAGGAAGCTTATGAGTGACTTGCTGAAGCAACAGAAGTCGTAGGCTGTTGATTGCCTATGTATTCCGGGATATATGGAGAGTAGCACGAAGTAGTATGCAGGACCTGCTTCGGCTGATTCTGTCGTGCCTTGGCTTCAGCAATTTCCTTTTGCTTTTGGATCGTGACTTGGCACGTCCTCGTTGTGTGTCCCTTGTCCTCGCCACAGAACAGGCAGAACAATTTCCTAGGCTAATTACCGTACCTTCCTCCGGCAAAGCTTCTCCCATCTCTGCCTCTCGGGGCTGGTGGTCTGTAAGAAGTCTACTGCATGCCCGAAGACTGTGAGTTGTGCTGACTGCTCTGAGCATTACTGGCCCTGTCATCGCTGGCATTGGGATTGTGGATTGTCCTGACATGCCTAGGATGGAGTCTTCCTCCAAAGCCCCTAGTCATCTCAGAATACCTATATGCTTCCTCCCTTCTTTGACGGAAATCATTATCTGCTCGGATGTACTCATCCATCTTCTGAAGAAGCTTCTCCAAGGTCTGTGGTGGCTTTCTTGCAAAATATTGAGCTGTGGGTCCTGGTCGAAGCCCCTTGATCATGGCCTCAATGACAATATCATTAGGCACTGTAGGCGCTTGAGCTCTCAAACGCAAGAACCTTCAGACGTACACCTGTAGGTACTCCTCATGGTCCTGTGTGCATTGGAACAGGGCCTGAGCAGTGACTGGCTTCGTCTAGAAGCCCTAGAAGCTGGTGACTAGCATATCCTTCAGCTTCTATCATGACATAATTGTCCCTGGCTGAAGAGAGGAATACCATGTCTGAGCCACACTTCTAACTGCCATGACGAAGGACTTCGCCATGATGGCAGTGTTGCCCCCATACGAGGATATTGTTGCCTCGTAGCTCATTAGAATCCGCTTTGGATCTGAGTGCCCATCATACATGGGTAACTGAGGTGGCTTGTAGGATGGTGGCCCCGGGGTAGCCTGCAATTCTGCTGCCAGAGGAGAAGCATCATCGAAACCAAAGCTACCATGATAAAAATTGTCGTAGCATTCATCTTCGTTGATTGGGCTTTCTTGACGAAGCTCCCTGTGTTGGGGCCTTCGGTCTTGGTCATCTTGAGTGAGATGACGCATCTCCTTAGCTGCTTCGTCAATCTTCTTCTGAAGGTCGGCCAACCGAAGCATTTTTTTCCTCTGTACTTGCTGGTGAATTACTTCTAAGTCCCTGATTTCCTGGTCAAGCTCCTCCTCATGAAGTGTTGGGCTAGTAGCCTTTCTCTTCTGGCTTCTAGCTTCTCGCAAGGAGAGCGTGTCTTGATTTGTGTCCAGTGGATGCAAAGCAGCCTCTGGCACTGTTGTCTTCTTCGGCGTCATGACGAAGGTGGATGTTTGCCGAAGGTGGTCGTACAGGTTCACTGGAGGTGGGCGCCAATGTTGTTCACTTGTTCTCAAATGCTATGAATTAAGAACAATGCAATACAATTATTTAGACAAAGATCACGAAAGACAAGCGTTCATTATTTAATATATGAATAGAAATACGACAGGATAAGATGAAGACCAGATCTTCATTAATTCATTTATATTCATGTTCTATCAAATATAAATGAATATTCAACAATATTGATATTACATTGATATATTCGGCTTGCTCGAAGGCGAGAATGTGAGAGAGTGATTACAATTTGGTGTGAACAGTACGAGGTTACTATTCATCTATTTATAGGCGCAGGACGTAGCCTGAGCAAAAGTACATTTATGTTCTCAACATTTACACATGATCCTAATACAAGTTATTAAGCACTAATTAGTCTTTTCCTATTTCGGTCGTCATCATTATTCATCATCTTCGTTGCGAGCCGAAGCTGTCCATCTAGTGATAGCTTCAACATTTACTCTTATCCTCTTTGGATCTGTCTTCATCTTGTATGCTGAAAACAAATGGTTAATTATGTTTTTGAGGACCTTCTTAAGGAGAAGGCCTCCAACAATACTTCACATTCATATTTTCTATGTCTAAATTTGTTGTTCCATGCAACTTAAAAATAAATTTAGATCGCTATGTAGCACCTAAGTTCAAAATTTTAGAAGGTGGTAGAGGTAGTAAATCAATAGAGGCATGATGATTAAAATCATACACTTCCATGAAGGGATTCAACTTTGTTGTGGAGTGAACGAATTTGTTATAAGAAAATTCAATATGTAGTAAACACTCCTCCTATATCTGCACACGATATAGTAGATAACGTACGCTTAACTATCTTCATTGGTCCATCAGTTTTGGATGGTGAAAACATCTAAGCCTCTAGTTGGTTTTAGAGATTCATGACAACATAAGATTATTTGTGACTAACATGTGTGTTCCAGAGCAAATGGTAAGTTAGGTCACAATGCAGGGAGTTGCGATCCAACAGGTGAAAACAATCCCTCAGATGAGAACTTAAAGCGACGGCTAAAACAGGCGAATGAAAAGATAAAGGTCTTCATATCCAAAGTGTTGAAGGAGTTGTGGGACACTTTGTATAGAGTTAGGACTTTTATTTTTACTTTAGTCGTACTATAAAGAGGGGTTGTGGATGAGTAGTTTGACCAAGAGAAAACTAGTGCTAGGTGTCACTCGTGATCTGACTCACAAGTTAGAATCAAAATTGGTTTAGAAAACCCCAAGAAAAGAAAGAATTTTGCTGCTCTAAGGGCACCAAACTGTTCGGTGGTCCTCTCGACAGCTGGTCAGAGAGCACCCGAGAACAGACCAAAAAAACTAAGAGCAGACAGAGGGCACCAACTAATTTTTAGAGAGGCACAAGACTGTCCGATGTGCATCGAACAATCACTGTGTAGTGTCGGGCGCTCCTCCGTGTAATGGCTAGTTGTTAGAACTAGCTACTGGGAGAGCACCGGTGGCGCCCATGCACAAAACACCTAGTAACGACTAGTTTGGGGGTGGTTGGGCTATTTATACTGTAACGCCACGAATTTGGGAGTTAAATTTTTTCTTTCTCTAGTACTCACCAAATTCGGGCGTTACCTTTCCTCTTTCTTTCTTCTTGCTATGCCTTGTTCCTGTTGATCACTTGTTCTCAAATGCTATGAGTTAAGAACAAGACAACACAAAATGTTAAATGTTAATGCCCTTCATCCTTCGAAGCATTATTTCCCTTAGGATATAATGATCTTCAGACGAAGGTTATGAAGGGCATGCCTTCATGAACGCAGTATATGTTAATAAAAGAGGAAGCATATGAAATATAAGAGACAACATAAACAATCATGTAACATTATTAATTCATTCTCATCATATTATCCTGGAAAGATAGAAACAATATTGAATTACAAATGTACATTCGGCTTGATAGAAGGTAAAAGTACAAGCGTAACGCACAAGCGAATACAAGTCAGCCTGAACAGTACGGGGTTACTGTTCATCTATTTATAGGCACAGGACGCAGCCTGTGAGAAATTATATTCATGCCCTTTATATTTACTATTGATTTATAGACAAATCTATGAGGACCAGATAGCCTTTTCCCCTTTAAGTGGGTTTCTTTTTTCGCTATTTAGCCGAAGCTCCATTGCGCGTAGCTTCAGAGCAATTCCAACCTTCGTCACAATCATGCTTTTTACATCGTACATGCTTTTAACCCGAGTCCGAAGGTACCTATTCATATGTCACACTTGGAAGATATTGTTAAACCACATTTTTGAGGACCTACGGAGGACGAAGACCCCCAACAGTAGCCCCTCGCAGTATTAATTTGTTTAAGATAACGAATTCAGACTGCGACATAGACGAAGGCCTTAAGCCGAAGGTCCGAAAAAACACCTTCCCTTTGCTAGAATAGCAACAGTCAATGACGAACGGCCCCCCAAAATTTGGAGCGTGCTGAGCGTATAAATAAGAACTCACACCAGCTATATTTGATACGCTGCTTGTGCCATTTGCTTTACTTCCTCAATTTCATAGCTCTTGCTCACTAACGCTTGCTAGTTTTTCAAGCTTTTTGAGCTTCAGTTAAAAAGACGCATTTTTGTCATTTCTGAAGGAGAAATGTCTCAAGACAAGAAGGTTGCTGCTGAGACGAAGCTGACTGAAGAGGAGAAGCTTTTTAAGGAGAAGAAGGCTGTGAATCCTTACATTGCTGGATTTATCGAGTTAATGGCAAAAACAAATACAGAGAAGATTACTAAGGAGATATTGGAAGGCTTGTCTGAAGATACCGGTGACAGTGATAGTTATGATGCGGAAAGCGGGGACGAAGATTCTGAGGATCGGCCCTGGAGGCCAAGTCATACAATCTTTGGGAAATCAACAATTAAACAGAGTCATCTTGACAATATGAGAGGAAGGTACTTTCGGGATATGTCTATTGTGAGAGCTGGTAGAGACAACAACGTCCCTGCCCCTGAGGAAAACGAAGTTGTGATTTACCGAAACTTCTTCAAAGCTGGGCTTCGGTTCCCATTGAGCAGGTTTTTGTTTGAAGTGCTGAAAATATATTAGATTTACCTTCATCAGATAACCCCCGAAGCTATTATTAGAATGGGGATTTTTGTCTGGGCTGTAAGAAGCCAAGGGCTGGAGCCAAGCGCGAAATGCTTTTGCAGTATGCACGAGCTTGTATATGAGACGAAGGCCATGGGCAAAGAACAATATCATAACAATTTTGGCTGTTATGGATTTATCGCTCGCCCCAACGCAAGCCGCCCGGTGCCAACATTCCGGAAAAGGTGGCCCGGAGCTTGGATGGAGGAATGGTTTTACGTGAAGAATGATTTGAAGGTAAGGGAAGATATTAAGGAAGTCATTATGCGCCCCATTTGGTCCCGCTTCGGCCTCCGAAGGCCGAAGGATGAAATTGATGATGCTGCGGAAGTGTGTCAGAAGGCCTTCGACACTGTTTGCTGTTTTATGTGCACAAGAGATTTAGTTCAGGAGCACATAGCCTTCAGGGTGTGGCCGCTCGTGGAAGGCTGGGAAATGCCGAAGGAAACCATAAATGATTCTAGCGAAGGTGATTTGGTCTGGCTGAAATACACCTTCAGGTTTGGAGATAAGTTTGATGAACCAAATGATGATTGGCTGAAGTGTATTGAAACTACTAGCGACGAGTTACTTGGGGCGTACTAAAAAACCAAGGACAATGCCTTGTCTGCAGCCTTCGGTGGCCGGAGAAAGAAAAGATTGAACAGAGTTTTCGACGCCATCAGCTTCGTATACCCTGACTACCGCTACCCGCTGCGGTAACAAGGGAAAAAGAGGAAAACTTCTGCTCCAGACAGCCCAGATAAGCCTGTGCCGAGGGGCAAAAAATTGAAGGTTCTTACCCACCGGCCGCGTTACATTGAACCAACCGTGGTTCCTGAGTTTTGCGCAGGGACGTCTTCTGCTGCCGAGAGAAAAGAAACTGCTTCAACTACACAGAGTACTGAAAAGCCGGCTGTAATGCCGAAGATGCCTACAGCCAAGGAAGTTGAAACAAAGGTTGATAAGGCTGATAAACCAGAAATTGAAGAAATAATGAAAATGCCAGATATTTTGAGCGCTTCAACAAGGGCGACAGTACCGAAGGTACAAACGGGCTCTATCGTGACTCCTAAAAGGAGAAGGATGGTAAATGTATTAGATGTATTGGAAACAACCGACTCCATAAGTCCCGCTCCCACAGGGAAGGTTGCTGAAGCTGACAAAACGCAACCTAAAACTGATACTAAGCAAATAAAAGTTGAAGCTACAATAACCCATGCTGAAACCGAGGCAGGGCCCACAGTGCCTGTTGAGACGAAGCTTGCCACAACCGAGCAGAGGGCCGAAGGAATAACTCCAGATAGTAATATAGCTTTTGAGAAAAGTGTGGCCAAAGAAACCGAATCCCTTACTCCCGAAGCACTCTCCGAAGGCTTTGATTATATCGTTAGACATGCTTCGGGAAAAAGACTATCCGAAGAAGAAACTTCTGAAGCCAAACATTATGCGCGAGAATTACAGTATCCGAAGGGGGCCCTAGTGTTTAATGGTATGAACGAAGATGACTTTTTGTACTGCCTCCCGAACAACAAAGAAATATCCGTCTGTCGGGAGATGGCCAGAAGCATGGGTTTTCCGAAGCTCGAAGCTGGCCTTTGCCCCATGACAAAGGCTGATATGGCAGACAGCTTTGCGTACAACAGTCTGAAGGTACAAAAGTTGTGAATTTTGAAGTTTATGGACTCTGAAATGAAGTCTTTTATTCTCATGTTAATCATTTATTCTTTCTTGCAGGGCTTAATACTTAGCAACACCCTAAGGGCGCAAAAGAATGCTGAAGACGAGAGCTGCACTATAGCTCTCAACAACTTTTGATCAGAGGTTATCAGGCTGAGAAACGAAGCCATGTAAAAAGACAAAATTATTCTTTCATTGGTGGATAAAGTAAAAGAAGATGAAGCTAGCTTCAAAACCCAATCCGAAGCCCAAAAAATTGAGATTGAAGACCTTCGGAAGCAACTAGCCGAAGCTAAAGAGAAATGCGCAGTCGCAGAAGCTAAACGAGGAATTAGCGAATACTGGGCAAATCATTTAGAGAAAACGTTGAAGAACTTTGCACATCCAAGGAAAGATGCTTTGAAAAATCTATGGACTGTGTGAAGAAAATAAAAACCAGTTTTGCCAACGTGGGCGCCTATTCTTCCGAAGAAAACTTCATACAAGGCGACCCCGAAGGCGTTATTGAATGGTTAAGTGGGGAGGCCGAAGCCTTTGAAGAAATTCTAAGTGACCGCGGGGACGTATGCGCGTTCTCTAGTGCGCAAGGGATTTCAACTATCTTGGAGAAGGCGGGATGCGACCATATCAAAACCATGGCCCAGGACGAAGTGGCCTTCTCCGTAAATGATACGAAGGACCCCTCAGCTGAAGCAAGTTTAATAGACGGGAAATTTTATAACGACATCTAGGCAAATGGCGGCTGAGAAATGGCTCACGAAATTATGAAAAAGAGTGAAAAGGACATCCATGAGACCCGGGCCAAAGCAAGGAAAAACGTATAGGTATTATGTCGTGATTTTTAACTTCAGCATTTGTTTTTATAGCTTCTGACTGATTAAATTTTTCTTTCTTTGACTAAATTATCTCCGCCGTCGGTACCACTCGATCTCCTGGCCGATCCAGAAGCGAAGGAAGCACTGGAGGTCATCAATATAGCCAAATCTGTTATTGACGAAGTCGTTAACAAATTGCTAAATGAAGTTGCGGAGAAGGTCCTGAAGGAGGACTAGTACTTTTTGTAAAAACATTTTTAGACGATCAATGAAACTTTGCTGCAACAAGACTATAATATTCGATGTGTATAATTTTGAATCTGATCTGTTAATTATTCGTAATTCACTTCTTTGCGATGCATGAAACTTTTACATACATACCGTTTTTGAGCCTTCGGCGAAAAAACACCTTCCCTTCTTTTCATGCTTCGTATAGAAAAATATCCATGCTTTGTGAAAATATCCGTGCTTCGTAAGAACATCTCAGCTTCGTAAACAAAGGATCCCTTCTTTTGCAATAGAGCTGATGAAGTTGTATTTCTCAGCTTACTTTGTGCCTTAGCGCATTTTCATAGCATTCTCTGAAGATCGACTTCATATTCAAGTCATGTCATTGGTGCGATATGATGTATGATGTGATGCCATGTGGGATGATGTGATGATATGATGAAAAGAATGATGCTAATGCCGAATACACATTCCCACACACCCACGCTGAAACACACAATCTCTGCGTCCCCTTAGGAACGATCGGAATCTCTTTGCCGTTTATTTTTCGGCTTCACCACTTATTTTTTGGTGCAAGTTCTGCATCCCCTTAGGAACGTCTTTTGAACTTCTTCGCCTTCTATTTCGGCGGTATCACCGTTGACTTTTCGGTGTAAGTTCTGCATTCCCTTAGGAACGTCTTTTGAACTTCTTCGCCTTATATTTCGACGGTATTTGGCTCTGCATTCCCTTTGGAATGACTTTTGAGCAGAAAAATTACACTGCGCTCCCTTGGGAATGACTTTTTTGTAGCTTCGACAAAACTTACGCTGCGCTACCTTAGGAACGTCTTTTTTATATAGGTTCAGCATTTATCTAGCTCTGTATTCCCTTAGGAACGACTTTTGAGCTTCGACAATTTTTGAGCTTCGTAAATCTGTGAAGAAGATATATTTCATTTTAATAGAAACGAAACTATTACAAGGAATTAAAACTAAATTTACATTACTTGTTCCTTATTGGAAAACAAAATGACATAGGACGTAAAAATATTTCAGGGGTAGGATATCTCTCAATAAATGTGCTTTGATTCTGGCACAGTACTGTTAACTGTGCGAGCTTCGGATTCCTCCTTGAATTCCCATTGCTGTTGAGAATGCTGGCGCCCTTCTGGCTACTGGCTTCAGGAATATATCGGTTGTAGTGGTGGTGGGGGTGGGAGTTATGTCCAGGAAGCCTGTGAATGGCTAGCCGAAGCAACAGAAGCTGCAGGATGATTGCCCACATACTCTGGTATGTAGGGAGAATGACACGAAGCAGTGTGCAAGACCTGCTTCGGCTGATTCTGCCGAGCTTCGACTTCTGCTATCTCCTTTTGCTTCTGAATGGTGATTTGGAACATTCTTGTAGTATGGCCCTTGTCCTCGCCAAAGAATAGGCAGTAGATCTTTCTAGGCTGATCCCCAAATCTTCCCCTAAAGCCCCTGGCGCCTCTACCCCTTGGAGCTGGTGGCCTGAAAGAGCTTTCCTGTTGCCCCGAAGATTGTGAGGTGTATTGCAAC
Organism: Zea mays; assembly: GCF_902167145.1. NCBI lineage: Eukaryota > Viridiplantae > Streptophyta > Magnoliopsida > Poales > Poaceae > Zea > Zea mays. The sequence continues at coordinate 26,139,823 of NC_050096.1, forward strand.
CTCTGAGGCTGACTTCCTTTGTCGTCACTCTGAGTGGAATTATGAACTGACTTGACATGCCTCAGGTGGATTCTTCCTCTGAAGCCCCTGGTTATTTCTGAGAATCTGTAAGCTTCCTCCCTTCTTTGGCGGAAGTCGTTGTCAGCCCGGATGTACTCATCCATCTTTTGAAGCAGCTTCTCCAGAGTTTGTGGGGGCTTCCTGGCGAAGTACTCAGCCGTAGGTCCTGGTCAAAGGCCCTTAATCATGGCCTCAATGACAATTTCATTGGGCACTGTGGGCGCTTGTGCCCTTAATCGCAAGAACCTTCGGACATACGCCTGGAGGTATTCTTCATGGTCTTGCGTGCATTGGAACAGGGCCTGAGCTATGTCTGGCTTCGTTTGAAAGCCTTGAAAACTGGTAACCAGCATGTCCTTAAGCTTCTGCCACGACGTAATAGTCCCTGGCCGAAGGGAAGAATACCATGTTTGGGCTACATTCCGGACTGCCATGACGAAGGACTTCGCCATGACTGCGGTATTGCCTCCATACGAAGATATGGTTGCTTCGTAGCTCATCAGAAACTGCTTTGGATCTGAGTGCCCATCATACATGGGAAGCTAAGGTGGCTTGTATGACGGGGGCCATGGGGTAGCCTGCAGTTATGCTGCCAAGGGAGAAGCATCATAAAAAGTAAATGTATCATGATTAAAATAAGCATACAATCCATCTTCGTTGAATAAGCCTTCTTGACAAAGCCCTATGTTGGGGCCTTCGATCTTGTTCATCTTGAGCAAGATGGCGCACTTCTTCAGTAGCTTCGTCGAACTTCCTTTGAAGATCAGCCAACCGCGCCATCTTCTCCTTCTTCCTTTGTACTTGCTGATGGATGATTTCCATGTCCCTGATCTCTTGGTCCAATTCCTCCTCCTGGAGTGTTGGACTGGTGGCCTTCCTCTTCTGGCTTCGAGCTTCTCGGAGAGAAAGAGTTTCCTGGTTTGGGTCCAGTGGCTGCAGTGCAGCAGTCTCTGGCGCTGAAGCTTTCTTCGGCGGCGTGACGAAGGTCAGTGCTTGCCGAAGGTGGTCGAAAGAGTTCACCGGAGGTGGGCGCCAATGTTGATCACTTGTTCTCAAATGCTATGAGTTAAGAACAAGGCAACACAAAATGTTAAATGTTAATGCCCTTCGTCCTTCGAAGCATTATTTCCCTTAGGATATAATGATCTTCAGACGAAGGTTATGAAGGACATGCCTTCATGAACGCGGTATATGTTAATAAAAGAAGAAGCATATGAAATATAAGAGACAACATAAACAATCATGCAACATTATTAATTCATTCTCATCATATTATCCTGGAAAGACAGAAACAATATTGAATTACAAATGTACCTTCGGCTTGATAGAAGGTAAAAGTACAAGCGTGACGCACAAGCGAATACAAGTCAGCCTGAACAGTACGGGGTTACTGTTCATCTATTTATAGGCACAGGACGCAGCCTGTGAGAAATTACATTCATGCCCTTTATATTTACTATTGATTTATAGACAAATCTATGAGGACCAGATAGCCTTTTCCCCTTTAAGTTGGTTCCTTTTTTTTGCTATTTAGCTGAAGCTCCCTTGCACATAGCTTCGAAGCAACTCCAACCTTCGTCACGATCATACTTTTTACATCGTACATGCTTTTAACCCGAGTCCAAAGGTACCTGTTCATATGTCACACTTGGAAGATATTGTTAAACCACATTTTTGAGGACCTTCGGAGGACGAAGGCCCCCAACAGTTCCTTTTCAAAGTTCTAGCGACAATTAGCTCGATATCTTGTGTAAGTAAACCCTAGTGTTAATTCTTTTGGTTGTTGCATCATGCCGGACCACACATATATTTGTTTGTTGAGTGAATTGGTGAAGTATACATTTCGATGAAGAACTAGAGCTAAAACACGGATTAGAAAATAGATTAAAAAAAGGAAGAAACCCAATTTCCCTTCTCTCCCCTGCTCTCTCTTGGGCCGACGTCTCTTCCCCCCCCCCCTCGCGGCCCAACTCACCCCCTTTTTTCCAGCCGCCCCTCCCCGCGCGAGTGGCCCAGCTCCGCGTCTCGGCCCACTCGACGCAGCGCCCTCCCCCCCGCAGCCGACGTCCTAGCCGGCACGTGCGCGGGCGGTTTTCCGCTGCCGCCACTGCACGGTGGGCCCGCGCGCACCCACTAACTCTGCTTAGCCCGGCGCCCATGCTTCTTTCTCCTTCCCACGTCGCTCGATGCCCTCTTTCTCTCCTCCCATCGCCCCAGCCGCACGGAACCGCCCCCGTGCCCCAACACCGTCTGTCCGTGCCGCCCATCCCTGTGGTGAGCCCGCCCTCGTCTCCCTCCTCCCTGTGCTCGCGGCCTGGAGCTCGGCCAGGCGCGCCCATGGCGCGCGGCGCGATGCCCCGGCTTGGCCACTGGCAGCGCAGCCCGCAGCCATGGCATGGCGGCCCGTGGCTTGCCATGCCCGGTGTGGCAGCCTGCGCGGCGTGGCCAGCGCCCCCGGCGCGCCCATGGTGCGCGGCTAGCCAGCCTACGCGGCCTGCGCAGTTAGCTCGCCTGCGGCGTGAGCGCGACTAGCGTGGAGGCTTGCTCGCTCGACTGTACGACGCATAACGTCACACATGTTTACTTTCCTTTGTGTGCATATTGTCGCGCAGCGACACCCTGCACCACTTAAAAGTGCTCGTACTATTTAAATTGTGTCAGGAAGCGACATGTTAACTAAGCGTGGAATTAATTGTGATTAGACAATAACTTTATTTACAGCTACAGTAAGTGTCTGTTAGTATAACTACATTGGATTAAGTGGTTCGGTTCATTCTTTCACTTAGCATGAGTATAATGAGTCATCGATCGTAATAATGGCTATGTTATTCTTACTTCTCGTACGGTCGTAAGCGCTAGCCATAAGTCGGGCGTATGATTATTGGATTCATCTCTTTGTATGGTGTACTGTTTACTTTCTGATTTGAGATGTTAATGTATGGTTGTGCTCGCATAGATAACGGTCTGGTTGCGGAGTCCAAAGAGATCGCAGGAGAAGACCCTGAGCAGCAGTTGGTTGGTGGAGGCAAGTGTCCCTTGACCTATCTATGTCCTATACATTCTATAATTCACTTTCCGCATTTACACAGTTTATACCTAAGGATTGACTAGCTTTTGTTATCATGTCCTTGCTTACCTATTTGGGTTGGGTTATTTTGGTTTAGCTTCATGCTAGTGCTTCACATTAATCAATGAACACGATGAGATTTATCAATGATACGTTGTTTCCCCTTTTTATTATGATGATATACTTGTGGCATTTAAGGGGACTCGAGCGGTTTCTCGAGTGCCTCTCCGTAAGGACCTGTTCGTTGATGACCGCCCGAAAAAATAGTGCAACCATGAGGGTGGAATGGGACGCCCTTAGCTTAATAATTAGAGGAACTGGGTGTAGTTCGCTTCGCCGTCGTGCCGTTAATGGGGCTCGGTGTATGCGACTCGCTCTGCCAAGGTTGGTTTGCCCCTTGGGGAGGAGTGCGATACATTTAGGAAACCTAACGGGCGGCTACAACAACGGGGGATCTTTGTAAAGGCTACATAGTGATACCCTGCCAGGCCACCTAGGTAGTGGTCAATGGGGAGTAGCTCTCTCCCGGCAGAAAGGGAATCACGACTTGTGGGTAAAGTGCGCAACCTCTGCAGAGTGTTATGAAACTGATATATCAGCCGTGCTCGCGGTTATGAGCGGCCAAGGGAGCTCCATTGATTAGAGATACTTGATCAGAGATGTTTGGATTATAGGTGGTGACAAGGATGATGGTTATGATTATGACTATGGTAATGGTAGGTGGTATTCTTTCCGTTTGGAAAGGGTACTTTTGGGTTAACAACTTGGGTTTAATACTAAAATCTGGCTCTCTACTAGTAATAATAATCTGACCAACTAAAAGCAACTGCTTGACTTAACCCCACATAAAGCTAGTCCACTACAGCCAAACATGACATTTGTTGAGTATATTGATGTGTACTCACCCTTGCTCTACACACCAAACCCCCCCTCCCCCAGGTTGTCCACGCTGCAACCACTGCTCAGGAGAAGACTTCCAGGAGTTCCAAGAGTACGACGTTTTTTAGGCGTGGGTTAGTGGCAACCCCCAGTCGGCTGCCTGTGAAGGCCGCGTGTATCTATGTTTCGTTTTTGCACTTTGATTATTGTTAAAGACTATGTGGATGTCTCAGACATTATGATGTAATCGACTATTATTACCCTTTTATGTTATTATTTGAGCACTGTGTGATGATGTCCAGTTATGTAATTGATGTGTACGTGAATTGCTGATCCTGTCACGTACATGGTTCGCATTCGGTTTGCCTTCTAAAACCGGGTGTGACATAGGTGGTATCAAAGCCGTGCTGACTGTAGGACCGCTAACCTAGAGTAGAATGGTCGTTCTAAGGATTATAGACCCCTATTATCACCTTGACTTTAGTATCCCTTCAAAAGTTGGTCATATCGACCAAACCTATGTTCTACTATATATATTATACCTTGCTAAAAATTTGTTTTATTCTAATTCCTTATTTTTTTATGGTTTACTTGCTGGTCATGTTAGCTCTGTTCTCACTCTTATGCTTACGGTGTCTTTTGTAGATGGCTCGTCTTAGACACATCGCACGGAAGTCTGTCATCCCCTTCTTGCCTTCTCGTCTCGCTGAGCGTCCGCTTCGCCGTCCGGTGACTGGTCAGTCTAGCCATTTGGAGAGGCTGCACCACCGCCTGCACGAGGAGCAGGAGCGTCGACGACAGGAGCTGGAGCAGCAGGGCTCTTCTTCCCCGCCTCAGCAGGGAGTGGAGTCTATGAGGAGCTGCTCCCCTGTGCTCCCACTGGAGGCGCCCCCTGCACCACCACTGATCGCCCCAGCCGTTGGAGTAGCTATCGGAGGAGACCCCGATGACGGAGGTGGCGACAGTAGCTCGAGCTTCAGCACCGACCTTTCAGCCGAGCAGGAGCCGGAAGGATGGGTTGCTCGACCCATCACTCGCGATGCCGCTCGCGGGTGTCACTTCCACGACGCGCTCGACACCCTACTACGCCAGGCACTCGACTGGCGCACTTGGTCCATCGAGTATCGATGTGTTGTCTTCCAGCACAGTCGTGGGGTTTATCCGGACCGCTGGGAGGCGACTTGCTTGGTGCACCGTCCGGAGAACAGTCTCTGGGGTGTGGAGGTCTGCTCGGAGCACTACTCTATCTCTGAGCGGGCTCAGCTGAGGCGGCCATGCAAGATGCCACACGGCGTGTGCTTTCGCACTACTGCTCAGTGTTCGGTGGGGTAGCCGATGGTCTCAACCTGAGGTATTACCCCTGTCGTCCATCTTGCAGCACCGGAGGCGTGGTTGTCTCACCTGTCGGTAAGGACAATCCTAGGTTGAGCAGCACAGTCAACCTAGCCGCCGTGCTAAATACGGAGCTAGACCATGCATTAGACGAGCTGAGTCGGGCTCATGCTGAGATCGCCCAGCTGCGGGCTGAGCGCGCGGAGCGTCGTCACCTAGAGGATGGCTCCCCCGCTCCCGTCGGGACTCAGCACCTGTACCGCTCACCTCGGCGTGGACACCATGCTTATGGCAACCCTGACTGCATGACCAGGATAAACTTAGAACCATAGATTGTCATTGTTGGGTCTTGTAATAAATGTTTAAAATAGAAGTCTTAGTCCTAGTCTCAGTCTTACTCTTAGTTAGTCTTAGTTAGACAGGGTAGTTTGCTTATCCTATGTTTTTATGTTTGTCATGATGAACTATGATGGATTTGGATTTTTGTAATGACTATCACCAGAGTAAGGGTATCCCCTGCACCTTGGTTTACTTGTTAATGTTAATGAGATTAGTTATCTAGTCGGGAAACCTTTTTATTCCACTTTCCTCTTTATCCGAGAAACTGTGCTTACATGTGTTGGAAATCAGTGAAGATGTTCATCTGGTCAGTATTGTGGAAGGATTCTATACTCTTTTCTTATGCTGCAAGGTTTGCAGGATCAGTTCTGATGTGTGATTGCATTCTGCAGATATCAGACAACAGGCGCAGAGGAGGAAGGCGTGCTTAGCAGGAGCAGGTAGCACCGCAGGATGAGGCACCCCAGCAACAGCAACTGCCACCACCGCCCCCGATGACCATCGAGCAGATGTTCATAATGCAGACTCAGGCAGTTCAAGCCATCGGTCAGACTCTGGCCGCTATGCAGCAACAGCAGCATCAACCCCCACCTCAGCCATAGATGCCTCAGATGCCCAGGGAAATATGTGCTGAATTCATGAGAGGTCGTCCCCCAGTGTTCGCTCACTCTTCTGACCTTATGGATGCTGAGGATTGGTTGTGCACCGTGGAGTGGGAGTTGCACACCGCTCAATGTGACGACAGGGAGAAAGTTCTGTATGGTCCCATCTGTTGAGAGGAGCAGCTCAATCTTGGTGGGAGTCCTATCTCACCACCCATGCCAACCCCGACACTATCACCTGGGAAGAATTCAGAGATAACTTCCGTCAGTATCATGTTCCAGCAGGTCTAATGACAGTGAAGAAAGAGGAATTCCTGGAACTTAAGCAAGGGCCCATGTCAGTCAGTGAGTACCGAGACAGATTTCTACAGTTGTCCCGCTATGCTCCTGAAGATGTCAACACATACGCCAAGAGGCAGTACCGTTTCTTGAGGGGCTTAGTTGATCCTTTGCATTATCAGCTGATGAATCATACCTTCCCCACATTTCAGCACCTAATTGACAGAGCAATCATGACCGAGAGGAAGCGCAAAGAGATGGAGGATCACAAGCACAAGATCAGTGGGCCTCAGCCTGGGAGCAGCAATCGCCCTCGTTTCTCAGGCAACCCACCTCAACAGTTCAAACAGAATCAGCGCCCGCCTCAGCATTAGTTTCAGAGGGAGTACCCTCAGTATCAATAGTAGAATCGCTAGAACAACCAGTCAGAAGGGAGTCAGTTCTAGAGGCAGAATCAACAGGCACCTCGTCTTCCTGCCCCAGCAACCCAACAGAACAGTCAAGCAGCCCTAGTACATGTTGGAGGCAGAGCATGTTTCCACTGTTGAGAGCAAGGCCATTGGGTGATGCATTGTCCGAAGAAGGCAGCCCAGCAGCACTCAGGCCCTAGTGCCCCAGCAAAGCAGAATGTGTCTCAGCCTGGAGCAAGCAACCGCTCCCAGCCACGCTACAACCATGGGAGACTGAACCACTTGGAGGCTGAAGCAGTTCAGGAAACCCCTGACATGATAGTAGGTATGATTCCAGTCAACTCCCATATTGTAGAAGTGTTATTTGATACTGGAGCAACACATTCATTTATTACTGCATCATGGGTACAAGCACATAATCTTTCAATAACTACCATGTCAACACCCATTCAAATTGATTCAGTCGATGGTAAAACTCGAGCTGATAGTGTTTGCTTGAATGTAAGTGTGGAAATAAGGGGGGTAGAGTTTCCCGCTAACCTCATAGTAATGGGTACTCAGGGAATAGATGTTATCCTAGGGATAAACTAGCTAGATAAGTACCAAGCAGTTATCAGCTGTGATAAGAGGACAATTAAGTTGATGTCCCCACTAGGAGAGGAAGTGATGACCGAGTTAGTCCCGCCTAAGCCAAGGAAAGGGAGTTGTTATCAGATGGCTATTGATAGCAGTGAAGCAGATCCACTCGAGATTATCAAGGTGGTGTCAGAATTTCCGGACGTGTTCCCGAAGGACTTACTAGGTATGCCACCTGAGTGAAAAGGTGAGTTTGTCATAGAGCTTCTTCCTGGAACCGCCCCCATCTTTAAGAGAGCCTACAGAGTATCTGGATGAGAGTTGATTGAACTCAAGAAGCAGATCGATGAGCTGTCAGAGAAATGTTACATCAGACCAAGCACGTCACCTTGGGTCGCCCCTATCCTATTCGTGGAGAAGAAGGATGGCACTAGAAGGATGTGCATCGATTATCGAGCTCTGAATGAGGTCATAATCAAGAACAAGTACCCCTTGCCCAGAATAGAGGATCTGTTCAACCAGTTGAGAGGAGCCAGCGTGTTTTCAAAGATAGATCTGAGGTCAGGTTATCACCAGCTTAGGATTCGACCTTCAGACATTCCGAAGATGACATTTATTACCAAGTATGGGTTGTATGAGTTCACTGTTATGTCTTTTGGCCTAACGAATGCACCAACCTTCTTCATGAATCTGATGAATAGTGTATTCATGGATTATCTTGACAATTTGTGGTGGTATTTATTGATGACATTCTCATATATTCTCAAAGTGAGGAGGAGCACGTGGATCATTTGAAGATGGTATTGCATAGATTGCGAGAGCACCGACTGTATGCAAAGTTGAGCAAGTGCGAGTTCTGGATTGATGAAGTCCCATTCTTGGGTCACATAATCAACAAAGATGGATTAGTGGTGGATCCAAAGAAAGTGGCAGATATTCTGAACTGGAAAGCGCCAACAGATGCTCGAGGAATCAAGAGCTTCATTGGAATGGTCGGATATTATCGGCGATTCATTGAAGGATTTTCGAAGATTGCGAAACCGATGACAGCCTTGCTAGGCAACAAATTTGAGTTCAAGTGGACCCAGAAATGTCAAGAAGCCTTTGAAGCGCTGAAAGAGTAGTTAAATACAACGCCTATCTTAGTATTGCCTGATGTGCACAAGCCCTTCGCAGTGTATTGCGACGCTTGTTACACTGGTTTGGGATGTGTGTTGATGCAAGAGGGAAGAGTTGTGGCCTACTCGTCCCGACGACTGAAGGTTCATGAGAAGAATTACCCAATCCATGACCTAGAGTTGGCAGCAGTGGTTCATGCACTGAAGACATGGAGGCACTATCTGTATGGACAGAAGTGTGATGTCTACACAGACCACAAGAGTCTGAAGTACATATTCACTCAGTCATAGTTGAATATGAGGCAAAAAATATGGTTAGAGTTGATCAAAGACTATGAGTTGGAGATTCATTACCATCCAGGCAAAGCGAACGTGGTAGCAGATGCCCTGAGCAGGAAAAGTCAAGTCAATATGATGGTCGCTCATCCGATGCCTTATGAATTGGCCAAAGAGTTTGATAGGTTAAGCCTCGGATTTCTGAACAACATGCGAGGAGTAACAGTTGAGTTAGAACCCACCTTAGAACGGGAAATCAAAGAGGCATAGAAGAATGATGAGAAGATCAATGAGATCCGACAATTGATTCTGGAAGGAAGAGGCAAAGATTTTCGAGAGGATGCAGAAGGTGTGGTATGGTTCAAGGACCATTTGTGTGTTCCCAATGTCCAGTCCATTCGGGAGTTGATCCTCAAGGAAGCTCATGAGACAGCTTATTCTATACACCCTGGAAGTGAGAAGATGTATCAGGATCTGAAGAAGAAGTTCTGGTGGTACGGAATGAAGAGGGAAATCGTAGAGCACGTGGCTATGTGTGATAGTTGTCGACGTATCAAGGCAGAGCATCAGAAACCAGCTAGATTGTTGCAACCGTTGCGGATTCCTCAATGGAAATGGGATGAAATTGGGATGGACTTCATAGTCGTATTGCCTCGAACTCGAGCCGGCTACGATTCCATTTGGGTAGTGCTTGACCGCTTAACCAAGTCAACCCACTTCATACCTGTCAAGACCAGTTACAGCAGTGCAGTATTGGCGGAGTTGTACATGTCCCGGATCGTTTGTCTTCATGGTGTGCCAAAGAAGATAGTGTCAGACAGAGGAACGCAGTTCACCTCTCATTTCTGGCATTAGTTGCATGAAGCCTTGGGTACGTATCTGAATTTCAGTTCAGCATATCATCCACAGATAGACGGTCAGACTAAAAGAACTAATCAAATCCTCAAAGACATGTTGAGAGCATGTGCATTGCAAGATCAGTCCGGATGGGACAAGAGGTTACCTTATGCGGAGTTCTCCTACAACAACAGTTATTAGGCCAGCTTAAAGATGTCACCATTTCAGGCGCTTTATGGAAGGAGTTGTAGAACTCCGTTGCAATGGGATCAGCCTAGAGAAAAGCAAGTGTTTGGGCCAGACATTTTGCTTGAAGCTGAAGAGAACATCAAGATGGTTCAGGAGAATCTGAAGATAGCGCAATCAAGGCAGCGAAGTTATGCAGACACAAGAAGGAGAGAGTTGAGTTTCAAAGTTGGGGATTTTGTCTATTTGAAAGTATTGCCTATCAGAGGAGTCAGAAGATTCGGAGTCAAAGGCAAGCTAGCACCCCGCTATATTGGTCTGTATCAGATTCTCGCAAAGCGTGGAGAAGTGGCCTATCAGCTCAGTCTGCCAGAAGGTTTGTCAGCGGTGCATGATGTCTTTCATGTGTCTCAGTTGAAGAAGTGTATGTGTGTGCCAGAAGAGCAGTTGTCAGTGGAGGGTCTGGAAGTCCAAGAAGACTTGACTTATATCAAGAAGCCAACGCAAATTATTGAGACTGCAGACAGAGTCACCCGGAGGAAAACTATCAGAATGTGCAAAGTCAGATGGGGTCATCACTCCGAAGAAGAAGCAACTTGGGAACATGAAGAAGATCTGATGGCTAAATATCCCGAACTCTTTGCTAGCCAACCTTGAATCTCGAGGGCGAGATTCTTTTAAGGGGTATAGGTTTGTAACGCCCCGAATTTGAGAGTTAAAATTTTTCTTTCTCCAGTACTCACCAAATTCGGGCGTTACCTTTCCTCTTTCTTTCTTCTCGCTATGCCATGTTCCTTTTCAAAGTTCTAGCGAGAATTAGCTCGATATCTTGTGTAAGTAAACCCTAGTGTTAATTCTTTTGGTTGTTGCATCATGCCGGACCACACATCTATTTTGTTTGTTGAGTGAATTGGTGAAGTATGCATTTCGGTGAAGAACTAGAGCTAAAACACAAATTAGAAAATAGATTAAAAAGGGAAGAAACCCAATTTCCCTTCTCTCCCCCGCTCTCTCTTGGGCCGGTGTCTCCCCCCTTTTTTCCACCTTGGCCGGCCGGCTGGCACGTGGCCCAGCCGCCCCCTCCCCGCGCGAGCGTCCCTGCTCCGCGTCTCGGCCCATGCGCGCGTGCCTGCGGCCCACTCGGCGCAGCGCCCTCCTCCCCCCCGCAGTCGACCTCCTAGCCAGTAGGTGCGCGAGCGGTATTTCGCCGCCGCCACTGCACGGTGGGCCCGCACGCACCCACCTACTCCGTTTAGCCTGGCGCCCATGCTTCTTTCTTCTTCCCACATCGCCCGACGCCCTCTTTCTCTCCTCCCATCGCCCCAGTCGCACGGAACCGCCCCCGCGCCCCGACGCCGTCTGTCCGCGTCGCCCCGTCCCTGTAGTGAGCCCGCCTCCGTCTCCCTCCTCCCCATCTCCCTCCTCCTTATGCTCGCGGCCCAGTGTGGCCTGGAGCTCGGCCCGGCGTGCCCATGGCGCTCGGCGCGGTGCCTCGCCTTGGCCCCTGGCGTGCTGCTCGCGACGCGCTTGTGCGGCTGCTCGTGGTGCGGCCCCCTGGCACGGCGCTGCCTCATGCGCGAGGCATGGCGCCCCTGCGCGCGGCGCAGCCCCTCCGTTTTCTCCCCCGACGTGGCCCGCAGCTTGCTCGGTGTGGCAGCATGCGTGGTGCGGCCGGTCCCCGGCGCGGCCCTGGCATGCGGCCAGCGCCCATGGCGCGCAGCTAGCCCGCCTGCACGGCCTACGCAGCTAGCTCGCCTGCGGTGTGAGCACGGCTAGCGTGGCGACTTGCTCGCTCGCCCGTACGACGCATAACGTCACACATGTTTACTTTCCTTTGTGTGCATATTGTCGCGCGGCAACACCCCACACCACTTAAAAGTGCTCGTACTAATTAAATTGTGTTAGGAAGCGACATGTTAACTAAGCGTGGAATTAATTGTGATTAGACGATAACTTTATTTACACCTACAATAAGTGTCTGTTAGTATAACTATATTGGATTAAGTGGTTCGGTTTATTCTTTCACTTAGCATGAGTATAATGAGTCATCGATTGTAATAATGGCTATGTTATTCTTACTTACTTCTCGTACGATCGTAAGCGCTATCCATAAGTCGGGCGTATGATTATTGGATTCATCTCTTTGTATGGTGTATTGTTTACTTTCTAATTTGAGATGTGAATGTATGGTTGTGCTCGCATAGATAACGGTCTGGTTGTGGAGTCCGAAGAGATCGCAGGAGAAGACCCTGAGCAGCAGTTGGTTGGTGGAGGCAAGTGTCCCTTGACCTATCTATGTCCTATACATTCTATAATTCACTTTCCGCATTTACACAGTTTATACCTAAGGATTGACTAGCTTTTGTTATCATGTCCTTGCTTACCTATTTGGGTTGGGTTATTTTGGTTTAGCTTCATGCTAGTGCTTCACATTAATCAATGAACATGATGAGATTTATCTATGATACATTGTTTACCTTTTTATTATGATGATATACTTGTGGCATTTAAGGGGACTCGAGCGGTTTCTCGAGTGCCTCTCCGTAAGGACCTATTTGTTGGATGACCGCCCGGGAAAAACAGTGCAACTATGAGGGTGGAATGGGACGCCCTTAGCTTAATAATTAGAGGAACTGGGATGTAGTTTGCTTCGTCGTCGTGTCATTAATGGGGCTCGGTGTATGCGGCTCGCTCTGTCAAGGTTGGTTTGCCCCTTGTGGAGGAGTGTGGTACATTTAGGAAACCTAACGGGCGGCTATAGCCCTGGAGAATCTTTGTAAAGGCTACGTAGTGATACCCTGCCAGGCCACCTAGGTAGTGGTCAATGGGGAGTAGCTCTCTCCGGGCAGAAAGGGAATCACGATCTGTGGGTAAAGTGCGCAACCTCTGCAGAGTGTTATGAAACTGATATATCAGCCATGCTCGCGGTTATGAGCGGCCAAGGGAGCTCCATTGATTAGAGATACTTGATCAGAGATGTTTGGATTACAGGTGGTGACGAGGATGATGGTTATGATTATGACTATGGTAATGGTAGGTGGTATTCTTTCCGTTTGGAAAGGGTACTTTTGGGTTAACAACTTGGGTTTAATACTAAAATCTGGATCTCTACTAGTAATAATAACCTGACCAACTAAAAGCAACTGCTTGACTTAACCCCACATAAAGCTAGTCCACTACAGCCAAACAGGACATTTGATGAGTATGTTGATGTGTACTCTCACCCTTGCTCTACACACCAAACCCCCCTTTCCCAAGTTGTCCACGCTGCAACCACTGCTCAGGAGAAGATGAAGCCGTGGAGGAAGACTTCCAGGAGTTCCAAGAGTACGATGAGTTTTAGGCGTGGGTTAGCGGCAACCCCCAGTCGGCTGCCTGTGAAGGCCGCGTGTATCTATGTTTCGTTTTCGCACTTTGATTATTGTTAAAGACTATGCAGATGTCTCAGACATTATGATGTAATCGACTATTATTACCCTTTTATGTTATTATTTGAGCACTGTCTGATGATGTCCAGTTATGTAACTACTGTGTACGTGAATTGCTGATCCTGGCACGTACATGGTTCGCATTCGGTTTGCCTTCTAAAACCGGGTGTGACATATACCCCCTCCGTCAGCCATATTCATTGTCTTGCTGCCCCAACCAATAAGCATTTATTGCTAGAGCATTGCAACTCCACAGAGCCTAGTGAGGTGATTAGCAAAATCTTAATCCCATGTTAGGACCTCATTAGTACACATGATAGCCACCTAGAGCACACACTGCATGCATTACGCTTCTCTTGGTCAAGTGAAAGTCTACGACTTATTACTCTTGGTGATCGACATCAACTAGACGGCTTAGTGGTGATTGGAGCTCGGTGATCACCCGGAGGATTTGTTAGTGACCCGACTCGGTGATTGTACACGGTCGTGAGGGATCCACCACATAGGAGGGGCAAAGGATCATCTCGTAGTGAGCACTTGGTTCTTGCAAGGACCAAGGGGAGCGATACCCTTACACGGGTGCACCAACAAAGACTAGTGGAGAGTGCTGACTCTCCGATACCTCGAAATATTGGAGTTTTTGCCCCTACTTTACATTCCGCATTTACTTTGAGCAATTTACTTTGTGTATTTTCATTCCTAGTATTTGCCATATGATGACTTAGGGTTTCTTATTGTTTCATAACTTTTGCGTTCTAGCTAAGTAGTTGGGTGAAGTTGGGCTCTTGTTTAGGGTTTAATCTTTCGCAAGAATTTTAGAGAAGCCCAATTGACCCATTCTTGGGCATCGTGATCCTTTCAATTGGTATCAGAGCTTTGTTGCTCCTAGTTTAGCTTAACCACTAGAGTAACGATGCCGGTGGGGGCGGACCTTCTCCCGTTTCTGATGATGACGATTTTCCTTATTGGAAAATTCGTATGGAAGCTTACTTAGAGGCTATAGACATTGGAGTCTATAAAGCCACCACCCAAGGGTACCCCCAACCTAGAGATGATACAAATCTTTTGAGTGATGAAGTCATTTATGAGAAATGGAATGCAAAGGCGAAAACACTCTTTTTAGGGGCCTTTGCAAGATTGTTTTCAATAGAGTGAGAAATCATAAAAATGCTCATCTTTGTGGTCAGAGATTTGTGCTTTACATGAAGGAACAAAGAGTGAACGTGAGGAGAGATATCATATTGCTATGAGAAAGTTAAATTCTTTTGAAATGCTTGCAAATGAAAATGCAAATGATATGTACTCATGGCTCAACATTTTTGTAGAGGAACTGAATGGCTTGGGATTCACTCAAACCTCACCACCAGATGTTGTGAGGAAGATTCTTAGTGTATTGCCCATTGAGAAGTATGGCCACATTGTCATGGTGCTTCATCAAATGGATCTTTCCACCGCAACACCAACACAAATATTGGGAAAGATCAATGTCCATGAAATGTACATGCACATCAATGACAAAGATGGGTCTTCTTACAAGAAAATTTTTTTGGCTCTCAAGCCAATCAAGAGAAGGGCAAGACCAAAATTCTAGTTGAAGAAGAGACTTCAAGTGATGATGACCTTCGACGGGATTCATTAGAGAGGTACTGCACCCAAAGTGGCTAGCAAACCCCGTTCTTGTACTACAAAAGAATAAAGTTGATTGGCGCATGTGCGTCGACTATATCGATCTCAATAAGCACTGCCCGAAGGATCCCTTCGGACTCCCTAGGATAGATCAGGTAGTTGATTCGACCGTTGGCTGCTTTATGCTCTCCTTCCTAGACTACTACTCCGGATATCATCAGATCAGTCTAGAAAAGGAGGACGATGAGAAGACTGCATTCATCACACCATTTGGAGCCTTTTGTTATACCTCCATGTTGTTTGGCATCAAGATCGCTGGAGCGACTTACCAAAGGGCCATCCAGACATGCTTAACCGATCACTGGGGTAAGCGAGTGAAGGCTTATGTTGACGATGTGGATATAAAGACGAACAACTCAGAAAACTTCATCGAGGATCTGCAACAAGTCTTCAACAGCTTGAGACGTTATCGATGGAAGCTAAACCCAGAAAAATGTGTATTCGGAGTGCCAGCCGGAAATCTACTTGGGTTTATTGTTAGTCATTGGGGAATAGAAGCAAATCCAGAGAAGATTGAGGCCATTATGAGGATGGAGCCGCCACGATCACAGAAGAGGTATAAATGCTCACTGGATGCATGGCAGCGCTAAGCAGATTCATATCAAGGCTAGGCGAGAAAGGAATGTCATTCTATAAATTGCTCAAGAAGGTGGACAAATTTCAGTGGACCACAAAAGCACATGAGTCTCTAGATGCATTGAAGAAGTTTTTGACCACTCCGCCAGTACTCAAGCTAGCACGTCGAGCTACGCCCGGACAGCCGGTAGAAGATTTGCTGCTATATATTTCCTGCACGACTCACATGGTAAGCACCGCGTTAGTAATCGAGCGGACAGAAGAAGGGCACGCGTACCCAGTACAACATCTGATTTACTTTATCAGTGAAGTCCTTGGAGCCTCAAAGATAAGGTACCCTAGTTCAGAAGCTATTGTACGCGGTACTTCTAACTGCTCGCAAGCTCCGTCACTACTTTGACGACCACAAAGTCATAGTAGTCACATGATTTCTAATAGCCGATATTCTTCACATCAAGGAAGCTGTTGGGAGAACAACCAAGTGGACGTGCGAGCTCGGAGCTCATGATATAGAGTTTTGACCTCGCACAGTGATAAAAACTCAGGCACTGGTCGACTTCATATCAGAGTGGACTGAGCACCAGGTCCCAGAAAGCCCAGAAGTCACTGAAATATGGAGGATGTACTTTGATGGCTCGCTGAGACTGCAAGGAGTAGGTGCAAGGATTCTCTTTATCGCTCCCGGAGGTGAACAACTCAAGTATGCACTCCAGCTCTTGTTTCTAGCATCCAATAACGCCATAGAGTACGAAGCACTGGTCCACGGACTAAGCATCGCTGTTTCAGTCGGTATCAAGAGATTAATGGTGTACGACGACTCACTGGTGGTCATAAGCCAAGTAAACAAAGACTAGGATTGCTAAACCGATTCAATGAACAAATATTGCGCAGCGGTGCAGGAGCTGGAGGACAAATTCGAAGGATTAGAATTCCACCATGTGGAAAGGGATCGCAATGCAGCGGCTAACACACTATCAAAGCTGGGATCCAGTCGGGCCCAAGTTCCACCTAGGGTTTTCGACCAAGAAATACAACAATCGAGTGTCGCCACAGATCAGATGGAGGAATACCACGTTCTGAGTCAGGCAGAGGCAGATCCCAATGACTAGAGACAGACAATCATCAGATACATAACAAACGAGGAAGAACTAGATAACAAGGCTACAACGGAGCGCATCGCGAGACAGTCGGCCCACTATACCATTATAGGGGGCCTGCTATATAGAAGAGGTGCAGGAGGGGTCCTCATGAAGTGCATTCACTCGGCTACTGGGAAGCAGCTGTTAGATGAGATTCATGCTGAGCAATGTGGCATACATGCAGCGTCACATACTCTAGTGGGAAAAACTTGCAGGTCCGGGTTTTACTGGCCGACAGCGAAGAATGATGCAACCGAGTTAGTCCAGAAGTGCGAGGCGTGCCAATTCTTATCAAAGCAGCAGGATCTACCCACACAACAGTTGCAAACTATTCCTATGACTTGGCCGTTTGCATGCTGGGGGCTGGACATGATTGGGCCCTTCAAGAAAGCTCAAGGGGGGTATACCCACATACTAAATGTAATTGAGAAATTCACAAAGTGGATAGAATACAAGCCCATCGCCTCTTTGACCTCAGCAAAGGCAACTGTTGGGACCATGCTTCGTCGCCGAAGGTCCTGCAGGAAGAAACAGCTTCGGCTGAAGCTGCCCGCATGTGATGACCGAAGGTTCCCCTTCATGAAGCTTCGGTATTACGAACCGACTTAAAAGTAGAATGACCTTTTAGTCCATAAATGTTTGAGTCGTTGTTGTAAACTTTTATGAGGGGCATAGTTGTAATTCCTCACAGGCTGTGTCCCGTGTCTATAAATAGTGAACAGTATTCCTTTACTGTTCACGCATTCCAGTAATTGCAATCGTGTCATTCTGGAATCAACCTTTGCCAAGGCAGAGGTATAATTGTATCTAATATCTGAATACATTAAGTTGATATAATGTGAAAGTAATGTTGTTCGTTCATAATTTATTTGTCTTTAAATGCTTCATATTTTATATTACTTTATACAATTTATTAGAGTTCGATTACGAAGATTTAACCTTCGTGATTGTATTGTCTTAAACCTTCGTCCGAGGTGCATTAATCCTTAAAGGAATAATGCTCCATTGGACGAAGGGTATTAACACTTAACATTTTATGTTGCCTTGTTCTTAATTCATAGCATTTGAGAACGAGTCCCCAACATTGGCGCCCACCTCCGGTGAACTCACTTCCACTTTTCTGAGCTAATGGCTTCGTTCAATATTCAAGCTGGAGTTGCTTCGGTTCCGAAGCTGGTACTCCCGATAACGGGCGGTTCAAGTTCAGAACCAGCCAACAAGAAACAGAAGAAGGAAGCACAGAGAAGGGTACAACATGTCGGGGTGCAAGGACCCTTCGTCAAGTCAAGATGGTCTCACATTCCTATTACCTTTTCCCAAGAGGACCTTCAACTCAAGGATTACCCACACAATGATGCTATGGTTATCTCTTGTGCTATCAAAGGATTTCTGGTCCATAATGTTTTGGTTGATACAGGCAGTGCAGCTGATATCATATTTGCTAAGGCCTTCAGACAGATGCAAGAGCCCGAAGATAAAATTCTTGATGCCACGCATCCCCTCTGCGGCTTCGGAGGAAGGCAGATTGTAGCACTTGGCAAAATCTCAATGTCAGTGGCTTTCGGATTCATCAACAACACAAGGACTGAGCAAGTTATGTTTGATATTGTTGACATGGAGTACCCTTACAATGCAATCATTGGTCGTGGTACTCTTAATGCCTTCGAAGCAATTCTGCATCCAGCTTATCTTTGCATGAAGATACCTTCGGACCAAGGGCCCATTGCTATTCATGGAAGTCAAGAAGCTGCCAGAAGGGCCGAAGGGAATTGGACAGACTCAAAAGCAATCCATAATATAGATGGAACTGAAGCTTGTGAGCAGTACAAGTTCAGAAGGGAAAAAGTTGTTTCGGCTGATCAGCCGAAACCCATGCTCTTGTGTGAGGATATAGCAGACCAGAAGGTGCTATTGGGATCTCAATTGTCCGAAGAGCAGGAGAAAACCTTGATAAGGTTTTTGTTCAACAATAAAGATGTTTTTGCTTGGTCAGCTAATGATCTATGCGGAGTTAACAGGGATGTTATCGAGCACTCGCTCAATGTTGATCCATCCTTCAGACCCAGGAAGCAGAGGCTTCGGAAGATGTCTAATGATAAGGCCGAAGGTGCTCGGAATGAAGTGAAACGACTCCTCAGCGCCGGAGTTATTAGAGAGGTAAAATACCCAGAATGGTTAGCTAACACTGTTATGGTGAAGAAGGCCAATGGTAAATGGAGAATGTGCATCGATTTTACTGATCTCAATAAGGCCTGCCCGAAGGATGAGTTCCCACTGCCAAGGATCGATTCTTTAGTCGATGCAGCAGCTTCATCAGAACTTATGAGTTTGCTGGATTGCTATTCAGGCTATCATCAAATTTGGATGAAGAAGGAGGATGAGCCAAAAACCAGCTTCATAACCCCTAGTGGGACATACTGTTACCTTCGGATGCCTGAAGGGCTCAAGAATGCTGGAGGAAGCTTCAGCAGAATGACATCAAAGGTTCTCCATTCTCAGATAGGCAGGAATGTCCTAACTTATGTTGATGATATCATTGTAAAGAGCACGAAGCAGGATAACCACATTGCTGATTTACAAGAAACCTTTGCTAATTTTAGACAGGCTGGTCTAAAGCTGAATCCAGAAAAATGTGTCTTCGGAGTAAAGAAGGGGAAATTTCTTGGTTGCTTAGTTTCAACAAAGGGAATTGAGGCCAACCCAAGTAAAATCGAAGCTATACTTCGAATGGAGCCACCAAGTACAAAAAAGGGGGCTCAAAGGTTGACAGGAAGGCTGGCATCTCTCAATAGATTCATATCCAGATCAGCAGAAAGAAATTTACCATTCTTCGAAGTGCTGAAGTCAGCTGAAGTCTTTCAATGGGGACCAATCCAGCAGAAGGCCTTTGAAGAGCTGAAACAGTATTTGATAGATCTAACAACACTAACTCCACCTACGCCAGGGGCTCCTTTGTTATTATATGTGGCAGCTTCGCACTCAGCGGTAAGTGCAGCACTTGTTCAGGAGAAGCTTGAAGGCCAAGTTAAGAGGCAGGCCCCAATATATTTTGTATTTGAGGTTCTTAGTTTGTCAAAGAAAAATTATACAGAGTTGGAGAAGGTACTGTATGCTGTCTTGATGGCCTCCAGGAAGCTTCGGCACTATTTTCAAGCTTACAACATAATTGTTCCTTCTTCACAACCTCTGAAGGATATTATGAGGAACCGAGAAGCCACAGGAAGGATTGGAAAATGGGCTGCAGAGCTCAATGAATTTTGTATTGAATATGTTCATAGATCTTCGATTCAGTCCTAGGCGTTAGCAGACTTCATTGCTGACTGGACGCCAGGGGCTCAGGAGGAAGAAACAAATAAAGACGCCGAAGCATGGACAGTGTTTTGCGATGGGTCTTGGGGTACCTTCGGAGCAGGAGCGGCTGCTGTGTTGGTTTCACCTTCCAAAGTTAAAACTTGTTATGCGGCAAAACTTGATTTTAGTTGTACAAATAACATCGCCGAGTATGAAGCTCTGCTTTTGGGTCTTCGGAAATTAAAGGCAATGGGAATCAGAAGGGCCATCCTTAAAACTGATTCCCAAGTTATTTCTGGTCATATTGACAAAAGTTACAAAGCAAGAGACCCGAAGCTTGAAAAGTATCTAGATACAGTCCGAAGGATTGAGGCTTCCTTCGAAGGTTTCTCTGTCAAAAATATTCCTCGTGGAGAAAATGAACACGCTGATCTATTGGCTAAGTCAGCAGCCCAGGGGCTGCCTGTACCTTCGGAAGTATTTTTTGAAACAATAAAAGCACCTTCGGTCGAGCTTCTTGAAAGAGCAATCCTTAACATATCCCCTGTTTATAGTGAAGATTGGAGAACTGAGATCATCTCTTTCCTTCAGGGTAATTTTCTTTCAGATGACGAAGCTTATAACAGGAGAATAGAAGCAAGAGCTCGACCATATGTTATAATAGAAGGGGAGTTATACAAGCGCGGGGTCTGTTCCCCATTACTCAAGTGCTTATCCAGATCCGAAGGTATAGAGTTAATGAAGGACATACATGCAGGTCTGTGTGGATCTCACATTGGATCTAGGCCCTTGCTTGGGAAAGTTTTTCGCCAAGGATTTTATTGGCCAAAGGCAGCTTCAGATGCAGCGGATTTAGTTCAAAAGTGCGAAGGTTGTCAGAAATGTGCAAGAGATCAAAAACAACCTTCGTCTTTAACTCAATTAATACAACCCACTTGGTCGTTGCAAAGGTGGGGTCTGGATTTGTTAGGTCCATTACCACCAGCACAGGGGAACTTAAGATACGTGGTGGTGGCAGTGGAATATTTTTCCAAATGGATTGAGGCGAAGCCCTTAGCCACAATAACTTCGTTTACTATTCAAAAGTTTTTCTGGCAGAACATTGTTTGTCTCTACGGAGTGCCGAAGGCTATCACTGTGGATAATGGGACACAATTCGATTCTGAAGCATTCAGAGAATTTTGTAACCAAATCGGCACAAAGATCCATTTTGCATCAGTCCGACACCCAGAATCAAATGGACTTGTTGAAAGAGCCAATGGGATCATAATGACAGGAATAATGAAGTCAATCTTCAATCAACCAAGGGGAAAGTGGCCAGACGAGTTAATCAAAGTGGTGTGGAGTCATAACACAACCATCTCAAGATCAACAGGCTTTACACCCTTTAAACTATTATTTGGTGACGAAGCAATAACCCCAGAAGAGGCTAAAAAAGGATCAATAAGGACAGTAGCTTCGGCAGAGGGCGAAAACGAAGCTGATTGTTCTGTAGAAAAAGATGCTATCGAAGGGATCAGACTCCAAGCTGTGGAAAACATCAATAAATATCAAGCTAAAACAATAAAATGGCGTGATAGAAAGGTCAAGTTGAAGAACATTGAACTAGGACACTTGGTGCTTCGAAGGGTAGCTAACCCCGAAACAGTAGGCAAATTACAGCTGAAGTGGGAGGGTCCCTTTTTGGTAGTATCTTCGTCAAGACCTGGTTCTTACAGGTTGAAGGATTTGGACGGCAATGACATTCCCAGATCGTGGAATGCGGATGAGCTTCGGAGATATTATGTTTAGTTTGATGTAATTTTTTATATTCTTTTTCGTGGCACCCTTTTCCTTTCCAAAGGGGGAGAAAGGTTTTTAATGGGGCCACAACATGTAATTTTTCTTTTCCTTATTTCAATTCTATAAGAGTGATATCCCCCAAAAATGTAAATGTAAAAGCTGAGAACGCACCCTCGAGTGCAAAGAGAAAGAAAAGAAAACATGGAGAAGCTCAAAAGTCGTTCCTAAGGGAATGTAGAGCTTACAGCGAAAAATAAACGCTGATTCCGCCGAAAGTAAAAGGCGAAGAAGCTCCTAAGGGAGGCTTACAGCGAAAAATAAACGCTGATTCCGCTGAAAGTAAAAGGCGAAGAAGCTCCTAAGGGAGGCTTACAGCGAAAAGTCAACGCTGATACACCAAAAAGTAAGCGGTGAGGCCGAAAAGTAAACGGCAAAAAGATTTTTTATCATTCTTGAGGGGACGAAGGGCCATGCTTATGGTTTTTTGAGCATGTGTCCTAATATTCATTTGCACATAACATATCATCATGTCATTTGCATTCATGAACATCCATTTAGACATATAGAATCATCATCATGCTACACAAAAAAGATAGGTGCTTCAGAAAGAAAAGAAGGGAAAAAGATTAGAAGGAAAAAATTTCTATGCTTCGTTGTGTACGAAAAGAAGGGAAGGTGTTTTTCGCCTTCGGCTCAAAAGAGAAGTTTTCGTCCACAGCAAAGCAGACTGGATGCGGTTAAAGGAGACAAAATACATTACAAGGTATGTACAAATTTACATAAGTAACTCCATGTCTATATTACAAAAGTTTCTCCAAGAATTTTTGCAGGAAAGCACATTATAAGCAATTTTAAGCTTCAGCTAAAGCTTCGTCTTCAGTTTTGTCAAACTTCAGCACTGTCAATCTTCAGCTTCGTCATCCTGTATATATCAAACAACACAGTAAGAAAGGTACAAATTTCAAAGGAGAAGGTAAAAGTAACAAACATAAGTTTTATACCGGCTTAAGATGGCTTCGAGCTTCGTCGCCTGCCATTTTCCGCCCGCCATTTACCCAGATCTGGGTCATGAATCTATTTCCGATGCTTCTGGCTAGGCTTGGGATATCTAACAAATCTGAAGCTGACAGGCTGAAGTTTGGTCTGTTCACAGTGTTTCTATGTGTGCAGCCAGCCTTCAAAAAAGCAGCAGCTGTGCCCCGAGAAGCTACCAGGGCGCAGAAGTCAGCGTGCCCACCAATAACTTCATCAAGGGCATCAACTTCTCCTTCAATGTGTTCCAATGTTTTTGGCAAGTTTTCAGCTGAAGGTGTAAATTTCGAAGAGCTAGCTCCGACAGAGTGAAACACGTCCTTCAGCCGTTGCACACATTGGATGCCGAAGCTTAAGCATTTTTCCTGAAGTTTTGTAAAGGATTTCTGCAGAATTGAGTACTTATCCACTTCAGTCTTCAGGCTTGCTTCAAAATATTTCTTTTCTTGCTCGAATTTTTCTGATTGACGGAGCAATTCATTCTTTAATTTGTCATTTTCAGTTTGGACTTCAGCCAAAGAGCCTTCCATGGTCTGAATAATAAAATCCTTCTTTTCAAGTGCACCTTCGTGCTCTTTGACCATGATTTCAAGATCTTGAATTGCGATGTCTTTCTTTTTCAGATTGGCTTCATGATTTTTCAACTTTTTCAGCCAAATCTTGAATGACGTTTTTGTTTTTCTCGTCCTCCAGATCTTGTTGCATCTTCAGAACTTTGCTTAATAATATGCTCTGTCGAGATGATCTTCGTCAGAACACGACACAAAAGTTAAATAATAATAGTAATAAAATAATAAAAAATATTCGTTACCTTGAAGTTAGCATAAAGCAAACTTCCGGCGATGTGTTGTCGTTGGTAACGACATAAGTCCGCTTCCAGCTTCGGCAAGCCAATGCTTTTGGAAAGGGTTCTAACAATTTTGGCTTCGGTGCGGTTCCGAAGGCATCTTAATTTCCCTTCGTTGACCCCACCAAAAAGCATAGCCCCTGATTTGTATCCGCAAGATATGGCATATTTTTTCAATTCCTCCTTTTCGGCGTCCGATAATTCTTGCCCGAGCAAATCTTGAAAGTTAAAATCTTCTTCTTCTGAAATTTCATCAGTTTGTTCTTTCCCCTTCTCAGTTGCCGTATTCACTGTAGCCACAGTAGCCTCCTCTTCAGACATTTTCAGCGGTATGTTGTCAATAACTTCAAGAGTGGTTTCCAGGTTCGACACTTCGGTGGCCCCGGCTTCAGCCCCGGTAGCTTCGGCTTCGCCGGATTCAGCTTCAGCAGTTTTCATTTCAGTGGCTTTGGCTTCGGCAGTTTCAGTAAAGACAATTTTTGACACCGTTGCCGGTGGCGGCGTCTGGTGGATCACATCTGTTACTTGAATAATTCTCCGCTTTTTTGGCTTCGCAGGACTTTCTACTGCCGAAGCTGCCTTGTCCTTCTGAAAAAACCTCGTCAGTTCCAGTGCCAGCGGACTTAGCCTGAAAGGCAAAGGTTCAGTCATTACCTTCATAATTTCTTCTACTTCAACAGCAGAAGGAGAAGCAGGAGTTTCTTCCTCTTGAACCGGCGTTTCCGGCTCTGGCGATGCACTTTTTCTCTTTTTGGTAGTAGCCACCTTCGGCTCAGGATTTAACCCTTCAGCACTAATGTTATCAGAATCTTTCTTTTTCTTTTTTGCTTCCTTGATGACTTCTTCGTCAGTAGTGCTAGCAATCCTTTTTCGCTTCGGGCCCCCAGCATCTCCGCCCAGTCGACCATAGTCAGCATATTCAAATCCTATGGCATCAAGTACCCTGTTCAGCCTTCGTTTCGGCCGAGTGCCGAAGGCCGCTATCATTAGTTGGTCCTCTTTCTTAGAGTAATTCCCAAGAATTTCATTGCTCATTATTTCAATTGTATCAAGCCATTCTTGGCAGGGTACTTTAAAGTATTTCTTGAATTTGTAATGATAGGGCAGTCGGACGAGTTCCCCCTTCTTCTTTTCCCCTTTAAGCTTCGGCATTGTCCAATCTTTCATAGTTGGAAAAACCCTAAAGGCCAAGAATTCCTGCACTAAATCTCTAGTGCCAATATGTTCTGCAATAATTTTGAATTCGCCCAGAGCAGCCCAAGTTGGACCTTCTACTTCCATTCTGCATCGGGGTCTTGTTTCTCCGAAGGTTAGTTCAAGAGGGCTCTGAACCAGCTTCTCTTTGTCTTCGTCAACTTTGACATAAAACCATTCTGATTTCCAGCCGGCCGGCCATTTGCTTCGGTAGCTGATCACGGGAAACTTCGTGGTTTTCCGATAAGCAAAGTTATAGCAACCAAAATTTTCGTGCAATCCATCTTTTCTGGCTTTTGTTTGGTAATGCAGCTCATGAGCTCGACAGAAGCTATCAGCAAATGGCTCCACCGCCTGGCTTCGGAGAGCCCAGATATAGACGCTGAGCCTGACAATCGCGTTGGGAGTCAGTTGGTGAAAATAGATGCCAAATCTTTGCAGCACATCAGAGATCATCCTATTTAAGGGAAATCTCAACCCAGCTTTTAGGAAGCTCTTGAAAATGACTATTTCATCCTTTCCTGGATTCGGGGTAGTTTCTTCCCCCCCGAAGCGAAGTAGCTTCTTCTCATTCTCACTGAAATAACCTGACTTCACCATCTTGGAGAGATCAGCCTTGGAGACAGTCGACTTTCCGAAGTCCAAGTGACTGGGTTTGCTTGGCACGGCAATATGGTAATCGTCATCGGGATCAGCTTCCTCAATATTTCCTTCTTCCGCTTCGACAACAACTTCTTTTGTCTCGGCAACAGTCTGCTCTGCCTCGGCAGTACGGATTGCTTCTGAGGTTACCAACCCAGATCGTTGCATCGCTTCGGAGATAGGAACAGTCTCCGATCCTTCAGCTTCGCCTCCCTCACGCTCAACCCTAGCAGTAGAGCGCACTCTGGCCATTTAATTCTGAATTTTTTGGGAACTAAAAACTTTTTCTTCCGAAGTTTTTTTTTCTTCTGACGAAGTAGGCTTTAAATTGGAGCTTCGTTTGATTGCGAGGGTCAAGCTTCGGCTATGGATAAAATTTTGGCAGCAAAACAGTGCAATAGCAATGAATGCTGTGGTAACTTCACACCTACCCGTCTGTTTATATAGTGCTGCAGGTAAGAAGGTGAATCGTCAAGATTTTTACACCAGGCGAACAGTTGCTTGCACCCGCTGCGCGGTGGACCGCAGAGACCAAAAAGTAACTCTGCAGGGTGGGACTGCTATGCGCTCGGAAACTGAATCGTTTCTCGACAACGAGCTCAGGGAAGGTGTTTTTCGGACCTTCGGCTTCCTGAAGCCTAAGAGACTTTTTTCACGGATCAAGCTCGTTACGAAAAACGATCTAGCACCGCGAAGGGGCTACTGTTGGGACCATGCTTCGTCGCCGAAGGTCCTGCAGGAAGAAACAGCTTCGGCTGAAGCTGCCCGCATGTGATGACCGAAGGTTCCCCTTCATGAAGCTTCGGTATTACGAACCGACTTAAAAGTAGAATGACCTTTTAGTCCATAAATGTTTGAGTCGTTGTTGTAAACTTTTATGAGGGGCATAGTTGTAATTCCTCACAGGCTGTGTCCCGTGTCTATAAATAGTGAACAATATTCCTTTACTGTTCACGCATTCCAGTAATTGCAATCGCGTCATTCTGGAATCAACCTTTGCCAAGGCAGAGGTATAATTGTATCTAATATCTGAATACATTAAGTTGATATAATGTGAAAGTAATGTTGTTCGTTCATAATTTATTTGTCTTTAAATGCTTCATATTTTATATTACTTTATACAATTTATTAGAGTTCGATTACGAAGATTTAACCTTCGTAATTGTATTGTCTTAAACCTTCGTCCGAGGTGCATTAATCCTTAAAGGAATAATGCTCCATTGGACGAAGGGTATTAACACTTAACATTTTATGTTGCCTTGTTCTTAATTCATAGCATTTGAGAACGAGTCTCCAACAACAGTGAAGTTCATTCAGGAAATAATGTTCAGGTTTCGAATACCTAACAACATCATTGCCGACCTAGGATCTAATTTCACCAGTTTAGAGTTCTTTGACTTCTGCGAGTAGAGGAGCATCCAGATCAAGTATGCATCAGTGGCACACCTAAGAGCTAATGGGCAGGTGGAAAGAGCCAACGGGATGATACTCGATGCACTCAGGAAAAAGGTGTTTGACAAAAGTGAGAAGCTCATAGGGAAATGGATCAGGGAACTACCATATGTAGTCTAGAGCCTGCGAACCCAGCCGAGCCGAGCTTTATACAGAAACACCCCATTCTTCATGGTGTATGGGTCGAAGGCAGTGCTGCTAGCAGATCTAATCTTTGGAGCACCCAGATTAACATTCGAAAGCATAGCCGAAGCAGAAGCAACTAGGCTGGAGGACATCGACACACTAGAGGAAGAACAACTAAATGTGGTCATCCAGTCGGCCAGATACCAGCAGAGCCTAAGGCGCTATCACGACAAAGCAGTACGACATTGATCCTTCACAGTGGGAGATTTGGTCCTCCGTCGAGTACTGACGGGGGAGGGACGGCACAAATTGTCTCCACCATGGGAAGGACCATTCATCGTTGCAGAAGCTACATGGCCAGGATCCTACAGGCTCACTCAAATGAATGGCACCGAAGTGGGGAATTCATGGAATATTGAGCGCCTCAGGAAATTCTATCCATAATAATGCCTCAGAGCTCTTGAGGACGAGTTGTACTTTGTAAGCAGAAGGTTTTATTATCAATGAAGCTTCCATGTTCCAAGGCATACAAGTTCTTGATCAAACAACTCACCTAGGATGAACTCAACTTGAAATCAACATGCTCACTCTTACACGACTCAGGATGATCACTATACCCTACTAACGGAGCAATCGGCTTAAGTCGGAAACGCCTTAAGTCGGTGCAACATGCTCACGCTTACACGACTTAGGGTGATCACTATACCTGACTAACGTAGCAATCGGCTTAAGTCGGAAACACCTTAAGTCGGTGCGACATGCTCACGCTTACACGACTCAGGGTGATCCCTATACCCTACTAACGGAGCAATCGGCTTAAGTCGAAAGCGCCTTAAGTCGGTGCGACATGCTCACGCTTACATGACTCAGGATGATCACTATACCCTACTAACAGAGCAATCGACTTAAGTCAGAAACGCCTCAAATCGACGTGACATAGGGGTGATTACTATACCCTACTAGCGAAACAATCAACTCAAATCAGAAACACCTCAAAGAAAAGCAACCCGCTCACATATTCAAGAGTGGCTTCAACGCCCTGCTAACAGAACAATCAGTTCAAGTGTAGCACAGTTACATGCACGTTAAATTCATGATACATAGTTTCACTAAAAAGTACTAACTCAATGAAAAGTGTTTTCCATCCGAGCAAATCACTGTGCGGGAACATTTTTGTAGGAAGCCTCAGCTGCAGGAGTAGCAGAAGAAGAAGGTTGGCTCACGACAGTAGGTGCAGCAAGAACATCGACAACAATGTCTTCAGGCACCACAACACCAGACCTCCTCATCAGGATTCGCCCGGCGTAAACAACCTTGTCCATGGCTTTATCGCACATCACTTTCATGACAACACGGTCATCCTCTAAGGCCTTGATGTTGAGGCGAGCAACCTCCAGCTCTTGTGTGACAAGTTTCTTTGAAGCGCGCAGCTCCTTGATGACAGAATCATTCAAAGATAGCAGCTTACCGAGTCGAGACACTTCAGTTTGGGATGCCCTCAGTTAATCCCGATGATGGTCCATGTCCGACATAGTGAAGCGATGACTCCTCTCTAGGATAGTCAAGGAATTACTGGCATCACGATATAATCTCTCCAGATTGTCGCGAGAAGCAAGAAGCGTACGCCTCTCCTCCTGCAAGCAAGAAAAGCACTGAGCATCAAAGCAAAGAAAGCAAAGCAGAAGCAGTCAGGAAATTTTACCTCATAAGCCATCTTCTTTGAGTCAAGTTGGGCATTCAAAGAAGAGTTCAAGGTCTGAGCGCTGTCCAAGAAGGCAGAGACCTGGTTCAGATCAACCATGCTCTAGGTAACCTCTCCTCAGCATTGGAGCACCGTTGAGTCAGAACTGGTGAAGCAACAGGAAAAGAACACAAGATATGAGATAAGAAATGCAATAAACCGCAAAAAAGGAAACTGCAGACTCACTAACCCAAGTTTGAGGCCTTTAGATCATCTATTTGCCTCTGAAGCAGTAGAGGGTTCCATTGCATCAAAGACGAAACACGGTCGGGGACAGGGGCGCCACAAGATTTCAGCTGGGCAGATACAGAGTCGAAGACATTCTGTAATTTCAAAAATTAGCAAGAGAACCTCTTTGTCAACATGCATAATAAGAAGCAAAGGTCGGCTCACCTAGAGATTGGAGATAAATAAAGAAAGTCCCAGAGCTGGAAGCATTGATGCACTGCCTGTTGATGGGACATAGACAGGGACAATGTTGAGAGCATCACTCGGGGAGACCTCATCTCCATCAGCAGGCGACAGATTCCCATCATCCGGGTCACTGGCCTCTAAGGTGATCGAACCTACGGGAGACGTAGATAAATTCGCCACCACGGGTTCCTCAGATTGAACCAGTGGCGATCCAACGTGAACATCCATAGAGGCAGCCAAAGAGGAGCCTGGCCCGGAATCATTGGGGGCTGGGTCGTCTTCAGCACCACCCTCGAGGGCTGGGTCGCCTTCAGCACCACACTCGAGGGCTGGATCGTCCTTAGCGGTACCCTTAGAAGCTGAAGCACCCATGGTCGTACCCAAAGGAGCTGGGTGACTAATGCCAAAGGGGGAGAAAGTATTAAAGAATTAAGCCCAAAGAAAAAGGACCGCACCACCATTTCAAAAAAAAATCAATTGGTATTTAAGTCAATTTTCAATTGGTATCTTATTTGGTTTCAAAATTTCAAGCTAGTATGAAAAAGATTTTCAATTAGTATAAATAATTTGGTATCCATTTCAAAAAAAAGGAAAAATCATTTCAAAAACCCTCTTAAAAGCTAAGGGGAGAATTTCTTCAGGGGGGCTTTCATTAAGTCAAAGGAAAAGCATTTGAAACAGGGGGAGGAATTTCAAATCTTAACAATGCTTCTTGCAATCATATTCCTATACTGTCACACCCGGTTGTGGGGGCAAAACCGAATGCATAGCATATGTGTGCCAAGATCCATTTTTCACACATATGTTGACGTCACAAGTGTAATATATCAAAAGACAATGCAATAAAGGCATAAAGAGAGTAGATTAATCTTTATTACAACATCCAGACAATAGTATTTTAAACAGTATCATCAAAGTATAGCGGAATAAACATGGGTAATCTCCCACAGGAACATGACCGGCGCATCGTTAGACTCAGTATTCATCGAAATCTTCATCAAGGTCTTCTTCATCACCCTCTTATCAAAATATTAGCAAGGGTGAGTTCACTTATGGTCGGGTCTCAGCAAGTGGGGGGAAAATTAATGCAAGTTCAACAAGGTGAAGCTAAGGTTGAGCAATAAGCATTTTAGTTGGTCAATATTTTATTAACAACAACTGTCTTACTAATAAGTGTGTATCCCAAGTATCCCATTTAAACAAAGGTATAAGAGTATATCAAAAACACTTAAGTGAAACCACTTAAGCAAACCATTGGTAGATCATCAGATCTCGATTTATTGTCCATCTTTAAGTTCAGTTATCATGTGAGGGTCCAGGTTGCTCTTAACCGTGAGCACGACTGACATATTAGTTTTACACTCTACAGAGGTGGTACAACTTTACCCATAAGTCATATATCCCATCTAGCCTGGGTTGATCGGACCCGTAAACACTGCCGAGGTGAATGGCTAGGGATCTATTATGAGGCTTTCATAAAATACACTTAATACAAAGCAACCCGCTAAGGTTTCCAAGTCGGTGTGTAGGCCCTCTGTTAACATAAGCCGCCACCACTGCCGCTCCCCCTCTTGCCCATATTTCAGGTAAGGTTGCTAGGTACTAAGCATATAAAGCTAATTACCAAAGCTAGATGATAGCACTCGTGGTTGCACAGTTATCCTGGGTGGTCAATCCATGTTCCAATTAATATGAAATAATCTTGTTTAACCATCGGTTTAACATCATAATGCCAATTTCATTTTTGAAACATTAATATCAAATAATGAGTGACATCAAAATTATCAAGTTGAGCGGTAGCACAAATTTGTAAAGCATAGTATTTTCCTAGGGTAATCAAGGAATACAGTTCGTAAATCTAGGAAATCCTTAATTAGGCAAATCCCATCAAATTATGCAATATATCTAAAAGTAAACATTATTATATACATTAATTGGGTACAAATAGAATATGTAGAGAGAGAATCCACTTGCCTTGCTCGAACGTGTCCTGTGGGTCGTCCTCGAATGTGTTAGGCTCGTCTAACTCACAGTCCACTTCTAGCATCGATTTGCGTATCGCACATACAAAAGAATATGTACGCCAAATAATTAAACATACACCGGTACAGGGGTAATCATTCACCATTACATTCACATTCATACATCACACTTATCACACTCATAAATACGTTCTAAAGCGTAAATACTTATTAACTCATTTATGACTATTACTGCGAGTCATTATTGATGAAATTATGAGTAGGTGCTATAATACTAATTTTATCTAGTATAACATATATTAACATTATTTATGAAAATAAATGCTAATTATTACTAATAATAGACTCATAGATTTTATTCCTTTTATTTCTAAACAGAACTTATGTGTATAGCTAAAAATGGTTCATTCATGACTCTACTAACATTAATATTCTAAGAATCCATATAAATCACTAATTGGAATTTTAATAACATAAACATGGTTATTTTGACATAAACAAGTATCTTACTAATTCTAAGAAGTTAAGTGATATTCTTATGGACATCTTTATTTTGGCTAGTAAAAACCTATTTTTGTTACGACTAGTGATATTCTTTTAGTTTTCTCTTTTATGTGACACTATAAAAATCATTAAATAAAAATAATACATTTAGTTATTAATGATATTTATGGTAATTAATTTTCTTTTAAAGTGTTTGTTATTTATTTGCCTTTGAAATGATTTTTTTTTATTTCTCATAATTGATTTTGGATATCGAATAACATTTCTTGTTAAGTAAAAATCCAAATAAATAATATAATAAGTACTAGTCCAAAAATAACTAATTTATTTATATTTATAAATAATTTTGGATTAATTGTTATGAATTTTATGGTTATTTAAAATTATATTTTGAAATTAGAAAGGAATTAGAAAAGAAATAAAAAAGGAAAAAAACAAAACCTAACCCTAAGCCCATTAGGCCCATGAGCCGGCCACCCCCTACCCCCTTTCTTCCTCCTCCTAACCCTAGCCGGCCGCCACCCTGCTCCCTCCCCTAGCAGCCGCTAGGGACATTTTCCCCTTTCTGCACGCGACCCCACCTTCCTCTCTACTCTCCCCTGCTCTCACCCGTGCAGCACCTGGAGCGCCGCCTGGAGCCCCGCACCACGCCCCTTCCTCCAGCCGTCAGGGCGCGACCCGGCCATCCCGAGCCGCGCCAGCAGAACCGACCTACCCCACGCGCCTAGGCCGCCTTCGCCCTGCAGCCTGACACACCGGTCGTCGTGCCGCTGACCGAAGACCCCGTGACACCGAGCGCGCCAGGCCTCGCCGCGTGACCCGCCCGGCCAAACGCCAACCTCGCGCGCCCAGCCAAGACCCGGCGCCCCGACGTGCCCCGAAGCCGAGCCGCCGACGCCACAGCACCTCGCGCCTCTGTCCAATACCCGACCGTTTCTCTGAGTTATTGGCGTCGTTTCTCCTCCCCCATTACTCCCTCCCTCCATTGATGGCGCCTTGAAGCCATGGCCACCATTTCTCTTCTCTCCCCAGCGCCCTCTCCCTATAAAATTCGTCGAGCTCCTCTCTTCTCCCTCCCCGAGCTCCCTCTCTCTCTCTCACTCCTCACTCTCTTGCTTGTCCACGTCGTCATCGGAGTTCGTCCCCGCCATCGCCGTCCGTCCCGGAGTCCGTGGAGACTCGCTGGAGTTCTTACTCGCCGCCCATGCAGCATCCCGGCGAACCACCGCGCTAGGAACACCACCTCGATCGAGCCCCTGCTCACCACCGTGAAGCTCGCCCACGCAGCACCCGGCGACCGTACTCACGTCGTTCGCCGTCATCCGTTCACCCAAGGTTGAAGACAACCCCAAAACATCAATTTATTTTCTAAACCATGTTTTGATTGTTGTGAATTATTGTTGTAATATTGAGACGATGCGATTCACGTGTATGAGTTTAGAGATTCGATATATACGTGTAACCAAAATCGAACCCCACGACAACGCTTTAATATGTGCATGATTTTATAATTTTAAAAAATGAGTACGGTCACTATTCACCACCTCGGTGATTTTCATATTAGAAAACGTTTACATATTTGTTTTCGCTTTAGTGTGTGGAGCGATAATTGGTTAGTATTGTTATAAGTATAATTTTAGTGATATAAGAAATTGAAATAGGAATTAAGCCACGTATTTCTGGTCAAAAGAAAATATAGATTTCACTAGTCATGATAAATGTATTCATAAGTATGGCACTTAATTACTTAGAATTAGTAAGATATTTATTTATGTCATAACAACCATGAATATGTTATTAAAAGTCCAATTAGTAATTGACATTAATTCTTAGAATATTAATGTTAGAAGAATTAAATAAACAATTTTAGTTATACATATAAATTCTATTTAGAAAAGAAAGGAGAAAACCAAAATAGTAGAATTTATAATAATGTTAAAATGACTTAACTAGGCACTCATACTTTTATAATAAAGAAATTGATAGTTATATTGGTAAACATAGGTTTCTTACTAAAGAATTAGATAATTTGTTTCTAACTTTAAAATGACTTTTTTAATAGATATCATGTTTTTGACTTAACAATGTTTATTATAGATGTGTAAGTATAGCCTTCTTAAATAGAAATTTAAAAGAAAATGTAGACCATATGTTTTTCAATAACATTAAAAGATAAGAATATATATCTTTTTCCATAAAAGTTAATTTAGATTATCCTCAAGTATTTCATATTTAAATGTGTATGTCAGATAGGAATTTCTAATAATATTGATATAGCTTAATTCAGTGCCCACATAACTAAAATGATAGACATAGTTTCCCTCTTTAATGAATTAGATCATTTGTTTCTAATTAGAACTAAAGATAACTAATAGATTAATTGTCCTTTATCATAATTTATTAGTCAAACCTATTGTCAACTTGTTCATAACTAGTTATATAGGCTTGATTAATTATTTTATCACATTTAGTCCATGTTATATAAATCATTTAGTTTTTCCTAAAGGGTAAAATAAAGTAATAACTAAAATGTTACTACATATATTGACTTTGAATATAGTTTTCTTAATAATAATATAAGCCATGTGTTTTCTTAATAAAGATAATTATTTGTTTCATTATCTTTCCATATAAAACAGGTTTAGGCTTATATATTAGCTTCTCATCAATTAATGTTTAATAATGTGTTTCATAACTCATTGACCTTAGATATATAACATATATCTTTTCTAAAAAGGTTAAAAATGTTTAATATCGTTATAACGTGTTTTATCGTCTTATAAACCCTTAATCTTAGACATATCACATATGATGTTTTATAAAAGATTAATTTGGTGAACTTAATATTTGTATATTTAAATTAAGATATTTTAAGCTCATGTCTTGTTTTATAAAGTATAGATCACACATTTTTGAAAAGAATACCTTCTTATTATAACCATTACTTGCGACATTTTTGAAAAGCGAACGCTCTTTTCGTTAGGCTTTCTTTTAGCTTTACGTATGGTGAATGTGGTATGTTATTGAGTGGTGTTTGTTCTTCTTGTTTGTTTGTGTGATATTCAGTGGTTGATCTAGTAGTTAAGAATCAAGATCTATTCCGATACGTGGAAGAACCTCAAGTTTTCTATAAGCAAGGCAAGTGGACTTCTCCCTCTGCATACTCTGTTTGATCCCAAACAATACATTTAATAAAGTTTATTCTTGGAAATATATGCATAATTTGATGGGTTACCTATTTAGATACCCCTAACCCTTCCAACCTTACTCCTTGTTTAACCTGGGATTATGATCTAATCAAGTAGCTATGCTATTGCTACAACTTTAAATTTATGCGGTCACTCATGTATGATACTAATGTTCCAAATGGTAAGTTTACATTATTGTTGTTAACCCGAAGGTTAAACAATATTATTGCATATTAATTGGAACATGGAGTGACCACCCGGGAAAACAGTGCTACCATGAGAACTATCGTGCCTCTGGTCTTGGCTAAATAACTAGGGAAGTCTTATGTTGGGTGCTGGTCGTGGTCGACCGGAACGGTGGCATCTGGCAAGCGCTTATAGTTCCGGCTCAGGCAGATTGGATTCGGGCATAGTTCCCAAAGCTTTACCCTGTAGTCTGGACTATAAGTTGGTTACGTTAGGTGTACCTTATGCAGTTGACCATTTCCAGCATTTGCATAATGAGGACTCTAGGGAGAAGCCTCGTAGTGAGACCCTGGCCATTCACCTCGGAAGTGAATACGGGTCTAGCTAACCCGGGCTAGAAGGGAATCACGACTCATGGGTAAAGATGTGCCACCTCTGCAGAGTGTAAAACTGATATATCAGCCGTGCTGACGGTTAAGAGCAGCCTGGACTCCTCACATGATAATTGAACTTGAAGATGGAAATAAATCGAGATCCGATGATCTACCAATGGTTTGCTTAAGTGGTTTAATGGGAATACTTGGGAATACTTGGGATTCACACTTATTAGTAAGACAGGTGTTGTTAATAAAATGTTGACCAACTAAAATGCTTACTGCTCAACCTTAGCCTCACCTTGTTAAACTTGCATTAGTTTTTCCCCCACTTGCTGAGCCCCGACCATAAGTGAGCTCACCCTTGCTTAAATTTTGATAAGAAGTTTGCAGATGAAGTTATGATGATGAGCTCCATAGATGCTAGTCTAGTGATACCCTCAGTCATCTTCATGTGGATGGATGTCCTTGTTTCGCTGTACTTTGATGAATAAAGGTTAAGAAAATTTGTCTGTTCGAAGTGTAATATGTTAATATAATCGTTATTTACACTTTTACGCATTGTTCTTTTGATATATTACACTTGCGACGTCAACATATGTGTGGAAATAGATCCTGGCACACATATGCGATGCACCCGGCTCTGCCCTTTGGAAACGGGTGTGACATTTTATTTCTAAAAGAAAGTATTATTAATAATAATCAGAGATAAATCATCTAATAACCCATAATATTTATATTGCCATGAATTCTATACCATTTACTAATTCCATGTTAAGAAAAGTTTCTATTATCTATTAAAACGAACTTATGATTATAACCTTCTAAATAACTTCCAAAATTCATTATGAACAAAATTAACTATGAAATTACCTATCTAGTGTTTTCATCACCAACATGTGTCTACCAATTTTTGTCATACTTTTCTCTAATCCAACTTTCTAAAAGTCATAGTAAACAAATAACATGAATAATCACGGTGCACTAATTTATCGTATATATCTACCAAAAATATGTAGCGCACATACGCATGAATTCCAAATCACCACATGCTCATATTACAAGACAATAATTATAAAATTCACAAACTGAATCAAAAGTGATTTCGAAAATACATAAAAATTATTTTGGGTCATCTTCCACCTTGAGATTGCTCGTGTGATGGGGGAGAGTTCGGCTAGGGGGTCAGCCAAGTGGAGAAGGGGAGGGGTTCGACGTCGGGCAGCTCCGACGGGGCTGTGTGGTCTACGGAGCTCCGGCGACGGTGTGGGCGAACTCCAGCGACGGCGGCGGTGGCTCGAACGGAGAGGAGAGAGAGAGAGAGAGAGAGAGAAAGGGGCGAGCTCGGGTAGGGAGGAGCTCGGCCAGTATTTATAGAGAGAGGGAGGGGAGAGGAGAGGTCACCGAGGAGAGAGGCGGTCGGGGTTCTTCAAGGCCATTAATGGCGGCGACATCAATGGGGAGGGAGTGGGGGAAGAAGAAACGGTCGTTTGATGCTCCATAACTCCGAGGAGAAGAACGAGCGTGGGGTCGGTGCAGCGTCGGGCGCGGCGCGTTGGCTGGCGGTGGGGTGGCGTCCTGGCGCGGAGCACGGCCGGGGTCGGGGCACGGCGGCCTGGGCACGGGCTCCTGACGGCTGCGTGGGGAAGGGGAAGGGAGAGGGAAGGAGAGAGGGGACGGGTGGGCCCCTCGTGTAAGAGAGAGGAGGGGGGAGAAAGAAGGGGGTGGCGGCGGCTGCTGGTTAGGGCAGGGGAGGGGCGCGGCTAATGGGCCCCTAGTGGGCCGTTAGGGTTAGGGTTTCCCCTTTTTTCTTTTTTTCTATTTCTTTTCTAATTTCAAAATATATTTTTAAATAACCCTAAAATACATAATAATTATACCAAAATTATTTATAAATAAAATATTTATTTTTGTACTAATAATTATTATATTATTTATTTGGATTTTCATTTAAGAAGAAATGCTATTAAATATCCAAAATCAATTATGAGCAATCAAAAATTATTCCAAATGCCAATAAATAGCAAACACTTAGATGAAAAATTTATTGCCATAATTACCATTAATAACTAAATGCATTATTTTTAGTTGATGGTTTTATAGTGTTACATATACCTTTGACTATTTGCAAAACAATTTGAAAGGACATTTCTCAAAAGATTTGTTAAAACAATCTAAGTGGTGCAAATGTGGTCCA
Source organism: Zea mays (assembly GCF_902167145.1). Classification (NCBI taxonomy): domain Eukaryota; kingdom Viridiplantae; phylum Streptophyta; class Magnoliopsida; order Poales; family Poaceae; genus Zea; species Zea mays. The sequence continues at coordinate 26,177,565 of NC_050096.1, forward strand.
AAATGTTAAATATATCAAATCAAATTTACATGCTTAGAAATGCTTTCATTTCAAAATAACTTATGCACATCTGTCAAAATGCAAACTTGTTAGATTTCTACATTTTGTATTTGCTTTGGTTTGTGTTGGCATGAATCACCAAAATGGGGGAGATTGAATACAAGAGCATTCACTTCAACCAAAGACACATTCAAAGCTTCAAATCTCTTTAAGTTCCACATTTGAGACAAGTGATCATTAGTGATTAGTGACTTGAGAGAGTGTTATTCGTGTTTCATTTGTTGCTCTTGTTGCTTGGCTTTCTTAATCGTGCTTTCTTCGTCTCTCTCTAAACTCTCTAAGCGTTTTGTAAAGCTTGCAAGAAACACCTAGTTGTGTGGTGATCCTTGTGGGGTCTTAGTGACCCGTGAGATTAAGAAGCACTCAATCGGTCTAAGTGACTGATTGAGAGAGGGAAAGGGTTGAAATAGACCCGGCCTTTGTGGCCTCCTCAACGGGGACTAGGTTCTTTGGAACCGAACCTCGGTAAAATAAATCATCATGTTCACTCGTCAATCTTCACTTGATTTGTTTTTCCCTCTCTAAAGGTTCCCTTGCTCATATTGATTTGAGTTTGCTCCCAAAGGTCATCCGCATTAATTGAGCAACTCTAAGCAAGGAGAACTATCTTCCGCACTCCAATTTAATTATAACGCTAACCCCGACCTTAGTGCAAGTTTAAGTTTATAAATTTCAGGTTTCGCGTATTCACCCCCCCCCTCTAGGCGACTTTCAATTGGTATCAGAGCGAGTGCTTCATTAAGAGCCTAACCAACTCGAAGTGATGTCTGGAGATCACGTCAAGAGGGAGATCATGACCGGCGAAAAGCCCACAGGCTCAGGGAGGACTCTCTCAAGAGAGTTCGGCAACAAGTATAAGGAGGAATCCTCTTTCTCCATCAAGTCACATCGGAGAGGTGACAAGAAGAAGAAGAAGATGATGATGAAGAAAGTGGTCTACTACGAGACCAACTCTTCGTCACCCTCCACGTCCGGCACTGAGTCGTCGACTACTTCTAAGCGCCATGAGTGCAAGTATAGTAAGATGCCCCTACGCTATCCCCGTATTTCAAAGCGCGCTCCATTACTTTCCGTACCCCTAGGCAAACCACCATATTTTGATGGTGAAGATTATTGTATGTGGAGTGATAAAATGAGGCACCATCTAACCTCACTCTACGAAAGTATTTGGGATATTGTTGAGTTTGGAGCACAGGCACCAAAGGTGGGGGGCAAGGACTATGACTCGGACGAGGCCGCCCAAATTAGGCACTTTAACTCCCAAGCCACGTCTATACTCCTCGCCTCCTTGTGTCGAGAGGAGTATAACAAGATGCAAGGGTTAAAGAACGCCAAAGAAATTTGGGACGTCCTCAAAACCACGCACGAAGGGGACGAGGTGACCAAGATCACCAAGCGCGAGACGATCGAGGGAGAACTCGATCGATTCGTCCTCGATAAAGGAGAAGAGCCGCAAGCCATGTACAACCGGCTCAAGACCATGATGAACCAAGTGCGCAACATCGGGAGCACAAAATGGGATGACCATGAAATGGTCAAGGTTATTCTTAGATCCGCCGTTTTTCGTAATCCTACTCAAGTTCAACTAATATGTGGGGATCCTAGATATAAACTAATGTCTCACGAGGAGTTTATTGGCAAGTTTGTGAGCTTTGAACTAATGATTAAAGACTCCAAACACATTGTCAACTTGGAGTAAGGCACCACCTCTACACCCAAGGTGCAACCCGTCGCATTCAAGGCGACGGAAGAGAAGGAGGAGGAGTCTACATCAAGTAGGCTTCCAATCGACACCTCCAAGCTCGACAACGAGGAGATGGCGCTCATCATCAAGAGGTTCCTCCAATTCCTCAAACAAAGGAGGGGGAAGGATTACAAACCCCGCTCCAAACGGGTGTGCTACCGATGTGGTAAGTTCGGTCATTTCATAGCTAAATGTCCAATTTCTATTGAAAGTGACAGGGACGAAGACAAGAAGGGGAAGAAGGAGAAGAAGAGATATTACAAGAAGAAGGGCGGCAATGCGCACATATGCCGGGAATTGGACTCCAACGAGAGCTCCACCGACTCCTCCGACGAGGACGTTGCCAACATCGCCGTCAACAAAGGCCTCCTCTTCCCAAACATCGGCCACAAATGTCTCATGGCAAAGGATGGCAAGAAGAAGGTATATTCTAGAAGTACCCCCAAATATACTACATCTAGTGATGAGGGTAGTTCCAGCGATAATGAAGATGATTTACTTTCTCTTTTTGCCAATCTTAACATGGAACAAAAGAAAAAAATAAATGAATTAATTGAAACCATTAACGAGAAGGATGACATCTTGGAATGCCAAGAAGACTTGCTCGTTAAGGAAAACAAGAAATTTGTTAAATTAAAAAATGCTTATGCTCAGGAAGTAGAAAAAACGTCAAAATTTATCCAAGGAGCTTAGCATATGCCATGATTCAATTTCTAGTCTTAGAACTGAAAATGATAACTTAGTTTCTAAGATTGAAGAATTAAATGTTTGCAATGATTCTATTTCCTGTCTTAAAAATGAGAATGCCAAATTAAATGTTGTGATAGTAGAATTAAACACTTGCAAACCCTCTACATCTAATGTTGATCATATTACTATTTGTACTAGATGTAGAGATGTTAACATCGAAGCTATGGATGATCATCTTGCCATAATTAAACAACAAAATGATCACATAGCTAAATTAACTGGTAAAATTGTGGAGCATTAACTAGAAAATGAAAAAATTAAATTTGCTCATAGTATGCTTTATAATGGGAGACGCCCTGGCATTAAGGATGGCATTGGCTTCCAACAAGGGAACCAATCCAGTGTCAAGCTTAATGCCCCTAAGAGATTGTCTAATTTTGTTAAGGGTAAGACTCCCATGGTTCAGGATAGTGAGGGTTACATTTTATATCTTGTAAACTATCCCGAACACAAAATTAGGAAGATTCATGCTAGAAAACCTCACAATGTTTCTCATCATGCATTCATGTATAAAAATGAGGCTTCTAGCTCTAGGCATACCACTCATATTAAAATGTCTAAAAAGAAAAATCCTACTGCATCAAATGAGCAAAACATTTTATTTAAAACTTTTGATGCTTCATATGTGCTCATTAACAAATCAGGCAAAGTAGTTGCCAAATATGTTGGGGGAAACACAAGAGTTCAAAGACTTATGTTTGGGTATTCAAGGTACTTGTTTCTAATGTGAAAGGACTCAAGACCATTTGGGTACCTAAGAACAAGGCCTAAATTTGTTTTGTAGGTTTATGCATCCGGTGGTTCAAGTTGGATAATCGATAGCGGGTGCACAAACCACATGACAGGGGAGAAAAGGATGTTCTCCTCATATGAGAAAAATGAAGATCCCCAAAGAGCTATTACATTCGGGGATGGAAATCAAGGTTTGGTCAAAGGTTTGGGTAAAATAGCTATATCTCCTGACCATTCTATTTCCAATCTTTTTCTCGTAGATTCCTTAGATTACAATTTTCTTTATGTTTCTCAATTATGCAAAATGGGCTACAACTGTCTATTTACTTATATAGGTGTTACTGTCTTTAGAAGAAGTGATGATTCAATAGCTTTTAAGGGAGTGCTAGATGGTCAGCTATACTTAGTTGATTTTAATGATAACCAAGCTGAACTAGACACTTGTTTATTTGTTAAGACTAATACGGATTGGCTCTGGCATCGCCGACTTGCCCATGTTGGGATGAAGAATCTTCACAAGCTTCTAAAGGGAGAGCACATTTTAGGACTAACCAATGTTCATTTCGAGAAAGACATGATTTGTAGCGCATGCCAAGCAGGAAAGCAGGTTGGAGTTCATCATCCACACAAGAACATCATGACGACTGACAGGTCGCTTGAGCTACTCCACATGGATCTATTCGGCCTGATCGCTTACATAAGCATCGGCGGGAGTAAGTACTGTTTAGTTATTGTGGATGATTATTCTCGCTTCACTTGGGTATTCTTTTTGCAGGAAAAATCTCAAACCTAAGAAACTTTAAATATATTCTTAAGATGGGCTCAAAATGAGTTCGGATTAAGGATCAAAAAGATAAGAAGCGATAATGGGACGGAGTTCAAGAACTCTCAAATTGAAGGATTTCTTGAGGAGGAGGGCATCAAGCATGAGTTCTCTTCTCCCTACACACCTCAACAAAATGGTATAGTGGAGAGGAAGAATAGAACTCTACTAGACATGGCAAGGACCATGCTTGATGAATACAAGACTCCAGACCGGTTTTGGGCGGAAGGAATCAACACCGCTTGCTACTCCATCAACCGGCTCTACCTTCACTGAATCCTCAAGAAAACATCATATGAACTCCTCACTTGTAAAAATCCCAATGTTTCATATTTTAGAGTCTTTGGGAGTAAATGATTTATTTTTATTAAAAGAGGTAGAAGTTCTAAATTTGCTCCTAAGGTTGTAGAAGGCTTTTTACTAGAGTATGACTCAAACACAAGGGCATATAGAGTCTTCAACAAATCCACTGAATTAGTTGAGGTTTCTTGTGACATTGTGTTTGATGAGACTAATGGCTCCCAATTGGAGCAAGTTGATCTTGATGAACTAAATGATGAAGAGGCTCTGTGCGTCGCACTAAGAAACATGTCCATTAGGGATGTGTGTCCTAAGGAATCCGAAGAGCCCACATAAACGCAAAATCAACCATCATCTTCCATGCAAGCATCTCCACCAACTCAAGACGAGGATAAGGCTCAAGATGATGAAAATGAAGATCAAGATCAAGACGATGAGCCACCTCAAGAGGAGGACATTGATCAAGGGGGGAGATGAAGATAATGATGACAAGGAAGATGATCAAGAAATAAGGGATCAAAGACTACCACACCCTAGAGTCCACAAAGCAATTCAAAGAGATCACCCCGTCAACTCCATATTTGGTGACATTCATAAGGGGGTAACCACTAGATCTCGAGTTGCACATTTTTGTGAGCATTACTCTTTTGTGTCTTCTATTGAGCCATACAAGATAGAGGATGCACTAAGAGATCCGGATTGGGTAGTGGCTATGCAAGAGGAGCTCAACAACTTCACAAGAAATGAGGTATGGCATTTAGTTCCACGTCCTAATCAAAATGTTGTAGGTACCAAATGGGTATTCTGCAACAAACAAGATGAGCATGTTGTGGTGACAAGGAACAAAGCCCGACTTGTGGCCAAAGGTTATTCACAAGTCAAAGGTTTGGACTTTGATGAAACTTATGCACCCGTAGCTAGGCTTGAGTCAATTCATATATTACTTGCCTATGCTACTTACCATGGCTTTAATATTTATCAAATGGACGTGAAAAGTGCCTTCCTCAATGGCCCTATCAAGGAAGAGGTCTATGTTGAGCAACCTCTCGGCTTTGAAGATAGTGAGTACCCTAATCATGTGTATAAGCTCTCAATGGCGCTCTATGGGCTCAAGCAAGCCCCAAGAGCATGTTATGAATGCCTGCAAGATTTCCTTATCACTAATGGCTTCAAAGTCGGTAAAGCTGATCCTACTCTCTTTACTAAAACTATTGCAAAAGACTTGTTTATATGCTAAATTTATGTTGATGATATTATATTTGGGTCTACTAACAAGTCAACTTGTGAAGAGTTTAGTAGGATCATGATACAGAAATTCGAGATGTCTATGATGGGGGAGTTGAAGTATTTCCTTGGATTTCAAACCAAGCAACTCCAAGAAGGCACCTTCATCAGCCAAACCAAGTACATTCAAGATATACTTAAGAAGTTTGGAATGAAGAATGGCAAACCCATCAAGACACCCATGGGAACCAATGAGCATCTCGACCTCGACACGGGAGGTAAATTCGTAGATCAAAAAGTATATCGATCGATGATAGGATCTTTACTCTACTTATATGCATCTCGACCGGATATTATGCTTTCTGTATGCATGTGTGCAAGGTTCAAGGCAAATCCTAAGGAAGTTCACCTTAGGGCCGTGAAAAGAATCATGAGATATTTAGTTTACACTGCTAAGTTTGGGCTTTGGTACCCCAAGGGATCTACCTTTGATCTAATTGGGTATTTCGATGCCGATTATGTCGGGTGTAAAATAGATAGAAAGAGCACATTAGGGACTTGTCAGTTTCTGGGAAGATCTCTGGTGTCATGGGCTTCAAAGAAACAAAACTATGTAGCTCTTTCCACCGCCGAAGCCGAGTACATTGTCGCAGGCCATTGTTGTGCGCAATTACTTTGGATTAGGCAAACTCTTAAGGACTATGGCTACAAATTGAGCAAGGTCCCTCTCCTATGTGATAATGAGAGTGCTATCCGTATGGCGGATAATCCCGTTGAACACAGCCGCACTAAGCACATAGACATACGGTATCACTTTCTGAGAGATCACCAAAAAAGGGGATATCAAAATTGCTTATGTGAGCACCCACAACCAATTAGTCGATATCTTTACCAAGCCACTAGATGAGAAGACCTTTAGCAAGCTTAGGAATGAGATAAACATCTTAGATTCTCGGAACTTTGATTGAAACATTGCACATTTATATACCTTTGATCATGTCTCTTTCATTTGACACAAATGCATATTTCTTATTCTTATTGTGCCAAGGTTACGACTAATGTGCTTCCATGAGTATCTCTATGATTAGTCTTAGATTGAAAGGGAAATGGAGTATTCGGCAAAGGCAAGACTTCCACTCCACCTTTGTCGGTATCATTTATCCTTTGACGATTACTCATGTAACTCTCAATTGGTATAACTTTTCACTCATATTTCTTTTACCAATGTGGGAGAAAGTACAAAGGGCTCTCAAGTTCCACGTTTTTGGCGATTAATGCCAAAGGGGGAGAAAGTATTAAAGTATTAAGCTCAAAGCAAAAGGACCGCACCACCATTTCAAAAAAAATTAATTGGTATTTAAGTCAATTTTTAATTGGTATATATAATTTGGTATCCATTTCAAAAAAAAGGAAAAATCATTTCAAAAACCCTCTTGAAAGCTAAGGGGAGAATTTCTTCAGGGGGAGCTTTCATTTAGTCAAAGGAAAAGCATTTGAAACAGGGGGAGGAATTTCAAATCTTAACAATGCTTCTTGCAATCATATTCCTATACCTTTAAATATTTGCAAAACAATTTGAAAGAACATTTCTCAAAATATTTGCTAAAACAATCTAAGTGGTGCAAATGTGGTCCAAAATGTTAAATATATCAAATCAAACTTACAAGCTTAGAAATGCTTTCATTTCAAAATAACTTATGCACATCTGTCAAAATGCAAACTAGTTACATTTCTTCACTTTGTATTTGCTTTGGTTTGTGTTGGCATCAATCACCAAAAAGGGGGAGATTGAAAGGGAAATAGCCTCGATATTTCCTATAATCGATTTTGGTGTTTGACGACCATCACAAACCTTGTGAACTAATCAGTTTGCCTAGTAGATCATTTCTCAGGTGCATAAGTTCATCTACAACTAATTCTAAGTCGATTGTCCGGAATACCGTAGATTATTTCGGAAAGGAGAAGCTTTTTGGAAAAAAAAACACCTAAGCGCGGACCGTCCGGGCCCTTGCGGCGACCGTCCGCGGCACCAGGGTGAGCCTCGGATAGGAACACTGCAAAAACGCAAGTCAACACTACGGACCGTACGATGGAGAAGCGAGCACCGTCCGAAACCAAGCGCGGACCGTTCAGCCTCAAGCGCGGACCGTCCGGTCGTTGAAAAACCAGAAAACCCCAAAGGTGACGAGTTCGGTAAAATTCATTTTTAGCGTCCTCGCGGACCGTCCGGGGTGCATGGTCGAACCGTCCGCGACTGCTTTATCTGACATCTGATAATGCATTAAATGCTCTATAGTTGTTGATATAGCCGTTACTGCTGACCGTTGCGATTTCAGCTGTTGATGTGAAGGGGTGGACCGTCCGGACCAGGGGCTCGGACCGTCCGCGGTCGGCAGAAAGGGAGCAATGGCTAGGAAGTGGTTGGAGGCTATAAATACAACCCAACCACCTCCATTCACTTCATCCAAGCCTCTCATTCACTCTCATTCAATACAAGAGCATTCACTTCAACCAAAGACACATTCAAAGCTTCAAATCTCTCTAAGTTCCACATTTGATACAAGTGATCATTAGTGATTAGTGACTTGAGAGAGAGAGTGATTCGTGTTTCATTTGTTGCTCTTGTTGCTTGGCTTTCTTAATTGTGCTTTCTTCATCTCTCTCTAAACTCTCTAAGCATTTTGTAAAGCTTGCAAGAGACACCTAGTTGTGTGGTGATCCTTGTGGGGTCTTAGTGACCCGTGAGATTAAGAAGAAGCACTCAACCGGTCTAAGTGACCGATTGAGAGAGGGAAAGGGTTGAAATAGACCCGGCCTCTGTGGCCTCCTCAACGGGGACTAGGTTCTTTGGAACCGAACCTCGGTAAAACAAATCACCGTGTTCACTCATCAATCTTCACTTGATTTGTTTTTCCCTCTCTAAAGGTTCCCTTGCTCATATTGATTTGAGTTTGCTCCCAAAGGTCATCCGCATTGATTGAGCAACTCTAAGCAATGAGAACTATCTTTCGCACTCCAATTTAATTCTAACGCTAACTCTAGCCTTAGTGCAAGTTTAAGTTTATAAATTTCAGGTTTTGCCTATTCACCCCCCTCTAGGCGACTTTCATCCACCTTTGTCGTCACCGTCAACACCGCCATTACCGTCGTCGTCACCGCTACTATCGTCGTCCTCGTCGCCCTCGCCGCCACTCCACTCCTCGGAATCATATGAGTCCTCCACCTCCTCCGAGGAGGTCTCCTCTGAGTCGTTCGACCCACCAAGCCCGGCGCGCTCGATGGACCAGCAGTATGCTCGGGCCACGATGGACAGCCCCATGGAGTCGTTCGAGTCCTCGGACGATGCCACAGGGATGCAGGAGCGGGCGACCTATCATACTCGGAGGAAACTTCCTCCGAGTACTCTGAGTCACCAAAATCCTCCGAGGGTGGGCATGGAGGACGCTTGCGCTAGCCGTCAGCGCGGCGAGGCCATCCTTTGCCCCTCTTGCCCCTGCCCATGGTCGTGTGAGAAATGGAGAAGTGGCGAAGAAGAAGAGAGTAAGTGATCAAGGATGAGTGAAGAAAACAGCCAGGGCAAGCGGGCTATTTAAAGAGGTCGAGGGGTGACCGTTCACTTCCTACCTCGCTCGCTGATGAGTCGCAAGAATTCAATAAGCAATTCAAACCGCCTGAAATGAGTCAGGCAACTAGCGTCGTTTCACGTAACACGACACCGTTTGGACCTAATTCAATCGCTCAGGCAAATGATTACACCCCTCCGTCACATCAAGTTACTACTTCAGGATAACACGATAAACACTCTACGCAGAGCAGACACCCCTTGGGCACACCCATTGGGTGTATCCCCAGAATTTTCAAGATTTCCTGAAGAGAGTGATACCCACAAAGTATACATAATGAATGTACCGCGACAAAAAGAAGAGATCGGCTGAAACGGGAGGAAGCCCAAGTGTGGTTACTGAAGCGCAAGTCCAATCAACAGAAGCATTAAAGTTCAGGGCAGAGTGGTGTCCAGCTGAAGGCTTTCTGTCTCAACCAGCCAGATGTCCAACTTGTCACCGATCAAATTGATTCCAGACTTAACAAGGCATGGACATATGGCATCACTTGGTTATTCTGAAAATGCTGATTTCAAAAGAAGCACAAAGATGAAGACCTTTGAATGGATTATTTCTAAAATCCACTCAAAGCTCGGGGGGCTACACCCATTGGGTGCACCTTCGGTGCACCCAACAGATTCACAATATCTTGAAGCCAAAATGCTAATTTCAAAAGCACAAAGATGAAGACCTTTGAATGGATTATTTCTAAAATCCACTCAAAGCTCAGGGGCTACACCCAATAGATTCACAATATCTTGAAGCCAAAATGCTGATTTCAAAAGCATAAAGATGAAGACCTTTGAATGGATTATTTCTAAAATCCACTCAAAGCTCGGGGGCACACCCAATGGGTGCACCTTCGGTGCACCCAACGGTAGTACAAAAAATCAAGCCATGCAACGAACCCACAGGCAGGACCAGGAACCTTTGAGTCGATTATTTCAAAATTAACTCAAAGATTGGGGGCTTGTGGAGGACAGATATCCCCTGGGTCCACTAGAAGGCGAAAAACCCTTGCATGGGGCCACGGACCAGTTGCCCCACAAGGTCGTCTCGTCGTGGGCCGGACAAAGACTACAAGTGAAATGGGCTGACCCAAGAAGGCAATGGGCTTATGCCTGGATCGTCTGTGGATTATGCACAATCTCAAGGGAACCGTCCGTTTTCCCCGCGCCCGGCGCCCTCAAACGTCGGGGATAGATCGGGATTAAGTCGGCAGGTTTTCCTTAAGATAAGTTAAGTTAGTTCGCTATTTGCTAGGAGATAAGCTGGAAGAGTATGATCATTGCGTGCGTAGGGAGCGTCCCACGGTCGTGTATATAAGGCCTAGGGAAACCCCATCATTTTCATCTCATTAGCACCTCTCCATTGGGGAAACACCACTTGTAAACACACCACGCATACAAAGCCACCCCAGGAAGTAGGGTATTACGCCTCTCAAAGCGGCCCGAACCTGTAGAAAATCGCCTGACTCTCTCTCTCTTTCTCTCCCTCTCGTGCTTCTGGCACGAACCATCGAACTACGATCAGCAACACCGTCCTACCCAAAAGCACCACGAGGGTACCCTAGACACCGATAACCTTCCCTTCTCCTTCTTCTAGGTTCAACCAGGCTCCCTTCACTCCTCTCCTCTCTGCTTCTGAAAGGCGTAGACCACTCAATTTGAGCCCCAGAACTTCCTCCTCCTTCACTTCCTGAAGCTCCATAACTTCCCAACCTTCTCACCAACATGTCACTGCACACCTGCTAGGGCAGATACGTAGGAGCAAGTAGACAAGATCGAGAAAGGTAGCAAGAGGCGCAATGTGGATTAGATGTGGGGGATTAGATGGATTTTGATTTGGATTGGTTTAGACCCACTCTGAGTCGCACGGGGTTTTAGAAGGAACGACATGACTAGAGACTTTTGTCCTTTTCAATTTAAGGTTGGCAAGGAGATGTGTCATCGACCTTTGGTGAGGAAGAAGAATCATCGCTCTCTTGTAGTAGATGATCTTCTTTTTGTGCTTCTTCTTATTGCTCTCCTTTCTTTTTCCTGATCCTGAGTCGACGATCTTTTCTCCCTTGGGCTTGACGTCAATGGGGATCCTCTCCTTCTCATCGGACACCTTCCTCTTGCCTTTGGAGTCCATCTCTTCGGGCGGTTAGTCCCAAAATGAAGAGACTGGCTACGATACCAATTGAGAGCACCTAGAGAGCGGGTGAATAGGTAATCCTGCAAAAATACAACTAAAAATACAAACTTGGTCCAAAGTTAGAAGGTAGCGCAAATTCAAAACAAGTTTGAGAGAGAAGAAGAGAAGAAGTTCTCTTCATTTGATTACTCTTTAAAGATATAAATTTAACTAAGAGCAATATTCCAAGTGGATATGAAGAACTTTAGTAAGAGGTAAAATCGCAAGAAAGCAAATGCACAAGAGAGACAGTCGATTTTATCCCTTGGTTCGGCCAAGCCTAAATTGCTTGCCTACTCCACGTTGTGGTGTCCTAACAGATAAGGGTTGCAACCAGTCCATCTCAAGTGATTCAAATATCTAACTTGAGTGACATAACCTTCCTAATATCAAAAGTATCCCTCTCGCAAGGATTCTCCACAAATTGGGGTCTCTTGCAGCCGTACACAAGATCAGAGTTACAATTTAAGCACAGGAAAGGGAGATAGTACACACACAAGAGCAAAACACTGTAACACAACACAAGAGAGAAGATCACAAGTGCGCAAAGACACAAGAACATCTCAGAAATGGCGCTTGGATCTCACTAAATCACTGGAACATGTTGCAGCCGAGGGTCGGAGTGATACATTGCTCTTGGAGTGCTAGGTGCTGAAATAGGCCACCATGGGGTGCTTTTATAGCCCCAAAAGGCCCCATAATCGTTGTCCATTCCTTACAAAAACATGTCAAAATCTGGCTGATTACAAGGGCACCGGATCGAGTCCATGTGACCCGAGTTCGGGTCTGATTGGGCACCTTTCTTAGCTGACGAGGTCCAGTGTACCTCCGGACCGGATGCCATGTCAGCTAGTCGTTGGCTCACGCACCCGCGAAGTAGCCGCTGGAGGGTGGTCCGGTGTAGGGATGAAAATGGTTTCGGAATTTTTCCGTATTCCGGAAACCGATTTCGAAATTTTTCGATCGGATTCACCAGTAACGGTATTTTTCGATCGGATTCACCGGTAACGGTATTTTTCGAAAACGGAATTAGTTTTCAGAATTTCCTATCGGAATCGGCGTGGTGTTTTACCGACCGTTTCCTTCGGTTACCGGTTTTTGTCGGAAATTTCCGGATTTGTGTCTCGGAAATTTCCAGAATTGTGTCTCGGAATTTTTCGAAATTGTGTCTTAGATTTTTTGGAATTTTCCAGCATGTGATTTTTTCGCATCGACTGTACGTCTCTAGATAAGTATTACTTATTTTTGTATTTTTGGACGCCTTGAGATTATTTTGGGATAGATGGTGTTGGAAGGCAGTTGGATTAACGATTTGGTCTCTCGAACGAATCCATCCTTTTCTATGCACATGTTATGTATTAGTAATATATAATGATAGAGAGCGGACAGTCTGTCTTTTCTACACACTAGGTTTTAGGGTTTTCCTGTGAGGTTGTGAAAAACTCTTTATGTGAGGAAAAAATATTTCATAAGTAAGCATGTCATGTGAGTTAGATCGAGTGGATATTATGAATTGTGAACTTTGAGTCTGTGAACTTGTGATCTTTATGAACTTATTATACTATGAACTTGTTATATTGTGAAGTTGTGATCTTTGTAAACTTTTTATATTATAAATTTGTGATCCTTGTGAACTTGTTATATTGTGAACTTGTTATATTGTGAACTTGTGGTCTTTGTGATCTTTTATCAACTTTGTTGTATTGTGAAGTTTGATATGTTTACCGAGCGCATTTTAGATTTCGACCGTTACCGGTGTATTTTCCGCACCAAACTTTCGTTTCCGATGTTTCTGAAAGACCGATATCGTTTCCGTTTCCGGAGTTACCGTTTTCGATTTTATTTCCGATAAAAATATAAAAACGGTAATGGTTTTAGTGTTTACCGACCGTTTTCATCTCTAGTCTGGTGCACCACCGGGACGACACTATTCACGTTCTGGTAAATTTTATAATAAAATTATCGAGACCACCGAGTTCAGTCGTACAAGTGGTCCGGTGCACACAGACTTGGTCTGATGCGCCAGACCGCACAAACGGCTAAGTCTAGGCCTCTGTGGATCCAGATTGGTCTGGTGAGGCCCAGAACAACCCAAATAAGACTCTTTCAAGCCTATCTTTTCCAAACCTTTTTTATTGTTCATGGGAGCTTTCCTAAAACTGAGACAAACATGATTAGTACATAATCCAATTGACTAAGTGTGGGAAACTTACCTCTTTAATTAGAATTGTTAAACTGGATATAGACCCTTTTGTCTTCTCTAATTTATGCTTGCTTTCTAATCAGGCGCGCTTTTATGAGGGGAAAGAACCGATTCAGTTCTTTGTGATTATCAATCAGTGCGGGAGTGATGTCGTTGTGGTGCTTTTGAACCTATTATTAGAATGCATCAGTCAAACCCGCCTTCAGTCTAGTGGCGTTGTACTCCCATTTCAACAAACTGTAAATGATCTAGTTGTGAATGATATTATAATTGTGATGCTTTTGTGAATATATAATTATGGTGCTTTTGTGTTTATGTGATGGATCTATGACTGTGGTATACTGATTAACTGTGTATGTGCTTTATGATTTGTGTATAAAAATCTGTGATTTGTGGTGCTTAATTAAATATATATTATTATTAATAGCAACCGTAAAAAGAACGACTTTCTGTTGGTTGCTAAATGTATAGTATGATGACTTACGGTTGGTTGCTAAATCTATAGTACAACAACCCACGGTTGGTCGCTAAATATACAATATTAGCAATGGACGGTCGGTCGCTAAAGCCTTTAGCGACGACACTTACAGCGACCATCCTTATGGGTCGCTAAAAGTTTTAAGCGGCCAACCGTAGGTCGCTGTAAGTGAACCGTCGTGTAGTGTGAGCCAAACTAAGTCCAAAATGCATTTTTTGCTACAAAAGGAGTTAGAGACTAAGTGCAAGTGCTAGAAACATTGTAATGGACCTATACAACATGTTCAAGAGTGTAAACCTCATAGATTTACCATTTTACTCCAAGTTACATTTCCGAAGCCCTGTTTCGTCTCTTCTTGACTTGAATTCCAATTGCCTTCAAGTGGATCTGTGCTTATACTTATATCAAAAAAGTTAATCCATGATGGTGTATTGGACATTTAATCACCAAAACTAATAGAAATGACTATATGACACATTTACCTTTTAATCATCCCTCATCCTTCCCCCTCTCCCTCCCCCATGATCTCGTCGCTCCTAGCCTCTCCCTCCCCCTCCCTCGCGCCGCTGTTGCCACTGTCGATCTCTTCTCTCTTTAGGATCATAGTATTAGCACATGTTATATGCTAGTGTTAACCAAAAGGCCGAGAATGATATGAGTTGAAAAAGATATTCATTTTTATAACGTGCTCGATCGTTCGTTCTCTTTCACCTAGTGAGATAGTACTATTCAGATGTGTTGTGTTGCGTGTGACTTCGTATCATATTGGATTTAGGTGTCTTGCACAACGCACAAAACTGGGTGATTTGAAAGACTGTAGATACAGTACCGAAGAGATAATTAGAGATATTCGTCATGTGGTGTGACTTGTGTTAGCTGAAAAGAGGAAAAAGAGAGAGAGAAAACACCACACGCGGATACGAGGGCAAAGGGGCAACGCGTCCAACCGGCCGGACCTCACCGGCTCATCCCTCATCGCCCTAGTCCCCAAGGGCCAAGTCCCCAACCCCGGCTGACGACTGTGCCCGTCTCCTTCCCTGATTCATCCGCAAGCCCACCCGTCGGCGATCGTCCATGACGGAGGATCGAGCGCACAAGGTCGCCGACGAGCCCGCCGCCTCAGGCAGGCAAAGACCTGAAAGGTACCCAGCACCCTCCCGCGCTCGCTCTCCTATCCGTCACGGTCATGGATCGGGAAACCTAGTGCTCTGCGCGCCGCTCTCGCGGTTGAGACTGGGGTTGGGGATGCCGAGCCGCTGAAACATGTGCGTTCTTGTTTAGGAAGAAGAGGAAGTGGGATCAACCCGCGGAGGACTTGGTCTCCGCGGCGGTGACGGCTGCTGCCGTGTCGGGGATGCCTGTGATGAATTTCGGTGCTCTTCCTGGCGTTGTACTGCCTGGCGTCACCGCATATGGAGCTGCTACATTGCCAAGTGTAGTCCCTGTTCCGTATTCATTGCCGCCCCATATTGCACCATCGGTGCTCCAGAATGCTGCTGCAGCAGCCCAGAAATTGAGTCAGGTGCGATATATGTTTCTCATACCATACTGTTTTTTGGCTCCGAGAGGTACTGTGGACAATTATAATCTAGGGTTATCTGAGTGCATCTATGTCAAAATGTCATTACTTGTGTGGCTCTTTTACTATCAGGCAAAAATACCAGATGAGGTCATTGCACGGGAAATTGTTATAAACGATGCAGATCCATCTGTGCGATATAAGCTTACAAAACGACAAACACAAGAAGAGGTAAATCCTTAACCAGACAAGTCTAGGTTACCGATGAACTTTGTTCATTCTAAAACATTGTATTTGCATTCGTTATGGTCAAAGAAGGTAATTATGATGTTCCTGATACTTAACAGATTCAGAAATGCACAAACACTGTCATCATTACCAGGTATCATCTGACATGCCCTCTTGGTTTTGACGGTTCATTCCTGAGACTACTTGTTTTACCTTGTAAGGGGAAAATATCACCCTCCAAATTTACTTCCTGATGGTGAGAAGCCCCTCTATCTACATATCTCTGCTGGATCTCAGGTAAATATTATTCTTTCTTCCGAATTCTGCTTGCCTTCATTTTGTTGTAACCATAATAACTTTACTACTTTTATTTGGTGATATATACCTGAAATTTCTGTAATGCAGCAGTTATTTTATTAGTTGTATAATTATAAAATGGACTATTTTATGGCTGTCTGCATGCATTAACTGTTGTGTTTTCCATCTTTTCCTTTCTTGTTTCTAACTATTATGATGGTGACAATTATCTTATTATTCTTTTGTTTTTAATTCTATGTCAAGTACAACTTATTGACTCAATCACCATGTTAAAGTTATGGAACTGTCATGTCTGCCTTGAGTTGACTATTGATTGTTTAACTGCCACTGCTTATAAGAGTCTTAGACTGTGAACTAAGGACCTTAGGAGTATGAATTTTAGAACTACCTTTGAAGATCATAAAGATCTCAACCCATGACTGAAGTTCTTTATTAAACAGGGGGCCAGGGAGGCTAGAAAGGAAAGTGAACTTTCATGCCTTAATAGAGTATTTGGTTTGAGGAATCACTACTTTCTAGATGGGTGGTGCATCATGAGTCCATTTCTCAAATTTGGTAGAATGGCTCCATTCCTCAGTTCTCATACTAGTACACATTATTAGCTTGTGAGGAATGAGGTGATGATGGATCAACCCATTTCATTACTAACCATTCAAAAAGTGAGGAGTGTGAAGATGATGGACTAACTCACACCTCAAACCAAACACCCTATAAATGTTGTAAAACAGTGACTGTGCCAATATATATAGTAGGTTACATTAGTTTTCCTTTGTGTGGGAACTGTGATTTAATATATCTGCTTGTTAGGCGTAATACAATCTAATTATGGTCATATTCCTCTTTAATGTTTTAATTTTGATTCGTCCATCCTATTATAAAAAAAAAATTGCATGTTATCAGTGCCAATACCAGTCATGACTGGCAGCATGCAGCTTTTTTTTCTAGTCTATATTTGTATCTGTACTATCATTCCTTATAGTAGTCGTGATGAGATAATAATATGCATTTGGCCTCTCAATAGTTGAAAGATACTGCTGAGCGCATTAAGGCAGTTGATCGTGCAGCTTCAATGATTGAGGAAATATTGAAACAAGGAACAACCTCAGAGTCCATATCGGTCCCTTTCTCCTCTAGCACTGGACAAGTAATCCTCTCTATATCTCCGTAGCATGAGCAAATTTACCCGTTTTTGGGAGCGAATTGAGGTCATTGTAGTTCGTTTGCTGTACTACTATATAATAAATTCTGCTTGAAAAATAACGTCATCTCTATTCATCTTTCACAGGCTGTTCGTCCTTTTAGTGCCTCAGTTTTTTTGGGTTTTGATGCAGATCCATCATTGAATATCACAGCTCGAATCCGTGGTCCAAATGTATGACTATGTGATCCTGGTTTTATTTGATCATTTTGTTACTAGCACATCTCAGTTAATTTTGTTAATTACTCAATTTATGTGCTGTTGTCTTTCAATTTTTTGAAAGATCTAATCATAAAGCTTTCTCTGGCATCCCAATTTGGATGGGAGAAACTGCTTTTCTGCTGTTGGTGCTTGTGCTCTTTTGTTATTATATAGGATCAGTACATAAATCATATCATGAAAGAAACAGGGGTTACTGTTGTACTAAGAGGAAAAGATTCGGAGAATCTTGGCAGTTGTCATAGTGAAGGTTGGTGATTATTTTGATAGCTTCTAGGAACTCCTGATTTGTAGGCTTACATTTTATTCTATAACATCCATTGTAGCCTCACAACAACCTCTACACCTATACCTCACAAGTATGCATTTAAAGAACCTAGAAGCTGCAAAAGTTTTGGCAGAGAACCTCCTGGATACAGTAGCAGCAGAATTCGGTGCTTCCAGGTATGCAAATTTGCTAATGTTGGATAAATGGTTTTTTTTTTGCTTGCACGTTTTCCATTTTATGAGAAATACAACCTTTGCATCCGCATTGTCACCTTCTTGGTTAAGTATTTACTTTGCTTAGTCATTAACTCATCTTCATATTACCAGTTTTGTCCTTTGAAAATACTTATTTTCTTAAGGAAACTATTGTATGAAGCCTTAAGCTTATTGATTAATAGTATCATGTTCAAATCCAGCCCATTGTTTTATGTTCTTGTGTCTTTTTTCTTTTCTCCCCGACATTGCACATTCTCATTTCGATATTGGATCCTACAACAGAAGCTTTATTATTTTCATTTTATTATACCCTTTTTTTGGCAGAATTTCTTCTTCAAAAGTATATGGTGCTGTTCCACCTCCTCAGCAGTTGTTAGCTGGTGTCGACACCTCAGGAACGAAATCAGATGTTCACTATATTGTAGGGCCCAATGTGTTATCGGGAGCTACACATTCCTTTGCATCTACTGGAGTTATTGCTCCTGTTGTTGCTCCTGCAGTGACAGTGCAATCAGGGGCTCCAACATATTCTGGGGTTCCACTACCCAGTAACATGGCCTATCCTATTCCACCAGCAAACGGTGGGGCATTTTACAGTGGTTATGGGGACATTTATCCCCAAGCAACTCCGTTGCAGCAGCTGGCATTCACACTCAAGCATGCCTCATCGTCGGCAACTCAGGCTGTTCCAGTGACGTCCACACCAACAAGCATGGCTACAAAGGGGAACTCAATCTTGGATGCGGAGATGGATAAACGATCCCGAAGGAAATTCCAGGAACTACCGGTTTCGAAGGGCCCAGCAACAGAAAGTCAGGTACAGTTTTTTTTTCTGGTATAGCCTCGACTAGTTCTTAACTACAGGAGCTACAGCAGCCTCTTCTTTTGTACTTGTTCTGCTGTCTCCTCTATTCACCTAGTTTTCTCTGTATTACCTCTCAGGCGATTAATCTAAATTCCATGGCAACCCCTTCCTTCCCTGTGCTGTTCACTAGATGCCTATCCTGATTTGATGAGATCTTCCATATACTCACATCCTTGTTTGTTCTCTCCTTTCTTAGCTTAGCTTGTGCCATCTTTTTATACCCCATCAATTCTTACCAACACAACTTCCAAGGCGATTTCAATATCAGGATTTGGAATTTCTGGCATATTTGCTTTTGTTTGTAAATTAGATGTACACTGTTGCTGTCAACTATACTAAAAACTTTGTATGCCATTGTGAGTTTGTGACATCTATTAACATTAAAATATTCTGCATAAAAACATTTGCCCTTTTGTTTATGATGGCACCATCAAACATGGGAAGCACTTCTAATTATCCAGGAGTTTTGATACAACACAGCACATATTCCACATGCAATTCATGATCTTATGTTTTATACGTGTACCTGAAAGAATATAATCATCTTATTGTTTAGTCCTTGTTTAGCACTTTGGAAATTAATAACTACTGTATAAATCTACTTTCTTTGAAGGAACTTTGCTTGCTCTTGTAGTTCTTGCAGTTCCCTCAACGGAGACTACAATTCAAATTTGACATTACTATTAAAAACAATAGTTGGATTGTCAGATTGGCATCATCATGTTTGTTGTATTCTTATACCTGCTTCTAACATCTCATTTCATTCCAGGTATTTTCTCTGACCTTGTCTGAAGCTCACAGGTGGCAATAGATATACATGTGGGTTTTTCACAGGCTTGTAACAAATCGGAGTTTGCATTGGCTGTGGAGTGTAACTGACAAGATGCAGAGCTCTTCAAATATCTTGTTACTTTTTTCAGCAAATAGAAATTTAACCTTTGTGTTTTATCTGTTTCTGTTTGCTTACAGAGTTCACTGATGTTGATTAACATTGCTAGCATGCCTTAAGTTTTGAAATTGGTTGGTTGGTATAGTCTTGTTATTAGTTGTTGTTAGTAGGTTTTGATACATTTTATTTCTTTCCACTCTTTAGAGAAAGTTTTGCATTTGCAAAATCTTCACATTCAGTGGAAGCTCCAAGCAATATAAATATACAAATTACACAAGGTCCTTCCATATGAAACTTCACTTAGTTAAGCAGACTCGACTCATCTTTGTTATGTTATTATAGACTCTCCCAATATGAAAATTATATTTACAGCGCATCTGCTTCTATATTAAGATAACATTCTGAACTTGTCAAGGGTCATGCTAACTAGTATTGTGCTTCCATGTGAGATATGCTTATATTTGTTCTGTGTGCAAAATTGTTTCTGATTTCATTCTTATGCATGCCATTGCGTTACCTACTCTATAACACAAGAATTTGATGGATGAATCTTCTTGTTTTCTTTCATCTTTCCAGAACTCACAACAGGGGTCCAAATTTGTTAAGACAGGTTTAGATAGTTCAGGTAACATTGGGAGCTCATCAATTGCACCTCCGAAGAAAGTTCACCCTGGATCAAATGGAATGCTTCCGCAAGAAGAAGCGGATATGCCATCACATCTCTCTATATCCACTAAGATGCTACCACCACCCCTGAAGAGCATGCTGCCACTGCCACCCAGAAGCATGCCCCCACCACCACCTAAGAGCATGCCTCCACCGCCACCAAAATTTCCTTCAGATGAGTTTTTGTCAAGAAACGAGAACAAGTTTTTTCCTTTAAAGGAGCCAACAGCACCTCCAAGGTCCTTTGATGCAATATCAGTCTTGCCATCTGAACGACGACCAAGGGAGCCTAAGGAGGAAAAAACAAAAGGCACACCTGTGTCTGGTAATATTGCACACTGTAATTTACTTTGTGCGTAGGATATGGTTTAACTTCAATAATTTACGTATTATCTCTGGTTGTTCATTTATAGATACTTTGCTGAAACTTATTGATTATGGAGATGACGACGATGACGGCGATATTGATGTGACAGACAACACACCTAAGGGCAATCCAACTCCTGGTTCAGAGCAGAAACCATTTTGGGCTGTTTAAAACTGGGTCTGCTAACGTAGTCTAGTGTGAATTCTTGTTGATAAGGATGCTTGCTGCCTTGGTGCATCTTCTGAATTGAAGAGGCAATCGAGCTCCTTGTTCGTGTACTGTAGTAATTCTAACAGGCAATGAGATTTCTTTGAACTTGTATTCATTCTGGCCTAGTCAAAATGAACCGTTTGTTGTTTTGGTTCAGATACGATGATGTTTCGTTTTTAGATTCGACGTTGGTTGCTGAACTCGTAGCATTTTAATGTCGGTATTATATAATTGTTAGAGCCTATGTCAATTTTGTATCCACTGTCGTGCAAATTTAATTTTTGTAATCAGCCTAAGGTCACGACATTGCTTGGAAACACTTTTTTTAATGAAGGAAAATGGCAGGACATATGGTATGGTAATTTTTAATTCGACTTCTCCATGACATGTTCAAATTCAAGCCACCAGGAGTACATTAACTTATGTCAGGATTTTAGTTAGACTATCTGTAACGCTCTTTCCTAAAAAAAAATTCTCTATACCGCACACTACGCAGCCACGCCACTTAAATTTCACTCCCTATTTTTCTCCTTTGTGCAATGGTTCCTCCTAAATTCTTCACTTATATCTCACTATAATAATAAAATATTATTTTCTATTTATATTTATCATTCATTATCAATTTTTTCTATTTTTCTCTTTCCTGCAACGGTTCCTCCTAAATTTTTCCCTTATATCCCACTATAATAATAAAATATTATTTTCTATTTATATTTATCATTCATTATCAAATTTTTTTCTCAAGTAACAAATATTGGCGTGCACGGAATCCGAGGGAAGGGGCCTACACAGTACACCTTTGATGGTGTGATGTCGAGTGTAGCAAGAGGGTAGGGGACGGGTAGCGCTCGGTGCTGCACCGTGCGTGTGTCCCTAAACATGTACAAGCTTAGTGAGAGGCGACAAACGTCAAGCGCTGCAGACAGTCTTAGTACATCAAGTCTAAAACTTGAAAGTTGATTTTTGGTTTAAGTGGTCCATCGTAGGTCTACACTTTGTTGTCTAGCTTTTAGATTGAACTTTTGGGTCTACAAATTTTGTCGGGCTTTTAGATCGAACTTTTGGGTAGTAAACTTTTTAGCTAGTTATGTACTTACATATGGAGTCAAGAATCGACATGGCAAGAAATTTTGAAAGCTCGTAATTATCACGGCTCATACCTATCACTTACTACATATGTCACGATAGATCTAAAAGACAAAAGGGTATAGACTGAAATGCATGTCCTACGAATTAATTATAAAGTTTAACTACTTTAAAGTGCATCTAGACCTTTTACGACTTGTTCGGTTAGAGGGGGTTATAGAGTATTAAATCCTCCCTATTCAATTTTGAGTAAGAAGGGATTTAATCCCCCTCAATCCACTCTAATCCCACTGCAAATGAACAGAGCCTTATGAGTTTTGGTGAATTGAATAAAATACAATTAAAGGTCTAGCAAATTTGCTAAGTGTTGAACAAGAAATTGAGTATATTGTATATGTATAAACTTTCAATAAAAGGTCAAACTTGATGATATTCTATATGTTTAAATGAAGGCCAAAGTTGTATATTGATGTATTGGAAGAAGATTACTTGAATTGCGACAATGTCGGGGAGCGATAGTGCCTCTCTAGGAGTAGTAGTGACGCTTAAGCCAAGTAGCCAAGAGTGGGTAGCTTGTGGTTGTGGGTAGGTTTTGAGGATACTGTGGTGGATATTTTGAATGTAAATAGTTCAATCCAAAGACAACAATGCAAAGGGAGTTTATGAAATGGCTTTAGTATAAAAGGATATCATATCCTTAAGTAAAGTAAGCAAGTTTAGCAATAACAAATGAGACATTAGTTGATGATTATGTAATGGTCTCATATTGGCTTTGATTGGGTATTGAAGAATGAATCAAGAGTGCATAAGTGAGGAAATGCTAGGTTAAGGTCAAATGACAAATGAAACAATATACAATGGATGTAAGATGGTCTCTTCATCAGTCTAATTGTATGGATAAAGATTTAGAAAATCATGTGCATTAATACTATAAAGCTAAAAATATGAAGATAGAGATGGAAGTGAGTGTTAGGAAGTGTAGTCAAAATGAAAAGGATGTAAGAAAATGTGAATTAGCTTGATCATATTGATGTCGGTTTATATATGTCCCTATCTGAATCAAATTGAAGCTTTATTGATCTCAATGTTTAGATCTATAACACATTCAAGCAAGGATCACAATATTGAAGAAATAAATTTTTAATTGATGCTTAATATGATGTGTCTTGAGGATGGCTCAATACGGTAAAGATAACAAGAAAAGAGCTTCGAGGGATTAAGCGAAGGTGAAGGCCAAGCAACAGCTTGAGGATTGAGGCACCATGGCTAAGGTGAAGAAAAAGAGTAGTTGCATTGAGTTGAGGTACTAATCAAGCTATGATGAGTCATATTGTGTTGACGATCTATTCGTTAATGGAAGTGACTTAAAGTCATAAAATACAAAGGTAATTGTAACCCCTTGTGAAGTGATATCGAGAAGAAATGGCATATGAAGACATTGAATACTCAAATGGTTAAATTAGTTATATTCTCTTGATCTTCAGTATAAGCATAACATACTATCAAGGAGGATGCAACATGAATCATATACAAGTCTCAAGTTGATGAGAACATCACTCTGAAAGGGAAATAGGCTCACACATTTTCCTAAATAATTTTGGTGGTTGAATTGTCCAACATAAATAATTGGACTAACTAGTTTGCTCTAGATTATAAGTTCTACAGGTGCCAAAGGTTCAACACAAATCAATAAAAAGTCCAAGAAAGGGTTCAAATAAAAAGAGCAAAAGACAACCGAAGGTTGTCCTGGTCTGGCGCACCGGACTGTTCGGTGCACCACTGGACAGTGTCCGGTGCACCAGGGAGAATCACTCTAAACTGCTCAGCTTCGGGAATTCGGGGAGCCTCTCCGCTATAATTCACCGGACTGTCCGGTGTAGCACCGGACTGTCCGTTGTGCCAGCGGAGCAACGGCTAACTGCGCCAACGGTCGTCTGCAAAAGCAACCGTGAACAGTGAATAGTGCGCGACTGCACGTAGAGTCAGAGCAGGCGCTAGATGGCGCACCGGACAGTGAACAGTGACTATCCGGTGCACCACCGGACTGTCCAGTGGCCCCACTTATCAGAGCTCCAACGGTCGAACCCTAACGGTTGGGTGACGTGGCTGGCGCACCGGACTGTCCGGTACGCCCTTCGACAGCAGCCTTCCCCAACGACCACTTTGGTGGTTGGGGCTATAAATACCCTCCAACCACCACACTTCAAGGCATCCAAGTTTTCGGCCAACACACTCAATACAAGAGCTAGTGAATTCAATACAAGACACAAAAAGAGTAAATCAAAATCTCTCCAAGTCCTAATTCCACTCAAAGCAATAGTGACTAGAAGAGAGAATTTTGCCATGTACTTTTGAGCTCTTGCACTTAGATCGCTTTTCTTCTTCCCATTTCTTATTCTCAACTCAATTGTAATCAAAGCAAGAGACACCAAGTTGTGGTGGTCCTTGTAGTGGACTAAGTGTCCCGTTTGATTGAAGAGAAAAGCTCACTCGGTCTAAGTGACCGTTTGAGAGAGGGAAAGGGTTGAAAGAGACCCGGTCTTTGTGACCACCTCAACGGGGAGTAGGTTTGCAAGAACTGAACCTCAGTAAAACAAATCACCGTGTCATCTGCCTTATTTGCTTGTGATTTGTTTTTCGCCCTCTCTTTCGGACTCGACTTTATTTCTAATGCTAACCCCGGCTTGTAGTTGTGATTAAACTTTATAAATTTCAGTTTTGCCTATTCACCCCCCTCTAGGCGACTTTCAATTGGTATCAGAGCCCGGTACTTCATTAGAGCCTAACCGCTGGAAGTTATGTCGGGAGCTCACGCCAAGGAGATGGTGACCGGCGACAAGCCCGCCACAAGCCACGGGAAGACTCCATTGGGAGAGTCCGGCAACAAGAAGAGGGAGGAATCACCTCCCCGCGTCAAGTCGCACCGGAGTGGCAACAAGAAGAAGAAAATGAAGAAAGTGGTCTACTACGAGACCGATTCTTCGTCGCCTTCCACCTCCGGCTCCAACGCGTCGTCCGTCACTTCTAAGCGCCATGAGCGCAAGAAGTTTAGTAAGATCCCCTTACGCTATCCTCGCATTTCCAAACGCACTCCTTTACTTTCCGTCCCACTAGGCAAACCACCGGTTTTTTACGGTGAAGATTATTGTATGTGGAGTGATAAAATGAGGCACCATCTAACCTCACTCCACGCTAGCATTTGGGACATTGTTGAATTCGGTGCGCAGGAACCATCCGTAGGGGATGAAGGCTATGACTCGGACGAGGTAGCCCAAATCCGGCACTTCAACTCCCAAACCACTACTATACTCCTCGCCTCTCTAAGTCGAGAGGAGTATAATAAGGTGCAAGGGTTGAAGAGCGCCAAAGAGATTTGGGACGTGCTCAAGACCGCGCACGAAGGAGATGAGGTGACCAAGATCACCAAGCGGGAAACGATCGAGGGGGAGCTCGGTCGATTTATGCTCAACCAAGGAGAGGAGCCACAAGCCATGTACAACCGGCTCAAGACCTTGGTGAACCAAGTGCACAACCTCGGGAGCACCAAATGGGATGACCATGAAATGGTCAAGGTTATTCTAAGATCACTCATTTTTCTTAATCCTACACAAGTTCAATTAATTCGTGGTGATCCTAGATACAAGCTAATGTCTCCCGAGGAGGTTATAGGAAAATTTGTGAGCTTTGAGTTAATGATCAAAGGCTCCAAGAAAATCATCGAGCAAGGCGCCTCCTCCACACCCGAGATGCAACCTGTCGCATTCAAGGCGACGGAGGAGAAGAAAGAAGAGTCTACATCAAGTAGACTCCCCATCGACGCCTCCAAGCTCGACAACGAGGAGATAGCGCTCATCATCAAGAGCTTCCACCAAATCCTCAAGCAAAGGAGGGGGAAGGATTACAAACCCCGCTCCAAGAAGGTTTGCTGCAGATGTGGTAAGCCCGGTCACTTTATAGCAAAATGTCCTATTTCTAGTGACATTGACAGGGGCGACGACAAGAGGGGGAAGAAGGAGAAGAAGAGGTACTACAAGAAGAAGGGCGGCGATGCCCATGTTTCCCGGGAGTGGGACTCCGATGAGAGCTCCACCGACTCCTCCTTCGACGAGGACGCCGCAAACATCACCGTCAATAAGGGTCTTCTCTTCCCCAACGTCGGCCACAAGTGCCTCATGGCAAAAGACGGCAAAAAGAAGAAGGTAAAATCTAGAGCTTCCACTAAATATGCAGCATCTAGTGATGAGGCTAGCTCTAGTGATGATGAGGATGATTTGCTCACCCTTTTTGCCAACTTAAACATGCAACAAAAGGAAAAATTGAATGAATTGATTAGTGCTATTCATGAGAAGGATGAACTCTTGGATAGCCAAGAGGACTTCCTAATTAAAGAAAATAAGAAGCATGTTAAAGTTAAAAATGCTTATGCTCAGGAGATAGAAAAATGTGAGAAATTAACTAGTGAGCTAAGCACTTGCCATGACACTATTTCCAACCTTAGATTTGAGAATGATAAATTAATTGCTAAGGTTGAGAAGTTAGATGCTTGTGATGATTCAATTGTTAGTCTTAAAAATGATAATGCTAGTTTGATTGCTAAGATTGACAAGTTGAATGCATCACTCTCTAGCCTTAAAATTGAGAATGAAAGATTAATTGCTAAGGCTAAAGACTTAAATGTTTGCAATATTTCTATTTCCAATCTTAGAAATGAGAATGCTATTTTACATGCTAAGATTGATGAACTAAATACTTGCAAACCCTCTACATCTACCGTTGAGCATGTTACTATTTGCACTAGATGTAGAGATATTAATGTTGATGCTATTCATGATCACCTAGCTTTAATTAAACAACAAAATGATCACATAGCTCAACTTAGTGCTAAAATTAATGAGCATGACTTAGAAAATGAAAAATTTAAATTTGCTAGAAGCATGCTCTATAATGGGAGACGCCCTGGCATTAAGGATGGCATTGGCTTCCAACAGGGAGACAATGTCAAGCTCAATGCCCCTAAGAAATTGTCTAATTTTGTTAAGGGCAAGGCTCCTATGGTTCAGGATAACGAGGGTTACATTTTATACCCTATCGGTTATCCCGAATACAAAATTAGGAGAATTCATTCTAGGAAGTCTCACTCTGGCTCTTATCATGCTTTTATGTATAAGAGTGAGGCATCTAGTTCTAGGCAATCCACTCATGTTAAATTGCCTAAAAAGAAAACTCCTATTGCATCAAATGAGCCTATTATTTCATTTAAGACTTTTGATGCTTCTTATGTGCTAACTAACAAATCAGGCAAATTAGTTGCCAAATATGTTGGGGCCAAACACAAGGGGTCAAAGACTTGTGTTTGGGTACCCAAGGTGCTTGTTTCTAATGTCATAGGACCCAAGACCGTTTGGGTACCTAAGAACAAGGCCTAAATTTGTTTTGTAGGTTTACGCATCCAGGGGCTCAAGTTGGATCATCGATAGGGGTGCACAAACCACATGACTGTGGAGAAGAGGATGTTCTCCTCCTATGAAAAAAACCATGATCCCCAAAGAGCTATCACATTCGGGGATGGAAATCAAGGTTTGGTCAAAGGATTTGGTAAAATTGCTATATCTCCTGACCATTCTATTTCCAATGTTTTTCTTGTAGATTCTTTAGACTATAACTTGCTTTCAGTTTCTCAATTATGTAAAATGGGCTACAATTGTCTTTTTACGGATATAGGTGTTACTGTCTTTAGAAGAAGTGATGATTCAATAGCATTTAAGGGAGTGTTAGAGGGTCAGCTATACTTAGTTGATTTTAATAGAGCTGAACTCGACACTTGCTTAATTGCTAAGACTAACATGGGTTGGCTCTGGCACCGCCAACTAGCCCACATTGGGATGAAGAATCTTCACAAGCTTCTAAAGGGAGAGCACATTTTGGGACTAACAAATGTTCATTTTGAGAAAGACAGAATTTGTAGCGCAAGTCAAGCAGGGAAGCAAGTTGGCGTTCATCATCCACACAAGAACATCATGACGACTGACAGGCCACTCGAGCTACTCCACATGGACCTATTCGGCCCGATAGCTTACATAAGCATCGGCGGGAGTAAGTACTATCTAGTTATTGTGGATGATTATTATCGCTTCACTTGGGTGTTCTTTTTGCAGGATAAATCCCAAACCCAAGAGACTTTAAAGGGATTCTTGAGACGGGTTCAAAATGAGTTCGGCTTAAAGATCAAAAAGATTAGAAGCGACAATGGGACGGAGTTCAAGAACTCACAAATAGAAGGCTTTCTTGGGCATCAAGCATGAGTTCTCTTCTCCCTACACGCCACAACAAAATGGTGTAGTGGAGAGGAAGAATAGAACTCTACTTGACATGGCGAGGACCATGCTTGATGAGTACAAGACTTCGGACCGGTTTTGGGTGGAAGCAATCAACACTGCTTGTTACGCCATCAACCGTCTCTACCTTCACCGAATCCTCAAGAAGACATCATATGAACTCCTAACCGGTAAAGAGCCCAATGTTTCATATTTTAGAGTCTTTGGTAGCAAATGTTTTATTCTTGTTAAAAGAGGTAGAAAATCAAAATTTGCTCCTAAGGCTGTAGAAGGCTTTTTACTTGGTTATGATTCAAACACAAAGGCATATAGAGTCTTTAACAAGTCCACTGGACTAGTTGAAGTTTCTTGTGACATTATGTTTGATGAGACTAACGGCTCTCAAGTAGAGCAAGTTGATCTTGATGAGCTAGATGATGAAGAGGCTCCATGCGTCGCTCTAAGGAACATGTCCATTGGGGATGTGTGTCCTAAGGAATCTGAAGAGCCTCCACATGCACAAGATCAACCATCTTTCTCCATGCAAGCATCTCCACCAACCCAAGATGAGGATCAAGCTCAAGATGATGAAAATGAAGATCAAGAGGAGCCACCTCAAGAAGAGGACAATGATCAAGGGGGAGATGCTAATAATCAAGACAAGGAAGATGATGAGGATCCAAGGCCGCCACACCCAAGAGTCCACCAAGCAATACAACGAGATCACCCCGTGAACACTATCCTCGGTGATATTCAAAAGGGGGTAACCACTCGATCTCGTGTTGTTCATTTTTGTGAACATTACTCCTTTGTGTCTTCTATTGAGCCATACAGGGTAGAAGATGCATTAAGGGATTCGGATTGGGTGTTGGCAATGCAAGAGGAACTCAACAACTTCGCGAGGAATGAGGTATGGCATTTAGTTCCACGTCCTAACCAAAATGTTGTAGGAACCAAGTGGGTCTTTCGCAACAAACAACATGAGCATGGTGTTGTGACAAGGAACAAAGCCCGACTTGTGGCCAAGGGATATTCACAACTCAGAGGTTTAGATTTCGGTGAAACCTATGCACCTGTAGCTAGGCTTGAGTCAATTCGCATATTACTTGCCTATGCTACTTACCATGGCTTCAAGCTTTATCAAATGGACGTGAAGAGTGCCTTCCTCAATGGACCAATCATGTTTATAAACTCTCTAAGGCGCTTTATGGGCTCAAGCAAGCCCCAAGAGCATGGTATGAATGCCTAAGAGATTTCCTTATAGCTAATGGCTTCAAAGTCGGAAAAGTCGATCCTACTCTCTTTACTAAAACAATTGCAAATGAACTGTTTGTATGCCAAATTTATGTTGATGATATTATATTTGGGTCTACTAACAAATCTACTTGTGAAGAGTTTAGTAGGATCATGGTACAAAAATTTGAGATGTCTATGATGGGGGAGTTGAAGTATTTCTTAGGATTTCAAGTGAAGCAACTCCAAGAGGGCACCTTCATTAGCCAAACGAAGTACACTCAAGACATTCTCACCAAGTTTGGAATGAAGGATGCCAAGCCCATCAAGACACCCATGGGAACCAATGGGCATCTCGACCTCAACACGGGAGGTAAATCCGTAGATCAAAAGGTATACCAGTCGATGATAGGATCTTTACTCTATTTATGTGTGTCCCGACCGGATATTATGCTTTCCGTATGCATGTGTGCAAGATTCCAAGTCGATCCTAAGGAAGTTCACCTTAGGGCCGTAAAACGAACCTTGAGATATTTAGTTCATACACCTAAGTTTGGTCTTTGGTACCCTAGGGGATCCACTTTTGATTTAATAGGTTATTCAGATGCTGATTGGGCAGGGTGTAAAATTGATAGAAAGAGCACATCAGGGACTTGTCAGTTCTTGGGAAGATCCCTGGTGTCTTGGGCTTCAAAGAAACAAAATTTCGTAGCTCTTTCAACCACCGAAGCCGAGTACATTACCGCAGGTCATTGTTGCGCGCAATTACTTTGGATGAGGCAAACCCTTAGGGACTATGGTTACAAATTAACCAAAGTCCCTCTCCTATGTGATAATGAGAGTGCAATCCGCATGGCGGATAATCCCGTTGAACACAGCCGCACTAAGCACATAGCCATTCGTTATCACTTTTTGAGGGATCACCAACAAAGGGGGGATATCGAGATTGCATATGTTAGCACCAAAGAACAATTAGCTGATATCTTTACCAAGCCATTAGATGAGAAAACTTTTACCAAACTTAGGCATGAGCTAAACATTCTTGATTCTAGGAACTTTGATTGATTCCTTGCATACATAGCTCATTTATACCTTTGATCGTATCTCTTTCATGTGATATGACTAATGTGTTCTTCAAGTGTATTTCATGCTAAGTCATAGATTGAAAGGGAAATGAAGTTCTTCGGCGAAGACAAGGCTTCCACTCCACTCCATCGAATTATCTCTACTTCGTCGTCACTCCGCACCGCTCTCCACTTTGGTATAATCCTTCACTCATGTATTGTTTGCCAAAAGGGGAGAGAAAGAAAAAAAGGGCTTATATTTCACTCACAAAGTATTTGTTTTTGGTGATTCATGCCAAAGGGGGGGAAAGTATTAGCCCAAAGCAAAAGGACCGCACCACCACCAATTTTAAAAATGTAGTCTTTCAATTTGTATTAAAGAAGTTTTTCAATTGATATCTTATTTTTTATATAATTTCAAATTGGTATGACCTCTTTCAAAATTAATATCTAAAACCCTCTTGAACACTAAGAGGAGAATTTTATTGAGGGGGAGTTTTGTTTAGTCAAAGAAAAAGCATTTGAAAACAGGGGGAGAAAATTTCAAATCTTGAAAATGCTTCTCAAAATCTTATTCATTTACCTTTTACTATTTGCAAAAGACTTTGAAAAGGAATTTCCAAAATATTTGCAAAAACAAAACAAGTGGTGCAAGCGTGGTCCAAAATGTTAAAATAAATAAAGCAATCCATGCATATCCTATGAATGTATAAATTGGTTTAATTCCAAGTAACATTTGCACTTACCTTATGCAAACTAGTTCAATTCTGCACTTACATATTTGCTTTGGTTTGTGTTGGCATCAATCACCAAAAAGGGGGAGATTGAAAGGGAAATAGGCTCACACCTTTTCCTAAATAATTTTGGTGGTTGAATTGCCCAACACAAATAATTGGACTAACTAGTTTGCTCTAGATTATAAGTTCTACAGGTGCCAAAGGTTCAACACAAACCAATAAAAAGTCCAAGAAAGGGTTCAAATAAAAAGAGCAAAAGACAACCGAAGGCTGCCCTGGTCTGGCGCACCGGACTGTCCGGTGCACCACCGGACTGTGTCCGGTGCACCAGGGAGAATCACTCTGAACTGCTCAACTTCGGGAATTCAGGGAGCCCCTCCGCTATAATTCACCGGACTGTCCGGTGTAGCAATGGACTGTCCGGTGTGCCAGTGGAGCAACGGCTAACTGCGCCAACAGTCGTCTGCAAAAGCAACTATGAACAGTGAACAGTGCACGACTGCGCGCGTAGAGTCAGAGCAGGCGCCAGATAGCGCACTGGACAGTGAACAGTGACTGTCCGGTGCACCACCGGATTGTCCGGTGGCCCCACTTGTCAGAGCTCCAACGGTCGAACCCTAACGGTTGGGTGACGTGGCTGGCGCACCGGACAATGTCTGGTGGCGCACCGGACTGTCCGGTGCGCCCTTCGACAGCAGCCTTCCCCAACGGCCACTTTAGTGGTTGGGGCTATAAATACCCCCCAACCACCACACTTCAAGGCATCCAAGTTTCCAGCTAACACACTCAGTACAAGAGCTAGTGCATTCAATACAAGACACAAATAGAGTGAATCAAAATCTCTCCAAGTCCCAATTCCACTCAAAGCAATAGTGACTAGAAGAGAGTTTTGCCGTGTACTTTTGAGCTCTTGCACTTGGATCGCTTTTCTTCTTCCCATTTCTTGTTCTCAACTCAATTGTAATCAAATCAAGAGACACCAAGTTGTGGTGGTCCTTGTAGTGGACTAAGTGTCCCGTTTGATTGAAGAGAAAAGCTCACTCGGTCTAAGTGACCATTTGAGAGAGAGAAAGGGTTGAAAGAGACCCGATCTTTATGAACACCTCAACGGGGAGTAGGTTTGAAAGAACCGAACCTCGGTAAAACAAATCACCGTGTCATCCACCTTATTTGCTTGTGATTTGTTTTTCGCCCTCTCTTTCGGACTCGACTTTATTTCTAACGCTAACCTCGGCTTGTAGTTGTGCTTAAACTTTATAAATTTCAGATTTGCCTATTCACCCCCCTCTAAGCGACTTTCAAACTCCATACAAAAAATGCATGGACCGACAACTCAAGTTGATGAGAACATAACTCCATACAAAAAATGCATGGACCGACAAGGCGACAACACAAGCATGTACATGATAGCTAAATCTCCTAGTTAATTGTATTTTGGAGCTTACGCTTGGTGTCATGGATGTTTTGTTGACTAGGAACCTTAGAGAGGACCAAAAAGGTCTTGGGAAAGGCCAAGGTGTCAAGGAGGAGAAGCTAGGACATTCACAACAAAAGAAAGTCAAGTCTTATTCAACTTTGTCTCCACCTCAGAGTCCAGGACCGGTCTACACTAAAACGGACGCCCAGGATGCATCCAAACTTCTATTAGGTTAGACTTTATATGGATGGAAAGCTAAGGAGATAAGCTTTCCAACCCAATTGGAACCAACTAAAAATTCATCTGGAGGCAATGGCAATCTTTGAAACAAGTCAGCGTTCAGATTTTGTTTTGGTGTTGCGACACCGTTTGTTGGGCTGTTGGGTTGTGTATCATGTTGGAGCTCATTAGGGGTACCCCAGGGGTTGTGTACGCTCCTAACCTCTATTTTATCATCAACTTCCGCCACATTATGGTTGAGTTTTTGCTTATATCATATATGT
The DNA here is from genome assembly GCF_902167145.1 of Zea mays. NCBI lineage: Eukaryota > Viridiplantae > Streptophyta > Magnoliopsida > Poales > Poaceae > Zea > Zea mays. The sequence continues at coordinate 26,210,975 of NC_050096.1, forward strand.
CATCGAACAGTGTCGTTGTTCGTCGGTTTGTGAGACCCCAACTCGTAATCAACACAGTTTTGGTTGTGTTCTTCTTGTTCTTGCTTGAGTTTTGATCGCGCTTGCAGGGATAAGCCTTCATGGCAAGATCACTCGTGTGGAACGAGTGATAACCAACAGAGTAGTGGTGTAGTGATTGCGATAATCCGTTCGCTCGGAGCCTTGAATCGTCAACGTTGAGATCTCCACTCAATCAAGTTATCATACCTCACAGAAGATCGGGCCTTCCATTCTATCAATTGGTATCAAGATTCAGGTTGCCCGTGAGATATAATCCTACCTTTAGATTCGTTTGTTTGTACCATAACCCACAAAAAGCCAAAAAAACAATAACAAGGATATATATCGATTGGTCATGACCTACAACCTTCGTCTTAGCCTTTGCACAATTTGGTTTCAGATCCTGTCGTATTGAGTTTGTGTCCTTGGTCAAGGTATTGTTGCTGGTTTATATTTGTTTTTGGTTCAGTTTGATCCTTTTTATCTGTTGCCATTCCACAAATTCAATCTCCAAAACAAATCTCATCCTATTTTATCTCATCATCTCGTCATTATTAGATTAATTTCTGTCTAGTTTGGTATTTTGAGCATAAATCTCGCATATGAACTCGATTTTTTGTTCTTTTACTTTCTAGAAAGCTTAGAAAATTATCTACAATGTTTTTATTTATGAGATTTCCATAAAACATCAGTATCAAGGAGTTATCTGTATTGGAAGTAAATCTGTTTGTGATCCTAAAATTTTGGACCAGTCTGTATTTCGGAGTCAATATCTCCCAGTTCCAAAATAGGCGATCCATATATCTAAAGGAAATAGAAAAAGGAGACCCACAACTTTCGTCTTGTGAGTTTTGGAGTTTGAGGTCTCTAAATTTGTCAAACGGTCTCTTGAAGTTTGAGCAGAAAATTTGCGGCAGACAGACGAGATTTGTTTTTGATACTTTTGTGTTGTTTCTTGTTTTTGCGGCACATTTGTGGAAAAAGATAACATAAAAGGCAAGTACAAGAAAAAAGCCGCACAAGACAATATATAAAAATAAAAAAAATAAAAGGGCTCGTATCCATTGTGTCCTTGGTGCTTTAGATGTGTGACTTTTTGCTTAAACTAGTCTATGAACAATATCGATTTGTGCGCCTCTGTGATTGTTTCGCTCTCAACATGTTTTCTTGTTGTACCTAGATCCTTGTTACCTCATTTCTTGTGCGTTGGTCTAACTGTTCTAATACAATTTTTAGGCCAACAACTAGGATGAGTACTTAGAACACTTATTCAACATTGCTATCTGTTACTAACTTGTGTGCCATAGATATATATTTAGTGAGCCTTACCAAAGCTCCACCTTTCTCTTGAATAGAACAGGTACTCCTTCACAATCACATCCACTTTTTGGGCTATCAAATCGGCCACTGTTTGACAGCTGCAGTGCTGGTAAGAACCTTGTAAGAGCGGTGTAAGACGCTTCACAACTTGTGTTCCACCACCACCCTTGAGAGTAGTTGTAGGGTTCACACCTTTTGCTTCTTGCCTTTGTTTCTGTTTTGTAATAACAATGACAGGAACATCCCTTCTGGAGCTCTGCGACATGATGAGAGCTATGTGTGATGCACTCAACATGAACACCGAAAGATTGAAGAGAATTTCAGGACTTGTTGAACAGATGGACACGATGGAGACTCGTCTATCACAACCTACAACTTATTCCGTGGCTGATTCTATTTTTGCTTTTCCATCTAATGATGGTATAGATGCTGAAAGATATAATGAGTGGGAAACTAAGATATATTGTCTTTCTGCAAAATATTTTATATGTGAACAAAAAATATTAAAAAGGCAACTAGTGTTTTGACCCATTATGCTTTATCTTGGTGGGAATGCTTAACTCCATCTGATAAACCACAAACTTGGAAATATCTGAAAATTCTTATGCGAGAAACTTTTATTAATACAACTCCTGAATTAACTTCAACTGATAAAGTGCATCATCTAGTGGATCATACTGTTGTTATTCCTCTTACTGTGACTAACCTTTTGCAGGATCATATACAAAAGCGAGAGGATGATGTTAAAGAAAATGAGGTGCTCATAACAGCATCAAAAAGTTCAGACCTATCTCTCATAATTTATCGAGTATTCCTTTTGCTAGTGAGAGTAAAGGTAATGCTCATGGTGAGACTTCTCTTGGTGTGTTAATTTTTTCTCCTAATAATCAAAATATTCCTTGTGGTAAAGAAGAGTTATATGATGATGCTTCTGTTGTTTCTGTGCCACAACTTATGCAAGAAATTAGAACATGCAATCCCATAACTAGTGTGCATGATGAGCTGAAATTGTTATCTTATTTAAATACTTTGGCTTATATTGAATTTGATGTTCTATGTAATCTAAATAATTTAGAGGATAAACTTTCTTTTATTGCTGGTTTTTCAAGGATATCTAAACATACATGTCATTTTAATGGAAGATATAATTGGAAAGGGGAATATATGGTACTTAAGTATATATTTGTTCCAATATGAATTCTCCTTTTGTCATGAAATAATAAGATCAACTAGAGGGTCGTGTTAAAGCTAATCATATCATATCCACTTCCACTTGTCCTTCTTTGTTTGTTTTGCAACAACATATTCAACCTTAAGAAGGGGAGCAAGGTTGGATGATGTCAAGACCTACAATAACACCTTATGCAGACACATTAATTGTGTTTTAGAGCTTATGCTTGGTGACATGGATGTTTTGATGATTAGGAACCTTAAAGATGACCATCCAGGTCTTAGTAAAGGCCAATATGTCAAGGAGGAGAAGCTAGGACATTCACAACAAGAGAAAGTCAAGTCTAATTTAACTTCGTCTCCACCTCGGAGTCTAGGACCAGTCTGCACTAAAACAGATGCCCAGGATGCATCCGAACTCCGATTAGGTTGGGATTTTACAGATGGAAAGCTAAGAAGATAATATTTCCAACCCAATTCAAACCAACTTAAAAATCATTCGGAGTCAACAGGAATTGTTGAAACAAGTCATTGTTCAGATTATGTTTTGGTGTTGCGACACCATCTGTCGGGCTATTGGGTCGTGTATCCTGTTGGAGCCCATTAGGGGTACCTCCAGGGGTTGTGCATGCCTATAACCTTTATTTTATCAGCAACAGCAGCCACATTAGGGTTTGAGTTTTGCTTAGATCATATATGTCATCGAACAGTTTCGTCGTTCATCGATTTGTGAACCCCAACTCATAATCAACACAGTTTTGGTTGTGTTCTTCCTATTCTTGCTTGAGTTCTAGATTGCGCTTGCAAGGATAAGCCTTCATGGCAAGGTCACTCATGTGACACGGGTGATAACCAACAAAGCAGTGATGTAGTGATTGCAATGATCCGTTCGCTAAGAGCCTTTGATCATCAACGTCGAGAGCTCCACCCAATCTAGTTATTATACCTCATAGAAGATCGAGTCTTGCCTTCTATCACAAGTTTTCAAACTAACTAAACTCTGAGTGCTAACATGAGAAAAAACACATAACACAACACATTGACTTGGTGATCTTTGGGCTTGTTATTAGTTGGGTTGGATAGCCCTCAAAATAAGCTTTCTTAAAAGTATAAGGTCCCTAGAAATGGAGTTTAGAGTAAATATGGCATTTTCCGTGAGGTAACCTATGGTGTCTATCACATCTGTAGAGTTTTCGCTCGAAGACGTGGCAGTGTTGTGCGACGAGCGACAATGTCACGTCTGTATAGGTTAGTTTTTTATATTCAATGGTTATATTTTGGTTTAGGGGGAATATATGCCCATCCCACATCTCCTAGAGGTGTAGCTTATGTCCCAAACATACCAAACACATATATTCCAAGCCACTTGAGATCCTTCTCTAACCTGCTCTTTGCGAGATGAGTGATTAGTGTTTGGTTAAGAGTTATATAGTAAATTAAGAGCAAACCAACCTTGACCACTTGTCAGGCTTCAACAACAATCATTGTGCATTCATTACTCTTATAAGTGAAGCCTCCTAAACGGTTAGGCATTGCTCGATGAGCTCACATGCTTGTGGTGAGCAACAAAAAAGTTTGTATGCACAAAATTTTAGTGGAAACCTCAAGCTCATCACCTTGGTGGTGAGTTAGAGAATAGGAGGGAGTTGGAAGAGACTCCAAAGCATTTGTGGCTTCCTCAACAACATGCACAGATGCAAGCCTTGGTGGTGAGCTAAACAATAGGATAAATCGTGGCATGTCTCTTATGTTCTAAGTTGCTTTATTATCTTTCCACTTGATATACTTGGTTTATGTGTTTATGAGTGTAGGTATTAGTGGACTTGCCACTAGACATCACTAAACACATCACTAAGTATTTTAAAGGCATACGTGTTGTTAAGCACTCTGTGTCGAGTGGTAGTGTCGTGCGCCAAGCGATAGTGCCACACTGGTTTCTAAGATAAAGTTTGAATTTTGTTTTACATATGTATATTCACCCCATCTATGTGACATCAAGGTGTCGTCGTGAGAAACCTAAGATCGATCATTCGTGCAGTCGACACACAAGAAGTCGACAGATGTGTTGTTGCGGTCGTCTCTCCTGATTATGGTTCCAACTACATTTGTGAAAGGGAAATGGCCTCAAACCATTTCTATATTCTATATTTGCTTTGGTGCTTGATGACCATCACAACTACTTGGACTAACTAGTTTGCTGAGTTTATGTTTCATAGGTCTATAAGATCATTATAAGTCTTTAAGTCCAAGTCAGCTCACATGCAGCCTAAGAGGGGTAAAATATGGAAAAGATGAACTTGCAATAGTTCAACACTTTGGATAAGTTATAAACACCCCTAGAAACCTATTTGACACAACTAAACATGTTGGAAAGCTTAGATTCAAAGTTTCACTCTTTTGGAGCAAAGTCGAGCTAACACGGGAATGTGAGTTAGAGAAGTAAAAACAACAAATTTATATGACTTGGACTAATTGGAAATATACTAGATATATTTATCTAAGTAATAGGAACACCCCCATGGACAGCCAAACTCATTTGAACAAGATATGTCAAAACTCGTCAAAATTTAGCTTAGCAGAGGCGCACCGGACCGGGCTATGGTGCACCGGACTGAGTGCGCAGAGGGTCTAGAAACTGGTATGGATCGACTGGCGCACCAGACTAGTTTTCCAGAGAGGTTGTTTTGGAGTTCAAGATGAGCTAGCGTATCGGCCCGGTCTGGTGGTGCACTGGACTGTCTGACAGTTCAACTGTCATCTCCAACTCCAACGACCCTATTAACATGGCAGAGGTCCAGTGGCACACCAGCCCGGTCCGGTGCCACTGACAAACAGGGGTCTAATGGCGCACCAGACCACTATTGTTCAAGGTCTAGTGCCACATAGAAAGGTGCAGAATTTTCTACTTCACTCTGATGGCTATGTGGGGTGGTTGGGGCTATAAATACCCCCAACCAGCATTCAAGACATATAAGAGCTACACCAAAGTCACATCCATTGCTTGCAACAACTCCAAGTCTCCAAACTCCTCCCAAGTGTCACATTCAACAGAATTGAGCTAGAAAATAGTAGTGCATTGTGGAGTGTTTAATTTGAGCTTGTTGCATTTGGTTCTTTTGTTCTTGAGCTTATTTCTCACCTTCATTATCATTCTCAAGTTGTAAAGAGCTAGCAAGAGACTCCAAATTTGTGTGGAGGTCCTTGCAGGAACTTTGTGTCCTTCGATTGAGAAGAAGCACTCAAACAGTCTAAGTGACCGAATTGAGATAGGGAAAGGGTTGAAAAAGACCTGTCCTAAGTGTACTCCTCAACGGAGAGGTAGGTTTCCTAGTAAATCCGAACTCAAGTAAATAAATCGTCGTGTCTTTTGTGTTGTGTTGTGATATATTTCTCCCTTCCCTCTTCTAAGTTATCTTGCTTGCACTTGATTCCAAAATCAATAGTGTTGCTCCCAAGTATTTCAACACTCATATTGAGCAACACTTACAAGAAGAATAACTTTTCCTCACTTTGATCGTCCTATTTCTCATTCTAATGCCTAATAGGGGTTTGAGTTTGTGTTTAAAGTTATAAATTTCATGTTTTGCCTATTCACCCCCCTCTAGACGACTTTTTCAATTTGAGTGCTAAAGGCAATCAAGGGGTTCTAGGTGTGTCACCTAGCTTGACATGTCAACATGATATGGAGAGTGTGTTGTGGTTGATGAATTGCTCTGTAAATGCATAACAACAGATTAAACGTCAAATTCTGACCAGGTCACGTGGATCAGTCTATGTTGATTGCACGGATCGGCTCCCTTGAAATGATTGTCATCTTTGTGGGTTAATAGATGAAAGTAATTATGCATTGATAATGAACATCATGGGAAATAAATGTGCCTAACAGCTGGTTTTAGAAGATTATCAATCCTAGAGCGACACATGCTACGTGCATAACCACAAGTGCAACAACGAAACAAAAATCCACTATGATTACCCATGCCATCAATAAAATCCAGGGCCACATAAATAGTAAATCACTCATGGGAACATCCCAGATCTGATATATAGTATGTATCATGACAGCAAACGGATGACCGTGCATGCGAACTTGGATCAACGCCTCCAAAGAAGTCCATCCAAAATAAATAAAGTGACTAAAGTATATAAGACAGGGTTCCAGATGCGTATAAGACTCACTAGTTGTCGCATGCACACGTTACAGTCGCATGTCATTGAGTGTAGCAATCGAATGAGAGATACGCATCTATTCGTGTAAGACCAATCTAATGATTGCATAATTACTTTGGTGCAACTCAAACTGATATGATCAATCACAAGCAAGAGAACAAGAGAGAGGGGAGAGGAAGAACCAAATCACAAAGTAAAGATCAACTTAATGAACATGAGCGATTTGTTTCCCGAGGTTCGGTTTCGAAGAGCCTACTCCCCGTTGAGGAGTCTCTCCCTCTCTCAATCGGTCACATAGACCGGTTATGTTTTCTTCTCTTCTTGGGGACACTAAGTCTCACAAGGACATCCTGAAAGGGAAATGTGCACTTGGGCAATTTCTATAATCTTTTGGTGATTAAGTGCCCAACACATTTAATTAAGTTCTAATGTGCCAAATAAAGTGAGAAGTGCAAATCAAGGAAAAAGGTATGTTTCTAGACTTGGTGAATTGTTTTGTGTACTAACATGGTTATCCAAGTGCTAGAAGCAGTGACTAAAGAAGAAGAAAGGAAAAAGAAAAGCTTGGCTCTGTGCAGCCAATCCTCAGCTCGGTCTGGCACACCGGACTGTCGGGTGGTGCACCGGACAATGTCCGGTGCGCCAGGCTGGTCCACGTGAACTCGCCGCTCTCGGGATTCGACGACGGCGTACGGCTATAATTCACCGGACTGTCCGGTGGTGCACCGGACTGTCCGGTGAGCCAACGGTCGCCTGAGCCAACGGTCGGCCGCGCAATCCACAGGCGACGCGTGGCCCGCAACAACGGTCGGTTGGGCACATCGGACTGTCCGGTGTGCACCGGATAGTGCCCGGTGCGCCAACCGACCCCGAGGACCAACGGTCGGATGTGCCAGAAAAGGAAGGAGATCGCGCACTGGACAGCTACAGTGACTGTCCGGTGGTGCACCGGACTGTCCGGTGCACCACCCGACAGAAGGCAAGTTTGGCCTTCCAAGTTGGACTCCAACGGCTCCTAGCTGCCTTAGGGCTATAAAAGGGACCCCTAGGCGCATGGAGGAGCTACACAAGCATTCTCAAAGTATTCTCAAGCATCCAGACTCCGCTCCCGCGCATTTGCTTCATTCTGTTAGTGATTTGGGCTCCATTCGAGTTGTACACTCCCTGAGTTGTCATTTGAGCTCAAGTCTTCACTTGTGTGCGTGGTTGTGCTGCGTATTTGAGTCTTGTGTGTGTTGCTCTTCCCAACCTTACTATGTGCCTTCTTTGTGATCTTCATTATAAGGGCGAGAGGCTCCAACTTGTGGAGATTCCTCGCAAATGGGAGAAAAACTATAAGGAAGAAAGTCGTGGTATTCAAGTTGATCATTGGATCGCTTGAAAGGGGTTGAGTGCAACCCTCATCCATTGGGACGCCACAACGTGGAAGTAGGCAAGTGTTACTTGGCCGAACCATGGGATAAAAATCGCGTGTCTCTTGTGTTGCCTTCTCTGTGATTGTTTTATCCACAAGAACTCGCTCCAAAACTACTTAGTCGCGCTAACACTTTAATAACTAAGTTTTGTGGCTATTTAGTGTTTGATTTTACAGGATCACCTATTCACCCCCCCTCTAGGTGCTCTCAATTGGTATCAGAGTCGTACTCTTCATCTAAGGAACTAATCGCTCGAAGAGATGGATCCTAAGGGAAAGGGGATGGTGGTCAACGACAAGAAGAAGGAGTCCATCTTCAATGAGCCAAGAGACGACAAGCCCACTAACTCAGGCTCGAGTCACAAGAAGAAGGACGGGAAGAAGAAGAGGTGCATCAAGAAGATCATCTACTACGATAGCGATGCATCTTCTTCACCAAGAGACGACGATGACGATGACTCTTCCTCGAAAAAGAAAGCGGTTAATCAGAACTATTCTTTTGACTACTCTCGCATGCCATATAATTCGAATGCACATCTACTTTCAATTCCCCTTGGAAAACCTCCACACTTCGATGGAGAGGACTATTCATTTTGGAGTCATAAAATGTGTAGTCATTTATTCTCTCTCCATCCTAGCATATGGGAAATTGTTGAAAATGGGATGCATTTTGATAGCACTGATAACCCTGTGATTATCAATGAACAAATTCATAAAAATGCCCAAGCCACTACTGTTTTGCTAGCATCTCTGTGCAGAACTGAATACAACAAGGTTAGCGGCTTGGACAACGCCAAACAAATCTGGGACACCCTCAAGATATCACATGAGGGAAATGAGGCTACAATGATCACCAAAATGGAACTGGTGGAAGGCGAGTTGGGGAGATTCGCCATGACCAGGGGAGAGGAGCCAACACAAACCTACAACACGCTCAAGACCCTCATCAACAAGATCCGAAGCTATGGAAGCACAAGATGGACGGATCATGATGTCGTTCGACTCATGCTAAGGTCATTTACTGTAATTGACCCCCATCTTGTCAATCTTATTCGTGAAAACCCCAGGTACACCAAAATGACGCCCGAGGAGATACTCGGAAAATTTGTGAGCGGGCGCATGATGGTAAAGGAGACACGATACGTGGATGACGCCTTGAACGGTCCACTATCCATCTACGAGCCGCAGCCCGTTGCTCTCAAAGCAACAATCAGCAAGGAGGTGCTACCAAGCAAGGTAGCTCAAGTGGAAGCTGTCGGACTCAATGAAGATGAGATGGCGCTTATCATCAAGCGTTTCAAGACCGCGCTCAAAGGACGCAAAGAATACCCCTCCAAGAATAAAACAAGGGGAAAGTGCTCCTGCTTCAAATGCGGTAACACTAGTCATTTTATAGCTCAATGTCCCGATAATGATAATGACCAGGAACAAGAAAAGTATGGGAAGAGGGAGAAGAAGAAGGTCTACAAAAAGGCGAAAGGCGAGGCACACCTTGGAAAAGAATGCGATTCAGACTGCTCCTCTTCTGACTCCGACGACAAAGGACTTGCTGCCTCGACCTTCAACAAATCCTCACTCTTCCCCAACGAAAGCCATACATGTCTTATGGCCAAGGATAAAAAGGTACGTATTCGGGACACACCCAAGTACACTTCATCTAGTGATGAAGAATCCTCTGATGATGAAGTAGATTACTCTAGTTTATTTAAAGGTTTAGATAGAGCCAAAGTAGAAAAGATTAATGAATTGATTGATGCTCTAAATGAAAAGGATAGACTTTTAGAAAAGCAAGAGGACATTCTATATGAAGAACATGATAAATTTGTTAGTGTTCAAAAATCTCTTGCTCTAGAAATTAAAAGAAATGAAGTGCTATCTTCTGAGTTGTCTGCTTGCCATGAATATGTCTCTAGTTTAAGGAGTTTAAATGATGAATTAAATGCTAAGCTAGAGGAAGTTAATAAATCTAGTTCATGTGTAGAGCATGTTGTTATTTGTAATAGATGTAAGGATTTTGATGTCGATGCATGTGATGAACATCTTATTGCTATTACTAAATTGAATGATGAGGTGGCAAGTCTTAATGCTCAACTTAAGACTTGCAAAAGTGATTTTGATAAATTAAAGTTTGCTAGGGATGCCTACACTATTGGTAGACACCCCTCAATTAAGGATGGACTTGGTTTTCGAAAGGAAACCAAGAACTTAACAAGCCAAAAGGCTCCCATTCTCAACAAGGAGAAAGGGAAGGCCCCTATGTCCAGTAGTACTCAAAGGAATCATGCTTTTATTTATGATAGGAAAATTGCTAGTCATAATAAGAGTTATGTTCATACTGCTTACAATGATTCACATGCTATGTTTGCCTCTAGCTCTACTTTTGTGCATGGTACAAATAGGCCTAGGAAAAATCATGTTGTGCATCATGTGCCTAGGAAAATGTGTAATATACCTACTACTGTTTTCCATGCCTGCAACACTTCGTTTGTACTTTCATGTAAGAATGAAAAAGTGGTTGCTAGGAAGTTGGGAGCCAAATGCAAGGGAGACAAGACTTGTATTTGGGTTCCAAAAATTATTGTGACTAACCTTGTAGGACCTAACAAGAGTTGGGTACCTAAAACCCAAGCTTAAATTCCTTGCAGGTTTATGCATCCGGGGGCTCAAGCTGGATTATCGACAGCGGATGCACAAACCACATGACGGGGGAGAAGAAGATGTTCACCTCCTACGTCAAGAATATGGATTCCCAGGATTCGATCATCTTTGGAGATGGGAACTAAGGCAAGGTTAAAGGATTGGGCAAGATAGCCATCACCAACGAGCACTCCATATCGAATGTATTTCTAGTAGAGTCGCTTGGTTACAACCTTCTGTCTATAAGTCAATTGTGTCACATGGGTTACAATTGTCTTTTTACAAACATTGATGTATCTGTCTTTAGAAGGAGTGATGGTTCATTAGCTTTTAAGGGTGTATTAGACGGCAAACTCTACTTAGTTGATTTTTCGAAAGAGGAGGCCGATCTAGATGCATGCTTAATAGCTAAGACTAGTATGGGCTGGTTGTGGCATCACCGTCTAGCACATGTTGGGATGAAGAACCTTCATAAACTTCTAAAGGGAGAACATGTGTTAGGACTAACCAATGTTTATTTCGAGAAAGATAGGCCTTGTGCAGCATATTAGGCAGGGAAACAAGTGGGAAGCACTCATCATAGCAAGAATGTGATGACAACATCAACACCACTGGAGCTTCTTCACATGGACCTCTTCGGACTCGTTGCCTACCTAAGCATCGAGGGAAGTAAGTATGGTCTTGTAGTTGTTGATGATTATTCCCGCTTCACTTGGGTATTCTTTTTACAGGATAAGTCAGAAACCCAAGGGACCCTAAAGCGCTTCTTGAAGAGAGCTCAAAATGCGTTTGAGCTTAAGGTGAAGAAGATAAGGAGCGACAATGGGTCCGAGTTCAAGAATCTGCAAGTGGAGGAGTATCTTGAGGAGGAAGGAGTCAAGCATGAGTTTTCCGCTCCCTACACACCACAGCAAAACGGTGTGGTAGAGAGGAAGAACATGATGCTTATCGACATGGCAAGAACGATGCTTGGAGAGTTCAAGACGCCCGAGCGGTTTTGGTCGGAAGCTGTGAACACAGCTTGCCACGCCATAAACCGGCTCTATCTGCATCGCCTTCTCAAGAAGACCTCGTACGAACTCCTTACCAATAACAAACCCAATGTCTCCTACTTTCGTGTATTTGGGAGCAAATGTTACATTCTGGTGAAGAAAGGTAGACATTCTAAATTTGCTCCCAAGGCAGTAGAAGGATTTTTACTAGGGTATGACTCAAATACAAAGGCGTATAGAGTCTTCAACAAATCATCGGGTTTGGTTGAAGTCTCTAGCGACGTTGTATTTTATGAGACTAATGGCTCTCCAAGAGAGCAAGTTGATCTTGATAACATAGATGAAGATGATGTTCCAACGGCCGCAATGCACACGATGGCGATTGGAGATGTGCGACCACAGGAACAACAGGAGCAAGATCAGCCATCTTCCTCCGCAATGGTGCATCCTCCAACTCAAGACGGTGAACATGTACCTCAAGACGAGGGACAGGATCAAGGAGGAGGACAGGAAGAACAAGTGATGGAGGAAGAAGCACCACGTGCCCCTCCAACTCAAGTCCGAGCAACGATCCAACGACATCACCCCGTTGACCAGATTCTGGGTGACATAAGCAAGGGAGTAACTACTCGCTCAAGATTACCTAACTTTTGTGAGCATTACTCGTTTGTCTCTTCTATTGAGCCTTACAGGGTAGAAGAGGCCTTGCAGGATCCGGATTGGGTGTTGGCCATGCAGGAAGAGCTCAACAACTTCAAGATAAATGAAGTTTGGAGCCTAGTGCCACGTCCAAAGCAAAATTTTGTGGGAACCAAGTGGGTGTTCCGCAACAAGCAAGACGAGCACAGGGTGGTGACAAGAAACAAGGCTCGACTTGTGACAAAAGGTTATGCCCAAGTCGCAGGTTTGGATTTCGAGGAGACTTTTGCTCCTGTGGCTAGGCTAGAGTCTATTCGAATTTTATTAGCCTATGCCGCTCACCACTCTTTCAGGCTGTTTCAAATGGATGTGAAGAGCGCTTTCCTCAATGGGCCAATAAAGGAGGAGGTATACGTGGAACAACCCCCTGGCTTTGAGGATGACAGGTATCCCGACCATGTGTTCAAACTCTCTAAGGCGCTCTATGGACTTAAGCAAGCCCCACGAGCATGGTATGAATGCCTTAGAGATTTTTTAATTGCTAATGCTTTCAAGGTTGGGAAAGCCGATCCCACTCTTTTTACAAAGACTCATGATGGTGATCTTTTTGTGTGCCAAATTTATGTCGATGACATAATATTTGGTTCAACTAACCAAAAGTCTTGTGAGGAGTTTAGCAGGGTGATGACTCAAAAGTTTGAGATGTCGATGATGGGTGAGTTGAACTACTTCCTTGGGTTCCAAGTGAAGCAACTCAAAGACGGCACCTTCATCTCCCAAACGAAGTACACTCAAGATCTTCTCAAGAGGTTTGGGATGAAGGACGCCAAGCCCGCGAAGACACCGATGGGAACCGATGGGCATGTTGACCTCAACAAAGGAGGTAAGTCCGTTGATCAAAAGGCATACCGGTCCATGATAGGTTCATTGCTTTACTTATGTGCTAGTAGACCGGACATTATGCTTAGTGTATGCATGTGTGCTAGATATCAATCCGACCCCAAGGAATGTCACCTTGTGGCTGTTAAGCGAATTCTTCGATATTTAGTTGCTACGCCTTGCTTCGGGATCTGGTATCCAAAGGGGTCTATCTTTGACCTAATTGGATACGTAGACTCAGATTATGCCGGGTGCAAGGTGAAAGGGAAATGTGCCCTTGGGCCATTTCTAAGTATTTTGGTGATTGAGTGCCAACACAAGTGCTTAAATGTGAATCTATACCCATGGATGGACAAAGTGCAAATCAAGAGTAAAGGTATGTTTCTAAGCCTTAGTACATTGTTTTGAAGACTAATGTATTGTGTCTAAGTGCTTGAAACAGGAGAAATCGAGTCCGAGAAAAGTTGGCTGTGTACAGCCATTACGCTGTTGGGCTGGAGCACCGGACTGTCCGGTGGTGCACCGGACAGTGTCCGGTGCGCCAGGCTGACTCGGCGCGAAGTGGCCGCTCTCGGGAATTCGCCCGATGGCGTACGGCTAAAATTCACCGGACTGTCCGGTGTGCACCGGACTGTCCGGTGAACCAACGGTCGGCCGGGCCAACGGTCGGCTACGGAATCTGCACGCGACATGTGGCCGGGCCAACGGTCGGAAGGGGGCACCGGACTGTCCGGTGCACACCGGACATGTCCGGTGCGCCAACGGCTCCCAGATCTGCAACGGTCGACTGCGCCATTTTTGGAAGGAAATCGGGCACCGGACAGTGTCCGGTGTGCACCGGACTGTCCGGTGCGCCACTCGACAGAAGGCAAGAATTGCCTTCCCAGATTGCTCTCAACGGCTCCTAGCTGCCTTGGGGCTATAAAAGGGACCCCTAGGCACATGGAGGAGTACACTAAGCAACCTTAGAGCATTCTTGATCATCCACACTCAGTCTTTGCGCATTCGTTTGTCATTCTCAGTGATTCGAGCTCCGTTCTAGTGAGAACTTTGAGATAGTCTTTTGAGCTCGATTCTTGGCCGTGTGTGTGCGCATTTTGCTGTGGATTTGTGTGTGTTTCTTCCCTCCCTTACTCCGTATTTCTTTGTGAATCTCAAGTGTAAGGGCGAGAGACTCCAAGTTGTGGAGATTCCTCGCAAACGGGATATTGAAAGGAAAAGCAAAACACTGTGGTATTCAAGTTGGTCTTTGGACTGCTTGAGAGGGGTTGATTGCAACCCTCGTCCGTTGGGACGCCACAACGTGGAGTAGGCAAGCGTTGGTCTTGGCCGAACCACGGGATAAACCACTGTGTCACCTCTGTGTTTGATCTCTTGTGGTATTGTGTTTTGTTGAGACTCCTCTCTAGCCACTTGGCATTAACTGTGCTAACGTTTAACCAAGTTTTTGTGGCTTAAGTTTTTAAGTTTTACAGGATCACCTATTCACCCCCCCCCCCCCCCTCTAGGTGCTCTCAATTGGTATCGGAGCCGTTCTCTTCAAGAAGGGACTAATCGCCCGAAGAGATGGATCCTAAGGGGAAGGGAATCGTGATCAACGACAAGGAGAAGGAGTCCTTCGTCAACGAGCCGAAGGATGACAAGCCTACTGACTCGGGCTCGGGCCACAAGCGCAAAGATGGGAAAAAGAAGAAGACAAGGCGCATCAAGGAGATCATCTACTACGACGATAGCGATGAGTCTACTTCTTCCCAAAAGGACGACGACAACAACTACAGGAAGACGGTCAATTCGAACTTTTCATTTGATTATTCTCGTATTCCACATAGTTCGAATTCGCATTTGCTTTCCATTCCTCTTGGCAAACCTCCACACTTCGATGGGGAAGACTACGGATTTTGGAGTCACAAAATGCGTAGTCACTTATTCTCTCTCCATCCAAGCATATGGGAGATTGTAGAAAATGGAATGAAATTTGATAGCTCGGATAGCCCTATGCTTATAAATGAACAAATCCATAGAAATGCACAAGCTACTACTGTTCTGTTAGCATCTTTGTGCAGGGAAGAGTACAATAAGGTGAGCGGCTTGGACAACGCCAAGCAGATATGGGACACCCTCAAAATCTCTCACGAGGGGAACGACATCACCATGCTCACTAAAATGGAGTTGGTGGAGGGCGAGCTTGGACGATTCGCAATGATAAGGGGAGAGGAGCCAACCCAAACTTACAACCGGCTCAAGACCCTTATCAACAAAATAAGGAGCTACGGAAGCACTCGATGGACGGACCACGACGTCGTTCGCCTAATGCTAAGGTCCTTTACCGTTCTTGATCCTCATCTCGTAAACAATATTTGTGAAAATCCCAGGTACACGATGATGACGCCCGAGGAGGTACTCGGAAAATTCGTAAGCGGGCGGATGATGATCAAGGAGGCGAGATACGTCGACGACGCTCTAAACGGTCCAATCAATGAGCCTCAACCTCTTGCTCTCAAGGCAACAAGAAACAAGGAAACGCTACCTAGCAAGGTGGCACAAATTGAGGCGACCGGACTTAATGATGAAGAGATGGCTCTCATCATCAAGAGATTCAAGACGGCACTAAAAGGCCGCAAGGGGCAACCAAGCAAGACCAAGACAAAGGGGAAACGCTCATGCTTCAAGTGTGGTAAGCTTGGTCATTTTATTGCTAACTGTCCCGACAATGATAGTGATCAGGATCAAGGGAACAAGAGGGAGAAGAAGAAGAACTATAAGAAGGCAAAGGGCGAGGCGCATCTAGGCAAGGAGTGGGACTCGGATTGCTCCTCTTCCGACTCCGACAATGAAGGACTCGCCGCCACCGCCTTCAACAAGTCAGCCCTCTTCCCCAACGAGCATCACACATGCCTTATGGCAAGGGAGAAGAAGGTGAGTACTCAAGACTCCACTTATGCTTCTTCTAGTGATAATGAGTCTAGTGATGATGATGACATAGATTATTCATGCTTATTCAAGGGCTTAGATAGATCTAAGATAGATAAAATTAATGAATTGATTGATGCCTTGAATGATAAGAATAGGCTTTTAGAAAAGCAAGAGGATTTGTTGTATGAAGAACATGACAAATTTGTAGAAGCACAAAAATCACTTGCATTAGAGATTAAGAGAATTGAAATGCTTTCTTTTGAACTATCTACTTGTCATGAAACCATTTCTACTTTAAAAGGTGTTAACAATGATTTAAATGCTAAATTAGAAGTAGCAAATAAATCTAAGTCTTGTGTAGAACATGTTGTAATTTGTACTAGGTGTAAAGATTTTGACATTGATGCTTGTAGTGAACACCTAGTTTCAATTTCCAAGCTTAATGATGAGTTGGCTAGTCTTAATGCTCAACTTAAGACTAGCAAGATTGATTTCGATAAGCTAAAATTTGCAAGGGATGCCTACACGATTGGTAGACACCCCTCAATTAAGGATGGACTTGGCTTCAAGAGGGAAGCCAAGAACTTAACGAGCCATAAGGCTCCTATCTCCGCCAAGGAGAAAGGGAAGGCTCCTATGGCTAGTAGTACTAAAAGGAACCATGCTTTTATGTATCATGATAGGAGACAAACTAGAAATGCTTATAGGAGTTATAATGCTTATGGTGATTTTGACTCTCATGCCATGTTTGCTTCTAGTTCTTCCTATATGCATGGTAGAAATATGTCTAGGAGAAATGCTATTTATCATGTGCCTAGAAAGAATATTATTCATGCTCCTAGGAAAGTAGTGAATGAACCCTCTACAATTTATTGTGCTTTAAATGCTTCCTTTGCTATTTGTAGAAAGGATAGGAAAATTTTTGCCAGGAAGTTAGGGGCAAAATGCAAGGGAGACAAAACTTGCATTTGGGTCCCTAAGAATATTTGCACTAACCTTGTAGGACCCAACAAGAGTTGGGTACCTAAGTCCCAAGCCTAAATTTGCCTTGCAGGTTTATGCATCCGGGGGTTCAAGCTGGATTATCGACAGCGGATGCACAAACCATATGACGGGGGAGAAGAAGATGTTCACCTCCTACGTCAAGAACAAGGATTCCCAAGATTCAATTATATTCGGTGATGGGAATCAAGGCAAGGTAAAAGGGTTAGGTAAAATTGCAATTTCTAACGAGCACTCTATCTCTAATGTGTTTTTAGTAGAGTCTCTTGGATATAATTTGCTATCGGTTAGTCAATTATGCAATATGGGATATAATTGTCTTTTTACAAATGTAGATGTGTCTGTCTTTAGAAGAAGTGATGGTTCACTAGCATTTAAGGGTGTATTAGACGGCAAACTTTATTTAGTTGATTTTGCAAAAGAGGAGGCCGGTCTAGATGCATGCTTAATTGCTAAGACTGGCATGGGCTGGCTGTGGCATCGCCGCTTAGCACATGTGGGGATGAAGAACCTTCACAAGCTTCTAAAGGGAGAACACGTGATAGGTTTGACTAATGTGCATTTCGAAAAAGATAGACCTTGTGCAGCTTGTCAAGCAGGTAAACAAGTGGGAGGAGTGCATCACAGCAAGAATGTGATGACCACTTCAAGACCCCTGGAGTTACTACATATGGACCTCTTCGGACCCGTCGCCTATCTAAGCATAGGAGGAAGTAAGTATGGTCTAGTTATTGTTGATGACTTTTCCCGCTTCACTTGGGTATTCTTTTTGCAGGATAAATCTGAAACCCAAGGGACCCTCAAGCGCTTCCTAAGGAGAGCTCAAAATGAGTTTGAGCTCAAGGTGAAGAAGATAAGGAGCGACAACGGGTCCGAGTTCAAGAACCTTCAAGTGGAGGAGTTCCTTGAGGAGGAAGGGATCAAGCACGAGTTCTCTGCCCCCTACACACCACAGCAAAATGGTGTGGTAGAGAGGAAGAACAGGACACTAATCGATATGGCGAGGACGATGCTTGGAGAATTCAAGACTCCCGAGCGTTTTTGGCCGGAAGCCGTGAACACGGCTTGCCACGCCATCAACAGGGTCTACCTTCATCGCCTCCTCAAGAAGACTTCGTATGAGCTACTAACCGGTAACAAACCCAATGTATCTTACTTTCGTGTATTTGGGAGCAGGTGCTACATTCTAGTGAAGAAGGGTAGAAATTCTAAATTTGCTCCCAAAGCTGTAGAAGGGTTTTTGTTAGGTTATGACTCAAATACAAAGGCGTATAGAGTCTTCAACAAATCATCGGGTTTGGTTGAAGTCTCTAGCGACATTGTATTTGATGAGACTAATGACTCTCCAAGAGAGCAAGTTGTTGATTGTGATGATGTAGATGAAGAAGATGTTCCGACGACCGCTATACGAACCATGGCGATTGGTGATGTGCGACCACAGGAACAAGTGGAGCAAGATCAACCTTCTTCCCCAACAATGGTGCATCCCCCAACTCAAAATGATGAACAGGTTCATCAAGAGGAGGAGTGTGATCAAGGGGGAGCACAAGATGATCATGTGATGGAGGAAGAAGCACAACCGGCACCTCCAACCCAAGTTGGAGCGATGATTCAAAGGGATCATCCCATCGACCAAATTCTGGGTGACATTAGCAAGGGAGTAACTACTCGATCTCGATTAGTTAATTTTTGTGAGCATTACTCTTTTGTCTCTTCTATTGAGCCTTTCAGGGTAGAGGAGGCCTTGCTAGATCCGAACTGGGTATTGGCCATGCAGGAGGAGCTCAACAATTTCAAGAGAAATGAAGTTTGGACGCTGGTGCCTCGTCCCAAGCAAAATGTTGTGGGAACCAAGTGGGTGTTCCGCAACAAACAAGACGAGCACGGGGTGGTGACAAGGAACAAGGCTAGACTTGTGGCAAAAGATTATGCCCAAGTCGCAGGTTTGGACTTTGAGGAGACTTTTGCTCCTGTGGCTAGGCTAGAGTCCATTCGTATCTTGCTAGCATATGCCGCTCACCACTCTTTCAGGTTGTTCCAAATGGATGTGAAGAGCGCTTTCCTCAACGGGCCGATCAAGGAGGAGGTGTACGTGGAGCAACCCCCTGGCTTCGAGGATGAACGGTACCCCGACCATGTGTGTAAGCTTGCTAAGGCGCTCTATGGACTTAAGCAAGCCCCAAGAGCATGTCTTGTGAAGAGTTTAGCAGGGTAATGACGCAGAAATTCGAGATGTCGATGATGGGCGAGTTGAACTACTTCCTTGGGTTCCAAGTGAAGCAACTCAAGGACGGCACCTTCATCTCCCAAACGAAGTACACGCAAGATCTGCTAAAGCGGTTTGGGATGAAGGACGCCAAGCCCGCAAAGACGCCGATGGGAACTGACGGACACACCGACCTCAACAAAGGAGGTAAGTCTGTTGATCAAAAAGCATACCGGTCAATGATAGGGTCTTTACTTTATTTATGTGCTAGTAGACCGGATATTATGCTTAGCGTATGCATGTGTGCTAGATTTCAATCCGATCCTAAGGAGTGTCACTTAGTGGCGGTGAAGCGAATTCTAAGATATTTGGTTGCTACGCCTTGCTTCGGGCTCTGGTATCCAAAAGGGTCTACCTTTGACTTGGTTGGATACTCAGATTCCGACTATGCTGGATGTAAGGTCGATAGGAAGAGTACATCAGGGACGTGCCAATTCTTAGGAAGGTCCCTGGTGTCGTGGAACTCTAAGAAACAAACCTCCGGTGCCCTATCCACCGCTGAGGCCGAGTATGTTGCCGCAGGACAGTGTTGCGCGCAACTACTTTGGATGAGGCAAACCCTCCGGGACTTTGGCTACAATCTGAGCAAAGTCCCACTCCTATGTGATAATGAGAGTGCTATCCGCATGGCGGAAAATCCTGTTGAGCACAGCCGCACAAAGCACATAGACATCCGGCACCACTTTTTGAGAGACCACCAGCAAAAGGGAGATATCGAAGTGTTTCATGTTAGCACCGAGAACCAGCTAGCCGATATCTTCACCAAGCCTCTAGATGAGAAGACCTTTTGCAGGTTGCGTAGTGAGCTAAATGTCCTAGATTCGCGGAACTTGGATTGAATTGTAGCATACATGTGTTTATGCCTTTGATCATGTTCATTCTGCATTTTGTTGCTTATTGTGGTGCTCAAGTTGTACAAACACTCCCTGGACCTCACAAGTCCGTTGCAAAGTGATGCACAGTTTTAGGGGAGATGTGTTACAACTTGACCCTTTGAGACTAACCATATGCTTGAGTTTGCTTGTTTTAGTCTCAAAGGAGAATTAAAAGGGAAAAGGTGGACTTGGACCATGAAAGACTTCCACTGCACTCCGATGAGAGGGTAACTTATTCCAAGTTCATCTCATGAACTCTTATTGCCATTTGCTCTTAATTGAAGATTTTGGTGAGGCAATGGGGTTATAGGGCCAAGATTGATCCCGTTTTGGTGCTTGATGCCAAAGGGGGAGAAAATAAAGGCCAAAGCAATAAATGGATCAGCTACCACTTGAGAAATTTTGAAAATAGTCAAATAGAGCTTTTTGTTTTGTCAAAACTCTTGCATTGTCTCTTTTGTCAAAAGTTGGCCTCTTGTGGGGAGAAAAGTTGATTATGGGAAATAGGGGGAGTTTTTGAAATCTTTGATCAATCTCTTTTGGAAAGACTCTCTTTATGCTTCAACATGTGTGTTTGACTTAGAGATAGAGATTTGAGTTTGATTTGCAAAAACAAACCAAGTGGTGGCAAAGGATGATCCATATATGCCAAAATTGAATCAAAATAAATTTGAGTTTTATTTGAAGTAACATTGCACTTGTTCTAGTTGCTTTATGTTGTGTTGGCATAAATCACCAAAAAGGGGGAGATTGAAAGGGAAATGTGCCCTTGGGCCATTTCTAAGTATTTTGGTGATTGAGTGCCAACACAAGTGCTTAAATGTGAATCTATACCCATGGATGAACAAAGTGCAAATCAAGAGTAAATGTATGTTTCTAAGCCTTAGTACATTGTTTTGAAGACTAATGTATTGTGTCTAAGTGCTTGAGACAGGAGAAATCGAGTCCGAGAAAAGTTGGCTGTGTACAGCCATTAGGCTGTTGGGTCTGGTGCACCGGACAGTGTCCGGTGGTGCACCGGACAGTGTCCGGTGCGCCAGGCTGACTCGGCGCGAAGTGGCCGCTCTCGGGAATTCGCCCGACGGCGTACGGCTAAAATTCACCGGATTGTCCGGTGTGCACCGGACTGTCCGGTGAACCAACGGTCGGCCGGGCCAACGGTCGGCTACGGAATCTGCGCGCGACACGTGGCCGGGCCAACGGTCGGAAGGGGGCACCGGACTGTCCGGTGCACACCGAACATGTCCGGTGCGCCAACGGCTCCTAGATCTGCAACGGTCGACTGCGCCATTTTTGGAAGGAAATCGGGCACCGGACAGTGTCCGGTGTGCACCGGACTGTCCGGTGCGCCACTCGACAGAAGGCAAGAATTGCCTTCCCAGATTGCTCTCAACGGCTCCTAGCTGCCTTGGGGCTATAAAAGGGACCCCTAGGCACATGGAGGAGTACACTAAGCAACCTTAGAGCATTCTTGATCATCCACACTCAGTCTTTGCGCATTCGTTTGTCATTCTCAGTGATTCGAGCTCCGTTCTAGTGAGAACTTTGAGATAGTCTTTTGAGCTCGATTCTTGGCCGTGTGTGTGCGCATTTTGCTGTGGATTTGTGTGTGTTTCTTCCCTCCCTTACTCCGTATTTCTTTGTGAATCTCAAGTGTAAGGGCGAGAGACTCCAAGTTGTGGAGATTCCTCGCAAACGGGATATTGAAAGGAAAAGCAAAACACTGTGGTATTCAAGTTGGTCTTTGGACTGCTTGAGAGGGGTTGATTGCAACCCTCGTCCGTTGGGACGCCACAACGTGGAGTAGGCAAGCGTTGGTCTTGGCCGAACCACGGGATAAACCACTGTGTCACCTCTGTGTTTGATCTCTTGTGGTATTGTGTTTTGTTGAGACTCCTCTCTAGCCACTTGGCATTAACTGTGCTAACGTTTAACCAAGTTTTTGTGGCTTAAGTTTTTAAGTTTTACAGGATCACCTATTCACCCCCCCCCCTCTAGGTGCTCTCACAAGGTTGATAGGAAGAGTACATCAAGGACGTGCCAATTTCTAGGAAGGTCCCTGGTGTCCTAGAGTTCCAAGAAACAAACATCTGTTGCCCTATCCACCGCTGAGGTCGAGTATGTTGCCGCAGGACAGTGTTGCGCACAACTACTTTGGATGAGGCAAACCCTCCGGGACTTTGGCTACAATCTGAGCAAAGTCCAACTCCTATGTGACAATGAGAGTGCAATCCGCATGGCGGATAATCCTGTTGAGCACAGCCGCACTAAGCACATAGACATCCGGCATCACTTTCTGAGGGACCACCAGCAAAAGGGAGATATCGAAGTGTACCATGTTAGCACCGAGAACCAGCTAGCCGATATCTTCACCAAGCCGTTGGACGAGAAAACCTTTTGCAGGTTGCGTAGTGAGCTAAATGTCTTAGATTCACGTAACTTGGATTGATCTATAGCATACATGTGTTCTATGCCTTTGATCATGTTACTTTATGCATTTATATGATTTGTTGCTTATTTATGGTGCTCAAGTTGTGCAAGGGATCCCCGGACCTCAAAAGTCCATGTGTGAATGATGCACATATTTAGGGGGAGATGTGCTACAACTTGACCCTTTGAGACTAACCTGTTTGGTTGAGTATACTTGATGTAGTCTCAAAGGAGCATTGAAAGGGAAATATGAACTTGGACGATGCAAAGACTTCCACTGCACTCTGGTATTCGTGTACTTACTTCCAAGTTCATACTTGAAATTTCATTGCCTTTTTCTCTTTATCGACATTTTTTGGTGAGGCAATGGGGTTAAAAGGACAAAAAATGATCCCGTTTTGGTGCTTAATGCCAAAGGGGGAGAAATTAAGGCCAAAGCAAATGGATCAGCCAACCACTTGTGATTTTTGAAAATAATAGAGTTAGAATTTTTGATTTGTCCAAAATACTCTTATTGCAAAATTTGGTCTCTTGTGGGGGAGAATTTTGATTATGGGAAAAGGGGGAGTTTTTGGCACTTGATCAATTTTACTCTTGGAATAACTCTCTATGTGCACAAACAAGTGTGTTTGACCTAGAGATAGGAAAATGAATTTGATTTGCAAAAATAAACCAAGTGGTGGCAAAGAGCGATCCAAATATGCCAAATTATAGTAAAAAACAATTTGGTCTTCAATTGCATTGATGTTGTACTTCTTTTGGTTGCTTTTGGTTGTGTTGGCATCAATCACTAAAAAGGGGGAGATTGAAAGGGAAATGTGCCCTTGGGCAATTTCTATAATGTTTTGGTGATTAAGTGCCCAACACATTTGATTAAGTTCTAATGTGCCAAATAAAGTGAGAAGTGTAAATCAAGGAAAAAGGTATGTTTCTAGACTTGGTGAATTGTTTTGTGTACTAACATGTTTATCCAAGTGCTAGAAACAGTGACTAAAGAAGAAGAAAGGAAAAGGGAAAAGCTTGGCTCTGTGCAGCCAATCCTCAGCTCGGTCTGGCACACTGGACTGTCCGGTGGTGTACCGGACAGTGTCCGGTGCGCCAGGCTGGTCCACGTGAACTCGCCGCTCTCGGGATTCGACGGCGGCGTACGGCTATAATCTATCGAGGACTAGATAGCCTTTTCCTCCTTAAGTCGGTTCCTTTTTGTGCTACTGAGCCGAAGCTTCCTTGCGCGTAACTTCGTAGCTGGCTCAACTTTCGTCCCAACCATGCTTTTCATATTGTGTACAGGTTCACTCCGAGTCCGAAGGTTCCTGCACATATATTACACTTGAGAAATATTGTTAATCATGTTTTTGAGGACCTCCGGAAGACGAAGGCCCCCAACAATGGCATAGTCAATAAGTTAGTGTTCTCTTGGTCCTTCTTAATTCCTCGCGCAAATTAAGAATATATGCATCAAGAGTAATAACAGGTAAGAAAACATAAATAAGATTTATAATAGTTTCAAACAATTATAAACTATATACCATTAGATAGATCTTGATTTTAGGAAAAATAATAAAATTTGTTTGATATTTTGCAAAGTTAAGACGAATTTATAATGAGTTTATAAAGATAATTTAAGATTTAATAGTTTTCTAAAAAATACCAAAACCGACGGTATTTTACCGAGTAAAAACGGTAATTTCCGGAAACGGTCAGAAGAGACCCAAATCGTTTCCGATTTCGATTTTTTCTATCGATTCTGTTTCCGTATTTTAGGCAACCGTTTATGTTTCCGTTTAGACCTAAATTTCGATAAAACTTCGAAAAGATTCCCGGTATCCGAAAATTACCGTTTCCGTTTTCACCCCTAGCGCTAGCCTCCGAAGTGCAATTTTACACCCTCTCTGCATAATCGGACCGGTCCATCGTGTCGAAAGAGAAAAGCCAAGGCTTAGCCTCCCTTCACGGACAATTTGGTGCACCACTGGATCGGTCCTGTGCGCTAGACAGCACATAAATTTCTTCTTTATCCAAATCTTCTTCAAATCATTTTGACTGGCCTTGAGGATGTTCCTATGACTTAGATAAATATATGTAGTGTCAATTCAACTAGTCTAAGTCAAAAATCTTGGATTTTCTATTCTCTCCAACTCATATTTTTGTTTTTGCTCAAACTAGCTCCAAAAGAATGACTTTGTGAATCTGAGCTTTCCAACCTCTATAAGTGTATCAAATATCTTCCTACGGGTGTTTAGGACCTGTTCAAAGTATAGAACTAAACATAGTTCACCTATTCCATGTTTTACCCATTTTGGTTGGTTTTAAGTTGTTTCTGACTTAGAAACAGATTTGTTGAACTTATGAACCCATGAATCAAAGACTAGACAAACTAGTTAGTTCATAAGGTTGTTATGGTCATCAAGTACCAAAATAAATTAGATAAAATGGTTTAGGCCATTTCTCTTTCAATCTCCCCCATTTTGGTGATTCATGCTAACACAAACAAAAGCAAATGTGAAGTATGAGAATGTTAGTAGTTTGCAATTTTGGACAAGTGCTCATAAGATACTTCAAGTAAAAAACAGTTCTTAGTGAATTTGAGTTGTTTTTGAGATGATTAAAATTTTGGACCACATTTGCCCCCACTTGCATTGATTTTGCAATTTTTTGATAAAATCTTTTCAAAGTCATTTGCTTTTGGCCAAAAGTATAAGAAAGGAATTCTCAAAAGCATTTCTAAATTTTGAATAATTCTCCACCCTTTTCAAACGCTTTTGCTTTGGCCAAATAGATGCTCCCAATTTGGAAGTCTAGAACTCTTTTGAAAAACAGGGTGGTGGTGCGGTCCTTTTGCTTTGCTCTAGTAATTTCTCCTTCTTTGGCATTGAGCACCAAAAATAGAGGCAATCGAAGGCCTTAACAACAAAGATATTGATTTTAAGTACATGAGTTGGGCTAAGCGTGTTTGATACCGAACGAATATGCAGTGGAAGCGCTCCCTTTGCCTACAACTCCATTTTCCTTTCAATTTAAGACTAAGTACAGAAATAGATTTGGAAGCACATTAGTCTTAACTTTGGCAAAAGAAGAATAAAAAATATGCATTTGTACCATATGAAGGAGATACCAAAGGTATAATGAAGAGGCAATGTGTGCAATATCTCAATCCATGTTATGAGAATCAAGTACATTTAGTTCACTTCTAAGTTCACAGAACCTCTTTCATATATGGGCTTGGTGAAGATAACAACTAACTTTTTGTGGGTGCTAACATGCTCATTTACAATATCTCCCGTTTGTGAGTGATCTCTCAGAAAGTGATATCGAATCTCTATGTGTTTTGTGCAGCCGTGATCAATGGGATTATCCGCCATGCAAATTTCACTCTCGTTGTCACATAGGAGAGGGACTTTGCTCAATTTGTAGTCATAGTCCTTGAGAGTTTGCCTCGTCCAAAGTAATTGTGCACAACAATGCCTTACAATAATATATTCAACCTCCATGATGGATAGAGCTAATGAGTTATGTTTCTTTAAAGCCCAAGACACCAAGGATCTCCCTAAAAACTAACAAGTCCCTGATGTGCTCTTTCTATCTACCTTGCATCATGCATAATCAACATCTGAATACCCGATGAGATCAAAGGTTGAACCCTTGGGGTACCAAAACCCAAAGTTAGGAGTGTGAACTAAATATCACAAGATTATTTTCACAGCCATTAGGTGACATTCCTTATTGTCGGCTTGGAATCTTGCACACATGCATACTGAAAAATATAATATCTAGTCTAGAAGCACATAAATACAAAAGTGAACCTATCATAGTCTGGTATACCTATTGATATATAGAGTTACCTCTTGTGTTGAAGTCGAGATGCCCATTTATCTCATAGGAATCTTGATGGGTTTAGCGTCTTTCATCCCAAACTTCATGAGTATATCTTGAGTGTACTTCGTTTGGGAGATGAAGGTGCCCTGTTGGAGTTGTTTGATTTGGAATCCGAGAAAATACTTCAACTCATCCATCATGGACATCTTAAACTTTTGTATCATGATTGTACTAAACTCTTCACAAGATGATTTATTAGTAGACCCGAAGATAATATCATCAACATAAATCTAGCATAAAACAAATCTTTATCTATGGTTTTGGTGAAGAGAGTAGGATCTGATTTACCAACTATATGAAGCTATTACCAATGAGAAAGTCTCTCATGAATTCATACCATGCCCTTGATGATTGTTTAAGTCTATAGAGCGCCTTAGAGAGCTTGTAAACATGAGAAGGATACTCAATGTCTTCAAAGCCGAGAGGTTGCTCAACATACGCCTCTTCCTTGATAGGACCGTTGAGGAAAGGACTTTTCACATCCATTTGAAACAACTCGAGATCATGGTAAGTGAAAGGGAAATAGGCATAAAAACCATTTCCACATTGTTTTAGTAATTTATGACTATTACAACCAATTGAGCTAACCAGTTTACCAAGTTATGATTTTGGGAACTCAGAAAATACTTCAAGAAAGGTCAAGCCTCAAAACAACGCATCACAGACCGTCTGAGCCTCTAAAGTGCAATGTCAAGTATAACGTAGATAATTTCGGACAAGAGCTCTTTTCATAAATATCACCTATGGGCGGAGCGTCTGGGCCCTTCCGGCGGACCATCTGCGACACCTCGATGCATTTCGGACAAAATCTATGTCAAAAGCACATTTATACTATGAACCGTTTGGATGATAAGTGAAACCGACCTCATGCGTGGACCATCCGCCCGTTGAAAACCAGAAAAACTCAAAGGTGCTAGGTTCGTTAAAATGATTTTTAGAGTCCACGAAGACTGTGGAGGCACGACCGGACCGTCCGCGTCGGACTTCATCTGACATCTAACGACACATGTAATGCGATTATAGCCATTGATATAGACGTTACTACTGACCGTTGTGAAAGGGAAATAGGGTCAAACCTTTTCCTAAATGATTTTGGTGGTTGAATTGCCCAACACAAATTATCGGACTAACTAGTTTGCTCTAGATTGTAAGTTCTACAGGTGCCAAAGGTTCAACACAAACCAATAAAAAGTCCAAGAAAGGGTTCAAATAAAAAAGAGCAAAAGACAACCGAAGGCTGCCATCGTCTAGCGCACCGGACTGTCCGGTGTGCCACCGGACAGTGTCCGGTGCACAAGGAAGAATCACTCTGAACTGCTCACCTTCGGGAATTCAGGGAGCCCCTCCGCTATAATTCACCGGACTGTCCGGTGTAGCATCGGACTGTCCGGTGTAGCACCAGACTGTCTGGTGTGCCAGCGGAGCAACGACTAACTGCGCCAAAGGTCGTCTGCAAAAGCAATAGTGAATAGTGAACAGTGCGTGACTGTGCGCACAGAGTCAGTAGGCGCCAGATGGCGCACCGGACAGTGAACAGTAACTGTCTGGTGCACCACCGGACTGTTCTGTGGCCCACATGTCAGAAGCTCCAACGGTCGAACCCTAACGGTTGGGTGACATGGCTGGCGCACCGGGCAGTGTCCGGTGGCGCACCGGACTGTCCGGTGCGCCCTTCGACAGTAGCCTTCCCCAATGGCCACTTTGGTGGTTGGGGCTATAAATACCCCCAACCACCAACACTTCAAGGTATCCAAGTTTTCAACCAACACATTCAATACAAGAGCTAGTGCATTCAATACAAGACACAAATAGAGTGAATCAAAATCTCTCCAAGTCCCAATTCCACTCAAAGCAATAGTGACTAGAAGAGAGAGTTTTGTCGTGTTCTTCTGAGCTCTTGCGCTTGGATCACTTTTCTTCTTCCCCATTTCTTGTTCCTAAGATATTTGTAATCAAAGCAAGAGACACCAATTGTGTGGTGGTCCTTGTGGGTACTAAGTGTCCCAATTGATTGAGAAGAGAAGCTCACTCGGTCTAGGTGACCGTTTGAGAGAGGGAAAGGGTTGAAAGAGACCCGGTCTTTGTGACCACTTCAACGGGGAGTAGGTTTGAAAGAACCGAACCTCGGTAAAACAAATCACCGTGTCATCTGCCTTATTTGCTTGTGATTTGTTTTTGCCCTCTCTTTCGGACTCGACTTTATTTCTAACGCTAACCCCGGCTTGTAGTTGTGCTTAAAGTTTATAAATTTCAGATTTGCCTATTCACCCCCCCCCCTCTAGGCGACTTTCAATTGGTATCAGAGCCTGGTACTTCATTAGAGCCTAACCGCTCGAAGTTTTATCGGGAGCTCACGCCAAGAAGGAGATGGTGACCGGCGACAAGCCCGCCACAAGCCACGGGAAGGCTCCATCGGGAGAGTCCAGCAACAAGAAGAGGGAGGCATCACCTCCCCGCATCAAGTCGCACTGGAGTGGCGACAAGAAGAAGAAAATGAAGAAAGTGGTCTACTACGAGACCGATTCTTCATCGCCTTCCACCTCCGGCTCCGACGCGTCGTCCGTCACTTCTAAGCGCCATGAGCGCAAAAAGTTTAGTAAGATCCCCTTATGTTATCCTCGCATTTCCAAATGCACTCCTTTACTTTCCGTCCCACTAGGCAAACCACCGATTTTTGATGGTGAAGATTATTGTAGGTGGAGTGAGTAAATGAGGCACCATCTAACCTCACTCCACGCTAGCATTTGGGACATTGTTGAATTCGGTGCGCAGGAACCATCCGTAGGGGGTGAAGGCTATGACTCGGACGAGGTAGCCCAAATCCGGCACTTCAACTCCCAAGCCACTACTATACTCCTCGCCTCTCTAAGTCGAGAGGAGTATAATAAGGAGCAAGGGTTGAAGAGCGCCAAAGAGATTTGGGACGTGCTCAAGACCGCGCACGAAGGAGATGAGGTGACCAAGATCACCAAGCGGGAAACGATCGAGGGGAAGCTCGGTCGATTTATGCTCAACCAAGGAGAGAAGCCACAAGCCATGTACAACCGGCTCAAGACCTTGGTGAACCAAGTGCGCAACCTCGGGAGCACCAAATGGGATGACCATGAAATGGTCAAGGTTATTCTAAGATCACTCATTTTTCTTAATCCTACACAAGTTCAATTAATTCGTGGTGATCCTAGATACAAGTTAATGTCTCCCGAGGAGGATATAGGAAAATTTGTGAGCTTTGAATTGATGATCAAAGGCTCCACGAAAATCATCAAGCAAGGCGCCTCCTCCACACCCGAGATGCAACCTGTCGCATTCAAGGCAACGGAGGAGAAGAAAGAAGAGTCTACATCAAGTAGACTCCCCATCGATGCCTCCAAGCTCGACAATGAGGAGATGGCGCTCATCATCAAGAGCTTCCACCAAATCCTCAAACAAAGGAGGGGAAGGATTACAAACCCCGCTCCAAGAAGGTTTGCTACAAATGTGGTAAGCCCGGTCACTTTATAGCAAAATGTCCTATTTCTAGTGACAGGGGCGACGACAAGAGGGGGAAAAAGAGGGAGAAGAAGAGGTACTACAAGAAGAAGGGCGGCGATGCCCATGTTTGCTAGGAGTGGGACTCCGATGAGAGCTCCACCGACTCCTCCTCCGACGAGGATGCCGCAAACATCACCGTCAACAAGGGTCTCCTCTTCCCCAATGTCGGCCACAAGTGCCTCATGGCAAAAGACGACAAAAGAAGAAGGTAAAATCTAGAGCTTCCACTAAATATGCAACATCTAGTGATGAGGCTAGCTCTAGTGATGATGAGGATGATTTGCTCACCCTTTTTGCCAACTTAAACATGCAGCAAAAGGAAAAATTGAATGAATTGATTAGTGCTATTCATGAGAAGGATGAACTCTTGGATAGCCAAGAGGACTTCCTAATTAAAGAAAATAAGAAGCATGTTAAAGTTAAAAATGCTTATGCTCAGGAGATAGAAAAATGTGAGAAATTAACTAGTGAGCTAAGCACTTGCCATGACACTATTTCCAACCTTAGATTTGAGAATGATAAATTAATTGCTAAGGTTGAGAAGTTAGATGCTTGTGATGATTCAATTGTTAGTCTTAGAAATGATAATGCTAGTTTGATTGCTAAGATTGACAAGTTGAATGCATCACTCTCTAGCCTTAAAATTGAGAATGAAAGATTAATTTCTAAGGCTAAAGACTTAAATGTTTGCAATATTTCTATTTCCAATCTTAGGAATGAGAATGCTATTTTACATGCTAATATTGATGAACTAAATACTTGCAAACCCTCTACATCTACCGTTGAGCATGTTACTATTTGCACTAGATGAAGAGATATTAATGTTGATGCTATTCATGATCACCTAGGTTTAATTAAACAACAAAAATGATCACATAGCTCAACTTAGTGCTAAAATTAATGAGCATGACTTAGATAATGAAAATTTTAAATTTGCTAGAAGCATGCTCTATAATGGGAGACGCTCTGGTATTAAGGATGGCATTGGCTTCCAACAGGGAGACAATGTCAAGCTCAATGCCCCTAAGAAATTGTCTAATTTGTTAAGGGTAAGGCTCCCATGGTTCAGGATAACGAGGGTTACATTTTATACCTTGTCGATTATCCCAAACACAAAATTAGGAGAATTCATTCTAGGAAGTCTCACTCTGACTCTCATCATGCTTTTATGTATAAGAGTGAGGCATCTAGTTCTAGGCAATCCACTCATGTTAAATTGCCTAAAAAGAAATCTCCTATTACATCAAATGATCATAACATTTCATTTAAGACTTTTGATGCATCATATGTTTCAACTAAAAAATCAGGCAAAGTAGCTGCCAAATATGTTGGGGCCAAACACAAGGGTTCAAAGACTTGTGTTTGGGTACCCAAGGTGCTTGTTTCTAATGTCATAGGACCCAAGACCGTTTGGGTACCTAAGAACAAGGCCTAAACTTGTTTTGTAGGTTTATGCATCTGGGGGCTCAAGTTGGATCATTGATAGCGGGTGCACAAACCACATGATTGGGGAGAAAAAGATGTTCTCCTCCTACGAGAAAAACCATGATCCCCAAAGAACTATCACATTCGGGGATGGAAATCAAGGTTTGATCAAAGGACTTGGTAAAATTGCTATATCACCTGACCATTCCATTTCCAATGTTTTTTATTGTAGATTCTTTAGATTACAACTTGCTTTCTGTTTCTCAATTATGCAAAATGGGCTACAATTGTCTTTTTACGGATATAGGTGTTACTGTCTTTAGAAGAAGTGATGATTCAATAGCATTTAAGGGAGTGTTAGAGGGTCAGTTATACTTAGTTGATTTTAATAGAGCTGAACTCGACACTTGCTTAATTGCTAAGACTAACATGGGTTGGCTCTGGCACCACCGACTAGCCCACGTTGGGATGAAGAATCTTCACAAGCTTCTAAAGGGAGAGCACATTTTGGGACTAACAAATGTTCATTTTGAGAAAGA
This sequence comes from Zea mays, assembly GCF_902167145.1. Taxonomy (NCBI): domain Eukaryota; kingdom Viridiplantae; phylum Streptophyta; class Magnoliopsida; order Poales; family Poaceae; genus Zea; species Zea mays. Next base: position 26,243,092 of record NC_050096.1, read on the forward strand.
CAAAATTTGTAGCGCATGTCAAGCAGGGAAGCAAGTTGGTGTTCATCATCCACACAAGAACATCATGACGACTGACAGGTCACTCGAGCTACTCCACAAGGACCTATTCGGCCCGATAGCTTACATAAGCATCGACGGGAGTAAGTACTGTCTAGTTATTGTGGATGATTATTCTCGCTTCATTTGGGTGTTCTTTTTGCAGGATAAATCCCAAACCCAAGAGACTTTAAAGGGGTTCTTGAGACGGGCTCAAAATGAGTTCGGCTTAAGGATCAAAAAAATTATAAGCGACAATGGGACGGAGTTCAAGAACTCACAAATAGAAGGCTTTCTTGAGGATGAGGGCATCAAGCATGAGTTCTCTTCTCCCTACACGCCACAACAAAATGGTGTAGTGGAGAGGAAGAATAGAACTCTACTTGACATGGCGAGGACCATGCTTGATGAATACAAGACTTCGGACCGGTTTGGGTGGAAGCAATCAACACCGCTTGCTACGCCATCAACTGTCTCTACCTTCACCGAATTCTCAAGAAGACATCATATGAACTCCTAACCGGTAAAAAGCCCAATGTTTCATATTTTAGAGTCTTTGGTAGCAAATGTTTTATTCTTGTTAAAAGATGTAGAAAATCAAAATTTGCTCCTAAGGCTGTAGAAGGCTTTTTACTTGGTTATGATTCAAACACAAGGGCATATAGAGTCTTTAACAAGTCCACTGGACTAGTTGAAGTTTCTTGTGACGTTGTGTTTGATGAGACTAACGGCTCTCAAGTAGAGCAAGTTGTTCTTGATGAAGTAGATGATGAAGAGGCTCCGTGCGTCGCTCTAAGGAACATGTCCATTGGGGATGTGTGTCCTAAGGAATCCGAAGAGCCTCCACATGCACAAGATCAACAATCTTCCTCCATGCAAGCATCTCCACCAACCCAAGATGAGGATCAAGCTCAAGATGATGAAAATGAATATCAAGAGGAGCCACCTCAAGAGGAGGACAATGATCAAGGGGGAGATGCCAATAATCAAGACAAGGAAGATGATGAGGGTCCAAGGCCGCCGCACCCAAGAGTCCACCAAGCAATACAACGAGATCACCCCATGAACACTATCCTCGGCGATATTCAAAAGGGGGTAACCACTCGATCTTGTGTTGCTCATTTTTGTGAACATTACTCCTTTGTGTCTTCTATTGAGCCATACAAGGTAGTAGATGCATTAAGGGATTCAGATTGGGTGTTGGCAATGCAAGAGTAACTCAACAACTTCACGAGGAATGAGGTATGGCATTTAGTTCCACGTCCTAACCAAAATGTTGTAGGAACCAAGTGGGTCTTCCACAACAAACAAGATGAGCATGGTGTGGTGACAAGGAACAAAGCCAGACTTGTGGCCAAGGGATATTCACAAGTTTCAAAAATTGTAGTCTTTTTAGTTTGTATTAAAGAAGTTTTTAAGTTGGAATCTTATTTTTGATATAATTTCAAATTGGTATGATCCCTTTCAAAATTAATATCTAAAACCCTCTCGAACACTAAGAGGAGAATTTCATTGAGGGGGAGTTTTGTTTAGTCAAAGGAAAAGCATTTGAAACAGGGGGAGAAAATTTCAAATCTTGAAAGTGCTTCTCAAAATCTTACTCCTATACCTTTGACTATTTGCAAAAGACTTTAAAAAGAATTTCTAAAACATTTGCAAAAACAAAACATGTGGTGCAAGCGTGGTCCAAAATGTTAAAATAAATAAAGCAATCCATGCATATCCTATGAATGTATAAATTTGTTTAAATTCCAAGTAACCTTTGCACTTACCTTATGCAAACTAGTTCAATTCTGCACTTATGTATTTGCTTTGGTTTGTGTGATCCTGTAAAACTTGAAACTTAATGCCACAAAACTTGATTAGGAGTTAGCACAAGAATGCCAAGTGGCTAGAGAAGAGTCTTTGCAAGACACGATAACCACAAGAAGATCAATCACAGATAGACACAGTGGTTTATCACGTGGTTCGGCCAAGTTCAACACTTGCCTAGTCCACGTTGTGGCGTCCCAACGGACGAGGGTTGCAATCAACCCCTCTCAAGCGGTCCAAAGACCCACTTGAATACCATGGTGTTTTGCTTTGCTTTACTATATCCCGTTTGCGAGGAATCTCCACAACTTGGAGCCTCTCGCCCTTACACTTTGATGTTCACAAAAAAGCACGGAGTAAGGGAGGGATGAACAACGCACACAAGACACAAAATCAGAGCGACACCACGCACACAAGTCGCAACAAGAGCTCACAACACAACTCGACGAGTTCACAACTCAAATAGAGCTCTAATTGCTATCACAAAGAATCAAATGCGCGGAATCGAGGTCTTGGTGCTTAGGAATGCTTAGAGAATGCTTGATGTATTCCTCCATGCGCCTAGGGGTCCCTTTTATAGCCCCAAGGCAGCTAGGAGCCGTTGAGTGCATTCCAGGAAGGCAATTCTTGCCTTCTGTCGCCTGGCGCACCAGACAGTCCGGTGCACCACCGGACACTGTCCGGTGCGGATTTCTTTCCTTCTTTGGCGAAGCCGACCGTTGGCGCACCGGACACTGTCCGGTGCACACCGGACAGTCCGGTGCCCCCTTCCGACCGTTGGCTCGGCCACGTGTCTCGCGCGGATCGTGCGGCCGACCGTTGGCTCACCGGACAGTCCGGTGCACACCGGACAGTCCGGTGAATTATAGCCGTACGCCGTTAATCACTTCCCGAGAGCAGCAAGTTCGCCTGAGCCAGCTTGGCGCACTGGACACTGTTCGGTGCACCACCGGACAGTCCGGTGCACCCAGACAGAGCTGACTTTGGCTGAACAAAGCCATCTTTAATTTCAACTTGATTTTTCCTGTTTCCAGCACTTAGACACAATACATTAGTCTCTAAAACAATGTACTAAGTCTGAGAAACATACCTTTATACTTGATTTGAACTTTGTCCACCATTTAACACTTAGGCACTTGTGTTGGACACTAAATCACCAAAATACTTAGAAATGGCCCAAGGGCACATTTCCCTTTCAATCTCCCCCTTTTTGGTGATTTATGCCAACACAACATAAAGCAAGTAGAACAAGTGCAAAATCCTTTCAAATAAGAACTCAAACTTGTTTTGATTCAAATTTGGCATATATGGATCATTCTTTGCCACCACTTGGTTTGTTTTTGCAAATCAAACTCAATTTCCTATCTCTAAGTAAAACACACTTGTTGAAACATAAAGAGAGATATTTCCAGAGAAATTGATCAAAGAGTTCAAAAACTCCCCCTTTTCCCATAATTAAGCCTTCTCCCCACAAGAGACCAACTTTTGACAATAAGAGGCAAACAAGAGTATTTTGACAAACAAAACTCTAACTCTACTTTTTCAAAATTCTCTCAAGTGGTAGCTGATCCATTTGTTTGCTTTGGCCTTATTTTCTCCCCCTTTGGCATCAAGCACCAAAACGGGATCAATTTTGGCCTTTAAACCTCATTGCCTCACCAAAATCTTCAAATAAGAGTACAAAGGCAATAATAATATGGAGATGAACTTGGAGTGAGTTACCCTCTCATCGGAGTGCAGTGGAAGTCTTGCATGGTCCAAGTTCACCTTTCCCTTTCAATCCACCTTTGAGACTAAATTAAGCAAACTCAAGCACACAGTTAGTCTCAAAGGGTCAAGTTGTAGCACATCTCCCCCTAGATATGTGCATCACTCGCAATTGGACTTGTGAGGTCCGGGGAGTGCTTGTACAACTTGAGCACCATAAATAAACACAAAATGCATTAAGGAACATGATCAAAGGCATAAACACATGTATGCTATAAATCAATCCAAGTTCCGCGAATCTAAGACATTTAGCTCACTGCGCAACTTGCAAAAGGTCTTCTCATCTAGAGGCTTGGTAAAGATATCGGCTAGCTGGTTCTCGGAGCTAACATGAAACACTTTGATATCTCCCTTTTGCTGGTGGTCTCTCAAAAAGTGATGTCGGATGTCTATGTGCTTTGTGCGGCTGTGTTCAACAGGATTATCCGCCATGCGGATAGCACTCTCATTATCACATAGGAGTGAAACTTTGCTCAAATTGTAGCCAAAGTCCCTGAGGGTTTGCCTCATCCAAAGTAGTTGCGCGCAACACTGTCCTGCGGCAACATACTCGGCCTTAGTGGTGGATAGGGCAATGGAGGTTTGTTTGTTAGAACTCCACGACACCAGGGACCTTCCTAAGAATTGGCACGTCCCCGATGTACTCTTCCTATCGACCTTACATCCAGCATAGTCGGAGTCTGAATATCCAATCAAGTCAAAGGTAGACCCCTTTGGATACCAGATCCCGAAGCAAGGCGTCGCGAGTAAATATCTAAGAATTCGCTTCACAACCACTAAGTGGCACTCCCTTGGATCGGATTGAAATCTAGCACACATGCATACGATAAGCATAATATCCGGTCTACTAGCACATAAATAAAGTAAAGACCCTATCATAGACCGGTATGCTTTTTGATCAACGGACTTACCTCCTTTATTGAGGTCGGTGTGTCCGTCGGTTCCCATTGGAGTCTTTGCGGGCTTGGCGTCCTTCATCCCAAACCTCTTGATCAAGTCTTGCGTGTACTTCATTTGGGAGATGAAGGTCCCATCCTTGAGTTGCTTCACTTGGAACCCAAGGAAGTAGCTTAACTCGCCCATCATCGACATCTCGAACTTTTGAGTCATCACCCTGCTAAACTCTTCACAAGACTTTTGGTTAGTAGAACCAAATATTATGTCATCGACATAAATTTGGCACACAAAAAGATCACCATCACATGTCTTAGTAAAAAGAGTTGGATCGGCTTTCCCAACCTTGAAAGCATTAGCAATTAAAAAGTCTCTAAGGCATTCATACCATGCTCTTGGGGCTTGCTTAAGTCCATAGAGTGCCTTAGAGAGCTTACACACGTGGTTGGGGTACCGTTCATCCTCGAAGCCAGGGGGTTGCTCCACGTACACCTCCTCCTTGATTGGCCCGTTGAGGAAAGCGCTCTTCACATCCATTTGGAACAACCTGAAAGAATGGTGAGCGGCATATGCTAGCAAAATATGAATGGACTCTAGCCTAGCTACAGGAGCAAAAGTCTCCTCAAAGTCCAAACCTGCGACTTGGGCATAACCTTTTGCCACAAGTTGTGCCTTGTTCCTTGTCACCACCCCGTGCTCGTCTTGTTTGTTGCGGAACACCCACTTGGTTCCCACGACATTTTGCTTGGGATGAGGCACCAGTGTCCAAACTTCATTTCTCTTGAAGTTGTTGAGCTCCTCCTGCATGGCCAACACCCAGTCCGGATCTAGCAAGGCCTCCTCTACCCTGAAAGGCTCAATATAAGAGACAAAGGAGTAATGCTCACAAAAATTAACTAATCGAGACCGAGTAGTTACTCCCTTGCTAATGTCACCCAAAATCTGGTCGACGGGATGATCCCTTTGAATCATCGCTCGGACTTGAGTTGGAGGTGCCGGTTGCGCTTCTTCCTCCATTACATGATCATCTTGTGCTCCCCCTTGATCACACGCCTCCTCTTGATGAACCTGTTCATCGTCTTGAGTTGGGGGATACACCATTGTTGAGGAAGAAGGTTGATCTTGCTCATTTTGTTCCTGTGGCCGCACATCTCCAATCGCCATGGTGCGTATTGCGATCGTTGGAACGTCTTCTTCATCTACATCATTAACATCAACAACTTGCTCTCTTGGAGAGCCATTAGTTTCATCAAATACAACGTCGCTAGAGACTTCAACCAAACCCGATGATTTGTTGAAGACCCTATACGCCTTTGTATTTGAGTCATAACCTAACAAAAACCCTTCTACGACTTTGGGAGCAAATTTGGAATTCCTACCCTTCTTCACTAGAATGTAGCATTTACTCCCAAAAACACGGAAATACAAAACATTGGGTTTGTTACCGGTTAGTAGCTCATACGAAGTCTTCTTGAGTAGGCGATGAAGGTAGACCCGGTTGATGGCGTGGCAAGTCGTGTTGACGGCTTCCGACCAAAAGCGCTCGGGGGTCTTGAACTCTCCAAGCATCGTCCTCGCCATGTCTATAAGCGTCTTGTTCTTCCTCTCTACCACACCATTTTGCTGTGGTGTGTAGGGAGCGGAGAACTCGTGCTTCATTCCTTCCTCCTCAAGATACTCCTCCACTTGAAGGTTCTTGAACTCGGACCCATTGTCGCTCCTTATCTTCTTCACCTTGAGCTCAAACTCGTTTTGAGCTCTCCTTAGGAAGCGCTTGAGGGTCCCTTGGGTTTCAGATTTATCCTGCAAAAAGAATACCCAAGTGAAGCGGGAAAAATAATCAACTACAACAAGACCATACTTACTTCCTCCTATGCTTAGATAGGCGACGGGTCCGAAGAGGTCCATATCTCCAGGGGTCTTGATGTTGTCATCACATTTTTGGCATGATGAGAGCTTCCCACCTGTTTCCCTGTTTGACAAGCTACACAAGGTCTATCTTTTTCGAAGGTAACATTAGTTAGACCTATCACGTGTTCTCCCTTTAGAAGCTTGTGAAGGTTCTTCATCCCCACATGTGCTAAGCGGCGATGCCACAGCCAGCCCATGCTAGTCTTAGCAATTAAGCATGCATCTAGACCGGCCTCCTCTTTTGCAAAATCAACTAAATAAAGTTTGTCGTCTAATACACCCTTAAAAGCTAATGAACCATCACTTCTTCTAAAGACAGACACATCTACATTTGTGAATAAACAGTTATATCCCATATTGCAAAGTTGACTCACAGACAACAAGTTATATCCAAGCGACTCAACTAAGAACACATTAGAAATAGAGTGCTCGGAAGAAATAGCAATTTTTCCTAACCCTTTCACCTTGCCTTGGTTCCCATCACCGAATATGATTGAATCTTGGGGATCCTTGTTCTTGACGTAGGAAGAGAACATCCTCTTTCCCCCTGTCATGTGGTTTGTGCATCTGCTGTCGATAATCCAGCTTGAGCCCCCGGATGCATAAACCTGCAAGGCAATTTAGGCTTGGGTCTTAGGTACCCAACTCTTGTTGGGTCCTACAAGGTTAGTACAAATAGCCTTAGGGACCCAAATGCAAGTTTTATCTCCCTTGCATTTTGCCCCTAATTTTCTAGCAACTATCTTCCTATCCTTTCTACAAATAGCAAAGGAAGTATTTAAAGCATGATAAATCGTAGAAGGTTCACTATTTGTTTTCCTAGGCACATGAACAACATTTCTTCTAGGCATGTGATTAATAGCATTTCTCCTAGCTAAATTTCTATCATGCATAATAGAAGAACTAGAAGCAACCATAGCATGAGAATCAAAAACATCATAACTTCTATAAACATTTCTAGAATGTCTCCTATCATGATACATGAAGGCATGGTTCTTTTGAGCACTACTAGCCATAGGGGCCTTCCCTTTCTCCTTGGTGGAGATGGAAGCCTTATGGCTTGTTAAGTTCTTGACTTCCCTCTTGAAGCCAAGACCATCCTTAATTGATGGGTGTCTACCAATCGTGTAGGCATCCCTTGCAAACTTTAGCTTGTCAAATTCACTCTTGCTAGTCTTAAGTTGGGCATTAAGACTAGCCACTTCATCATTTAATTTAGAAATGCAAGCTAGGTGTTCACTACAAGCATCAACATTAAAATCTTTGCACCTATTGCAAATCATTACATGTTCTACACAAGAGTTAGATTTATTTGCTACTTCTAGTTTAGCATTTAAATCATCATTAACACCTTTTAAAGTAGAAATGGTTTCGTGACAAGTAGATAGTTCACAAGAAAGCATTTCATTCCTTTTAACTTCTAGAGCAAGAGAATTTTGTGCACTAACAAATTTATCATGCTCTTCATACAAAAGATCATCTTGCTTTTCTAATAACCTATTCTTATCATTCAAGGCATCAATTAATTCATTAATTTTATCAACCTTAGTTCTATCTAGGCCCTTGAATAAACATGAATAATCTATTTCATCATCATCACTAGACTCATCCTCACTTGAAGAAGCATAAGTACTAGTTATTACGAGTGCTTACCTTCTTTTCCCTTGCCATGAGGCAAGTGTGATGCTCGTTGGGGAAGAGGGATGACTTGTTGAAGGTGGTGGCGGCGAGTCCTTCGTTGTCAGAGTCGGACGAGGAGCAATCTGAATCCCACTCCTTTCCAAGATGTGCCTCGCCCTTCGCCTTCTTGTAGTTCCTCTTCTTTTCCCACTTTCCACTCTTCTTTTCCTGGTCACTATCATTATCGGGACAATTAGCGATAAAATGACCAATCTTACCACATTTGAAGCAGGAGCGCTTCCCCTTCGTCTTGTTCTTGTTGGGGTGCTCCTTGCGACCCTTTAGCGCCGTCTTGAACCGCTTGATGATGAGGACCATCTCTTCATCATTAAGCCCGGCCGCCTCAACTTGCGCCACCTTGCTAGGTAGCGCCTCCTTGCTCCTTGTTGCCTTGAGAGCAATAGTTTGAGGCTCTTGGATTGGGCCATTTAATGCATCATCGACGTATCTAGCCCCCTTGATCATCATCCGCCCGCTTACGAACTTTCCAAGGATCTCCTCGGGCGTCATCTTCGTGTACCTAGGATTCTCACGAATATTGTTCACAAGATGTGGATCAAGTACAGTAAAGGACCTTAGCATTACGCGGACGACGTCGTGGTCCGTCCATCGCGTGCTTCCATAGCTCCTTATCTTGTTGACGAGGGTCTTGAGCCTGTTGTAAGTCTGGGTTGGCTCCTCCCCTCTTATCATCGTGAATCTCCCGAGTTCGCCTTCTACCAACTCCATCTTGGTGAGCATGGTGACGTCGTTCCCCTCATGTGAGATCTTGAGGGTGTCCCAGATCTGCTTGGCATTGTCCAAGCCGCTCACCTTATGGTGCTCGTCCCTGCACAATGAGGCTAACAACACAGTAGTAGCTTGTGCATTTTTATGAATTTGCTCATTAATGAACATGGGACTATCAGTACTATCAAATTTCATTCCATTCTCGACTATCTCCCATATGCTTGGATGGAGAGAGAACAAGTGACCACGCATTTTGTGACTCCAAAATCCGTAGTCCTCTCCATCAAAGTGAGGAGGTTTGCCAAGAGGAATGGAAAGCAAATGTGCATTCGAGCTATGCGGAATACGAGAATAATCGAAAGAGAAGTTTGAGTTAACCGTCTTCTTTTTCTCGTAGTCGTTGTCGTCGTCCTTTTGGGAAGAAGAGGACTCATCGCTGTCGTCGTAGTAGACGATCTCTTCGATGCGCCTCGTCTTCTTCTTCTTTCCATCTTTTCGTTTGTGGCCCGAGCCCGAGTCGGTAGGCTTGTCATCTTTCGGCTCGTTGACGAAGGACTCCTCCTTATCATTGATCACAATCCCCTTGCCCCTAGGATCCATCTCTTCGGGCGGTTAGTCCCTTTCTTGAAGAGAACGACTCTGATACCAATTGAGAGCACCTAGAGGGGGGTGAATAGGTGATCCTGTAAAACTTGAAACTTAATGCCACAAAACTTGATTAGGAGTTAGCACAAGAATGCCAAGTGGCTAGAGAAGAGTCTTTGCAAGACACGATAACCACAAGAAGATCAATCACAGATAGACGCAGTGGTTTATCCCGTGGTTCGGCCAAGTTCAACACTTGCCTAGTCCACGTTGTGGCGTCCCAACGGACGAGGGTTGCAATCAACCCCTCTCAAGCGGTCCAAAGACCCACTTGAATACCATGGTGTTTTGCTTTGCTTTACTATATCCCGTTTGCGAGGAATCTCCACAACTTGGAGCCTCTCGCCCTTACACTTTGATGTTCACAAAAAAGCACGGAGTAAGGGAGGGATGAACAACGCACACAAGACACAAAATCAGAGCGACACCACGCACACAAGTCGCAACAAGAGCTCACAACACAACTCGACGAGTTCACAACTCAAATAGAGCTCTAATTGCTATCACAAAGAATCAAATGCGCGGAATCGAGGTCTTGGTGCTTAGGAATGCTTAGAGAATGCTTGGTGTATTCCTCCATGCGCCTAGGGGTCCCTTTTATAGCCCCAAGGCAGCTAGGAGCCGTTGAGTGCATTCCAGGAAGGCAATTCTTGCCTTCTGTCGTCTGGCGCACCGGACAGTCCGGTGCACCACCGGACACTGTCCGGTGCGGATTTCTTTCCTTCTTTGGTGAAGCCGACCGTTGGCGCTGTTGGGGACTTGTTCTCAAATGCTAAGAGTTGAGAACAAGGCAACATAAAAAGTGTTAAGTGTTAAAGTCCTTCGTCCTTCGAAGCATTATGTCCCCTTCGGGAAATAATGAGTCTGGGACGAAGGTTACAAGAGAAATACCTTCGCAAACATAACAGATAATGACGAAGGACTTATATAAAACATGAAATATAATATAAGCATCATCGCAAAATCATTTCTATTTTATTAACATGGAAAAATAGAAATGATTTCAAATTACAAATGTACCTTCGGTCCTGAGAGAAGGTAGAAAGTACAAGCGTGACGCAAAAGCAAATGCCAAGTCAGCCGTGAACAGTACGGGAGTACTGTTCATCTATTTATAGACGCGGGACGCAGCCCACGTAAAATTACATCCATGTCCATTACATCTGTTAACGGCTTATGGAAATCTGTCGAGGCCCCCGAAGTCTTTTCATCTTTAAGTCGGTTCCCCCTTCTGCCATCGCGCCGAAGCTTCCCTGCGCACAGCTTCGGCTACACTCGACCTTCGTCTGGTTCAGGCTTCGTCCTGGCCGTGCTCCATATTCATAATTCTGGATCCGAAAATACCTGTTCACATAATCCACTCGGAAAACATTGTCAAATCATGTTTTTGAGGACCTTCGGAGGACGAAGGCCCCCAACAGTAGCCCCTCGCAATATTAATTTGTAAATAATAAATTCAGATTGCGATATGGACGAAGGCCTTGAGCCGAAGGTCCGAAAAAACACCTTCCCTTTGCTAGAATAGCAACATCTACTGACAAGCGGGGCCTTTCAATTTTCAACGCCCTAGGCGTATAAATAAGATCACATCGCGAACTGATTTGGTACGCACACTTGCCCTCTGCTTCGGCCCACTAAAATTTTTAGCTTTTGTGCACTAAGATTTGCTGATCTTTTAGCTTTGAAGCTTCGGCTTTTAAAAACAGTTTTTAGCGCTTCCGAAGATGTCTGAAGCTGCTGAGAAGGCTGCTGCTGAGATGAAGCTGAGTCTTGATGAAGAGAAGAACCTAGGGTTTCTTATAGCGATGTCGAAGTCCAACACAGAAAAGATTACCAAGGAAATTCTGGAGGGGCTGTCTGAAGATACTGGTGACAGTGAAAGTTATGATATGGACAGTGGTGGCGAAGACTCCGAAGATCGCCCCTGGCGACCAAGCCATTCAGTTTATGGTAAATCGACTATCAAAGAGAATCATCTTGTTAATATGAGAGGAAGGTATTTCCGGGATCTGTCCATTGTGAGGGCGGACGAAGGGGAAAAAACTTGTCCACATCCTGAAGAAAATGAAGTTGTGGTGTACCGAAGCTTTTTGAAAGCTGGATTGCGATTCCCCTTGAGCAGCTTCGTCGTGGAGGTGTTGAAAATCTTCGAAGTCTATCTTCATCAACTTACTCCCGAGGCAATTATAAGGCTAAATATCTTCGTGTGGGCCGCGAGGAGCCAAGGTCTGAAGCCTGACGCAAGAAGCTTCTGTAATGTTCATGAATTATTATATGAAACAAAGCCTTGGGGCAAAGAACAGTACCATAACAACTTTGGCTGCTATAGCTTCGTTTCTCGGTCCGGGGCAAGCTGTCCCGTACCAACCTTTCGGAAGAGATGGCCCGGGGATTGGATGACAGAATGGTTTTATGTGAAAAATGACTTATCAGCACGAGAAGACATCAAAGGTATAATTATGCGTCCTATTTGGCAAAGCTTCGGCCTTCGGAGGCCGAAGGTTGAAATGAACGAAGCCGCCGAAGAGTGCCAAAGAGCCTTCGGCGTTGTCTGTTCTTTTATAGGAACAAGGGACTTAGTACAAGAACATATCGCCTTCAGGGTGTGGCCGCTTGCTGAGAAATGGGAAATGCCACAAGAAACCATAAAAGAGGCCAACGAAGGTGAGCTTGTGAGACTGAAGTACACCTTCAAATTTGGAGATAAATTTATTGAGCCAGATGATGAGTGGTTGAAAAGTATTGACAATTTAAGTGATGAGCTACTCGGGACCTACTCGAAGGCTGAAGATAATGCAATGTCAGCAGCCTTCGGAGGCCGAAAAAAGAAAAGACTGAATCGGGTATTTGATGCCATTGGGTTTGTCTATCCTGATTACTGCTATCCCATTCGAAGGCAGAAGAGAAAAAACACAATCTCTGCAAAAGAAGAAGCTGCAGCTGCTCCTAGCGAGCCAGAACCGAAAAGGAAAAAGATAAAGGTTCTTACGCATCGGCCGCGTTATATTGAACCAGCTTCGGTGCCTGAGTTCACTGAACAGCCAACCTTGCTGCCAGAAACTGCAGAGATGGCCGAAGCACCATCCACAGAAAAAATGGAAGAAGCGAAAAAGCCGACTAAGGAAAAAACATTAGAAGTTTTGAGTCCTGCAGTAAATATTGAAACAGCAAAAAACCAAAAGGGGCCATCAGTGACCCCAAAAAGGAAAAGAATGGTAAATGTACTAGACGTCTTGGAGACAATTAAGTCTTCAAGCACAATTCCAAAAAAGAGTGTTGAAGTTGCTGAAGCTTCTACTGAAGCTTCGGCTCAACAAGCTGAAGCTGAAGCTGGGCCTTCAGAGCCCTACAAGGAGCAACCTTTTGAAGCCGAAGCAATAAAAATTCCAGAACCAGTATTAGTTGAAGAAACTGACACCGCCATCCCCGAAGCACCTGCCAGCATGCGTGATTACATGATACGACATGCTTCGGGGAAAAAGCTATCCGAAGAAGAAACTCATGAAGCCATCCACTATGCAAAGGAACTAAAATATCCGAAGGGGGCAGTAATATTCAATGGAACGAATGAAGATGACTTCTTATACTGCCTGCCTGACAACAAAGAGCTATCTGTCTGCCGAGAAATGGCCAGAAGTATTGGTTTCCCGAAGCTTGAATCTGGATTAAGCGCCATGACGAAAGAAGATCTCGCAGACAGTCTTGCGTACAACAGCCTGAAGGTATAGGAATTAAACACTTAAAAAACCCCCTTATTTTTACGCAACTCATTCCTTTTTTCTTATATGAATTCTTTTTCGTATAGGGCCTGATCCTAAGCAACGCACTAAGAGCCCAAAAGAGCGCCGAAGATGAAAGCTATGAAATTGCGTTTAATAATTTACGCTCCGAAGTTATCAGACTGAGAAACGAAGCTTTGGAAAAAGATAAAATTCTGCTTACACTGGTAGATAAAGTGAAAAAAGACGAAGCTGCTTCAAAGGCCCAGGCCGAAGCTCAAAAACGCGAGATTAAAGATCTTCAGAAACAGCTGGCTAGAGCTAAAGAGGAGCGCGCGCTTGAGGAAACGAAACGAGAACTTAGTGATTTTATGGTCAGCAAATTGGAATCAAAAGTTAAGGAGCTTCGCACATCTCAGGGGAAATGCTATGTCAAATCTGTAGAATGTGTGAATAAAATTAAATCCAGCTTCGCCAGCGTAGGCGCCTTTTCCAGCGAAGAGAATTTCTCTCGAGGCAATCCCGAAGGTCCGCTGGAATGGATTAGCCACGAAGCAGAGGCCTTCGAAGAGATTCTGAACAGTCGTGGCGACATATGCGCTTTTTCGGGCGCCAGAGGAATTGCTTCTGTCTTAGAGAAGAAAGGTTGCGGGCATGTAAAATTTTTAGCTCAATCCGAAGCTACCTTATCTTTCGAAGACGTCAAGGACCCCTCGGCCGAAGCAAGCGTGGTTGGTGGCAAATTTTTTACTGATATCTGGAACGACGGCGGCCGCGGAATGGCGCAAGAGATCATCCAAAGGAGCGAAAAAGGCATTCATGACGCCAGAAAAGTGGCAGAAGCTGCCGAAAGGAGTACAGAGCCCGAAAGGCAATTAGGTACCAATTAGTCGCTCTTATTGTGTTGTAATTTTTATTCCAAACTTTGCTCAAGGTTTGCAAAAGTAATGAAGAAGTGTTCTCTTCCCTCAGAAACTGCTGGATCAAATGTCGACGAAGAAATTAAACAAATGGCCGAAACTATCTTGGACAAGGTTGTTGACCAACTTCTAAATGAGACCGCCGAAGAAGTATTGAGAGAAAATTAGATGCTATTTGGAAAAATCATTTAAAGTGTAATCTATGTAACACTTTGTACATTTGAATGTAATATACAAATCTCCTTTCATTATTGAATTCTTTACGATGCATGAAACATTAAATACATACCATTTTTGAGCCTTTGGCGAAAAAACACCTTCCCTTCTTTTCATGCTTCGTGAAGAAGGCATTCTCCGTTAAAATTATTCTGATGAATCACATCCATGCTTCGTCAAAACATTCTTCGAAACTATACTCCGAAGCTATACAACTTCGATATTGATCTGATAAAGCTCGCCCATGTTTCGTAAAAATATTCTCCGAAGCTGTATTCCGAAGCTGTACAATTTCGATGTCACTTTCTCAAAGCATCCTTTCGAAGGTTGAGAGTATCTCCTTCTCTTGCCAAATGCAATATGATGTATGATGCTTATGCTATGCAAAATGATGTGATGATGTTATGTTATGCATGTGACATTTGTTCCGGAGATACACATAAAATATATTCGTAAGCTCTGCATTCCCTTGGGAACGTCTTTGGAGCTTCTTCGTCTTTTACTTAGACGGTATCAGCGTTGACTTTTCGCTGTAAGCCTCCCTTAGGAGCTTCTTCGCCTTTTACTTAGGCGGTATCAGCGTTGACTTTTCGCTGTAAGCCTCCCTTAGGAGCTTCTTCGCCTTTCACTTAGGCGGTATCAGCGTTGACTTTTCGCTGTAGGCTCTGCATTCCTTTAGGAACGACTTCTGAGCAGAAAACTTACACTGCGCTCCCTTTGGAACGGCTTTTTGTGACTTCATAAACTTACTCTGCGTTCCTTAGAACGACTTTCTGTTACTCCGAAGGATTTTTAATCCGAAGGTCCTCCTTGGTAACGGAAAAAGTTTTAGGCTTCAGCAACTTAGGCCTGTGGAGCAAATAGATTTTCCTCGTGGGAAACAACGAAATTATTACATGAAAACTATCAATGTTTTTTGCTTCACAGAAAATAAAACTCAATAGAAAAGACTGCTATCAAAGGTAGGATATGTCAATAAATGTGCTTCGACTCTGGCACAGTGCTGTTGACTGTGCGAGCTTCGGACTGTTCTCTGAAGTCCCTCTGATGTGGAGCGTATTGACTCCCTTCTGGCTGTTGACCTTGCTGCAATGGAGGTGGAGGCGGAAGCTGCTGCCAGGAAGCTTGAGGTTGACTTGCCGAAGCTACAGAAGCCGCAGGGTGGTTGTCTATGTATTGTGGGACATAAGGCGGATGAAACGAAGCAGTATGCATAACCTGCTTCGACTGAGCTTGTTGAGATGCAGCTTCGGCTAGTTCCTTTTGCTTCTGGATTGTAACATGGCACGTCCTAGTGGTGTGGCCCTTGCCCTCTCCACAGAATAGGCAAAACAGTCTCCTTGGCTGATCTCCGAATCTTCCGCCGAAGCCCCTGGCGCCTCTGCCTCTTGGAGCTGGTGGCCGAAAGAAAGTTTGTTGCTGCCCCGAAGCCTGTGAGGAGCACTGCGGCCTGTTTTGCTGACTCCCCTTATCATCATTCTGAGTGTTGTGAATGGAACGGACATGCCTCGGGTAGTATCTTCCTCCGAAGCCCCTGGTCATCTCAGAAAATCTGAAGGCCTCCTCCCTTCTTTGGCGAAAGTCATTGTCAGCACGAATGTACTCATCCATCTTTTGGAGCAATTTCTCCAAGGTCTGAGGAGGCTTCCGAGCAAAGTATTGAGCTGCAGGTCCAGGGCGGAGCCCCTTGATCATGGCTTCGATAACGATTTCATTGGGCACCGTTGGTGCCTGCGCCCTCAATCGTAAGAACCTTCGGACATACGCCTGAAGGTATTCTTCGTTATCCTGAATACACTGGAAGAGGGCTTGAGCTGTAACCGGCTTCGTTTGAAATCCTTGAAAGCTGGTCAATAACATATCCTTCAGCTTCTGCCATGAAGTGATTGTTCCTGGCCGAAGGGAGGAATACCAGGTCTGAGCAACATTCCTGACGGCCATGACGAAAGACTTCGCCATGATTGCAGCGTTGCCCCCGTACGAAGACACTGTTGCTTCGTAGCTCATCAAGAATTGCTTCGGGTCGGAGTGCCCGTCAAACATGGGGAGCTGGGGTGGCTTATAGGATGGAGGCCAAGGTGTAGCCTGCAGCTCAGCAGACAGAGGAGAAGCATCATCAAAAACAAAATTTCCCTGATGGAAATTATCATACCAGTCGTCTTCGTTGACGAAGCCCTCCTGATGGAGGTCTTTCTGATGAGGCCTTCTGTTCTGTTCATCGTGAGTGAGATGGCGAACTTCCTCAGAAGCTTCGTCAATTTGCCTTTGCAACTCAGCTAGGCGGGCCATCTTCTCCTTCTTCCTCTGCACTTGTTGATGCAGCATCTCCATTTCTCTGATTTCTTGGTCTAGCTCTTCTTCCTCAAGCGTCGGGCTAACAGCTTTTCTCTTCTGACTTCTGGCCTCCCGAAGAGAGACGGTCTCCTGGTTGTGGTCCAGCGGTTGTAGTGCTGCAGCCCCAGCCGCTGAAGCTTTCTTCTGCGCCATAGCGAAGGTCTATAGCTTCCGAGGGTGTTCACGAAGACTCGAGGTGGAAGTGAGTTCACCGGAGGTGGGCGCCAATGTTGGGGACTTGTTCTCAAATGCTAAGAGTTGAGAACAAGGCAACATAAAAAGTGTTAAGTGTTAAAGTCCTTCGTCCTTCGAAGCATTATGTCCCCTTCGGGAAATAATGAGTCTGGGACGAAGGTTACAAGAGAAATACCTTCGCAAACATAACAGATAATGACGAAGGACTTATATAAAACATGAAATATAATATAAGCATCATCGCAAAATCATTTCTATTTTATTAACATGGAAAAATAGAAATGATTTCAAATTACAAATGTACCTTCGGTCCTGAGAGAAGGTAGAAAGTACAAGCGTGACGCAAAAGCAAATGCCAAGTCAGCCGTGAACAGTACGGGAGTACTGTTCATCTATTTATAGACGCGGGACGCAGCCCACGTAAAATTACATCCATGTCCATTACATCTGTTAACGGCTTATGGAAATCTGTCGAGGCCCCCGAAGTCTTTTCATCTTTAAGTCGGTTCCCCCTTCTGCCATCGCGCCGAAGCTTCCCTGCGCACAGCTTCGGCTACACTCGACCTTCGTCTGGTTCAGGCTTCGTCCTGGCCGTGCTCCATATTCATAATTCTGGATCCGAAAATACCTGTTCACATAATCCACTCGGAAAACATTGTCAAATCATGTTTTTGAGGACCTTCGGAGGACGAAGGCCCCCAACAGGCGCTTTGGAGCCGTTGGCGCACCGGACACTGTCCAGTGCACACCGGATAGTCCGGTGCCTCCTTCCGACCGTTGGCTCGGCCACGTGTCTCGCGCGGATCGTGCGGCCGACCGTTGGCCCGGCCGACCGTTGGCTCACCGGACAGTCCGGTGAATTATAGTCGTACGCCGTTAATCACTTCCCGAGAGTAGCAAGTTCGCCTAAGCCAGCCTGGCGCACCGGACACTGTCCAGTGCACCACCGGACAGTCCGGTGCACCCAGACAGAGCTGACTTTGACTGAACAAAGCCATCTTTAATTTCAACTTGATTTTTCCTGTTTCCAGCACTTAGACACAATACATTAGTCTCTAAAACAATGTACTAAGTCTGAGAAACATACCTTTATACTTGATTTGAACTTTGTCCACCATTTAACACTTAGGCACTTGTGTTGGACACTAAATCACCAAAATACTTAGAAATGGCCCAAGGGCACATTTCCCTTTCAGCCCTTCGACAACAGCCTTCCCCAACGGCCACTTTGGTGGTTGGGGCTATAAATACCCCCAACCACCAACACTTCAAGGTATCCAAGTTTTCAGCCAACATATTCAATACAAGAGCTAGTGCATTCAATACAAGACACAAATAGAGTGAATCAAAATATCTCCAAGTCCCAATTCCACTCAAAGCAATAGTGACTAGAAGAGAGAGTTTTGTCGTGTTCTTTTGAGCTCTTGCGCTTAGATCGCTTTTCTTCTTCCCCATTTCTTGTTCCTAAGATCTTTGTAATCAAAGCAAGAGACACCAATGGTGTGGTGGTCCTTGTGGGGGACTAAGTGTCCCAATTGATTGAGAAGAGAAGCTCACTCGGTCTAGGTGACCGTTTGAGAGAGGTAAAGGGTTGAAAGAGACCCAGTCTTTGTGACCACCTCAACGGGGAGTAGGTTTGCAAGAACCGAATCTTAATAAAACTAATCACCGTGACATCCGCATTATTTGCTTGTGATTTGTTTTCGCCCTCTCTTTCGGACTCGACTTTATTTCTAACGCTAACCCCGGCTTGTAGTTGTGCTTAAAGTTTATAAATTTCAGATTTGCCTATTCACCCCCCTCTAGGCGACTTTCACTTTGCAAATCTAACCGTTGATGTGCAGGGGCGGACCATCCGGGCGAAGGCACGGACCGTTCGTGTCTAGCGGATTGAAGGCAACGACCATGTGGTGGTTCAGGGCTATAGATACCACTCTAACCACCTCCATACAAGCATTCTAACTCCCTCATTCATTGCAAACAACTAGACTTCACTACAAAAGCCTCACACAAGCATCAAAGAATCTCCAAATGTAACAATCGTGATTGTGTTCATTAGTGTCTAAGTGCCTTGTGAGAGATTTTAGAGAGTGTGAGCTAGTGTTTCATTTGTCGCTCTTTGTTGCTTGGTTTCTTGATCGTGCTTTCTTTCTCTCCTTCTAAACTCTCATTGTCTAGTAAAGTTAGCAATAGACACCTAAGTATGTGGTGATCCTTGCGGGGTCTAAATGACCTTTGAGATTAAGGAGAAGCACTCAGTCGATCTAAGTGGCCGTATGAGAGAGGGAAAGGGTTGAAGAAGACCCGAACTAAGTGGCCTCCTCAACGGGAAGTAGGTTTTTCGAAATTGAACCTCGGGAAACAAACCGCCCATGTCTTTGTGTTAATCTTGCATTGTGATTTGTTTTTCCTATCCCCTCTCTCTAAGTTCTCTTGCTTGCAACCGTTTTTGAGTTAGTTCCTAGAGTTATCCACATTGATTGAGCAGAACTATCTTCCACACTCCAATTTCATTAATACTCATTCTAACGCTAACCTTGGATAAAGTTTCTGATCAA
Source organism: Zea mays (assembly GCF_902167145.1). NCBI lineage: Eukaryota > Viridiplantae > Streptophyta > Magnoliopsida > Poales > Poaceae > Zea > Zea mays. Next base: position 26,262,508 of record NC_050096.1, read on the forward strand.
GGTTTATAATTTACAGGTTTCGTCTATTCATGAAAGGGAAATGTGCCCTTGGGCCATTTCTCTAAGTATTTTAGTGATTAAGTGTCCAGCACAAATGTCTTTAACTCCTTGTGTGTTAAACAAGCAAAAGGTGCAAATCATGTAACAAGGTACGTTTCTAGACTTAGTACATTGTTTTGAGTACTAATATATTTTGTCTAAGTGTTAGAAACAGAGAAAAGGAGAAAAGAAAAGAATTGCAAATGACTTGCTGGGTGCAGCCGAAGTCCAGCTCGGCCTGGCACACCAGACTGTCCGGTGCGCAAGGCTGTCTCCGATGAAAAGGCCGCTCTCGGGAAATATCGGCGGCGTACGACTATAATTCACTAGACTGTCCGGTGGTGCACCGGACTGTCCGGTGAGCCAACGTTCGCCAGCGCAACGGTCGGCCGCGCAATCCGCGGGCGACGCGTGGCCCGCGCCAACGGTCGGCAGGGGGCACCGGACTGTCCGGTGCACCAACCGGCTCGGAGCTGCAACAGTCGTCTGCACCAGTGTCACACCCGGTTTTAGAAGGCAAACCGAATGCGAACCATGTACGTGCCAGGATCAGTTATTCACGTACACAGCAGTTACATAACATGGACATCATCACATAGTGCTCAAAATAGTATTAAAAGGGAATAATAGTCGGTTACATCATACGTCTGAGACGTCCATATAGTTCTTACAATAAATCAAAGTGCGGAAAAGAAACGTAGATAACCGCGGCCTTCACAGGCAGCCGACTGGGGGTTGCCGCTAACCCACTCCTAGAACTCGTCGTAGTCTTGGAACTCCTGGAAGTCTCCTTCCACAGCTTCATCTTCGCCTGAGCAGTGGTTGCAATGCTGACAACCTGGGGATGGGGGGGTTTGGTGTGTAGAGCAAGGGTGAGTACACATCAACATACTCAGCAAGTATCCTGTTTGGCTGTAGTGGACTAGCTTTATGTGGGGATAAGTCAAGCAGTTGCTTTTAGTTGGTCAGATTATTACTTACTAGTAGAAAGCCAAGTTTTAGCATTACCCAAGTTATTAACCCGATGTACCCTTTCCAAACGGAAAGAATACCACTTACCAGCACCATAGTCATAACCAAAACCATCAATTCTCATAGCCACCTGTACCACAATGTCTCTGATCAAGTACCACTAATCACTGGAGCTCCCTTGGCCGCTCATAACCGCGAGCACGGCTGATATATCAGTTTTCAAACACTCTGCAGAGGTTGTGCACTTTACCCACAAGCCGTGATTCCCATTCTGCCCGGAGATCATGACTCTCCATTGATCACTACCAAGGTGACCCAGCAGGGCATCACTACGTAGCCTTTACAAAGATTCCCCGGGGTTGTAGCCACCCGTTAGGTTTCCTAATTGTACCGCACTCCTCCCCAAGGGACAAATCAACCTTGGCAGAGCGAGCCGCATACACCGAGCCCCATTGACGGCACGACGGCTAAGTGAACTACACCCCGGATCCTCTAATTATTCAGCTAAGGGCACCCCATTCCACCCTCATGGTTGCACTGTTTTCCCGTGCGGTCATCCATAGAACAGGTCCTTACGGAGAGGCACTCGAGAAACCGCTCGAGCCCCCTTGAGGCCACAAGTACAACATCATAATAAGAGAAGGGAAAACAGCGTATCATAGATAATCTCATCATGTTCATTGATTAGAGTTGAGCAATAGCATAAAGCTAAACAGTAATAATCCAACCCAAATAGGTAAACAAGGACATGGATAACAAAACTAGTCAATCCTTAGGCATAAATGTGTAAAGCGGGAGGTGAATTAAATAATGAGTAGGACATGGATAGGTCAAGGGACACTTGCCTCCACCAACCGACTGCTGCTCAGGGGCTTCTCCTGCGAGTTCCTCGGGCTCTTCAACCGGATCGTTCTCTAAGCGGGTGCAAACATACATACATCCATCCATTGAAATTAGGAAACCAACAGTACACCATACAAGAGAACAAGTAAAGCAAATATGCACAGAATACCACATACGATAATGAATTTACCTCGGTTAGAAAGAAACGAGGGAAAGTCTCGCAAGGGTTGAGGCTTATGCTCGAGGGACACTACGGGTAAATGAAAGACTAGACGTCACGTGCTCTAGTTTTAATCAGTTCTAACAAAAGAATTAGCTACATGCACTACTGTAAACGCGATTGTTGGGTCTATGCTTCGTCGCCGAAGGTCTTCAAGGGAGAAGCGGCTTTTGGCTGAAGCTGTTTGCATGAGATGGCCGAAGGTTCCTTTCCATGAAGCTTTGACAGTATAAACCGACTTAAAGATAGAATGACTTTTTAGTCCATGAAGGTCTGAGTCAATGTTGTAAGCTTTTATAAGGGGCATACTTGTAATTCCTCACAGGCTGCGTCCTGTGCCTATAAATAGTGAACAGTATTCCGTTGCTGTTCACGGATTCTAGTATTTTTTGCAATCGCATTTGTCGGAATTCAACCTTTTGCCAAGGCAAAGGTATTTCTGTATCCAATAATTCAATATATTAAGTAATTATAATGTGATTTGTACATGTTTTATTTGTCCTTCTCATACCTTTTATTTTATGTTATCTTATAATTTCCGCTGAAATTTTATTACGAAGGTTTAAGCTTCGTAACTATGCTCTTGTCAGCCTTCGTTCGAAAACATTATTCTCAAGAGAATAATGTTTCATGGACGAAGGATGTTAACATTTAACATTTTATGTTGCCTTGTTCTTAATTCATATCATTTAAGTACAAGTCTCCAACATTGGTGCCCACCTCCGGTGAACTCACTTCCACTTTTTGAGCTGATGGCTTCGCTCAATGATCGAGCTGGGGCTGCTTCGGACCCGAAGCTGGTGCTCCCGATTACAGGCGGTTCGTCCTCAGAGCCAGCCAATAAGAAGCAGAAAAAAACGCACAGAGAAGGGTACAGCATGTTGGGGTGCAAGGACCCTTCATCAAGTCAAGATGGTCTCACATTCCTATTACCTTCTCCCAAGAGGACCTTCAGCTCAAAGATTACCCACACAACGATGCCATGGTTATCTCTTGTGTTATCAAAGGATTTCTGGTTCACAATGTCTTGGTTGACACAGGCAGTGCAGCTGACATCATATTTGCTAAAGCCTTCAGGCAAATGCAAGAGCCAGAAGATAAGATTCATGATGCTACACATCCTCTTTGTGGCTTCGAAGGGAGACAGATTGTAGCACTGGGAAAGATCACCATGTCAGTAACCTTCGGATTCATCAATAACACTAGAACTGAGCAAATTGTGTTTGACATTGTTGACATGGAATACCCTTATAATGCAATTATTGGTCGTGGTACCCTCAATGCCTTCGAAGCAATCCTTCACCCTGCTTATCTTTGCATGAAGATACCTTCGGATCAGGGACCCATCGCTATTCATGGAAGCCAGGAAGCTGCCAGAAGGGCCGAAGGAAACTGGACTGATTCAAAAGCAATCCATAACATAGATGGAGCTGAAGCTTGCGAACAATACAAATTCAGAAGGGAGAAAGCAGCTTCAGCAGATCAGCCGAAGCCCATGCTCTTATGTGAGGACGTAGCAGAACAGAAGGTGCTGTTGGGCTCTCAGTTATCCGAAGCACAAGAGAAAACCTTGCTAAGGTTCTTGTTCAACAACAAAGATGTTTTTGCATGGTCAGCCAATGATCTCTGTGGAGTTAATAGAGATGTTATTGAGCACTCGCTCAATGTCGATCCATCCTTTAGACCCAGAAAGCAAAGGCTTCGGAAAATGTCAGATGATAAAGCTGAAGGTGCTCGCAACGAAGTCAAAAGACTCCTCAGTGCAGGAGTTATCAGAGAAGTGAAGTACCCAGAATGGCTAGCTAACACTGTTATGGTAAAAAAAGGCCAATGGCAAGTGGCGAATGTGCATCGATTTTACAGATCTTAACAAGGCTTGTCCGAAGGATGAATTCCCATTACCAAGGATAGACTCTTTAGTTGATGCAGCAGCTTCTTCAGAGCTCATGAGTCTGTTAGACTGTTATTCAGGCTATCACCAAATTTGGATGAAGAAGGAAGATGAGCCGAAGACTAGCTTCATAACTCCAAGTGGCACATATTGCTATCTTCGGATGCCTGAAGGGCTCAAAAACGCTGGAGGAAGTTTCAGCCGAATGACTGCGAAGGTTCTCCAATCTCAAATAGGCAGAAATGTGCTAACTTATGTTGATGACATCATTGTAAAAAGCACGAAGCAGGAAAATCATATTGCTGATCTGCAGGAGACCTTCGCCAGTTTCAGGCAAGCTGGCTTAAAGTTAAATCCAGAAAAATGTGTCTTCGGAGTGAAGAAGGGGAAATTTCTTGGATGCTTGGTTTCAACAAAGGGAATTGAAGCTAATCCAAGTAAAATTGAGGCTATACTTCGGATGGAGCCACCAACTACAAAGAAGGGGGCTCAAAGATTGACAGGGAGATTGGCATCTCTCAATAGATTCATATCTAGATCAGCAGAGAGAAACTTACCATTCTTCGAAGTGCTGAAGTCAGCCGAAGTCTTTCAATGGGGACCAATCCAGCAGAAGGCTTTCGAAGAACTGAAACAGTATTTGATAGACTTAACAACATTGACTCCACCAATGCCAGGGGCTCCTTTATTATTATATGTGGCAGCTTCGCACTCAGCGGTAAGTGCAGCACTTGTCCAGGAAAAGATCGATGGTCAAGACAAGAGGCAGGCCCCGATATATTTTGTTTCCGAGGTTCTTAGTTTATCAAAGAAAAATTATACAGAGTTGGAGAAGGTACTGTATGCTGTCTTGATGGCTTCCAGGAAGCTTCGGCACTATTTCCAAGCTTACAACATAATTGTTCCTTCTTCACAACCTCTGAAGGATATCATGAGGAACCGAGAAGCTACTGGAAGGATTGGAAAATGGGCTGCAGAACTCAACGAATTCTGTATTGAATATGTTCATAGATCTTCGATTCAGTCTCAGGCATTAGCAGATTTCATTGCTGACTGGACGCCAGGGGCTCAGGAGGAAGAAACAAATAAAGATGCCGAAGCATGGACAGTGTTTTGCGATGGATCTTGGGGAACCTTCGGAGCAGGAGCGGCTGCTGTGTTGGTTTCACCTTCCAAGGTTAAAACTTGTTATGCGGCAAAGCTTGACTTTAGTTGCACAAATAACATTGCCGAGTACGAAGCCTTGCTTTTAGGTCTTCGGAAGTTAAAAGCAATGGGAATAAGAAGGGCCATACTTAAAACTGATTCCCAGATTGTTTCGGGTCATGTTGACAAGAGTTGCAAGGCTAAGGATCCGAAGCTTGAAAAATATCTGGATATGGTTCGAAGAGTTGAAGCTTCCTTCGAAGGGTTTTCTGTCAAAAATATCCCTAGAGGACAAAATGAACATGCTGATTTGCTAGCTAAGTCAGCAGCACAGGGGCTGCCCTTACCTTCGGATGTATTCTTTGAAACAATAAAAGCTCCTTCGGTAGAACTTCTTGAAAGAGCAGTCCTCAACATATCTCCTGTTTATAGCGAGGATTGGAGAACTGAGATCATCTCCTACCTTCAGGGAAAATTCCTTTCAGATGACGAAGCTTATAACAGGAGGATAGAGGCAAGGGCTCGTCCATATGTCATGATAGAAGGAGAATTGTACAAGCATGGAGTTTGTGCTCCGCTACTCAAATGTTTATCCAGAACCGAAGGTATTGAGTTGATGAAAGAAATACATGCAGGCCTCTGCGGATCTCACATTGGATCCAGGCCATTGCTTGGAAAAATTTTCCGTCAAGGATTTTATTGGCCGAAGGCGGCTTCGGATGCAGCGGAGTTAGTTCAAAAGTGTGAAGGTTGTCAGAAATGTGCACGAGATCAAAAACAACCTTCGTCCTTAACACAACTCATACAACCCATTTGGCCATTGCAAAGGTGGGGCCTTGACTTGTTAGGTCCGTTACCACCGGCCCAAGGGAACCTAAGATACGTTGTAGTGGCGGTGGAATATTTTTCTAAGTGGATTGAAGCAAAGCCTTTAGCTACAATAACTTCGGCCACCGTCCAAAAGTTTTTCTGGCAGAATATTGTTTGTCGTTTCGGGGTACCAAAGGCTATCACTGTGGATAATGGAACACAGTTTGACTCCGAAGCTTTTAGGGATTTCTGTGATCAAATTGGTACGAAGATCCATTTTGCATCAGTCAGACATCCGGAGTCAAATGGACTTGTTGAAAGAGCCAATGGTATTATAATGACAGGAATAATGAAGTCAATTTTCAATCAACCAAGGGGAAAGTGGCCAGATCAGTTAACCAAAGTGGTGTGGAGCCATAATACAACAACATCAAGGTCTACCGGCTTTACCCCATTCAAGTTATTATTTGGTGACGAAGCAATAACTCCAGAAGAAGCTAAAACCGGATCAATAAGGGTAATAGCTTCGGCAGCATCAGGTTCCGAAGCTGATTATTCTGTGGAAAAAGATGCTTTAGAAGGGATCAGGTTGCAAGCCGTGGAAAACATCAACAAATATCAAGCCGAAACAATTAAATGGCGAGATAGAAAGGTTCGACTAAAGAATATTGAGCCAGGACACTTGGTGCTTCGGAGAGTGGCCAATCCAGAAACAGTGGGCAAGTTACAATTGAAATGGGATGGACCTTTCTTAGTAGCATCCTCGTCAAGACCCGGTTCATACAGATTGAAGGATATGGACGGCAACGACATTCCTAGATCTTGGAATGCGGATGAGCTTCGGCGATATTATGTATAATTCGATGTAATTTTTCATATTTTTTATTTTTTATTTTTTCTTTCATGGCACCCTTTTCCTTTCCGAAGGGGGAGAAAGGTTTTTAATGGGGCCATCACGTGTAATTTTCTTTTTTAGTTCTATAAGAGCAAAATCCCCCAAAGAATGTAAATGTAAAAGCTGAGAACGCACCATCGAGTGCCAAAAAGTAAAAACGAAGAAGCTCCAAAGTCGTTCCTAAGGGAATGCAGAGCTTACAGCGAAAAGTCAACGCTGATTCCGCCAAAAGTAAAGGCGAAGAAGCTCCAAAGTCGTTCCTAAGGGAATGCAGAGCTTACAGCGAAAAGTCAACGCTGATTCCGCCAAAAGTAAAGGCGAAGAAGCTCCAAAGTCGTTCCTAAGGGAATGCAGAGCTGAGGTGTGATTGTTCTTAAAATGGTTATGAATATGACTTCGGATACGTGTTTGGCCATGCATTTGCACATCACATTACATCATAACATTTGCATTCATAAACATTCATCTAGGCATAAGTAGGATAGTCATCTTCATGGCATAAATGGTTGCTTCAGCAAAAAGAGGAAAAAGAAGGGGAAGAAAGAGCTTCGTGCACAAAAAAGAGAGCTTCGGAAAAAAGGGAAAATGTTGTTCTCTATGCTTCGTTGCGTACGAAAAGAAGGGAAGGTGTTTTTTCGCCGACGGCTCAAAAAAGAAAAATTTCGTCCACATCAAAGCATTTCCTATACAGCAATGGGAGGGTAAGGATATATAATAAGGTATGAACAGAATTCATTAAAGACCTTCGGCATTGTTTACATTTACAAAAGTTACGTTTACAAAAGCTCTCAAAAGTTTCTCAAGCATTGTTTACAGTCTACTATCTAATCCCCAAGGAGCTTCGGCTTCGGCGGCTTCGGCATCATTTTTGACCTTCGACTTCAGCTTCGTCATCCTACATGAATAAGATCGTTGTAAGTCAAAATCGAGCTTACAAGAAAAGGTAAGCACAAGGTATGGTTTCTTACTGGTTCAAGGTGGCTACGAGCTTCGTCTCCTGCCTTTTCTCGCCCACCTTTTGTCCATATCATTTTTATAAATCTATTCGAGATACTTCGGGCAAGATCAGGAATGTCGTCCAGGATTGATGGCGACAAAGTGAAATTTGGCCTATTCACAATCCTTCCATGCTCGCAGCCAGCCTTCAGGAAAGCCACAGCAGTGCCTCGAGAAGCCACCCAGGCACAGAAGTCACCATGCCCAGCTATGACTTCGTCGAGCTCGTCAATCTCCCCCTCAATATGTTCGAAGGTTTTTGGTAGATCTTCAGCTGAGGGGGTAAATTTTCCACTGCTGGCTCCAACTGAGTAAAAAATCTTTTTTAACCGATGAATGCATCTGTGGCTGAATTCCAAGCAGTTTTCTTGAAGACTTGCCAGTAGTTTTTTCAAATCTGAATTCTTTTGAGCTTCGACTTTAAGTTTTGCATTAAGATCTTGTTTTTCTTGTTCGAACTGCTCAGACTGGCGGAGAAGCTTCGTGTTCAGTTCTGTTATTTTTGCTTCAGCTTCCGCCAATAGTCCTTCGGTTGCCTGGAGCTCAAAGTTCTTTTTCTCGAAGGCATCTGATTGTTCCTTTATTTTGCTTTCCAAATTTTCAATCATGACTTCGTGCTTTTTATCTTCAAAATCTTGTTGCATCTGCAAGGCTTTGCTCAGAAGCATACTCTGCACAAAAACAACCTTCGTCAGGCATGTTTTCGTTCTTAGAAACAATAAAGGTTAAGGGAAAAGCAGTTCACCTTGAAGTTGGAATAAAATAAGCTGCCAACGACATGTTGTCGTCGGTAGCGGCTGATGTCCATTTCTAGCTTCGGAAATCTGATATTCTTGGACAGAGTACTGATAATTTTGGCTCCAGTTTGATCTCGGATACAGCCCAATTTTTCATCATCAACGCCTCCGAAGAGGAGCGCTCCAGGCTTGTATCCGCAGGATTTGGCGTATTCTTTAAGCTTTTTTATTTCCGCTTTTGATAATTGTTCTCCGATTAAATTCCGGAACATGAAAGTTTCGTTCTCCGAAGCTTCATCAGCAATTTCTTTCCCTTTCGCCGACGCTACGGTCGCGGCCTCTTCGGCGGTGGTGGTAACTTCTTCTGTAGTCATGTCTAGCAGTATTTGGTCAATATGTTCAAATGTGCTCTCTAGGTTCAGATCTTCAACTGAGGCAGCTTCGGCGGCTGTGACCTCCGAAGGTGCAATTTCAATATTTGTCTCTTCCGCAGCCGCTGGTATTTTTCGAGCTGAAGCTCTTGGCGGTGTCTTGTCGATAACTTTTGTCACACCGATCATCCTCTGTCTTTTTACTTTAGTTGTTTTCTTCATTCTTTCGGGCTCCTTTTCCTTCGGAAAAAATTTTGTCAGTCGAGGCCCTAGTGGACTTAGCTTCGCAGGCATGGATTCAGTCATTACCTGCAGAATGGCCTCTACATCAGTGGTAGAGGGTGATGCGGGGGATTTTTCTTCATCAGATATTTTTTGTTTCGGAGAAGATGCTTTCTTCTTCTTTGGAATCTTCTTCTTCGGTGTCTCTTCTTCATCTTTGTTTGAAGCTTCGGTCATCCTCTTCCTTTTTTGGCCTCCGGCATTTTTGTTTAAATTTTCATAGTCTGGGTATTCAAACTCCAGAGCGTCCAACACTCGGTTTAGCCTTCGCTTCGGACGGGTGCCGAAGGCCGCAGTCATCAATTGATCTTCTTTTTTAGAGTAATTGCCAAGTATTTCATTGCACATTGCTTCAATCGTATCTAGCCACTCTTGGCAAGGTGCTTTAAAGTACTTTTTAAACTTGAAATAGTAAGGTAAACGTACGAGTTCACCTTCTTTCTTTTCCCCCTGTAGCTTCGGCATTTCCCATTCTTTCAAACTGGGAAAAACTTTGAATGCTAAAAACTCTTGAACCAGGTCCCTTGTGCTGATATGCTCTGCAATAATTCTGAATTCACTCATTGCTTGTTGTGTTGGACCTTCGGGTGTCATGTTGCAGCGAGGTCGGGTTTCTCCGAAGATTAATTCCAGCGGGCTTTGTACAAGCTTTTCCTTGTCGTCATCAACCTTGACATAGAACCACTCTGATTTCCAGCCTGCTGCCTACTTGCTTCGGTAGCTAATTACAGGGAACTTTGTAGTTTTCCGATAGGCAAAGTTATAGCAACCAAAATTATCGTGCAATCCATCTTTTCTAGCCTTTGTTTGATAATGCAGCTCGTGAACCCGGCAGAAGCTGTCCGCAAATGGTTCCACTGCTTGGCTTCGGAGTGCCCAGATATAAACAATAAGCCTAACGATAGCGTTAGGGGTCAGCTGATGAAAATAGATACCGAACCTCTTCAGCACCTCTCCAATGATCCCATGTAGGGGGAATCTTAATCCAGCCTTTAAAAAGCTCTTGAAAATAACAATTTCATCTTTCTCCGGTTTTGGGGTAGTCTCTTCTCCCCCGAAGCGCAAGAGCTTCTTCTGATTTTCAGTGAAAAAGCCCGATTTTACCATCTTGGACAGATCAGCCTTCGAAACAGTAGATTTTCCGAAGTCCAAGTGGCTCGGCTTGCTTGGCATGGCAATGCGATAATCATCTTCGGAATCAGTTTCCTCAATATCTTCTTCCCCTGCTTCAGCGATTGCTTGTTCTGCTTGTTCTGTATCATTATGAGGGATCTTTTCCGAAGTCACTAGACCCGATCGTTGCATGGCTTCGGAGATGGGGAGAGTCTCCGAAGCTTCAGTTTCCTCCCCCTCGCGCTCAACCCTGGCGGTAGAGCGGACTCTGGCCATTCAATTATGAACTTGTGAAACTTTAATATTTTCTTCCTCCGAAGCAGGTTTCAAACTGGAGCTTCGTTCGATTCTAACAGACAAGCTTCGGTGATGGTTAAAAATTTTGGCAGGAAAACAGTGCAAATAGCAATGAATGCTGTGGTAACTTCACACCTACTCGTCTGTTTATATAGTGCTGCAGGTAAGAAGGCGAAGCGCCAGAGTTTTTACACCAGGCGCACACCCGCTTGCGCTCGCTGCGCGGTGGACCGCAGGGACAAACAGTAAACTCTGCAAGGTGGGACTGCTACGTGCTGGGAAATTAAATCGTTTCTCGGCAACGAGCTCAGGGAAGGTGTTTTTTGGACCTTCGGCTCCCCGAAGCTTAAGAGACTTTTTTCACGGATCAAGCTCGTTACGAAAAACGATCTAGCACCGCGAAAGGGGCTACTGTTGGGTCTATGCTTCGTCGCCGAAGGTCTTCAAGGGAGAAGCGGCTTTTGGCTGAAGCTGTTTGCATGAGATGGCCGAAGGTTCCTTTCCATGAAGCTTCGACAGTATAAACCGACTTAAAGATAGAATGACTTTTTAGTCCATGAAGGTCTGAGTCAATGTTGTAAGCTTTTATAAGGGGCATACTTGTAATTCCTCACAGGCTGCGTCCTGTGCCTATAAATAGTGAACAGTATTCCGTTGCTGTTCACGGATTCTAGTATTTTTTGCAATCGCATCTGTCGGAATTCAACCTTTTGCCAAGGCAAAGGTATTTCTGTATCCAATAATTCAATATATTAAGTAATTATAATGTGATTTGTACATGTTTTATTTGTCCTTCTCATACCTTTTATTTTATGTTATCTTATAATTTCCGCTGAAATTTTATTACGAAGGTTTAAGCTTCGTAACTATGCTCTTGTCAGCCTTCGTTCGAAAACATTATTCTCAAGAGAATAATGTTTCATGGACGAAGGATGTTAACATTTAACATTTTATGTTGCCTTGTTCTTAATTCATAGCATTTAATTACAAGTCTCCAACAGCGATCACTTTTAGTAGATTAACATAGAATAAAATAGACGATTGAATATACAAATTAACTATCGTAACCAATTTCCAAATTAAGACTCCTACCTTATTAATATAAATGACGTGATTAGCGCATATAGGAGACGGGGGGGTAGACGAGGGGTTAGGGGGGTAGACGAGGGGTTAGGGGGGGTAGACGAGGCACGACGAGTCGTGCCAAGGCACGCGCACTACGCGGGCACGCACGCGAGGCCGCACGCACACGCCACGGACTAACCGTACGCACGTCGGGGCCGTGCGCTAGCCGAGCTCAAAGCCGCGCGCCATAGGCACGCTGGGCCGAACTCAAGGCTACGCCGGGGCCGACACGACGCGAGCAAGGCACGGCGAGGCGAGCGGGCAAGCACGCCGGGGCCAGCGAGCGCGAGCGAGCGAGGACGCGGCCGGACGAGGCCGAGCGCGGGGACGGGCGGCCGAGCCGGGGCACGGGGCGGTTGAACCGGGGGGGCGCCGAGCTCGCCGGGAGGCGGGCGCGCGCGGGCGGCTTGCCGGAGCGGGCGCGAGGGCGGGGCCGAGCGGGGCCGGGCGAGGGCGGCTCGCCGGAGGGCGGCGAGGCGGGGCCGACGCGGGCGCGGGGCTCGCCGGGGGCGAGGCAGCCGAGGGCGGCCAAGCCGGGGGCGGGGCCGAGGGGCGCGGCCGAGCGCGGGACGGGGCGGGGGCTCGCCGGAGCGGCCGGGCGCGGGCTCGCCGGAGGCGAGGCGGGGCGGCGCGGGGCAGCCAAGCTCGCCGGGGACGGGCGAGGGCGGCCGGGGCGGGGAAGGGCCGGGGTCGGGGACGGGCCGGGCGGCTCGCCGGGGGCGGCCGGGGCGGCGAGGCGGGGCGCGCCGGGGCGAGGCGAGGGCGGGCTCGCCGGAGCGGCCGAGCCGAGCGGCCGGGGGCGGGGACGGGCCGGGCGGCCGGGGTCGCCGGGGCCGGGGCGGACGAGGGCGAGGGCGGACGGGCGCGGGAGGTCGCGGGCGCGGGACGCCGGGGCGGGGGCGACCGAACCGGGTGGCCGGGCGGGCAAGGGAGGAGGAGGGAGAAGGGGGGAGGAGAGGGGAGGAGGGGGGCCTCACCGGAGGGGGGCGGCGCGGCGGCGGCGCCGGGGAGGGGAGAGGCGACGGCGGCGGCGGCGCTAGGGCAAGGGCGGCGCGGTTAGGGTTTGGGGAGAGAGAGAGAGCGAGAGAATGACGGGCGGGGCCCGCGGGGGGGGATTTTTGGGAAAAAAAGAAAAGGGTGGGGGGGCGGCTGGGCCGGATGGGCCCAAAGTGGGGGAAGGGGGGGGGGCGCGGCTGGGCCGGCCGGGGCCCACGCGGGAGGGGAGGGGGAAGGGGGCGGCTGGGCCGGCCGAAGGGGGGGGCTGGGCCGAAATGGGAGAGAGAGGGAGGGAGAGAAAAAGAAAAAGGTTTTCTTTTTCTAAAATCTAATTTTCTCGGGATGAATGCTTTCACATTTTAAACACCCAAAAAATATGCATGGTTCGGCATGATGCTTCACACAAAATAAAGTAATTTAGGTTTTTTTCTTTACACGGGAAATCCAAGCCAAACCCCGCTATAACTTTGGAAAAATATCAAGGTTTAGCGAGGGAACGAGAAAAGAAAAGGGGTAACGCCTGAATTTGGTGAGAGACAAGAAGAAAAAATTCTACCCCCAAATTCAGGGCGTTACAACCAGAAAAGGAAGGAGATCGGCACCGGACCGTCTACAGTGATTGTCCGGTGCGCCACTCGATAGAAGGCAAGGATAGCCTTCCTTGTTGATCTTCAACGACTCCTAGCTGTCTTGGGGCTATAAAAGGGACCCCTAGGCGCATGTAGGAGTACCCCAAGCATTCACTAAGCATTCTAAGGCATCCAGACCCTGCACTCGTGCATTCGCTTTGTTGTGTTAGAGATTTGAGCTCCATTCGAGTCGAGAACTCCCTGTGTGTCATTTGAGCTTGAGTCTTCACTTGTGTGCGTTGCTCTTCCCAACCTTACTCTTGTGCGTTCTTTGTGATCAATCTTGTAAGGGCGAGAGGCTCCAACTTGTGAAGATTCCTCGCAAACAGGAAAAGGATACAAGGAAGAAAAGCCATGGTATTCAAGTTGATCATTGGATCACTTGAAAGGGGTTGAGTGCAACCCTCGTCCATTGGGACGCCACAACGTGGAAGTAGGCAAGTGTTACTTGGCCGAACCACAACATAAAATCGCGTGTCTCTTGTGATTGCTCTCTCTTTGATTGTCTGTGTTCGCAAGAGCTCGTCTCATTGACTTGATTAACCCGCACTAATATCTTTATAATCAAGGTTGTTGGAATTTAGTGTTGAATTTTACAGGATCACCTATTCACCCCCTCTAGGTGCTCTCAATTCACCACCCTCTAGCGACTTTCTGAAAGTCGCCTAGAGTGGGTGAATAGGTGAAACCTGTAAATTACAAATTTTGAACACGAACTTCACCTGGGGTTAGGATTATAAACAAATTATAATGAATGCATAGTGTGGAAGAGAGTTCTTATTGCTATAAGTTGCTCAAGGAGCTAACTCAAAATATTGCGAGCAAGAGAACTTAGAGAGAGGGGAGGTGAAGAATCAAATTGAACGGTGATGATCAACACAAATGAAAACAACGATTTGTTTCCCGAGGTTCGATTCCAATGAACCTACTCCCCGTTGAGGAGGCCACGAAGGCCGAGTCTTTTTCAACCCTTTCCATCTCTCAATCGATCACTTAGACTGATTGAGTGCTTCTTCTTAATCTCAAGGATCACAAAGACCCCGCAAGGATCACCACACACATATGTGTCTCTTGCTAGCTTTACAAGTCACTTAGAGAGTTTAGAAGGAGATGAAGAAAGCACGATTAAAAATTCAAGCAACAAGAGCAACAAATGAAACACGAATCACACTCTCTCAAGTCACTAATCACTAATGATCACTTGTCTTAATTGTGGCACTTGAGGAGATTAGAAGCTTTGAATGTGTCTTGGAATTGATTCTTTGCTCTTGTATTGAATGTGTGAGAGTGGAAGGCTTGGATGTGATGAATGGAGGTGGTTGGGGTTGTATTTATATCCCCAACCCCATTTCTACTCATTGGACAGAAAGCAACATCTTTCTGTCGACGGGCGCACCGGACAGTCACTGTTTATTTTTTGGTGCCCTGCCACGTCAGCCGATCGTTGGGGTCTGTAGCAGTCGACCGTTGGATCCGCCGGCCCCTGCGACGCACCGGACAGTCCGGTGCGACCTGACCGTCGCTGAGTTTCTCTAACTGTTTCTGACCTTGTGACCGTTTCTGACCCCGGTGGTAGTCGATTGTTGCCCCCCTATGGTGAAGTCGACCGTTGGCCCCCTGTGGTCGGACATTCTGGTGCACACCGAACAGTACGGTGAATTATAGCCACAGAGCGCTGAGTTTTCCCGAGAGCTGCCTGTTCGTTGAGCACGCCAGCCTGGACACCGGACAGTCCGGTGCACCGCGGGCTGTTGCAAGTCTGACTCGCTTGAGCCAAACTTCTCCAATCCGATTTCTCTCGATTTGACAAGGTTCCTAGCACTTAGAAGAATATGTTAGTAACAAAAAACAATTTACTAAGGCTTAGAGTCATACCTTGCTTTTCCATTTACATTTCTTTGATACTTATCACAAAACAATATGTGTTGAGCATCTAATCACCAAAACATTTATAAAAATGGCCCAAGGGCACATTTTCCTTTCACTTTCAGTAAGTAGTATAAGCTTATAATATGTAAATTGCATCAAGCCTAGCTACGGGTGAAAAGGTTTCGTTGAAATCCAAACCTTCAACTTGTAAATACCCCTTGGCTACAAGTCAGACTTTGTTACATGTCACCACACCATATTCATCTTGTTTGTTGCAGAAGACCCATTTGGTTCATATAACATTTTGGTTAGGACGTAGAACTAAGTGCCAAACATCATTTCTCTTGAAATTATTGAGCTCATCTTGCATTGCCACCACCTAGTATAGATCTTTTAGTGCATACTCAACCCTAATGCTCAACAGAATTAGTAAAATAGATATACCACTAATATAATATAGAAAATACATTATTTTTATAGTAATCTCAAATAATATAAATTAATTGTGTACTCGGTATTAGTATTATATACTAATTAAGATTTTATGTAAAAAATTGTTATTGGGTCGAGTCCAAGACAGCTCGCGAGTTACACCGAGCCGATCCGAGATGACTCGCTATTTTAACGAGCCATAAAAACAGACTCGGCTCGGACTCGTTCTGAACGTGAGTCTGTCCGTGTCAAACCAAGCTGCTGCGAGCCCGACCTTTATTTCCAGCGCTATCCAAAACCCCTTACGCTACTGCAGGCCTGCGTGGCTGCGTCCGAATTTTTTGTATTTTGTCCCTTTCTCTAAAAAAAATTCACGTTTAGACCTTAAAAAATTTAATGTCATTTTTTGACCCTTTGCTCGACGCCATACGCTATGTGTAAGTGCAATCAACCCCAAGTGAGGGTTTTGGTGATTTAATGACAAAACAAATAAGGGTACTAACAGTTTTTGTTCTCAGTGTTTGATTAGAAGGAAACAAGAACTTAAGGAAGCACCAAGGACTTCATGCAATGGACGTATAAAATTTATGTAAAATCTTGTGTTGCATGATGTAATTCTTCCTTGTTCTTTTCTGCACAGGTACAGGTGTTTGCTATAGCTCAAGTCCTCTAATTCAAAAGCTATTTTTGAAAACCAAAAAATCACTTTAACTTTATTTGGCTGACCATGGTTTGGGTTGAGAAACCTAGAGTGTTCTTGCTGAAAAGCAGCTGAACTTCTTCAACTGCAGCTGAGCTTTCCAGCTGAACTTAACTTCAGCTGTGATGAGCTTCTTCAGCTACAGCTGAGCTTTTCAGCTGAGCTGGACTTCAGCTGAGTTGAACTTTCAACTCCAGCTGAACTTCAACTTCAGCTATGGACCTCTCTGATCATACTCAGCTGAACTTGCCCCAGGGCAGCTGAGCTGGGATTTTCTCTCCAAAACTCTCTGGTCTAGACCAGCTAAACTGGTCCTCGGGGGCAGCTCAACTGGTCTCTGACCCTCTGACTTCTAATCTGCAGTCTGCCAGTCAGACTGGCAGTCAGGTCGCCAGGGGTTTCAGGGGGCGGTTCAACCGCCCTAGGGGGGCGGTTCAACCGGTCCTGGCCTGTCTGACTCGCCTGCAGGTCAGTCTGCCAGTCAGACTGGCAGACAGTTTGCTGACCTGTCAGGGGGCGGTTCAACCGCCCTAGGGGGCGGTTCAACCGGTTTTCAGCGGGGTTTTTGGTCAAACGGCTAGTTTTTGAGCCGTGACTATAAATAGACCCCCCTCTCTCTCTTCTTCAATACGGATGAACACTCACTCATTTATTGCTCACCTAACTTGAGACAAAGCACTCATCTCTCCATCTCTCTCACACTTAAATCTTCCTCAAGATTCAACCTTGTTGGAGGAGCTCTTGGGTGTGAGGTTTGTGCTTGTGCTCACGATTTGGTTTTCCTCTCCCATCTCTCTTTCAAAGACTTGAGCTTGTGCAAACCCCTCTTGTGCGTTCTTGGTGTTCTTGAAACCCTAGGTTTCAAGATCTTTGAGGTTGCTTGGGAGTCTCCAAATTTGTGGACGACCCTAAGAAGTTTGTATCACCCGCTCTTTGAGCTAAGATAAGAAGAGATTGCCTTGACCTTTGTGGTCGGCTTTTGGAGGATTAGGGTTGAAAAAGACCCGGCCCTTTGTGGGCTCCTCAACGGGGAGTAGGATACCTTTGTGGTGTGGCCGAACCTCGAATTAAATCTTGTGTCTTGTGTTCTTGCTTGTTTTGACTTGAGATATTTTTACTTGCAAGGTTGACATAAAGATTTTTCCGTAGAGCTTATCTAGAAGTAAAATAGCCTCTACATATTCATCTTTTCATCCTCACTTAGCTATATCTTACTTCTCTCAAGAACTTGCGAAATACTTTTTCGAGTAGATTTTAGTCTAAAGTTTATAAAACAGTTGGATTGGTTCAGAGTGGTTCAACTTGCGCACGTAGCTGTTGAACCGGCCTGCACCAGTCGAACTGTGTATCTAACAATCTTTCGAAGTTTGTTGTGAAAATTTTCAGATTAGCCTATTCACCCCCCCTCTAGGCTACTTTCACTATGGCACCGAGGTACGTGCTGCGCTGGTACAACCCAGACAACGTGGCGCTGATGTGGCACCGAGCTCGGCGCCAAGGTCTATGGCGCCGAGCTCGGATATATAACAGCAAAGCTTGTCTAGCTCAGTTGGTAGAGTGCAAGACTTTTAACCTTAAAGTTGTGGGTTTGAGCCTTTGTCACTGGTAATGTAAGATTAACACAGTCACTTGTTTATAATATAAATATTTTTAACATTTTAAATGGTGTACTTCAGTTTTTAGTATATTATTTAATGTTTAAAATCACTTGTAATTAGCGAGAGGACGGAATCACCTAATTGACACTGTACACAACTTTTGTTTCGTTTGAGAGGACGGAATCACCTAGAATGTAGTTGATGTATGCTTCAGAGTTCATCATGTGAAGGTCCAGCACTTAGCGCTCTAGAAAGTCTCCTGGTTGTAGATTAGCAGTAATTGTCTTACCTTGCCTGAATTCGCTGATTTACGCCCGCATTCGGTCATGGACTGTGACTGACAGACTGATGCGGTCTGTGATTTGCGCCAGCCTGAAGATGATGCATCTGTTAATTTCCAAGATCTTTTACAGATATATGTACTTGCTCCGACGTTATGAAAAAAAACTTCTTTTGGCCTGGGCAGGGCAGAGTCAGTACCAGTATTACGAATCACGATTCACGAATCATATCTAAAAGCGAAGCATGCAAAGACCAAGCCGCGTCCCGGTGCAGTGTTTTATTTTAAGCCAAACCTGACGCTGAAGCATGCAAAGACCAAGCCGCGTCCCGGTGCAGTGTTTTATTTTAAGCCAAACCTGACGCTTTGCCTGGCAAGTAGATCGGCGAATCGGATCTCTGTATCGGTAGCGTGCCGTGAACGATGGCATGCTGCCAGAAACGTTTAATTTCTCCAAAACTGAGAATAAGACTCTATTTAATTAACGGAGATGAAATATGAGCGGTAGTCTTCTAGTCTGACCAAAAGAAAAGTCTGCTTTTGCCCGCGTCAAGTTATGTTAACCAATGGATTTAATGACGAGATAGGTGGAGAGATTATTATGAGTCTAAAATACTAATCCCACCACAACCTACTATGCGTACTTCTACGTAGTTAGTAGAAAAATCAGTCACAAAAACCCAGCATTTGTTTTTGTCCAAATAAACAAAAAAATCTAGATGATAAATAAATCTGGATGGACAAAACACCGACATAAACGAAAAATCTGGCAACAAAAAAATAAATTAGTGACAGACAAAAAATATTAATTAAAAGCCCACCATGGGGCTCGAACCCACAACCACAAGTTTAAAAGCTTTACACTCTACCGACTAAGCTAGACAGCATTTGTGATTGCACAGCCAAGCTCGGCACCAAGATCTATGGCGCCGAGCTTGGTGCCACGTCGACGCTACGACGTTCGGGTTGCGCCAGCGCAGCACGTACCTCGGCGCCATAGCCTATGGCGCCGAGCTGTGTTACCTCGGCGCCATGAGTTATGGCGCCGAGCAAAGAGTTCAAAAATGACATTAAAATTTTCTAGGGTCCGAACGTGATTTTTCTTTCGAGAAAGGGTCAAAATGAAAAAAATTCGGTGGCTGCGTGCACCTCAGCCGGCGCCCGCCTCCTTCCCCGGCGCCAAAACTAATCAAATTTCTCCCCCCGCGTGTGCCAACCGGAGCCAAAACGAAACTAGCAGCGAACCCCGCGGCGGCAAGGCTAAAAAACGCGCAAAACCCCGAGCGCTGCTCGCCTCCCGCCATTTCCTTCCCAAATCTACCTTATAAGCGCGCGTAGCCTTGGCAGCTCGACGCATCTTCGCCGCCGCTCAACGTTCCCCC
The DNA here is from genome assembly GCF_902167145.1 of Zea mays. Taxonomy (NCBI): domain Eukaryota; kingdom Viridiplantae; phylum Streptophyta; class Magnoliopsida; order Poales; family Poaceae; genus Zea; species Zea mays. The sequence continues at coordinate 26,282,131 of NC_050096.1, forward strand.
CACGCCCCAACCTATCCACGCGAAACCTTCTTTCCCCCGGGAGACGATTCGTCAGGGAGAGGAAAGAGGCAAGAGGGGCCATGGACGCTGCCAAGTTGGTGACGCCGGTCGCTGTGTCTCACATTCTGGCGCACCCGTCGGCGGGCTCCGACGGCGCAGTGACCGATCTCGTCGTTCAGGTCCTCGACCTGAAGTCCGTCGGCACGGGCAGCCGGTTCAGGTGAGTTCTCACCTCATTTCCCTCCCTGCGCTGGATCTAGTATCTTTGCTAGTTTTCGTTACGTAGGGCGGCGGATCTGTTCTGTTCTTAGCGCAGTTGATATGGTTCTTGTCGGCCGGTCTGACGAGCCTTCCTTTGTTTGTATGTGTTGATGCCTTGCAGTTTCACAGCAACTGACGGGAAGGATAAGATCAAGGCGATGCTTCCCACCAACTTCGGGTCGGAGGTCCGCTCTGGCAACCTGAAGAACCTCGGCCTCATCCGCATCATCGACTACACTTGCAACGTCGTCAAAGGCAAAGATGACAAGTAAGTGCCCTCCATCCTTCTTTCGTCGCCATGAGAAGACTAATGTTGGCAACTGTTCTCGTATTCATCGTTTCCCTCGGTTTCCTGGACCACTGTGCTTTGTTTACCAGAGTCTTGGTTGTCATCAAATGCGAGCTTGTGTGCCAAGCGCTTGACGCCGAGATCAACGGCGAGGCCAAAAAAGAGGAGCCTCCAATTGTGCTGAAGCCTAAGGACGAATGCGTGGGCGTGACTCCCCCACTCGCTATGAAGCCCAAGCAGGAGGTGAAGTCTGCGTCCCAGATCGTGAATGAGCAGCGTGGAAAGTAAGTACCTGCAATCTGTTCGATTTTCTGCCGGAGTCTGTTGAGGATTCAGATTTACAGTTCTTTGTTACCCTTTGCGTGCAGTACTGCTCCTGTCAAGCCCCTTTCCATGACAAAGAGGGTCCATCCTTTGATCACTCTGAACCCCTACCAGGGTAACTGGGTCATTAAGGTGCGGGTCACGAGCAAAGGCAACCTGAGAACCTACAGGAATGCTCGCGGAGAAGGCTGTGTCTTCAATGTAGAGCTCACCGATGAGGATGTAAGCGGTCTGATGGCATTGTTCTCAAGTTTAAGTGTGTATTTTCATGAGTTGTCGCGGGTTCACGAACTGATATTATTTTTTTTTTGATTTTGTGTATGCACAGGGCACCCAGATCCAAGCCACCATGTTTAATGACGCTGCAAAGAAGTTCTATCCGATTTTTGAGCTGGGAAAGGTCTATTATGTCTCAAAAGGATCTCTTAGAATTGCTAACAAGCAGTTCAAGACTGTCCAAAATGACTACGAGATGTCACTAAACGAGAATGCTATTGTTGAAGAAGCAGAGGGGGAGACTTGCATTCCGCAAGTGCAATACAACCTTGTCAAGATTGATCAGCTAGGATCGTATGTCGGTGGCAGGGAGCTTGTAGGTATGTCAGTGATCTGAATTGAACTGGTATTTTATTTTTCCACGTTTGATGTATTGTCTCACTGTTGTATGTGTTACGTGTTATACTTCAGATATTGTTGGTGTGGTTCAGAGCGTATCTCCCACACTCAGTGTTAGGAGAAAGATTGACAACGAGACAATACCGAAGCGTGACATTGTTGTGGCGGATGACTCGTAAGTAGCACTTGATCTTTTTTTACCTTGTTGATAGGTCGGAATACAAATTCTCTAATCACAAATATAAGTCTATCTGAGAAAGTCAAGTAGTCCTAATCGACTCATTTCATTTCTTGCAGTGGCAAAACTGTTAGCATCTCTCTTTGGAATGATCTTGCTACTACGACCGGCCAAGAGCTTTTGAACATGGCTGACAGTTCGCCTGTTGTTGCGATAAAGAGCCTAAAAGTGTCTGACTTCCAAGGTATGCAATCAAATCTCTGTTCAATCTTCACTGGAAACCAGTTGCTTACTGAGTGTCGTGATAACTGTGGCGCTGCAATTTTTCTTGCAGGCGTGTCTCTTTCTACTGTAGGCAAAAGTACTCTTGCGATTAATCCTGATCTACACGAGGCTCAGAATCTCAAATCATGGTACGATTTCTCTCGTGAATGATATGCGCTTGTCCTATGTTTTTAAGTATGCTTAGGCTTGTAGCACATGATTTGTCAAATAGGTATGACTCTGAAGGCAAAGATACTTCGCTGGCACCAATTGGTGCAGAAATGGGTGCCGCACGGGCCGGTGGCTTCAAGTCCACGTATTCTGATAGAGTTTTTCTGTCTCACATTACTAGTGATCCTGCCATGGGCCAGGAAAAGGTATAATCGTCAATATCCACTGAACGATGATATTATTTATATCTTGAATTGAAAAATTGTAAATTTGGAGAACCCCCAATTTGACCCTTTTATTTGTTGCATTGCAGCCTGTTTTCTTCAGTTTGTATGCCACCATAAGCCACATCAAGCCTGACCAGAACATGTGGTACCGTGCTTGCAAGACCTGCAACAAGAAGGTGACTGAAACTTTTGGATCTGGATACTGGTGTGAGGGATGCCAAAAGAATGACTCGGAATGCTCACTGAGGTAAAAAAAAAATCGTCAGCAGAAGCCTGCTGCTACTGTTATCTATTTGGTGCCAAATCTGACGGTTTCCCTGCGTCCTTCAGATACATCATGGTCATCAAGGTCTCCGATCCTACTGGCGAGGCATGGTTCTCTGTGTTCAACGAGCATGCAGAGAAGATCATTGGCTGCAGCGCCGACGAGCTTGATCGGATCAGGAAAGAGGTAAATTCCGCAATCTGAGTAGAGCAGTGTCTTGACATCGTTGAATCTCTGCTGTTTCTTTGTTTGCCTTATCCCTGACAGTGGGTTCACCATCGTTGCAGGAGGGGGACGACAGTTATGTTCTGAAGCTCAAGGAAGCCACCTGGGTTCCTCACCTGTTCCGCGTCAGCGTCACACAGCATGAATACAATAACGAGAAAAGGCAGAGAATCACTGTGAGGAGTGAAGCGCCGGTCGAGCACGCAGCTGAATCCAAGTACCTGCTTGAACAGATAGCGAAGCTTACTGCTTGATAGTAGAAGATGCAACCTTACTGCAAATAGCGAGGATTATTAGGACTAATTGATGGTGTCAGGTCATTGCGGCCCTAAGCTTTAGCTATGTATCAGCAGTCAGATGTATTAACCATTCCCTGCTCTAATAGTCATCTATCAGCAGTCAGATGTATTTAACCATTCCCTGCTTAATAGCTCTCTACCAGGAGTCGGAAGTTTTTAACCATTCCCTGCTCTAAGACAAGATAAATTGCTCGATCTACATCGTTGTGCCACGTATTCAGTCTTTTCCCCGACATGTATCCCGAAATTGGTAGTGTCAGTTTATCGTGGGTTCGTATTTTCGTCGGGAGGTGGGATGCTTTCAATTTATTGTTTGGATTAGAGATGGATTTTAAACATATAAATTATATAATATTTAATATAGATATGCACAAGAATACTATAAGAGATAAGAATTAAATTTTATATAATTTTCTTTTACATTATTTTCTCCTTACGATGAAAAAGTGAAAACATTCAAATCTAAATATGTATTCAGATTTTTATATCAATTATTTTAAAAAGTATAGAACGAATGAGATTCACTTTTTATGAATTTTAATAAGTCCAATGCTAAAAACAAGAATATAAATTTTTATATATACGAAGAAAAAAGACCAAAAAATTATCTATCTAGATTCATCCCTAGTTTACATTAATTTTAGAGAAATTTGTATTTGTACTATTAAAAAAACTACAACTTTAGATATATACCATCTCTATCTTACTTACATGTGGGGTCCACATGAGTCAATGACATATGTATCTAATGATATATATTTAAAGTTATAATCTTTTAATGGTACAGATTCAATTATTCATTAATTTCTATGTAGGACAGAATAAATCTAAGAAAAAAAATTATGTTTAAATGTTGAACCATTTAGCTTTCCAAAATCTTTAATACCGAGCCGTTTCCTGACATAAAGTTGTTCCATTACAATGGACTTCGGAACCCAACACGACGTTATCTAGCGGAATAAGTTTAACAAACTCTAGCTGAAATACATATGGACGGTGGCACCACGCCCATTTCTTTTAGCTATCTCCAGCACTCCAGCAGGCCGCGTAAACAGACTGTAAATTACAGTTTTATACCGTAGATTGTATTTTTGTAGATTGAAATTTGAAATAGAGAGTGAAATAGGGAATGTAATTTAGGTCAACTCCAGCAAATATATACTCCGCATGCACCATTTCTTGCCAAGAGGAAAGAGAAGACGTAGGGAAGGGGAGTGCAAATACACGGCATGCTTTTTAAGGAGAGAGATATGGAGTCCGCTAGATTGATGAATAGTGTACTGCGCAGTGTAAAAAAGAGATGGGAAGCCGCATACAGAGGCTGCTGGAGTTGATAAGGAGTCTGATAGAAATAGCCTAATAGTCTATGTTATTCAGACTGGCACTGCAACAGCTGCGGTGAGCTTCGTTTTCTGGAACACTACAAGAAAAGAAGTGAAGTTGCAGGACTAAAATACTAAATCACGCTTACAAGTTACAAAGGATCAGAACATTATCAACAGGTTATGTTACCATAACGCCCACCAATTTAATAGGGCAAAAGTAAGCACTGCACCAGCACCACAAACACAATCTGACGACGAGACTACTCTCTGACGCTAGGCTAGAAGGCAGATCCTACAGAACGGGTCTGTCTGCTGGTGAAGGTTCACAGATTTGCGCTAGGGCTGACGACAACATATCGCAGCGGGTTATCGACCTTGCCGGCTCCGGCGTGCTCCACAAACTCCGAAGGAGCGAGTAAGGAAGCTTCCATGGCAGATGCATACAAGTCTTCTCCTTTCCTGTATTTATACAGGAACCCTGTTGCATTCTCCTCTCCACGTCCCCTGCCTAAAATGCTGTTCTGGGACTTGCTGCCGTCACGCTACTTATAGCTTCACCGGAAAAAAAGGAACAGATGATTACGAGCTGCGCTCCCGGCTCCTCAGTGATGGCTGTTCCTAAAAAACTAGGAATGAGTATAATATAGAGCTTAATGATAACCAAACAAATCCTATGAAGGGAAGAATCACTAGAATAGAAAGGGTTCAATCATACGCAAACAAACAACTCACATCTACAATAACTGAACAATATAAAAGAAACCAGCCTCCATCTGTAAGAGCTAAACATTATTGAATTCTAAATCTTCCAGATTCAACGAGGCGCTTATGGCATGAAATGTCAAGTGTTTAGCTAATAACCACTAACATCAAATGCAAAACATCTCGATGTATCCCACATATACAAGTCCTTACTCCTTAACTCGTAAGATAATAGATGCAAATACTAATTAGCATTGATCTGAGCCCAAACTCCTAATTTTAAAGGCAAATATCAATCCAGTTCATTCATGTATTACACCTGTGGTGCATTGGTAAGATCCATGTTTTTGGAAGCATGTGAAGTGGATACTAAGAATACATAAACCGTGTACTTAACAAACAATAGGGGATATATACCTTTCAAGGCTGAGTTTGGCTCCTTTCCCACCGCCGACAAACTATCTTGTGATGTATTTACCTCCGGTTCTCGAATATTTGTCGTCCATTGGTTTATTTTTAACTAAAATATGACAAATAAAAAAAAGAAAGATTATTTGTAGACCGGTACTTTGGTGGAAGCCCCTTCACCAGATGGTTGCCACTGTTATGACTTCTGCTATTCCCCACAACAGCTTCATCAGAACTTACTAATTTGACAGTGTGTGCATTCATCTCTTCTGGAATCTGCCCAGCTGCTGCTTTTGAAGTGTCGTAAGTGAGAGAGTTCCCCCTCTCAATCATTTTCTTCGTAACCTCGAGTCTCTTACACAACTAGAGTGTGCTTTCTTTTTCACGTCTCGCCTAACAACTGAATAAGATAAACGTTATCTCTTACATACACAACTAACCATGTAATCATTGTGAGCACTTCCTTCACCATGAGCATTTCCTCCTCGCCATTGGCATCGTAAATTAACTTCCAACGTCCCACCCACATCTAGATTCTTCCATACCACCACCGTCATCCTGCTACTCTCTAACTCGCTAGCCACCACCGCCGCCGCTGTACGCTAATATTTTTATCAAATATTTATTTGTAATATGATAAGTATAAAGATATATATGAAATAATGATAGAGAATTTCTTCTCATTTAGCACACAAGTTTCGTGCCTCATGCCCTCACCTCTTGCATGCACAACCAACCATATAACCATCACGAGCACTTTCTTCTCTTCACCATTGGCGTCATATATTAAACCCCAACCTCCCATCCACACCCAGATTCTTATGTACCATGTGTCTCTATAGGTAGCGAGGCAAAAACAGTTGAGGAGGAGAAGCCGATGAAGCGTGGATGAACAACCGGAGGAGAGGAGACACTCCTGATTTCGAGTTTAGTTTTGTATTGGTTGTTAGGAAAGAATTTGAGATATTAAGGTCGCATAGATCTGTTTTTCTCCCCAATGTCTTGCCTAACAACCAGATAAAATAAGCCTTATCTTTTACATGTGCAACCAACCATGTAACCACCACAAGCGCTTTCTCCTTGCTATTGCCGTCGAATATTAACTCTCAACTTCGCATGACATCGACCTTTCCCATCGGCAAGCATCTCGAACTGCTGCTGCGACTCTCCACCACCATACCGTCGCTGATGCTTAGCTGAGGGAGAGGAAGAGGAGACGCTTCATATCCCAAGTTTAGTTTTGTATTGATTATTCATAAATAATTTGTAAGATATTAAGGTCGATAATAATATATCTATTATTTATTTTTTTGTAATCACAAGACATAGACATTGTACTGGTTTGTTCAAAATTAAAACTTTTGATTCTTCAAGAAACGAGAACTTATTTTGGCATGGGACGGAGGAAATATATATCACCTCACTGCTCCTATCGGCACTCCTAGGTGCCTTCTGCTGATCATTCGATACTGATGCTGACAGGACTCGAATAAAAAACTCATCTGTTGATGGAAGACAGCCCCGGACTGAATCTTAGACCTGTGGTTTGGCATGCAAGATACAGAGGGGCATGAAATTCACTCTCAGACCATCTAACCAACCAACTCAGATAGAAGCACAGCACTTTAGCGACATGACTAATGACTCAGATAACTTAGGCCTTTAGAACACAAATTTCCTAGAAATTTTATAAGAATCAGTTGATTTTCAAAGGAAATAAACAGCAAACAGAAATTCTCACATTCAAAAGAGGGCCTAAACGATGAGCTCGAGTACACCAGACATCACAGTTCATTACGATCCATTAATCGGCTCACACAATTACAGCACTATTCAAAGAATCCTTAGCTCTCTAAGCTAGCTGCTAGCACACCAATTTACAATGTGCTAATCCCCAGTTCACACGTCCCAGTAATAAATAGTCAAAAGAAGCATTAAACCTCCATTAGAAATCCCACCGGAGTCCGGACTGTATGATAATGTCTCTTTTGAGAAGAAAAATAGTAAAAATGTCTACCACATTGTGCTGTACATGAGGCGAAGCATTGCTCATCTTAAACGTTACGTCATCTTTGGAACAGCACCAACGTTACGTCTTCTTAATTTTCAGCCTTCTCTTCTTTGCCGGAGGAGCCAAACCAAGGTCTTTACAGAGGTGTTCGTCAGGCTGCAGCGTCTTAGGAACAGCACCAAACGCACAGCGAGTGACTTCCAGACCTGACAGGGCTTGGTGCAGGTAAACTGACGCATCCTCTAAGTTCTGTTTCAGTTTACGAGTTCTTAGAAAAGCAGGCAACAAAGCCCTAGAGTTTTGATGGGCCCTGGACTCCGGCACATGAGGATTTATATCAGAGGCCTCGATGAATCTTTCAGTCGCAGCGTCCCATGACAACTCGTACCTCTGCGTGTCTGTCAATGGAGCAGGCTGCTCTGATAGAGCATTCAGGGTTAGTTGTACAAACTCGTCTTCATTGTCATAGACACGGCAGTTGGGGAACTGCTTGAAGAACTCATTTGACGGGTGATTGGCACATATAACTATCTTTCCCATTGCCAGGGCTTCAGCGGTGGTCGTACAGACCACATCTGTGGTGCTGGGATTGATGAATACTTTATACCTGTTGGAGAATCAGTGTTTCAAACTTTCAGTCTAGCACAAACAGTTGGTGTATCCCAGTGGCGTATCTAGGATTGAAAACCTATGGGGCCAAGCAAGTTGATTGTAGTATATAATTGTAATTTTAATAAGGGCCTAAACATGTTCTGACAAAAAGTTGTGGAGCCATGTGCCCGCACAGCAATAGGCTAGATCTGCCACTGGTGTATCCTATGTACACCCATAGTCACAAGAAACGGGTACAGTGGTAGCGACCCTCAACCGGAAACGTCCTCGAATGCAGGGACATTTTCGTTCCCACCATGTAAAAACCACTCACAAGTAGCGTACCATGTTTCTCAACACCGTTCCTCGACCCTGTTGATCCGGAAACTTTGTGACTATGGGTACACCAGAAATGTTAAATCTTATCTTATTATGAAACTACCAGGTCATCTAACATTACCACTCATTCCCTAATCTTATTTACATAACTTTGTCTAACCTGTGTTTCAGTTCATTAAGATCACAAAACCTACACATTTATCTAATAATATTGCAAAAAAACTGTCTTGACTGTTGACAATGGAAGTACCAATTTTGCATTCAAACTCTCTAAAGGAATGTGTTAGGCATGTTACACAGGTACAAATGTGTCTAACAGAATAAGACGGAGTGAGTATAGTAAATAAGAAACTTACTCGTGGAACAAGGGATCTGCATGATCACGACCAGGATGAACATTGACAGACAAACTTAAACGTTTGGCAGATTCACAGACCTCATCAGAATCTTCTCCGCTGCCATATAAATCCACTTCAAGACCAACCAACTTGCTCTGATATTTGGACAGCAGATCAAGAAGCTCCCTGTATCCCTTACTCCATACCATCTTCCCGATGTAGTATGCCCCCTTTGTGAAGGCTTTCTCCCCATTCTGCAGCTGCCTCAACTTTAGCTTGCCTACCTCAAGAAATTTTGGATTAACACCATGGACATTGCATATAACAGACCTGGGCAGATTTTGGGTGGCACCTGACAATCTGATAATCTGCATTAAGATCAGAAAAAACAGTACATGTCTCAATGAATCAGGGCAGGATGATAACAACTGGGTGCTCAATTTTTCAAATTCAACAATTTATGCAGGAGAAGAAAAACGAGCAAATGCACAATATTGTCATCAAACCACAATATTGTAGATTGTTAACTTATGTCAAGAAAGAATTGTCATCATAGACATAATGTTTACCAGAAAATTTTCATCGAAACAAATGATTCAGTGTAGATATGCATAGTAGATTACCTTGTGGCAATAGATTCGAGTTACCCAAGTGTTAGCATACTTTAGGAAACAAGCAATAACTTGACCATTCTTTTCTCTCCTTACATATGCTAGATAATTTGTATGGACAATTCCTATAACTCGACGGAACTTATTTTTCCATCTTCGCCCATGGTGGTACCAATTTAGATGCTCGGGCTCTTCCAATACAGCAACGTCAGCAACTTCATCTGGAATGCATTCTGTAATATCCCCAACAGGGAGGATGCTTCTCATTTCTTTAGAAAACTGCATCATCAAAAAGGAATCAGGTTAACATAAGTAGCAGTGAGTGCAAAAAATGAGATGCAAAGATATGAGCATTGTTGGATGGAGCTAACAGAAACAAGGCCTGCATGCATCAGACACTGAACAAAGTTCTGCTGTAAGGGCTTGTTTGCTTTGTGACCTGGTAGACATGCCGTTGGGAAAGGTGTGACGTGTGGGCATACCCGTGCTTCTCCATACCCAAATCCAAGTAGCTAACCTCCGGAGTCAAACAAATGAACTTGAACATATAAAAACAGAGCAAATGCTTGTGGATCTACTCACTAAAGGGCTTGGGCTTCCATCTAGCATGTTCAGAAAACACGTAGCCGACATGGGTTTAATGGAGCACCTACGATTCTAGATTAAGTGGTCATCAATACAACCATCTCCATCAAGAGACAAGAATAGGTTCTCTATTTTGAGAGAGAAAGATATACTATAGTCATTGAGTTCAGTAGCGTATGACTGGCTGCTGTAACTCCTTGATCTTGGTGTACTAATCTATCGAGAAGTGGGAATTGTAAGTTAATAAATTAAGCAGTTAAAAAATTAAGTTTTAACTATAAGCAAATAAGTATGAGATCAAGGGAGAGAATGTTAGATTGATCTTATTCGGCTCCGTCAAGTGACCGAGCTGGACTCACCTCCCACGGCCTAATCAGGGGCACAATAACCTTATGAATGTGGACCCTTTTCACATCGCGTACAATAAAAAAAAGGAGAGGACCGTCAAGCGGACCAATGTTTGTTGCACCCTCTCTCAAACACGCATACCTAAAATCCGATCTATCTCTACGCGATTAGTGAAGGGAAGACCTTCGCCATCACCCTCGTTGTCCCCGACGCCGACTTTCACCAGTTCACCACCTTAATGGCATCTACTCCCAATACTGAAGGTATAACGTCCATGTTCTAAAGCATCTAGTAACTTGGGTTAGGAGCAAGGTCTCTATAGTCTAACAAACGCACCTAGGCCAGGCAGCACCCCAGGCCATCGATTTCCAGTACCTGGAGATGGATCGACATGTTTGGGCGAGCACCACAAGGCCAGGTCGCGATTAAGTTAGCTACAGGAAAGAAGCAGAACTCATCAAAGAAACTGAATGAAGCGCTAGATGACCCTAAGGCTCACATCACATTGGATGAAACGATCAGTTTGAAACAAACCCCATTCAGGTCTTACTGGAGCAAAAAGAAATGCAAAGTGGAACAGAAGAGTACACAAGACAATTCAAGTCACTAATTTGCGTTCATATCCTCTCGGTTTGACATAGAAATTACAAGGTGCCGAAGTACTATACCTTTCCTGGGTAGAATTTGATGCTGAAGGATGGCCTAAAGTCAATCCTCTCCTCGATCCAGTGGCGAACATAGCTCTCTTGCTCGGAAGGCGAGTCAAATACAATATTGTTAGGGTAAACCAACTCTTGGTCCCTTAGACAAAGCCAAGGGATCACCAGTGTGACATCCTTATCACCATCCTTTGCCAGATAAGCAGCCCGGAACAAAGGGTTGATGGATGTTCCTGTCATCCATGGGAGGCTTGCGGTGGTGAATATCGCAAAATGCCTCTTCATAGACATAACGTCTTTGTCAGGGAGGGCAACGGATCACCACTCACGTGCCACCCAAATTCGTTCTCCTAGCACATTATCGTCTGCAAATCACAGACCAATGAATCAAGCAAGCGCAGAATGAGTATAGCAGCTGAGCAAATATATTTCCTTCCTACCAAGCTATAGCCTATCGTAAGCGGGTTTGCAGCGGACAAAGATATCAGCTGTATAAAACCGAGATGGACGGAGCATTCTGGCCGCAGACTAATTAGCGACTGACCATGTGCGGGAGTCCATCCTACGCCGAGAATTAGGGGAAACACAAGGAGGTTCGAGGGCTTACCAATAAGCCTAAATCCGGTGTAGGAGGAAGCGGAGCGGTAAGAGGCCGGACCACGGGGCGGTCGAGGACAAGTTCTGGAAGGGTCCGCGAGAGGCTTCAGTGGGACTGTGGGAGGCGACGCCGCCGGTGGAACGGCAGATAGAGGACGGTGGCGGCAAGGGTGAGAGGGGAAAGGGCAGTCTGTGTCGCGGTAGGTTGATCTGGGCCACACCGCAGCGTTTGGACGGATGGGAATGGACGGCAAAGACGGGCGCGGTTTTTTTATTACGAAGGTCGGATTGCACCCGGAATCGTTCCAGCTAATTAAAGTTTATATAAATTAGAGAAGCAATCCGGCTAGGAATCGTTCCGATCCACCAATCCGGCACAAACGAACAAGGCAGAAAGATGATGGCCATCCGAGGCGGTAAGGGGTAGGCTGCCATTCCGTGTTCTGTCATTCCCATTCCCCACTCCCCGCAAAGCTCATTCCCATTCGCGTCTGCCACTGTCTTTCTCATTCCCCCCTCCCCGCAAATCTCATTCTCATTCCCGCGTGCATCTCACGCTTAGCTAAAATTAAATTAAAAAAACACAAATGTGAACGAACAAGGCAGAAAGATGATGGCCATCCGAGGCGGTAAGGGGTAGGCTGCCATTCCGTGTTCTGTCATTCCCATTCCCCACTCCCCGCAAAGCTCATTCCCATTCGCGTCTGCCACTGTCTTTCTCATTCCCTCCTCCCCGCAAATCTCATTCTCATTCCCGCGTGCATCTCACGCCTAGCTAAAATTAAATTAAAAAAACACAAATGTGACCACAATGGGATTTGAACTTGTGACCTCTCAAGCAAATATGTTCGTAGCTACCACTACACCACATGTGTGTTTATGTCAATATCTGTTACAGTAAAAATATCTACTACATCTCTCCCAAAGCCTACCTGCTACTTTTGCACAATGTGTAGTAGTAGATAATTATCAACGAGATTCCTGAATTATATTTTTGGATGGAGGGAGTAGTATTTAAAGAAGAGCCTTGCATGCAATTTCTTTTTGTTTGAATAATGTTTTCAACTTAAATTCTTTTTTATATGTGTGACATTTATTCTCCGTAATATTTTTTCCATGGATCTGACTTGTGAGTCATTTTCATAAACCAACGCTAAAGATAAATCCATGTTTCTTACTTGGAAACCCCGAACAAACACCACTGGTAGGAGGCGCTCGCGTTGGCGTCGCTCATCGACGACGAGAAGAAGCTTGGCGACTGCCAGTTCGACCTCTGGAAGCAGTACTACGTGGCCACATGCATCGCTGTGTTCGGCAAGCTCCGTCGCAGCCGCCGCTTGGACGCGGTCTAGAGCGGCTGCACCGCGCTGTCCATCTCAAATAGGGGGACCTCATGGTCGTCACCAACGCCGGCGACTCTTGGGTTGTTCTGGGCACCACATCCGACAACGACATCGTCACACCGTCCAGCTCATCATCACTTGAAGCTCAACCTGCCACATAAGTCACTACTGACCGGCCATAAATTCTTGTGCGCTAGGACGACGGCCATTGCTGATATTGTGTGAGTGTCCTCGAACAAGATGTATGTAGAGGAGTAGCACATCCAGTGGTGCAACGGCTAGGTATATTACCTCGCTGATGAGCCCGGGGTGCACTTCGTTTGGCAGCCCAACCAAGAGTCATCGGTACTCGCCATGTCGTGCGCGTTCGACGGCTACTATATCAAGGACTATGGCGTCATCTTGGCGCCAGAGGTGACATAGAGGAGGACCGACAGTAATGACCACTCACCATCGTCGGGGTAGCTTTTGTGCCGGCCTGCCTTTAATTCTCTTCGTAAACACATACACTTGCTTTTTTGTTTAAGCAAGCGTGTATGGTGGTGCGTACCTGATGACTGACAATGTATGAGGGAACTTCTACCGGCAGGTGTGGCACGTGTTCTTCAATGATGATACCATGCAAATCGTGGCATATATCGAAGTCTGCATGATACTGATGGTTGTAATGTAGTAGTGAAACAGCTAAATTAAAATAACAAAATTTATGTATGGCTAGGATTACAAATGGATTATGAAACATTTTCTTATAACAATATAAGACACATTTTGTATATAAGTTATTATGTTATTATATGTTCCCGTTGCAACGCACGGGCACTCACCTATGACTATGAAAATTATGACACTGACTTTAAAAAATGTCAATAGAATCACACATGCCCTTCTATGGGACCAAAAAGTAGGATATTGTTAGGAAATTTTGTTTGAACAGATTTAACTGCTATTTTGGGTTTATGATTTTGCTCCATTTAGAAGATACTCCTGCCTTATGTCTGTAGTGCGAATGTCATATTTACCTCCGTAATTTTAGCTGAGGTGGATCCCTTCCTATATTTTTCTCTACTCTGTTTCCTTGGATGTGTGGATCTCTTTCCTTTCCAACTTTCTCTATTGATGGAACTATGGAAGGTGGAAATCGGCAGTGTCCTCATCGGCTATAAATGTAGCCACACCCCCAGTTTCTATCTGCTCTCCCTCTTTTCGCGCCTCCAGAATTTGTCACCTATCACAAAAAATTAAGATCGCATTGCAGAGTGCATGTGTTGGTTCTCTTCTTCCTCACGCCAACACCAACGCCAGACAGAGGCCGGCAACAGCAGCGGCACCGCAGATCTGTCTCTTTCCTTCTTACTCTCTCTCTCCCTGCATGGAGTCTGGCTCTGTCGTTAAACTGTTTGGATCACTAGATTGGTAGGATAAAACTGAGTGAAGTTCAGTCACAAACTTGGCTTTGTTCTTATTCTTCATACCGATTTATGTTAGTGCTGTTACTATCTGTCTGCTTGAGTAATAACAACATACTGTATGGCACTGAATCATTTGGTGGATAACTGAAATGCGTGAACTTGGAAATGGCCTCGAACCAGGCTACCTGTATATGCGTGGAGACATATACAATACAATATATTTAGCGAGGGCGTGATTTTAGCTTTTGTCTCCGTGTCTTGTTTTTACCAAGAGAGCAAGTTATGCTACTATATTTAGCAAAAACTATCAGAAGAGAGTAAAACACATACTCAAATTGTCTGTTTTCTCACCATGGACGAGCCAAAAAATAGTTACCAGAATATTAATTTTTGAAGCAAAGAAATCAATACAAACAAATCAGCATCAGTTGTAAACAAGCTTTTAGGCTGGTGATTACACGTGGAGTGGCAATAGCAGTACAATTGAACATATAGAAATCTATGGTGGATTACTGAATTGCGTGGACTTGGAAACGGCCTCGAACCAGGCTGCCTGTATATGCGTGGAGAGGAACCCGCGAGGCTGTTCGGCGGAGCTTTACCAAGCTAATGGGGATCAGTGCATCGACTCCCATTACCATGTGTACGTGTGTTTGCGTGCTGCTACGATGACTACTTTCACGCATGCGCACACAGAAAACGCGATGCTACCACTCCATATGACTCTAAGATGTTTTGACATGGCTGTTCGGCTGCTTGCCAATAAAGAGTCACGTGAGCCGAAAGGAGAAATCATAAATAATAGAAAGCATTATATGGACATGCGTTTCTGGGTAAGTTTGTTTCCATTCATTAATGTATTAATATATAGTATCTATATCTAATCCTCATGTGGACATGTATATATATTGTCCAGAGAATGGTTGGTTTTGGTAAACTTCCAAAGTACCATCAGGATCCTACAGCAGAAGAGTTAGCCAAAACACTCGATTGTTGGCCATCAATGAATTATTATATCACGGGTTGTAGATATGTAAGTATGTGTTCATTTCGAATGTATTTATAAAGGACAGTTCTTTGCAATCCTAATGACTGATATTTTGCAGGTTCTTATGCCATGAAAATTCAACGGATGTCACACCCTTTTCGTAATAGATCATGTTAAAAAGCATATGACTTTTATCGACTTTACACTGACTCAAGATTGGTGTAAACACATGCCACACAAGAGGTTTGCGGAAGCGATTATCATGGCCTCAAAGAAATATAAGATTGCTTACAACAAGAAACGTTCTGGATGAGCGGAGGATATATTTAAGTGGGAACATACAATTCAGACTGGTGTTCCAATTGACTTAAGAGGGTATTTTCTTCGTACCACCTTCTCAGCAGTTTAAATTTTTTTATGATAATCATTGTATAAAACATAGTTGTCTAAATATTATTCTATAGGTTTAATACCAGCTACCTTGTTCTACAAGCTATGACCATGTGGGAGAATGACAGACGAATGAAATTTGTTGGGGTGAGTGTAGTACGTTCATTTTATGTTCAAAACATACATTCCAGCTACCTCGTTTTACAAGATAATATGTTTTGTTTTCTTATGTCTTTGTCTGTAGGATGCAAAGACCAAAGATTCTTCGAAGGAACTTTGTGATTGATCTGTTAAGTTATGAGGACAATTCGTGCCGATATGTCATCCCTGCAAACATACAACAGAGACTTATCGATATCGCTAAAAAGGATTAGCTGATTAGTGTACGGTTGTCGACACATTTGTTTGTAATTAAAAATTCTAAATTAACTTTTTAGAAATAATTTGTGTGACAATGATAATGTTTTCCACACGGATTTTGCATATTATAGTGATGTTTGTCGTTCCGTATCAATGTTTCATACAAATGTTTTACTTCCGTCGCAACGCACGGGAATATACCTATAACAATATAACACACATATGTACATAAGTTATTGTGTTATTATACGGTTCCGTTGCAACACACGGACACTCA
Source organism: Zea mays (assembly GCF_902167145.1). Taxonomy (NCBI): domain Eukaryota; kingdom Viridiplantae; phylum Streptophyta; class Magnoliopsida; order Poales; family Poaceae; genus Zea; species Zea mays. The sequence goes on from NC_050096.1 coordinate 26,298,530, forward strand.
CCTAGTTATTTAATATGTAGAATAATAATAAATATTAGCTAATTTTATATATATCCAGTTTATTCCTTAGCGTTTCATGATATATATATATATATATGACAATTAATAATTTAGATTACTCATAATGATGAATGATATCTATATATTTCATATTTACATACTAATAATTCATTATATAATGGAATTATATATATCAGGGTGTGGCTCGCGAGCCGAGCCTGCCTCCCTAGCTCGTGGAATGGTGTCACACCCGGTTCCAGGGGTAGAACCGAGCGCATAACATATGTGTGTCAGGATCCATTTCCACACATATGTTGACGTCACAAGTGTAGTATATCAAAAGACAATGCAATAAAGGCGTAAAGAGAGTATAATACTTTATTACATCATCTGAAACATTGTATCTTTAACAAGTATCACATCAAAGTAAAGCGGAAATAAACAACTGGGCAATCTCCCACAGGAAGATGACCGGCGCATCGTTAGACTTAGAATTCATCGTCGTCGATAAAATCTCCATCAAAGTCTCCAGCATCACCCTCTGATCAAAATATTAGCAAGGGTGAGCTCACTTATGGTCGGGGCTCAGCAAGTGGGGGAAAAATTAATGCAGGTATAACAAGGTGAGGCTAAGGTTGAGCAGTAAGCATTTTAGTTGGTCAACATTTTATTAACAACACATGTCTTACTAATAAGTGTGAATCCCATATATCCCATTTAAACAAAGGAATATGAATATAACAAAAACACTTAAGTGAAACCACTTAAGCAAATTATTGGCAGATCATCGGATCTTAATTTAATTCCATCTTCAAGTTCAATTATCAAGTGAGGAGTCCTGGTCGCTCATAACCGGGAGCACGACTGATATATCAGTTTTACACTCTGCAGAGGTAGTACAACTTTACCCACAAGCCATGTATCCCATCTAGCCCGGGTTGATCGGACCCTTAAACACTGTCGAGGTGAATGGCTAGAGATCCATTATGAGGCTTTCACAAAATACACTTAATACGAAGCAACCCGCTAAGGTTTCTAAAGACGATGGTGGTGGCCCCCTGGGTGAAGTACCTTAGCCAAGAATACGACCCCATGTTAACGTGGGCTGCTAGCACCTACCGCTCCCCCTCTTGCCCATATTTCAGGTAAGGTTGCTAGGCACTAAGCATATAGAGCTAATTACCAAAGCCAGAGCCATGATAGCACTCGTGGTTGCACTGTTATCCTGGGTGGTCACTCCATGTTCCAATTAATAAGAAGTAATATTGTTTTAACCATCGGGTTAATATCATAATTGCCAATTTGGAACATTAATACCAATTCATGAGTGACATTAAGATCATTAAGTTGGGCGGTAGCATAAATTTTGCACAGCTTAATTATTTCCCTAGGTTAAACAAGGAATACAGGTAGTAAATCTAGGAAATCCTTAATTAGGTTATCTCATCAAATTATGCAATATATCAAAAAGTAAACATTATTATATGTAATGAATAGGTACAAACAGAATATGCAGAGGGAGAATCCACTTGCCTTGCTCAAGCGAGTCCTGCGGATTGTCCTCGAACGAGTTCGGTTCGTCTACCGCACAGTCGGCTTCTAATAGAGTCGCATAGCGCACATACAAAAATAAAATATACACCAATAAATAAACATGCACCATTACATAAACATACACCAATACATCATTAAACACACGTCGCACTAATCACATCTTAAATTACGTACTAATCGTGTAAATACTTATTAATTCAATTATAGCTATTATTGTGAGTACTAAATGGTGAATTTATGAGTGGGTGCAATAAACACAGTTTTAACTAGTATTAATATATTTTAACATCATCAATGAAATTAATGATAATTATCATCTTTTAATACTAATAAATAAATTAATACCTTTTATTATTTCTAACTCAAATTATTTAGTAGAGCCAAAAATGGATATAACATTCTAAAAAAATCCTTATAGACTACTAATTGAACATTTTCTAACACAAGCGAGATTATTTGACATAAACTAGTACTCTAAAAATTTAAGTGCTAAATTTGCGAACATGATTATTTAACTAGCAAAAATCTATTTTCCACACTACCGGTGATATTTTCTCCTTTCTTTATAACAAGAAAATGTTAATAAAATAATTAGCTAAATCATCTAGAAATCCTATATTATTCATATGACATGAGTTCTATACCATTTTTCTAAATCCATTTAAAATGCACCTATAATTCTCCAAATAGTTTCTAAGTTTATTGCGACCAAATTTACCTACACAATTTCCTATCTATTGTTTTTATCACCAACGTGTGACTACTAAATTTTGTCATATTTCTCTAATCCAAAAATCAACGCGTCGATTAACATGAATTATCACGGTGCGCCAATAATCGCAAATCTCTACCAAAAATTCCATAACGCACATATACATGAATTGCGAATCACACGTGTTCATATTACAACAAACAAAATATACAACTCATGAATCGTATCAAAAAGTATTTTATAAAATACACAAAATAATTGGGTCGTCTTCAACCTTGGGTTCGTGCGTGTGACGGCGATGGATCGACGGGTTTTCGGTCGGGTGGAGAAGAGCAGGGCTCGACTACGGACGGCGGATGGCGTAGCTCCGGCGAACTCCACGGGCTCCGGCGACGAGCGGCAAACTCCGGCGACAAACGACGAGCGAGAGAGTGCGAGGAATGGGAGAGAGCTCGGGTAGGATGGGAGAGAGGCTCTGCTGCCTTTTATAGAGAGAGGGAGGGGAGAAGAAGAGTCTACCAGAGAGAGCTTCAATGGAGCGCCGGCTGTCTTCAAGTGCCATAGATGCGTCGGTTTCCAAAGAAAAGAAACGAGTGCCTTGAACTCCATAACGCAGGGAGAATAATGGTCGCGATTGAAGCTCCATTACTGCCGTGGGTGAACGAACGGGGCAGGAGCTCGCTCCCTGGCGCGGTTCGGTCGGTTTCGGGTGCGGCATCGCGCGGCTGGAGCGCAGACACTTGATGTGGTCGGGCGCGCTGGTGGCGTCCATGGCGCGGCTTGGCCGGGTCGCGTCCGGGCGCGGGGAAGGGCGAGGCTTGTTCGGCGTGGTGCTCGGGCGCGCGGGGCAGGCCTGGGCACGCGCGCTTGCACGGGCAAGAGAGAGCGGTGAGAGAAGAGAGAGAGAGAGAGAGAGTGGGTGAGAGAGAGACACAGGCGACGGCGGCTTGGGAGCCAGGCGCGGCGCAGGGCTTCTGGCGGCTGCGGTCGGGATTGGGAAAGGAAGCAGGAAGAGACAGAGAAGAGGAGTGGGGCCGGTGAAAGGGAATTAGGCTTACACCTATTTCCTAATTGATTTTGGTGGTTGAATTGCCCAACACAAATAATTGGACTAACTAGTTTGCTCTAGTGTATAAGTTATACAGGTGCTAAAGGTTCACACTTAGCCAATAAAAAGACCAAGAATTGGGTTCAACAAAAGAGCAAAGGGATAACCGAAGTGTGCCCTGGTCTGGCGCACCGGACTGTCCGGTGCACCACCGGACAGTGTCTGGTGCACCAGGGGAGTTCAAGCCAAACTCTTCACCTTCGGGAAAATCCAGAGGCGCTCCGCTATAATTCACCGGACTGTCCGGTGTACACCGGACAGTGTCCAGTGCTCCAACGAAGAGCGTCTCAGGAACTCGCCAGCTTCGGGAATTTGCTCCGCTATAATTCACCGGACATGCCCGGTGTGCACCGGACTGTCCGGTGAGCCAGCGGAGCAACGGCTACTTCGCGCCAACGGTCACCTGCAGAGGCATTAAATGCGCGCCAGAGCGCGCAGAAGTCAGGCACACGCGAAGTGGCGCACCGGACACTCTACAGTGCATGTCCGGTGCGCCACCGGACATCCAGGCGGGCCCAGCAGTCAGAGCTCCAACGGTCGGAACCCAACGGCCTGGTGACGTGGCTGGCGCACCGGACACTGTCCGGTGCACCATGCGACAGACAACCTCCACCAAACGACTAGTTTGGTGGTTGGGGCTATAAATACCCCAACCACCCCACATTCAAAGACATCCAAGTTTTCCTACTTCAACCACTTACAAGAGCTCTAGCATTCAATTCTAGACACACCTAAGTGATCAAATCCTCTCCAAATTCCACACAACGCCTTAGTGATTAGTGAGAGAGATTTGCTTGTGTTCTTTCGAGCTCTTGCGCTTGGATTGCTTTCTTCTTTGATTCTTTCTTGTGATCAACTCAATTGTAACCAAGGCAAGAGGCACCAATTGTGTGGTGGCCCTTGCGGGGAAGTTTTGTTCCCATTTGATTGAGAAGAAGAAACTCACTCGGTCCAAGGGACCGTTTGAGAGAGGGAAAGGGTTGAAAGAGACCCGGTCTTTGTGACCACCTCAATGGGGAGTAGGTTTGCGAGAACCGAACCTCGGTAAAATAAATCCGCGTGTCACACTCCTTATTCGCTTGCGATTTGTTTTGCACCCTCTCTCGTGGACTTAATTATATTTCTAACGCTAACCCGGCTTGTAGTTGTGATTAACTTTGTAAATTTCAGTTTCGCCCTATTCACCCCCCCTCTAGGCGACTTTCAATTGATATCAGAGTCCGGTTCTTCATTAGAGCCTAACCGCTCGAAGTGATGTCAGGAGATCACGCCAAGAAGGAGATGGAGACCGGCGAAAAGCCCACTACAAGCCACGGGAAGGCTTCATCGGAAGAGTCCCGCAAAAAGGAAAAGGGGAAGGAGAAGAAAGCTTCTTCCCACAAGTCGCATCGGAGTGGGGACAAGAAAAAGAAGATGAGGAAGGTGGTCTACTACGAGACCGACACCTCATCGCCATCTACCTCCGGCTCCGACGCGCCCTCCGTAACTTCTAAGCGCCATGAGCGCAAGAAGTTTAGTAAGATCCCCTTACACTATCCTCGTACTTCTAGACATACTCCATTACTTTCCGTTCCATTAGGCAAACCACCAACCTTTGACGGTGAAGATTATGCTAGGTGGAGTGATTTAATGAAATTTCATCTAACCTCACTCCACAAAAGTATATGGAATGTTGTTGAGTTTGGAGCACAGGTACCATCAGTCGGGGACGAGGATTATGACGAGGACGAGGTGGCCCAAATCGAGCACTTCAACTCCCAAGTCACAACCATACTCCTCGCCTCTCTAAGTAGGGAGGAGTACAACAAGGTGCAAGGATTAAAGAGCGCCAAGGAAGTTTGGGACGTGCTCAAGACCGCGCACGAGGGTGATGAACTCACCAAGATCACCAAGCGGGAGACGATCGAGGGGGAGCTCGGTCGCTTCCGTCTTCGCCAAGGGGAGGAGCCACAAGACATGTACAACCGGCTCAAAACCTTGGTGAATCAAGTGCGCAACCTCGGGAGCAAGAAGTGAGATGACCACGAGGTGGTTAAGGTTATTCTAAGATCACTTATTTTCCTTAACCCTACTCAAGTACAATTAATTCGTGGCAATCCTAGATACACACTAATGACTCCCGAGGAAGTGATCGGGAATTTTGTGAGCTTTGAGTTTATGATAAAAGGCTCAAGGAAGATCAACGAGCTTGACGGGCCCTCCACGTCCGAAGCACAACCGGTCGCATTTAAGGCGACAGAGGAGAAGAAGGAGGAGTCTACACCGATTAGAACATGAAAGAGAATTAGGCTTACACCTAGTTCCTAAATAATTTTGGTGGTTGAATTGCCCAACACAAATAATTGGACTAACTAGTTTGCTCTAGTGTATAAGTTATACAGGTGCCAAAGGTTCACTCTTAGCCAATAAAAAGACCAAGTATTGGGTTCAACAAAAGAGCAAAGGGACAACCGAAGGCACCTCTGGTCTGGCGCACCGGACTGTCCGGTGTGCCACCGGACAGTGTCCGGTGCACCAGAGGACTCCAAGTCAAACTCATCACCTTCGGGAAAATCCAGAGGCGACTCCGCTATAATTCACCGGACTGTCCGGTGTACACCGGACAGTGTCCGGTGCTCCAACGAACGGCGCCTCAGGAACTCGCCAGCTTCGGGAATTCGTAACTACTAGTCCGCTATAATTCACCGGACATGTCCGGTGTACACCGGACTGTCTGGTGTGACATCGAAGCAACGGATACTTCGGCGCCAACGGCTACCTGCAGCGCATTAAATGCGCACCAGCGCGCGCAGAAGTTAGGCACGCCCATACTGGCGCACCGGACACTCTACAGTACATGTCCGGTGCGCCACCGGACATCCAGGCGGGCCCAGAAGACAGTGCTCCAACGGTCGAATCCCAACGGCTTTGGTGACGTGGCTGGCGCACACCGAACTGTCCGGTGCACCATACGACAGTCAGCCCCACCAAACGGCTAGTTTGGTGGTTGGGGCTATAAATACCCCCAACCACCCACCATTCATTGCATCCAAGTTTTCACACTTCCAACCACTTACAAGAGCTAGGCATTCAATTCTAGACACACTCAAGAGATAAAATTCTCTCCCAAATTCCACACAAAGCTTTAATGACTAGTGAGAGAGATTTATTTGTGTTCTTTCGAGCTCTTGCACTTGGATTGCTTTCTTCTTTCTTGATTTCTTATTGCGATCAAACTCACTTGTAATTGAGGCAAGAGACACCAATCTTGTGGTGGTCCTTGTAGGAACTTTGTGTTCCAAGTGATTGAGAAGAGAAAGCTCACTCGGTCCGAGGGACCGTTTGAGAGAGGGAAAGGGTTGAAAGAGACCCGGTCTTTGTGACCACCTCAACGAGGAGTAGGTTTGCAAGAACCGAACCTCGGTAAAACAAATCCTTGTGTCTCACCGCTTTAGTCGCTTGCGATTTGTTTTTACGCCCTCTCGCGGATTCATTTATATTTCTAACGCTAACCGGCTTGTAGTTGTGATTAGTTTTGAGAATTTCAGTTTCGCCCTATCCACCCCCCTCTAGGCGACTATCATTTGGTATCAGAGCCCGGTGCTTCATTAGAGCCTAACCGCTCGAAGTGATGTCGGGAGATCACGCTAAGAAGGAGATGGAGACCGGCGAAAAACCCACTACAAGCAACGAGAAAGCTCTATCGGGAGAGTCCCGCAACAAGGAGAAGCGGAAGGAGAAGAAGGAAAAGAAGACTTCTTCCCACAAGTCGCATCGGAGTGGCGACAAAATTAAGAAGATGAGGAAGGTGGTCTACTACGAGACCGACACTTCATCACCTTCTACCTCCGGCTCCGACGCACCCTCCATAACTTCGAAGCGCCATGAGCGTAAGAAGTTTAGTAAGATCCCCTTACATTATCCTCGTACCTCTAGACATACTCAATTACTTTCCGTTCCATTAGGCAAACCGCCAACCTTTGACGGTGAAGATTATGCTAGGTGGAGTGATTTAATGAAATTTCATCTAACCTCACTCCACAAAAGTATATGGAATGTTGTTGAGTTTGGTGTACAGGTACCATCCGTAGGGGATGAAGACTATGACTCGGACGAGGTGGCCCAAATCCACCACTTTAACTCCCATTAACTCCCAAGCCACTACTATACTCCTCGCCTCTCTAAGTCGAGAGGAGTATAATAAGGTGCAAGGGTTAAAAAGTGCAAAGGAAATTTGGGACGTACTCAAGACCGCGCACGAGGGAGACGAGGTGACAAAGATCACCAAGCGGGAAACGATCGATGGGGAGCTCAGTCGCTTCATGCTTCACCAAGGGGAGGATCAATAAGCTATGTACAACCGCTTGAAGACCTTGGTGAACCAAGTACGCAACCTCAGGAGCGAAAAATGGGATGACCATGAGATGGTCAAGGTTATTCTTAGATCCCTCGTATTTTTTAACCCTACACAAGTTCAATTAATTCGAGGTGATCCTAGATATAAGCTAATGTCTCCCGAGGAAGTCATAGGAAAATTTGTGAGCTTTGAGCTAATGATTAAAGGCTCAAAGAAAATCATCGAGTAAGGCACGTCCTCCACACCCGAAGCACAACCGGTCGCATTCAAGGCGACAGAGGAGAAGAAGGAGGAGTCTACATCAAGTAGACAACCAATCGACACCTCCAAGCTCGACAATGAGGAAATGGCGCTCGTCATCAAGAGCTTCCGCCAAATCCTCAAACAAAGGAGGGGGAAGGACTACGAACCTCGCTCCAAGAAAGTGTGTTACAAATGTGGTAAGCCCGGTCATTTTATTGCAAAATGTCCTATATCTAGTGACAGTGACAGGGGCGACGACAAGAAGGGGAGAAGAAAGGAGAAGAAGAAATACTACAAGAAAAGGGGCGGCGATGCCCATGTTTGTCGGGAGTGGGACTCCGACGAAAGCTCTAGCGACTCCTCCGACGACGAGGATGCCGCCAACATCGCCGTCACCAAGGGACTTCTCTTCCCCAACGTCGGCCACAAATGTCTCATGGCAAAGGACGACAAAAGGAAGAAGGTCAAATCAAAATCCTCCACTAAATATGAATCTTCTAGTGATGATAATGCTAGTGATGAGGAAGATAATTTGCGTACCCTTTTTGCCAACCTTAACATGGAACAAAAGGAAAAACTAAATGAACTAATTAGTGCCATCCATGGAAAGGATGATCTCTTGGACTCCCAAGAGGACTTCCTAATCAAGGAAAATAAAAAGCATGTTAAGGTTAAGAATGCTTATGCTCTAGAGGTAGAAAAATGTGAGAAATTATCTAGTGAGCTAAGCACATGCCATGACACTATTGCCAACCTTAGAAATGAAAATGCTAAATTAATTGCTAAGGTTGATTCTCATGTTTGTAATGTTTCAACTTCCAATCGTAGAGATGATAATGTTAATTTGCTTGCTAGGATTGATGAATTGAACATTTCTCTTGCTAGCCTTAAAGTTGAAAAATGAGAAATTGCTTGCTAAGGCTAAAGATTTTGATGTTTGCAATGCTACTATTTCTAACCTTAGAAGTGAAAACGATATATTACATGCTAAGGTTGTAGAATTAAAATCTTGGAAACCCTCTACATCTATCGTTGAGCATGTATCTATTTGTACTAGATGTAGAGATGTTGATATTAATGCTATTCATGATCACATGTCTTTAATTAAACAACAAAATGATCATATAGCAAAATTAGATGCTAAAATTGCCGAGCATAACTTAGAGAATGAAAAATTTAAATTTGCTCGTAGTATGCTTTATAACGGGAGACGCCCTGGCATCAAGGATGGCATTGGCTTCCAAAGGGGAGACAATGTCAAACTTAATGCCCCTCCTAAAAGATTGTCCAATTTTGTAAAGGGCAAGGCTCCCATACCTCAGGATAACGAGGGTTACATTTTGTACCCTGCCGGTTATCCTGAGAGCAAGATTAGAAGAATTCACTCTAGGAAGTCTCACTCTGGCCCAAATCATGCTTTTATGTATAAGGGTGAGGCATCTAGTTCTAGGCAACCAACCCATGCTAAGTTGCCTAAGAAGAGAATTCCTAGTGCATCAAATGATCATAACATTTCATTCAAAACTTTTGATGCATCATATGTTTTAACTAACAAATCCGGCAAGGTAGTTGTCAAGTTTGTTGGGGGCAAACACAAGGGCTCCAAGACTTGTGTTTGGGTACCCAAAGTTCTTGTTTCTAATGCCAAAGGACCCAAAACCGTTTGGGTACCTAAAGTCAAGAACTAAACTTGTTTTGTAGGTTTATGCATCCGGGGGCTCAAGTTGGATCATCGATAGTGGGTGCACAAACCACATGGCTGGGGAGAAGAAAATGTTCTCCTCCTACGAGAAAACCAAGATCCCCAACGAGCGATCACATTCGGGGATGGAAACCAAGGTTTGGTCAAAGGATTGGGTAAAATTGCTATATCTCCTGACCATTCTATTTCCAATGTTTTTTTTGTAGATTCATTAGATTACAATTTGCTTTCTGTATCTCAATTATGCAAAATGGGTTACAACTGTCTATTCACTGATATAGGTGTCACTGTCTTTAGAAGAAGTGATGATTCAATAGCATTTAAGGGAGTGTTGGATGGTCAGCTATACTTGGTAGATTTTGATAGAGCTGAACTCGACACTTGCTTAATTGCTAAGACTAACATGGGTTGGCTCTGGCACCGCCGACTAGCCCATGTTGGGATGAAGAATCTTCATAAGCTTCTAAAGGGAGAGCACATTTTAGGACTAACCAATGTTCATTTTGAGAAAGACAGGGTTTGTAGCGCATGCCAAGCAGGAAAGCAAGTTGGTGCCCACCATCCACACAAGAACATCATGACGACCGACAGGCCGCTTGAGCTACTCCACATGGATCTATTCGGCCCAATTGCTTACATAAGCATCGGCGGGAGTAAGTATTGTCTTGTAATAGTGGATGATTATTCTCGCTTCACTTGGGTGTTCTTTTTGCAGGAAAAATCTCATACCCAAGAGACCTTAAAGGGATTCTTGAGACGGGCTCAAAACGAGTTCGGCTTAAGGATCAAGAAAATTAGAAGCGACAATGGGACGGAGTTCAAGAACTCTCAAATTGAAGGCTTCCTTGAGGAGGAGGGCATCAAGCATGAGTTCTCTTCTCCCTACACCCCTCAACAAAATGGTGTAGTGGAGAGGAAGAATAGAACTCTATTGGACATGGCAAGAACCATGCTTGATGAATACAAGACTTCGGATCGGTTTTGGGCCGAGGCGGTTAACACCGCTTGCTACGCCATCAACCGGTTATATCTACACCGAGTCCTCAAGAAGACATCATACGAACTCCTAACCGGTAAAAAGCCCAATATTTCATATTTTAGAGTCTTTGGTAGCAAATGCTTTATTCTCATTAAAAGAGGTAGAAAATCTAAATTTGCTCCTAAGACTGTAAAAGACTTTTTACTAGGATAGGATTCAAACACAAGGGCATATAGAGTCTTTAACAAGTCCTCTGGACAAGTTGAAGTTTCTTGTGACGTTGTGTTTGATGAGACTAACGGCTCTCATGTAGAGCAAATTGATCTTGATGAGATAGGTATTGAAAAGGCTCCGTGCATCGCGCTAAGGAACATGTCCATTGGGGATGTGTGTCCTAAGGAATCCGAAGAGCCTCCAAATGCACAAGATCAACCATCCTCCTCCACGCAAGCATCTCCACCGACTCAAAATGAGGATGAGGCTCAAGTTGATGAAGTAGAAGATCAAGCGAATGAGCCACCTCAAGATGACAACAATGATCAAGGGAGAGATGCAAATGATCAAGACAAGGAGGATGAAGAACCAAGGCCGCCACACCCAAGAGTCCACCAAGCAATCCAACGAGATCACCCCGTCGACATCATCCTCGGCGACATTAATAAGGGGGTAACAACTCGATCTCGTGTTGCACATTTCTGTGAACATTACTCTTTTGTTTCCTCTATTGAGCCACACAGGGTAGAGGAAGCACTCCGAGATTCAGATTGGGTGATGGCGATGCAAGAGGAGCTCAACAATTTCACTAGGAATGAGGTATGCCATTTAGTTTCACGTCCTAATCAAAATGTTGTAGGAACCAAATGGGTCTTCCGCAACAAGCAAGATGAGCATGGTGTGGTGACAAGGAACAAAGCTCGACTTGTGGCCAAGGGATATTCCCAAGTCGAAGGTTTGGATTTCGGTGAAACCTATGCACCCGTAGCTAGGCTTGAGTCAATTCGTATATTATTGGCCTATGCTACTTACCATGGCTTTAAGCTTTATCAAATGGACGTGAAAAGTGCCTTCCTCAATGGACCAATCAAGGAAGAGGTCTATGTTGAGCAACCTCCCGGCTTTGAAGATAGTGAGTACCCTAACCATGTGTATAAACTCTCTAAGGCGCTTTATGGGCTCAAGCAAGCCCCAAGAGCATGGTATGAATGCCTTAGAGATTTCCTTATCACTAATGGCTTCAAAGTCGGAAAGGTCGATCCTACTTTATTCACTAAAACTCTTGAAAATGACTTGTTCGTATGCCAAATTTATGTTGATGATATTATATTTGGGTCTACTAACGAGTCTACATGTGAAGAATTTAGTAGGATCATGACACAAAAATTCGAGATGTCTATGATGGGGGAGTTGAAGTATTTCTTAGGATTTCAAGTAAAGCAACTCCAAGAGGGCACCTTCCTAAGCCAAACGAAGTATACTCAAGATATTTTAAGCAAGTTTGGAATGAAGGATGCCAAACCCATCAAGACACCCATGGGAACCAATGGACATCTCGACCTCGACGAGGGAGGTAAATCCGTCGATCAAAAGGTATACCGGTCGATGATAGGTTCATTACTCTATTTATGTGCATCTCGACCGGATATTATGCTTTCCGTATGCATGTGTGCAAGATTCCAAGCCGACCCTAAGGAAGCTCACCTTACGGCCGTAAAACGAATCTTGAGATATTTAGTTTATACTCCTAAGTTTGGGCTTTGGTATCCTAGGGGATCCACTTTTGATTTGATTGGTTATTCGGATGCCGATTAGGCAGGGTGTAAAATCAATCGAAAGAGCACATCGGGGACTTGCCAGTTCTTGGGAAGATCCTTGGTGTCTTGGGCTTCAAAGAAGCAAAATTCCGTAGCTCTTTCTACCGCCGAAGCCGAGTATATTGCCGCAGGACATTGTTGCGCGCAACTACTTTAGATGAGGCAAACCCTCAGGGACTATGGTTACAAATTAACCAAAGTTCCTCTTCTATGTGATAATGAGAGTGCAATCCGCATGGCGGATAATCCCGTTGAACATAGCCGCACTAAACACATAGTCATTCGGTATCACTTTTTAAGGGATCACCAACAAAAGGGAGATATCGAGATTTCTTACATTAATACTAAAGATCAATTAGCCGATATCTTTACCAAGCCACTTGATGAACAAACTTTTAACAAACTTAGGCATGAGCTAAATATTCTTGACTCTATGAACTTCTTTTGTTAATTTGCACACATAGCTCATTTATATACCTTGATCATGTCTCTTTCATATGCCATGACTAATGTGTTTTCAAGTCTATTTCAAACCAAGTCATAGGTATATTGAAAGGGAATTGGAGTCTTCGGCGAAGACAAAAGGCTTCCACTCCGCAACTCATCCTTCGCCGCCGCTCCACGCATCTCTCCATCATTTGGGGGAGAGTCCAAAGCAAAAGGAATTCGCCTTTGGTATAATCTTCACTCATTTATTTATGGCCAAAGGGGGAGAGAGTAATTCCTAGGGCTCTAATGATTCCGTTTTTGGCGATTCATGCCAAAGGGGGAGAGATTATGAGCCCAAAGCAAAAGGACCGCACCAACACCATTTTTTTTTATTTTTTTTCAAAGAGTATTCTCAAATTGGTATAACCTTTTCAAAATTAATATCAAAACCCTCTTGAACACTAAGAGGAGGATTTCATTAAGTGTGAGTTTTGTTTAGTCAAAGGAAAAGCATTTGAAACAGGGGGAGAAAATTTCAAATCTTGAAAATGCTTTGCAAAATCTTATTCATTTACCTTTGACTATTTGCAAAAGAACTTTGAAAAGGATTTACAAAAGAATTTGCAAAAACAAAACATGTGGTTCAAGCGTGGTCCAAAATGTTAAAAACAAAGAAACAATCCATGCATATCTTGTAAGTATTTATATTAGCTCAATTCCAAGCAACCTTTGCACTTACATTATGCAAGCTAGTTCAATTATGTACTTCCATATTTGCTTTGGTTTGTGTTGGCATCAATCACCAAAAAGGGGGAGATTGAAAGGGAATTAGGCTTACACCTAGTTCCTAAATGATTTTGGTGGTTGAATTGCCCAACACAAATAATTGGACTAACTAGTTTGCTCTAGTGTATAAGTTATACAGGTGCCAAAGGTTCACTCTTAGCCAATAAAAAGACCAAGTATTGGGTTCAACAAAAGAGCAAAGGGACAACCGAAGGCACCTCTGGTCTGGCGCACCGGACTGTCCGGTGTGCCACCGGACAGTGTCCGGTGCACCAGAGGACTCCAAGTCGAACTCATCACCTTCGGGAAAATCCAGAGGCGACTCCGCTATAATTCACCGGACTGTCCGGTGTACATCAGACAGTGTCCGGTGCTCCAACGAACGGCGCCTCAGGAACTCGCCAGCTTCGGGAATTCGCAACGGCTAGTCCGCTATAATTCACCGGACATGTCCGGTGTGACATCGAAGCAACGGATACTTCGGCGCCAACGGCTACCTGCAGCGCATTAAATGCGTACCAGCGCGCGCAGAAGTCAGGCACGCCCATACTGGCGCACCGGACACTCTACAGTACATGTCCGGTGCGCCACCAGACATCCAGGCGGGCCCAGAAGACAGTGCTCCAACGGTCGAATCCCAACGGCTTTGGTGACGTGGCTGGCGCACCGGACATGTCCGGTGTGCACCGGACTGTCCGGTGCACCATACGACAGTCAGCCCCACCAAACAGCTAGTTTGGTGGTTGGGGCTATAAATACCCCCAACCACCCACCATTCATTGCATCCAAGTTTTCACACTTCCAACCACTTACAAGAGCTAGGCATTCAATTCTAGACACACTCAAGAGATAAAATCCTCTCCCAAATTCCACACAAAGCTTTAGTGACTAGTGAGAGAGATTTGTTTGTGTTCTTTCGAGCTCTTGCACTTGGATTGCTTTCTTCTTTCTTGATTCCTTATTGCGATCAAACTCACTTGTAATTGAGGCAAGAGACACCAATCTTGTGGTGGTCCTTGTAGGAACTTTGTGTTCCAAGTGATTGAGAAGAGAAAGCTCACTCGGTCCGATGGACCGTTTGAGAGAGGGAAAGGGTTGAAAGAGACCCGGTCTTTGTGACCACCTCAACGGGGAGTAGGTTTGCAAGAACCGAACCTCGGTAAAACAAATCCTTGTGTCTCACCGCTTTACTCGCTTGCGATTTGTTTTTACGCCCTCTCGCGGATTCATTTATATTTCTAACGCTAACCCGGCTTGTAGTTGTGATTAGTTTTGAGAATTTCAGTTTCGCCCTATTCACCCCCCCTCTAGGCGACTATCAAAACACCCATCGACGCCTCCAAGCTCGACAATGAGGAAATGACGCTCGCCATCAAGAGCTTCCGCCAAATCCTAAAGCAAAGGAGGGGGAAAGATTACAAGCCCCGCTCCAAGAAGGTTTGCTACAAGTGTGGTAAGCTCGGTCACTTTATAGCAAAATGTCCTATTTCTAGTGACAGTGACAGGGACGACGACAAGAAGGGGAGAAGAAAGGAGAAGAAGAGGTACTACAAGAAGAAGGGCGGCGATGCCCATGTTTGTCGCGAGTGGGACTCCGACGAAAGCTCTAGCGACTCCTCCGACGATGAGGACGCCGCCAACATCGCCGTCACCAAGGGACTTCTCTTCCCCAACGTCGGCCACAAGTGCCTCATGGCAAAGGACGGCAAAAAGAAGAAGGTTAAATCCAAATCCTCCACTAGATATGAGTCTTCTAGCGATGATAATGCTAGTGATGAGGAAGATAATTTATGTACTCTTTTTGCCAACTTAAACATGCAACAAAAAGAGAAATTAAATGAATTAATTAGTGCCATCCATGAGAAGGATGATCTCTTGGACTCCCAAGAGGACTTCCTAATCAAGAAAAACAAGAAGCATGTTAAAGTTAAAATGCTTATGCTCTAGAAGTTGAAAAATGTGAAAAATTGTCTAGTGAGCTAAGCACTTGCCATGAGACTATAGACAACCTTAGAAATGAGAATGCTAATTTGTTAGCTAAGGTTGATTCTATTGCTTGTAATGTTTCAATTCCCAATCTTAGAAATGATAACGATGATTTGCTTACTAAGATTAAAGAATTGAACATTTCTCTTGCTAGCCTTAGAAATGAAAATGAAAAATTGCTTGCTAAGGCTAAAGATTTTGATGTTTGCAATGCTACCATTTCCGACCTTAAAAGTAAAAATGACATATTGCATGCTAAGGTTGTAGAATTAAAATCTTGCAAACCATCTACATCTACCGTTGAGCACACTTCTATTTGTACTAGATGTAGAGATGTTGATATTAATGCTATTCATGATCACATGACTTTAATTAAACAACAAAATGATCATATAGCAAAATTAGATGCTAAAATTGCCGAGCATGAACTTGATAATGAAAAATTTAAATTTGCTCATAGTATGCTTTATAGTGGAAGACGCCCTGGCATTAAGGATGGCATTGGCTTCCAAAAAGGGGACAATGTCAAACTTAATGCCCCTCCTAAGAAATTGTCTAATTTTGTTAAGGGCAAGGCTCCCATGCCTCAGGATAACGAGGGTTACATTTTATACCCTGCCGGATATCCTGAGAGCAAAATAAGGAGAATTCACTCTAGGAAGTCTCACTCTGGCCCTAATCATGCTTTTATGTATAAGGGTGAGACATCTAGTTCTACGCAACCAACTTATGCTAAGTTGCCTAAGAAGAAAACTCCTAGTGCATCAAATGATCATAGCATTTCATTTAAAACTTTTGATGCATCCTATGTTTTAACTAACAAATCCGGCAAGGTAGTTGCCAAGTATGTTGGGGGCAAACACAAGGGATCAAAGACTTGTGTTTGGGTACCCCAAAGTTCTTGTATCTAATGCCAAAGGACCCAAAACCATTTGGGTACTAAAAGTCAAGAACTAAACATGTTTTATAGGTTTATGCATCCGGGGGCTCAAGTTGGATCATCGACAGCGGGTGCACAAACCACATGACAGGGGAGAAGAAGATGTTCTCCTCCTACGAGAAAAACCAAGATCCCCAATGGGCTATCACATTCGAGGATGGAAACCAAGGTTTGGTCAAAGGATTGGGTAAAATTGCTATATCACCTGACCATTCCATTTCCAATGTTTTTCTTGTTGATTCATTGGATTACAATTTGCTTTCCGTATCTCAATTATGCAAAATGGGCTACAACTGTCTATTTACTGATGTAGGTGTCACTGTCTTTAGAAAAAGTGATGATTCAATAGCATTTAAGGGAGTGTTAGAGGGTCAGCTATACTTGGTAGATTTTCATAGAGCTGAACTCGACACTTGCTTAATTGCTAAGACTAACATGGGTTGGCTATGGCACCGCCGACTAGCCCATGTTGGGATGAAGAATCTTCACAAGCTTCTAAAGGGAGAGCACATTTTAGGATTAACAAATGTTCATTCTGAGAAAGACAGGATTTGTAGCGCATGCCAAGCAGGGAAGCAAGTTGGTGCTCACCATCCACATAAGAACATCATGACGACTGACAGACCACTGGAGCTCCTACACATGGATCTATTCGGTCCGATAGCTTACATAAGCATCGACGGGAGTAAGTACTGTCTAGTTATTGTGGATGATTATTCTCGCTTTACTTGGGTATTCTTTTTGCAGGAAAAATCTCATACCCAAGAAACTTTAAAGGGGTTCTTGAGACGGGCTCAAAACGAGTTCGGCTTAAGGATCAAGAAAATTAGAAGCGACAACGGGACGGAGTTCAAGAACTCTCAAATTGAAGGCTTCCTTGAGGAGGAGGGCATCAAGCATGAGTTCTCCTCTCCCTACACGCCACAACAAAATGGTGTAGTAGAGAGGAAGAATCGAACTCTATTGGACATGGCAAGAACCATGCTTGATGAGTACAATACATCGGATCGGTTTTGGGCCGAGGCAATCAACATCGCCTGCTACGCCATCAACCGGTTATATCTACACCGAATCCTCAAGAAGACATCATACGAACTCCTAACCGATAAAAAACCCAATATTTCATATTTTAGAGTCTTTGGTAGCAAATTTGCTCCTAAGACTGTAGAAGGCTTTTTACTAGGATATGATTCAAACACAAGGGCATATAGAGTCTTTAACAAGTCCTCTGGACAAGTTGAAATTTCTTGTGACGTTGTGTTTGATGAGACTAACGGCTCTCAAGTAGAGCAAGTTGATCTTGATGAGATAGGTGATGAAGAGGCTCCATGCATCGCGCTAAGGAACATGTCCATTGGGGATGTATGTCCTAAGTAATCCGAAGAGCCTCCAAGTGCACAAGATCAACCATCCTCCTCCACGCAAGCATCTCCACCGACTCAAAATGAGGATGAGACTCAAGTTGAGGAAGGAGAAAATGAATCAAATGAGCCACCTCAAGATGACGGCAATGATCAAGGGGAGATGCAAATGATCAAGACAAGGAGGATGAAGAACCAAGGCCGCCACACCCAAGAGTCCACCAAGCAATCCAACGAGATCACCCCGTCGACACCATCCTCGACGACATTCATAAGGGGGTAACCACTAGATCTCGTGTTGCACATTTTTGTGAGCATTACTCTTTTGTTTCCTCTATTGAGCCACACAGGGTAGAGGAAACACTTCAAGATTTGGATTGGGTGATGGCGATGCAAGAGGAGCTCAACAACTTCACTAGAAATGAGGTATGGCATTTGGTTCCACGTCCTAATCAAAATATTGTAGGAACCAAATGGGTGTTCCGTAACAAGCAAGATGAGCATGGTGTGGTGACAAGGAACAAAGCTCGACTTGTGGCCAAAGGATACTCTCAAGTCGAAGGTTTGGATTTCGGTGAAACCTATGCACTCGTAGCTAGGCTTGAGTCAATTCGTATATTATTGGCTTATGCTACTTTTCATGGCTTCAAGCTTTATCAAATGGACGTGAAGAGTGCCTTCCTCAATGGACCAATCAAGGAAGAGGTCTATGTTGAGCAACGTCCCGACTTTGAAGATAGTGAGTACCCTAACTATGTGTATAAACTCTCTAAGGCGCTTTATGGTCTCAAGCAAGCCCCAAGAGCATGGTATAAATGCCTTAGAGATTTTCTTATCACTAATGGATTCAAAGTCGGAAAAGCCGATCCTACACTCTTTACCAAAACACTTGAAAATGATTTGTTTGTATGCCAAATTTATGTTGATGATATTATATTTGGGTCTACTAACGAATCTACATGTGAAGAGTTTAGTAGGATCATGACACAAAAATTCGAGATGTCTATGATGGGGGAGTTGAAATATTTCTTAGGATTTCAAGTAAAGCAACTCCAAGAGGGCACCTTCATAAGCCAAACGAAGTATACTCAAGATATTCTAAGCAAGCTTGGGATGAAGGATGCCAAACCCATCAAGACACCCATGGGAACCAATGAGCATCTCGACCTCGACACGGAAGGTAAATCCGTCGATCAAAAGGTATACCGGTCGATGATAGGCTCTTTGCTATATTTATGTGCATCGCGACCGGATATAATGCTTTCCGTATGCATGTGTGTAAGATTCCAAGCCGACCCTAAGGAAGCTCACCTTACGGCAATAAAACGAATCTTGAGATATTTAGTTTATACTCCTAAGTTTGGGCTTTGGTATCATAGGGGATCCACTTTTGATTTGATTGGTTATTCGGATGCCGATTGGGCGGGGTGTAAAATTAATAGAAAGAGCACATCGGGGACTTGCCAGTTCTTGGGAAGATCCTTAGTGTCTTGGGCTTCAAAGAAGCAAAATTCCGTAGCTCTTTCTACCGCCGAGGCCGAGTATATTGCCGCAGGCCATTGTTGCGCGCAACTACTTTGGATGAGGCAAACCCTTAGGGACTACGGTTACAAATTAACCAAAGTTCCTCTTCTATGTGATAATGAGAGTGCAATCCGCATGGCGGATAATCCCGTTGAGCATAGCCGCACTAAACACATAGCCATTCGGTATCACTTTCTAATGGATCACCAACAAAAGGGAGATATCGAGATTGCGTACATTAACACTAAAGATCAATTAGCCGATATCTTTACCAAGCCACTTGATGAACAAACTTTTAACAAACTTAGGCATGAGCTAAATTCTCTTGATTCTAGGAACTTCTTTTGTTAAATTGCACACATAGCTCATTCATATACCTTTGATCATGTCTCTCTCATATGCTATGACTAATGTGTTTTCAAGTCTATTTCAAACCAAGTCATAGGTATATTGAAAGGGAATTGGAGTCTTCGGCGAAGACAAAGGCTTCCACTCCGTAACTCATCCTTCGTCGTCGCTCCGAGCCACTCTCCATCTTTGGGGGAGAAGGACTCCGTCTTTGGTATAATCTTCACTGTAACACCCCAGGTGTTACCCTGGCTGGAGCACACCTTGGCACTCAAGTCAAGACTATGATCACATGTGGAAGAACTTAAGGAGCAAAAGTATAAGGGGCTTTGGAAACTAAGTTTTTGCCAAGAGTTGAGAATGACCAAAGGCATTACCCTAATTGTGGGCAACTATCACCTTGGGAGAGGGGGAAAGAACCCTAGACCTCTCTTAAACCCTAACTCCCAAACCATGGATAAGAGGGGAAAGAGAGTGAGCAAATGTGCAAAACATGGGTAATCTTTACCCAAACCCTAAGCCACATTATAACCATCAATTAGGGGAAGGAAATATTACAAAAAGGCCCCTAGGGAAACCCCATTTCAAATCTCCAAGTGGAGAGAGAGCTAGAGCTCTCTAATTCCCTCTAAGTCCCATTTTAGCCCTAAATCAAAGATCAACCGTGTTCACTTCAAAAATGGCGCCAAAACCACTTGGGTTCTATACCAAAAATGTGCAATACCACTTAGGGCACCCACTGGAAAAAGTTGAGCTCGAGACTCGGACGTTTGACATGCCATGGCATGGCTTTTGTCGTGTTATGCTCAGTATGACACACCTGTTTTGGCACCCGAAGATCTTCCTCCCTAGGCCGTATCTGCCCCGGCGTCTCACAGTTGAGTGACAGCCCTAGGTGCCAGGAAGAGGTCTGCGGCGGACTTTTGCAAAGATTCGCACGGTTGCGACCTCTGGCGACATTTGAACACTGGAAGAAACAAACCGCCACGTGTTCGACGCCGTCTGCCGCGCCAGAGCACGCCCGCGCGCGCGCCCGCGCCGCGCCCAAGCCAAGCCAGTGCCCTGGTCCGCGTCCGCGGCTATAAAACGCCCAGGAGCCTTGGCCGTACCCCTCCGCACGCACTCAAGCCTCACCAGAGCTCAGTTCGCCGCCGTTTGCCCATACGCGACGCGCCCGCGACCACCCGAGCCCCTGCCACCGTAGACCGGCCAACCCAGCCACTCCCAACCCCGTCCAGCCCTCGGAGAAGACTGTGCACGTCTCCGTGAAGCTCCCCGAGCGAGGAATCGGGCTCTGCTTCGCCGGAGAGGCCGACCCAAGGTCACCGGACTTCAACCGACCGCCGGCAACCGTGAACCGAGGTACGCAGTGAACCTCTCTTCGATTCCTTGCACGGTTAGACTCCTTGGACCTCCACGACGCTCCCTATGCCCTTGGATTGAACTATGCCGCCGTGGATAGGCCGGAGCACACGCCGCCGACGTGCTCGCCCGCCTGCTCACGTGGACCGGGCGATTCCGGCCATCCCCGACGACGAGCCGTACATCGACGTGCTCGCCAGACCCTCCCCGAGCCGACCCCACCCTTCGCCGGACCTCCCTCGCCGCCGGTAAGCCGCGCCGCCCTTTCTTTTTCCGCGGCTACTGTTTCAATTGAGGGAGGGACTGCGGGTGAGAGGGAGAGAAACCCAGGGGGTTAAGTGAAAGGTCAGAGACTCAAGTGAATAGTGCCGCGAGGGTAGATCTGTGAGGTTTGATTTGTTTTAAACCTAGGGACCTCGGCGCAAACTGTTTTTCCAGGAAAACTTAATTAAAGCCTAATTTAAATTCAAACAGAAACTTTAAAAACCCATAACTTCTGTTTGGTTTATCCAATTTTGGTCAAACAAATTTTGCCAGACTCTAAATCATGTAACCTATTTAGGAAAAATATAAAACCCCTTGGTGCTGTGGAAAACTTAAAAGTTCTGATTTAATGTTAACTTTGGCCAAAAGCTAAATAATAGTAAGAAAAATAGTTAGACTATTTGACTAAGGTTAGAAAAATTTGGAGGAGTTTATATTCACCTACTAACCTGTTTAAAAATGTTAAACCCCTCTGTCCATTACATTAAGTTAGTCTTAACCCCTTATTCCAAATATGCTTAAGTTTAAGAAAAATAGGAAAAGGGACACAAATATTGAACCAGAGGGCACCCCTATTTTTGTTAAGATACTTAGTTAATGTAGTTCACTAGAAAAATATATCATACCCTGTTTTAGTGTAAAATAATTAAGATCTCTTTTATTTTAATAAAACAAGTGAAACTTAGAAAAATTCTACCAAAATAACCCCAAGGTAAAAACACCCCCACCCTTGGGATAACTACTGTTTTATTAGAAAGAACTTAGGAAAAATATGAAATCTGCTGTTTGACATTTTTCAAATAGTAATGTAGTAGAAAGAGCCTTTTTGACATAAAACTTAAGAAAAGCATAACTAAATAACCACCCCTTAGTTTCCTGTGATTTTTAGCACAAAGACCTATTATCACCAGAGGATACCAACAAAAATAATCTTTAGGACAGAACCTACCCCTAACTAGAAGGTGTAGTGTAAAGTGGCCCTTTTTGCCTACCTTTTGTTATTTTTGTTTAAGGCCTAACTGTTATACCTTAAGCCTCAATTTCTTAAAACAAGCTAAAATAGCCAGTGACAACCCACTGTAATTTTTACAGAATTTTTGGGAATTATTAAAACTCTGTTGTAGTTCAAACCTACCCTAGAAAACCTAAATGGAAATTAAGGGAAGAGAAATAGAAGATATGAATAAAGGTTGTCCCTAAAAACTTTATTGCTGTCCACAAAAATATATCAAAGCAATACCAAACCAATCTGTTGTCCTAAAGGAAAACCTAAGTCCAAAGAGTGATTAGTCTATCTATACACCACTAGAAGCCCCGCATAACTAAGAAAACCCTAAGTTACTTCTTGACTTAGTCTCTTTTTGCATAATGTTATTAAATCATGCATAATCATGACATACATGTTCATTGCATTCGCTAGACTGTAATCTTGCTGACGGAGAGTACATCCTCGTGCCGGAGCAAGGAGCTGCTCAGGAGGTAGCCCCAGGTCCAGCACCAGAGCCAGCACCAGAGGACCTGCCTGCCACTGCTTTGGAAGGCAAGCCCCGGTTTTATGCATAACCTGTTATTATGCTATTTTACTTCACTTAATGCTTGTAGGATTGATTGTGCACTTAAGTGTAGGAATTGTTTGAAACCCTAGTTGCATGATCTCAGGAATCCTATTGAGATGAATACTAGTATGCTAGGTCGAGTAGCTGCTTTATTAAGTAGGATCTCGGTAGAAGACGAGTGATTTTTCTAGCACTCGCGCGAGGTCAGGCCATTGATTGTACCCACTTTCATATCGTACTGATGTTGGTTGTGGACAACAATCCATGGGGATTGTTGTCCACGGAATAAAAATTTGAGTAAGGATTAAGGTGTGGTACCGTGAGTCAAGCGTTTGAACGTACTAAACACATACCGAGAAATATGGTAAATCGGTAAGCCTAGTACCTGAGTGAACCTGCCCGCAGACATATCCCCTCACGCGACCTGAGACGAGGTCTCCCATTCCGGTTATGGTGGGTACAAGTGCGGCCACTGCACGACGGCCAGTCGGGGTCAGTGGGGCATTGTACGCCAAGGCGGTGAGCCCTGATCTGTTGCCAGGGAATCGATGGGGACGGTTGATGTGTGTGGGGACGGAGTGCCCCTACATGTCGTGTGTTTAGGTTTACCTTGCAAGGATAAAAACTCGATTCGAATCGTCTGCTTCTCGCAGCTAATAAGACTGCTTGATCCATGCTGCTACATTGAGTAACAAGTGGAATGATGCGGAGATGATATAAGATGTTGATTGCTAAAATGTTTGCTACTTTGTATGAATAGATAGTACACTTTTAGCCTTAAGAGAGTCACACTTAACTTTGACTAAGTTAAAATCTTGATTTAGAAACTCAGCTAGTGCTTTTGGCAACCAAACCCCCACAGCCAAACAGCTGCATGTCTAGAGGTAGAGGAGTAGACTCCTCACACCGGGTAAGTCTAGCTGAGTATTAGTATACTCAGCCTTGCTTGTGGCATAATTTTTACAGGTTCTCTGGAGGAGATGGTTGCTGGGATAACTTGGCCGACCACCCTGCCACCGGGTTGGACTGTCGAGTGGGACCCTGCCTCGGCTGAGGAGGAGCATGAGGAGTGATGGGACAGGCTTCCCCATCCCTCCATTTATTTACCGTTAGTTTATTTCCGCTGCACTTCGAACAATGATGGTTACTTTTGCAAAAACTCCGATGATGATGATGGTGATGTAATAACTTAATATTCTGACATGTATGGTTTTATGCTTTATTGTATTTGCTCTGTGACTCACCTTCGAGTGAGATTGTGGTACTTGATCCTGTCAGTGGCCGTGTCGGACTAGATCCGAGGGATTGACGGGTTATTCCCATTTAAGTGTGGTCCAGCCTCTAAGGCGGGGCTCAGGCACTTAAGTCGGAATAATTCGGGCAGTTCCGCCACAGCTGGTATCGGAGCTTGTACCACCACAGAGGAATCAATAAAATGTAAATACCATCAATTTTCTAAATAAAACTTGATAGAAACAAGTTGGATAGATAGTAGGACGAGCAGGATAGACCTAGGACGTGAAGCCTTAGGCTAATAGAAGGTTAGCTAGGTGGCTAAGTAACTAGGCCTTACAGGCCACTTTTACAGGATGGGAGTTTCTCCCTATTCCTTCTATCTTGTTGTGAGGCCGTTCAGGACGAGCACGCATGCATTCATAATTAAGCAAATGAATAACTGAGTAAAAGACTTAAAAACAAGATAACAACCAACTAGGTCCCTAGTGCCTTTTTACTTAACTAAAGGAGGGCTGAGTGTTATTTTCCTTGTTCTTTTTACATTCTTTTCCTTTTACTTACGCTTAACCGTACACAGATGACTTCCCACGGATCCTCCGATGACGGAAATGCCCTGACCCACACTGACGGACTTGCACGAGAGGGCTTCCCCGCATTCTGTGGGAAGTGCTTCAGGGAGCTGGATACACGACACCCCCTCAGTACGCGGTGCAGCAGTTCGAGAAGCACCGAGTGCCCCGCTGTAGGGTGAGGATGACTCTGGAGCCTCATCCCCTGCAGCCAGGCTGGCGCTCCTTGGATTCAGAGTCTTTCGGGTACCGGGCAGAGGACACGATCGAGGCAATCGCGCTGCACGGGTTGACTACTTTCTGCGGATTTCATCCCTTAGAGCTGGCTACCCACCCCATTGGCTTGTTCCCCGCTGAGAAGGAGGACGACCCAATGTGGAAGGATCGGGTGGAGCATGCTAAGGATATCTGGGCCATCTACCCAGGACAGACTGCGCACTTGACAGTACGGTGCATGAATGCTCTGTACCGTCTGCAGGTGATGCGCGGTGAGGCCATGTCCCATCTGATGGCACTGCTGGAGGCCACCAAGATCACGTTGGATAACCGAGAGGAGCTTGTGGTTGACTTGTCTCAAGAAATGGTAGAGAAAGATTTGCAAGTGGAGCAGCTGTCTGGTGAGATTCATGAGTTGGAGGAGCTAGTGGGCACCCGGGAGAACACCATTGAGGTCCTAGAGGATCAGCTCCTCAACACTCAGCAGCAGCTGGCAGAAGCAAATGAGCACCTGGACATGCATCACCAAGAGATCCATGGTGGGGAGGCTGACGAGGACGTTGACATCGAGGGAGGAGACGAGTCTGCTTCCAGTATAGACACTGCTGGCTCGGGAAGACCACCTTCCCCCGAGTCGAGCGTTGCTTCGTTCGCTCACTAGATGTCCAGGGTGGGTTTAGAAGTTGGACAGTCGGACTCCTCGCCGCTAGCTTAGCTTTTGCACCCTTAGGGTACTAGGCTAGGTAGAGTTGAGTCATTTTGGAACAATTTGATGTAATCGTATTAAACTCTTTTGGGAACTTGATGGATGGATGCTATTATTAGCTTAATCTTGGAAGGAAGAAATTTATGCCTCTTAAAATCCCGCTGTTTAACTTTTTCCCCATGATAAAGTCTTGAATTTGGAACTGTGGTGTTAAGTAAGTATGTGATTTTTCAGATGGCCGGGAGGCAGCGTCGTGGCCAGAACGAGCACGTTCCACCACCACCCCCACCTCCCACTCTGCAGGAACTCATGGCTCAGCAGAATGAGATCCTGAGGCAGCTGGCTCAGCGTCAGCCACTACCTCAGCATTATGGTGGAGACCATCAGCGTCACCCCGTCGCTGCTACCTACCAGGAGTTCCTCAGCACTCAGCCACCATTGTTTACCAGGGCGGAGGACCCACTTGATGCAGATGTGTGGTTGAGGGTGGTAGAATCCAAATTCCCACTGCTTCATGGAGTGTGTTCAGAGGTCACCAAAGTCAGGTTTGCCACCCAACAGCTTCGCGGACCTGCAAGGACTTGGTGGGATCACTTTCTTGCTATGCAGCCAGAGGACCGAGAGGTGGAGTGGAGGGAGTTTAAGGCAGCTTTTAGAGGACACCATATACCAGCCGGGATCATGGACAGGAAACTCAATGAGTTCTTGGCACTCACTCAGGGCAACAGGACAGTGTTGCAGTATGCCCAGGCCTTTAATGACTTGTGCCAGTACGCGGGATATCATGCAGATACAGATGAGAAGAAGAGGGACAGATTCAGAAGGGGGCTCAGCACTAAGCTCCGGGATCGTCTCAACACCGTGAGGGCCAATAGCTACAATGAGTTGGTCAACATGGCTATCTCCCAAGAGGACTGCATTACAGCTAGGCAGGCAGAGAAGAAGAGGAAGACCCCTGTGGCAGGACCTTCAGCTCAGCCACAGCGCTTCAGAATTGTGTCCGACACCCAGGGCAGGGGACCCCAGCAGCAGCAAGGGCGATGGGTAATTCGACCTCAGCAGCAGCAGCAGCAACAGGCACCCAACCGCAACCAGTTTCCAGCACAGCGGAATAATCAGCAGCAGCAGTAACGCCAGGCCAATGACAACAGGTGTTTCACTTGTGGCAACACTGGGCATTATGCCAAGAATTGCCCCAGGAACCAGCAGAGGCAGGGGCAGAATGTCAATCAGAACCAAGGCAAGCGGCAGAAGGTACAAGTGAGGCAAGGCCGGCTGAACTTCACCACCATGGCAGATATTCCAGAGGGAGCACCCGTCATGACTGGTATCTTTACAGTATTAAATTTTCCTGCTATTGTTCTTTTTTATTCCGGTGCTTCGCATAGTTTTATCAGTGCAAGGTTTAGTGCCAAATGCCAGTTGCCCTTTCACCACACCAATGGGGGCATTACAATTTCAACCCCAGGAGGCAGGGTTGCCACCTATCAAGTTAACAAGAATGTGCCTATAAGGTTTGGTAGTCTGATAATTAAGACCAACCTTCTCATTTTGGGTTTGGAGAGTGTGGATATTATATTGGGAACTGACTGGTTAACCAGAAACCAGGCTGTGATGGACATTGCAGCTAGAGCCATTGAGGTGCACTCACCAACTTGTGGTGGAACCACACTATATTTGCCTGATCAGGATTGTACCCGATCTTGTGCTTTTGTTATGTTAGAATCCCCGGTGGAAAAGATCCCAGTGGTCTGTGACTATCCAGATGTTTTTTCGGATGAATTGCCAGGAATGCCACCTGACCGAGACATTGAGTTCGCTATTGAGTTGCAACCCGGGACTGCTCCGATCTCCAAGAGACCCTATCGGATGCCTCCCGCGGAATTGGCAGAATTGAAGAAGCAACTGCAAGAGTTGTTGGACAAGGGGTTTATTCGTCCAAGCACTTCACCATGGGGATGTCCAGCATTATTCGTGAAGAAAAAGGATGAGAGTTTGAGGATGTGTGTTGACTACCGTCCTCTCAATGCGGTAACCATTAAGAACAAATACCCACTGCCCCGCATTGATGTTCTGTTTGATCAGTTGGTAGGAGCCAAGGTATTCTCCAAGATAGACCTTCGCTCGGGATACCATCAGATCAAGATCCGTGCCAGCGATATTCCCAAGACGGCTTTCTCTACCAGATATGGACTGTATGAGTTTCTGGTGATGTCTTTTGGGCTGACCAATGCCCCGGCTTATTTTATGTACCTAATGAATTCAGTGTTTATGCCAGAATTGGACAAGTTTGTGGTCGTTTTCATTGATGATATCCTGATTTATTCCAAGAACGAAGCCGAGCACACCAAACACTTGCATACTGTACTTCAGAGACTGCGTGATCATCAGTTGTATGCTAAGCTGAGTAAGTGTGAGTTCTGGCTGAAGGAAATCAAATTCTTGGGTCATACAATTTCTCAAGATGGGGTATCAGTTGATCCTGAGAAGGTGCAGGAGGTGATGGATTGGAAACCCCCGACTACAGTGAAGCAGATTCAGAGTTTTCTGGGATTGGCAGGGTATTATCGACGGTTTATTCCGGATTTCTCCAGAATTGCCAAACCAATGACTGAACTGTTGAAGAAGGGAGTCAAATTTGAGTGGAGTCAAAAGTGTGAGGATGCCTTCCATACCTTAAGGCAACATTTGACAACAGCCCCAGTGCTAGCTCAACCTGACAACACCAAGCCCTTTGAAGTTTACTGTGATGCTTCTGGCACTGGTTTGGGATGTGTCTTGATGCAAGAGAGCAGAGTGATTGCTTATGCTTCCCGAGCACTCAGGCCCCATGAGCAGAACTACCCTACACACGATCTAGAATTGGCAGCTGTAGTTCATGCTCTTAAGATATGGAGACACTACCTGATGGGAGCTCACTGTAACATCTACACTGATCACAAGAGTCTCAAATACATCTTCACTCAGGCAGATCTGAACA
Organism: Zea mays; assembly: GCF_902167145.1. Lineage (NCBI taxonomy): Eukaryota > Viridiplantae > Streptophyta > Magnoliopsida > Poales > Poaceae > Zea > Zea mays. The sequence goes on from NC_050096.1 coordinate 26,327,238, forward strand.
TGAGGCAAAGGAGGTGGTTAGAGTTGATCAAGGATTATGATTTGGAGGTGCATTACCACCCAGGGAAGGCCAATGTTGTGGCAGATGCCTTAAGCAGAAAAGCCCAGTGCAATTGCATGAGCATGGATGTGGGAGTTACCACCCTGTGTGATGAGTTGTGCAGATTGAACCTGGAAGTTGTTTCTCCGGGTGACCTAAGCTATATCTCGGTAGAGCCCACGTTGCAAGAGCAGATCATGAGGGCTCAGGTTGAGGATAAGGGTGTTCAGGTCATTAAAGATATGATCAAGCAAAAGGCAGAAAAATACAAGTGTTTCCGACAGGATAGCAAGGGAATTCTATGGTTTGGAGATCGATTGGTTGTTCCCAAGGACCCTGAGCTCAGAAAGAAGATACTAGACGAAGCTCACCTTTCCAAATTCTCCATGCACCCTGGTAGCAACAAGATGTATCATGATCTGAGATCTTTATATTGGTGGACTAGAATGAAAAGAGAAATTGCCAAGTACATATCTGAATGTGATACTTGCCAGAGGATAAAGGCTAGTCACTTGAAGGCAGCAGGCCCTTTACAACCCCTTCCCATACCATCTTGGAAATGGGAAGATATTTGCATGGACTTTATAGTGGGATTACCCAATACCTCCAGACATCATGATTCTATTTGGGTTATCGTGGACAGGTTGACTAAGACTGCTCATTTCTTGCCAGTGCATACCACCCACAGGGCAGAGAAGTACGCTGAAATTTATGTTGATCAGATAGTAAGGTTGCATGGTATTCCCAAGACCATTGTATCTGACAGAGGAGCACCTTTTGTGGCACGATTTTGGGAACAATTGCAAGAGTCACTTGGGACCCATGTCATCCGAAGCTCAGCATATCACCCTCAAACGGATGGTCAAACAGAAAGAGTGAATCAAATATTGGAAGACATGTTGCGAGCATGTGCACTACACTACGGGAAGGATTGGGACAAGTGTCTGTCCTTGGCTGAGTTTTCTTACAATAATAGCTATCAATCCAGTCTGAAGATGGCACCTTTTGAAGCCTTGTATGGGAGAAGGTGTAGGACCCCACTAAATTGGTCTCAAGCAGGAGAAAGGGAAATTTTTGGGCCAGATTTGGTACTCGAGGCAGAGGCAAAGGTCAGGGTTATTACCAAGAACTTGGAAGCTGCTCAGGCCAGACAAAAGAGCTATCATGACAAGAGGCGGAAGCCCCTACAATTTGAGGTGGGAGATCATGTTTATCTTAAGGTATCCCCCACCAAGGGTGTTCAGAGATTCGGGATCAAGGGCAAGTTAGCTCCTCGCTATATTGGACCCTACAAGATCCAAGAGGCTTGTGGACCCGTAGCCTATCAAGTGGAATTGCCACCTCACATGTCGACCGTTCACAATGTGTTCCATGTATCTCAGTTGCGCAAATGTGTTCGTCTACCCACTGAAATACTGCCGGAACCAGACATTGAGATAGAACCAGACTTGTCCTATCAAGAGTACCCCGTCAAGGTGTTAGATCAAAAGGAGAGATCAACTCGGGCAAGGTCAGTCAGAATGTATAAGGTTCAGTGGAGTCACCATTCAGCAGAAGAAGCTACATGGGAGACTGAGGACTTTCTACGCTCTCGCTTCCCCGACTTTCTACCCAAAGGAGTCAGTATGTAACCCCAGAACCCCACCCCCACCTGCCCTTTGAATCCAATTATAAGAAAAACTTAGATAATAAGGATAGTCTAAGTTGTGGATTTAACTTAAGAAGGGCTTCCTTCTGAAGTTGCAAAGAGAATGACATTCGAAGAGCAGTTAACAAGAGAAACTTGAGTATAAAGAAAGAGTAGCACCAACACACCTTCCAGCACCCTCCAAGGGACTCTACCAAAAATCTCGGGACGAGATTCCTTTAAGGGGGGAGGGCTGTAACACCCCAGGTGTTACCCTGGCTGGAGCACACCTTGGCACTCAAGTCAAGACTATGATCACATGTGGAAGAACTTAAGGAGCAAAAGTATAAGGGGCTTTGGAAACTAAGTTTTTGCCAAGAGTTGAGAATGACCAAAGGCATTACCCTAATTGTGGGCAACTATCACCTTGGGAGAGGGGGAAAGAACCCTAGACCTCTCTTAAACCCTAACTCCCAAACCATGGATAAGAGGGGAAAGAGAGTGAGCAAATGTGCAAAACATGGGTAATCTTTACCCAAACCCTAAGCCACATTATAACCATCAATTAGGGGAAGGAAATATTACAAAAAGGCCCCTAGGGAAACCCCATTTCAAATCTCCAAGTGGAGAGAGAGCTAGAGCTCTCTAATTCCCTCTAAGTCCCATTTTAGCCCTAAATCAAAGATCAACCGTGTTCACTTCAAAAATGGCGCCAAAACCACTTGGGTTCTATACCAAAAATGTGCAATACCACTTAGGGCACCCACTGGAAAAAGTTGAGCTCGAGACTCGGACGTTTGACATGCCATGGCATGGCTTTTGTCGTGTTATGCTCAGTATGACACACCTGTTTTGGCACCCGAAGATCTTCCTCCCTAGGCCGTATCTGCCCCGGCGTCTCACAGTTGAGTGACAGCCCTAGGTGCCAGGAAGAGGTCTGCGGCGGACTTTTGCAAAGATTCGCACGGTTGCGACCTCTGGCGACATTTGAACACTGGAAGAAACAAACCGCCACGTGTTCGACGCCGTCTGCCGCGCCAGAGCACGCCCGCGCGCGCGCCCGCGCCGCGCCCAAGCCAAGCCAGTGCCCTGGTCCGCGTCCGCGGCTATAAAACGCCCAGGAGCCTTGGCCGTACCCCTCCGCACGCACTCAAGCCTCACCAGAGCTCAGTTCGCCGCCGTTTGCCCATACGCGACGCGCCCGCGACCACCCGAGCCCCTGCCACCGTAGACCGGCCAACCCAGCCACTCCCAACCCCGTCCAGCCCTCGGAGAAGACTGTGCACGTCTCCGTGAAGCTCCCCGAGCGAGGAATCGGGCTCTGCTTCGCCGGAGAGGCCGACCCAAGGTCACCGGACTTCAACCGACCGCCGGCAACCGTGAACCGAGGTACGCAGTGAACCTCTCTTCGATTCCTTGCACGGTTAGACTCCTTGGACCTCCACGACGCTCCCTATGCCCTTGGATTGAACTATGCCGCCGTGGATAGGCCGGAGCACACGCCGCCGACGTGCTCGCCCGCCTGCTCACGTGGACCGGGCGATTCCGGCCATCCCCGACGACGAGCCGTACATCGACGTGCTCGCCAGACCCTCCCCGAGCCGACCCCACCCTTCGCCGGACCTCCCTCGCCGCCGGTAAGCCGCGCCGCCCTTTCTTTTTCCGCGGCTACTGTTTCAATTGAGGGAGGGACTGCGGGTGAGAGGGAGAGAAACCCAGGGGGTTAAGTGAAAGGTCAGAGACTCAAGTGAATAGTTCCGCGAGGGTAGATCTGTGAGGTTTGATTTGTTTTAAACCTAGGGACCTCGGCGCAAACTGTTTTTCCAGGAAAACTTAATTAAAGCCTAATTTAAATTCAAACAGAAACTTTAAAAACCCATAACTTCTGTTTGGTTTATCCAATTTTGGTCAAACAAATTTTGCCAGACTCTAAATCATGTAACCTATTTAGGAAAAATATAAAACCCCTTGGTGCTGTGGAAAACTTAAAAGTTCTGATTTAATGTTAACTTTGGCCAAAAGCTAAATAATAGTAAGAAAAATAGTTAGACTATTTGACTAAGGTTAGAAAAATTTGGAGGAGTTTATATTCACCTACTAACCTGTTTAAAAATGTTAAACCCCTCTGTCCATTACATTAAGTTAGTCTTAACCCCTTATTCCAAATATGCTTAAGTTTAAGAAAAATAGGAAAAGGGACACAAATATTGAACCAGAGGGCACCCCTATTTTTGTTAAGATACTTAGTTAATGTAGTTCACTAGAAAAATATATCATACCCTGTTTTAGTGTAAAATAATTAAGATCTCTTTTATTTTAATAAAACAAGTGAAACTTAGAAAAATTCTACCAAAATAACCCCAAGGTAAAAACACCCCCACCCTTGGGATAACTACTGTTTTATTAGAAAGAACTTAGGAAAAATATGAAATCTGCTGTTTGACATTTTTCAAATAGTAATGTAGTAGAAAGAGCCTTTTTGACATAAAACTTAAGAAAAGCATAACTAAATAACCACCCCTTAGTTTCCTGTGATTTTTAGCACAAAGACCTATTATCACCAGAGGATACCAACAAAAATAATCTTTAGGACAGAACCTACCCCTAACTAGAAGGTGTAGTGTAAAGTGGCCCTTTTTGCCTACCTTTTGTTATTTTTGTTTAAGGCCTAACTGTTATACCTTAAGCCTCAATTTCTTAAAACAAGCTAAAATAGCTAGTGACAACCCACTGTAATTTTTACAGAATTTTTGGGAATTATTAAAACCCTGTTGTAGTTCAAACCTACCCTAGAAAGCCTAAATGGAAATTAAGGGAAGAGAAATAGAAGATATGAATAAAGGTTGTCCCTAAAAACTTTATTGCTGTCCACAAAAATATATCAAAGCAATACCAAACCAATCTGTTGTCCTAAAGGAAAACCTAAGTCCAAAGAGTGATTAGTCTATCTATACACCACTAGAAGCCCCGCATAACTAAGAAAACCCTAAGTTACTTCTTGACTTAGTCTCTTTTTGCATAATGTTATTAAATCATGCATAATCATGACATACATGTTCATTGCATTCGCTAGACTGTAATCTTGCTGACGGAGAGTACATCCTCGTGCCGGAGCAAGGAGCTGCTCAGGAGGTAGCCCCAGGTCCAGCACCAGAGCCAGCACCAGAGGACCTGCCTGCCACTGCTTTGGAAGGCAAGCCCCGGTTTTATGCATAACCTGTTATTATGCTATTTTACTTCACTTAATGCTTGTAGGATTGATTGTGCACTTAAGTGTAGGAATTGTTTGAAACCCTAGTTGCATGATCTCAGGAATCCTATTGAGATGAATACTAGTATGCTAGGTCGAGTAGCTGCTTTATTAAGTAGGATCTCGGTAGAAGACGAGTGATTTTTCTAGCACTCGCGCGAGGTCAGGCCATTGATTGTACCCACTTTCATATCGTACTGATGTTGGTTGTGGACAACAATCCATGGGGATTGTTGTCCACGGAATAAAAATTTGAGTAAGGATTAAGGTGTGGTACCGTGAGTCAAGCGTTTGAACGTACTAAACACATACCGAGAAATATGGTAAATCGGTAAGCCTAGTACCTGAGTGAACCTGCCCGCAGACATATCCCCTCACGCGACCTGAGACGAGGTCTCCCATTCCGGTTATGGTGGGTACAAGTGCGGCCACTGCACGACGGCCAGTCGGGGTCAGTGGGGCATTGTACGCCAAGGCGGTGAGCCCTGATCTGTTGCCAGGGAATCGATGGGGACGGTTGATGTGTGTGGGGACGGAGTGCCCCTACATGTCGTGTGTTTAGGTTTACCTTGCAAGGATAAAAACTCGATTCGAATCGTCTGCTTCTCGCAGCTAATGAGACTGCTTGATCCATGCTGCTACATTGAGTAACAAGTGGAATGATGCGGAGATGATATAAGATGTTGATTGCTAAAATGTTTGCTACTTTGTATGAATAGATAGTACACTTTTAGCCTTAAGAGAGTCACACTTAACTTTGACTAAGTTAAAATCTTGATTTAGAAACTCAGCTAGTGCTTTTGGCAACCAAACCCCCACAGCCAAACAGCTGCATGTCTAGAGGTAGAGGAGTAGACTCCTCACACCGGGTAAGTCTAGCTGAGTATTAGTATACTCAGCCTTGCTTGTGGCATAATTTTTACAGGTTCTCTGGAGGAGATGGTTGCTGGGATAACTTGGCCGACCACCCTGCCACCGGGTTGGACTGTCGAGTGGGACCCTGCCTCGGCTGAGGAGGAGCATGAGGAGTGATGGGACAGGCTTCCCCATCCCTCCATTTATTTACCGTTAGTTTATTTCCGCTGCACTTCGAACAATGATGGTTACTTTTGCAAAAACTCCGATGATGATGATGGTGATGTAATAACTTAATATTCTGACATGTATGGTTTTATGCTTTATTGTATTTGCTCTGTGACTCACCTTCGAGTGAGATTGTGGTACTTGATCCTGTCAGTGGCCGTGTCGGACTAGATCCGAGGGATTGACGGGTTATTCCCATTTAAGTGTGGTCCAGCCTCTAAGGCGGGGCTCAGGCACTTAAGTCGGAATAATTCGGGCAGTTCCGCCACATTCACTCATTTATTTATGACCAAAGGGGGAGAAAGTAATTCTAAGGGCTCTTATGATTCCGTTTTTGGCGATTTATGCCAAAGGGGGAGAAAGCATGAGCCCAAAGCAAAAGGACCGCACCACCACCTAATTTTAAAACTAAGGATTTTCAATTGGTAAATTTCAAATTGGTATCTCTTTGTGTTCACCAGGGGGAGAGAGTAGTTTTTCAAAATTAATATATCAAAACCCTCTTGAACACTAAGAGGAGATTTCATTTAGGGGGAGTTTTATTTTAGTCAAAGGAAAAGCATTTGAAACAGGGGGAGAAAATTTCAAATCTTGAAAATGCTTCGCAAAATATTATTCATTTACCTTTGACTATTTGCAAAAGAACTTTGAAAAGGATTTACAAAAGAATTTGCAAAAACAAAACAAGTGGTGCAAGCGTGGTCCAAAATGTTAAAAATGAAGAAACAATCCATGCATATATTATAAGTGTTTATATTGGCTCAATTCCAAGCAACCTTTACACTTACATTATGCAAGCTAGTTCAATTATGCACTTCTATATTTGTTTTGGTTTGTGTTGACATCAATCACCAAAAAGGGGGAGATTGAAAGGGAATTAGGCTTACACCTATTTCCTAATTGATTTTGGTGGTTGAATTGCCCAACACAAATAATTGGACTAACTAGTTTGCTCTAGTGTATAAGTTATACAGGTGCTAAAGGTTCACACTTAGCCAATAAAAAGACCAAGAAATGGGTTCAACAAAAGAGCAAAGGGATAACCGTAGTGTGCCCTGGGTCTGGCGCACCGGACTGTCCGGTGTGCCACCGGACAGTGTCCGGTGCACCAGGGACTTCAAGCCAAACTCTTCACCTTCGGGAAAATCCAGAGGCGCTCCGCTATAATTCACCGGACTGTCCGGTGTACACCGGACAGTGTCCGGTGCTCCAACGAAGAGCGTCTCAGGAACTCGCCAGCTTCGGAAATTTGCTCCGCTATAATTCACCGGACATGTCTGGTGTGCACCGGACTGTCCGGTGAGCCAGCGGAGCAACGACTACTTCGCGCCAACGATCACCTGCAGAGGCATTAAATGCGCGCCAGAGCGTGCAGAAGTCAGGCACGCACGAAGTGGCGCACCGGACACTCTACAGTGCATGTCCGGTGCGCCACCGGACATCCAGGCGGGCCCAGCAGTCAGAGCTCCAACGGTTGGAACCCAATGGCCTGGTGACGTGGCTGGCGCACTGGACACTGTCCGGTGTGCACTGAACTGTCCGGTGCACCACGCGACAGACAGCCTCCACCAACGGCTAGTTTGGTGGTTGGGGCTATAAATACCCCAACCACCCCACATTCAAAGACATCCAAGTTTTCCTACTTCAACCACTTACAAGAGCTCTAGCATTCAATTCTAGACACACCTAAGTGATCAAATCCTCTCCAAATTCCACACAACGCCTTAGTGATTAGTGAGAGAGATTTGCTTGTGTTCTTTCGAGCTCTTGCGCTTGGATTGCTTTCTTCTTTGATTCTTTCTTGTGATCAACTCAATTGTAACCAAGGCAAGAGGCACCAATTGTGTGGTGGCCCTTGCGGGGAAGTTTTGTTCCCATTTGATTGAGAAGAAGAAACTCACTCGGTCCAAGGGACCGTTTGAGAGAGGGAAAGGGTTGAAAGAGACCCGGTCTTTGTGACCACCTCAATGGGGAGTAGGTTTGCGAGAACCGAACCTCGGTAAAACAAATCCGCGTGTCACACTCCTTATTCGCTTGCGATTTGTTTTGCACCCTCTCTCGCGGACTTAATTATATTTCTAACGCTAACCCGACTTGTAGTTGTGATTAACTTTGTAAATTTCAGTTTCGCCCTATTCACCCCCCTCTAGGCGACTTTCAGCCGGGTTGCCATAGAGAGAAGAGGGGGAGAGATAGCAACAGGGGGTGGCGGCGGCTGGAAACAACCAGGGCACGCACGGCTAAAGCTAGGGTTTGGGTACATGGGCCCCTAGTGGGCCGGCTGGTTTGGGGATTTCTTTTTTTTCAGAAATGATTATTTAAAGAGCTCAAAAATTCATAAAACTTCACCAAAATTATTTATAAATAACATATTTATTTTTAGACTAATAATTACTATATTACTTAATTATTATTTAATTACTAGGATTTCTTTTTAAAAGGAAGTTAATAACAATCATCCGATAATCAATCAAGCGCATACAAAGAAAATGATCAAAATGCAAATAAATAATTAAACACTTAAAAAAAATTTATTATCCTAATTACCATAATAACTAAATTTATTATTTGTAGTTGATGGCTTTTATGGTGTTACAAACCTACCCCTCTTAAAAAGAATCTCGTCCTCGAGATTAAGAAACTTCCGAGAATAACTGGGGGAATTCTGCTCTGAGTTCATCTTCTCTTTCCCAAGTGGCCTCATCTTCTGAATGATGACTCCACTGAACCTTGCACATTTTAATAACTTTACTCCGTGTAATTCTGCGAGATGTTTCCAGAATTCTGACCGGGTACTCCGAATAGGTCAAATCCTCATTAACATTCAGTTCTTTCATGGGTAACTGTTCTTCGGGTACTCTTAAGCACTTCTTAAGTTGTGATACGTGAAATACGTCATGCACATCCGATAAACTATCGGGTAGCTCTAACTGGTAGGCTACTTCACCTTTTCTTTCCAAAATCTTGAATGGGCCGATATAGCGAGGTGATAATTTTCCCTTAACCTTAAACCTTTTCATTCCTCTCATCAGTGAAACCTTAAGGTATACGAAGTCTCCTACTTCAAACATCAATTCTCTTCTTCTATTATCAGCATAGCTTTTCTGTCTTGACTGCGCTGTCTTCAAGTTTTCTCTGATAATCTGCACTTGCTTTTCCGCTTCTTGGAGAATTTTTGGACCAAATACTTGACTTTCTCCGGTCTGATTCCAATAAAGTGGTGTTCTACACTTTCGTCCATAAAGTGCTTCAAACGGTGCCATTTTTAGACTTGCCTGATAACTGTTGTTATACGAGAATTCTGCATAAGGCAAACTTTTATCCTAGCTTCTACCATGCTTTAGAGCGCAAGCTCTTAGCATATCTTCCAACACTTGGTTTGTCCTTTCCGTTTGCCCATCCGTTTGCGGATGATAAGCTGAACTAAAGTTTAGCTTGGTATCCATGGACTCATGTAGTCTTTTCCAAAAGCGCGAGGTAAACTGGGTTCCTCGATCTGATACGATCTTCTTCGGTACTCCATGCAGACAAACAATCCTCGACATGTATAACTCTGCTAACTGGGCTCCTGAGTAAGTTGTCTTCACAGGTATAAAGTGTGCTACTTTAGTTAACCTGTCTACTATGACCCATATTGAATCATAGCCATCTCGAGTACGGGGTAGTCCAACTATGAAATCCATACTGATTTCTTCCCATTTCCATTCAGGTACCTTGAGAGGTTGTAGTAATCCTGCTGGTCTTTGGTGTTCGGCTTTAACTTGCTAACACACGTCACACAATGCAACATGAGTAGCAACGTCTCTTTTCAAACCGTACCACCAATACTTTTCCTTAAGATCCTGGTACATCTTTGTACTTCTCGGGTGAATAGAGTAAGCTGAATCATGAGCTTCTCTCAAAATGAGTTGGCGCAAGTGCTCGATTTCGGGTACACAGATTGTCTTCTTAAACCATACTGTGCCTTGTTCATCTTCCGTGAAATCTGGGGCTTTACCTAAACCAATCAAAGCTTTAATTTCCTTAATTTTCTCATCGAACTCTTGTCCTTTACGAATCTCTTCTTCCAAAGTAGATTCAACTTCCATAACCGTTGCTTCTACATTATTGAGCATACCAAGGTTGAGTTGTTCCATTTCCCAGCACAATTCCTGTGACATCAAATGAGTAGTGATGTTGTTCACTTGACCCTTACGGCTCAAAGCATCAGCTACTACATTTGCCTTTCCCGGGTGATATTGTATTTCCAAATCATAGTCCTTGATCAACTCAAGCCATCTTCTCTGTCTTAGGTTGAGTTCCTTCGGAGTGAATATGTATTTCAAGCTTTTGTGATCCGTGAAGATTCTGCACTTGTTTCTAATCATATAGTGCCTCCAAATCTTCAAAGCATGCACTACGTCAGCTAGTTCCAAATCATGTGTAGGATAATTCTTCTCATGCTTTCTCAACTGCCTTGAGGCATAAGCTATCACTTTTCCTTCTTGCATTAGCACACATCCAAGTCCAAGGTGTGATGCATCGCAATACACATCAAATCCCTTGTGGATGTCTGGCATTACCAATATTGGTGCAGTAGTTAACCTTTTCTTGAGTTCTTCAAAACAATTCTAGCAAGCTTCATCCCATTTGAACTCTTTGCCTTTCTCCAGTAGAGAGGTAAGTGGTTTCACTAACTTGGAAAAACCTTCAATAAATCTTCTATAGTATCCTGCCAATCCAAGAAAACTTCTGATCTTGGACGCATCCTTTGGTTGCTTCCAATCTAGTATCTCACTTATCTTTCCTGGGTCCACTTTAATTCCACCATCGGTAACGATATGCCCTAAGAAAGCAACTTCCTTAAGCCAAAAATCACACTTCGAGAATTTTGCGTACAGTTGGTTGTCACGAAGCTTTTGTAGGACTAGCCTTAGATGATCTTCATGTGTTTCTTCATTCGGAGAGTATATCAGTATGTCGTCAATGAATACGACCACAAACCGATCCAGATATTCCATGAATACTTTATTCATCAAGTTTATAAAGTATGCTGGTGCATTAGTCAGTCCAAACGACATGACCAAAAACTCATATAATCCATATCTTGCCGTGAAGGCTGTCTTGGGTACATCTTCCGCTCGAATCTTTAACTGATGATATCCCGATCTCAGATCTATCTTCGAGAATGTCTTAGCTCCCTTCATCTGATCAAATAAATCTTCAATCCGAGGTAATGGGTATTTATTCTTGATGGTTACTTCGTTCAAACTTCTATAATCAACGCACATTCTCCTCGAACCATCCTTCTTGTTCACAAATAGTATTGGGGCTCCCCAAGGGGATGAACTTGGGCGAATGAAACCTTTTTCTAGTAATTCTTCTATTTGTTTCTTTAGTTCTACTAAATCTTTGACATCCATTCTATATGGTCTTTTCGAGATAGGTGCGGTTCCGGGTACTAATTCAATAGAAAACTCTATATCACGATCAGGTGGCATACCTGGTAATTCCTCCGGAAATACGTCTGGGTATTCGCACACTACTTTGATATTTTCCAAGGGCTTTTCTTCCAAGTGATTGATCACTGTTTTCCCTTTTTCATCTGTTGTCTTGTCTATGTTAACTTGGATTCTTTCACCTTGAGGACTTGTCAACATAATTGTTCCATTGGCACACTTTATCACTCCATCACAATTTTTCAACCAGTTGCATCCAAGAATCACATCAATACCGTTGGATCCTAGGACCACTGGGTCGACTAAAAAATATATTCCTTGAATCTTGATATTAACATGGGGGCATGAGTGTGTGGCCTTCATGTCACCTCCCGGTGAACTAATGTGTAATATCTTTTTAAGAGGATACTTAGGTATATTGTGTTTTTCCACAAATGACTCAGTTATAAACGAATGCGATGCTCCAGAGTCAAATAAAACTGATGCAGGTATGGAGTTAACAAGGAACATACCATACACTACGTCGACATCCTCAGGCACTGATTCCACAGTGACGTGATTGACCCTTCCTCTGCTCTAGTTCTGAGGAGTCTTGTTCTGAGCAGATCCACGAGCGGGGGTGTTTGTAACGCCCCGAATTTTGCAGTTGAATTTTTTTCTTTCTTTACTCGCCAAAATTCGGGCGTTACCTTTCCTTTTTCTTTTTCCCCTCGCTAAACCTTGACCTTTTTCAAAGTTTAGCGGGATTCGGTTTGGAATTCCCGTATGTATAAAAACCCTAAATACTTTATGTTGTTTGATGCACCATGCCGCCCTTGCATTTTTGGTTGTTTGAAAGTGCAATCGCATTCATCTAAAAGATCGGATTTCGAGAACAAGCGGAAAATCTTTTATCTTTCTTTCTCTCTCTTTCTCTCTCCCCTTTCTCTCTCTCTCCCGCGCCCTGGGCCGACCCCGGCCGGCCCAGCCGCCCCCTGGCGCCCCCCCCTTGGGCCCAATTGGCCCAAGCCGCCCCCCCCCACCTCCCCTTTTTCCCCAAACCCTCTCCCTCTCCCTCTCATTTTCTCTCATTCTCTCCCTAGCGCCGCCCCTACCCCTGCCCTAAGCCGCCGCCGCCCCTGCCCCCTACCCTAGGCCGCCGCGCCGCCCCCTGCCGCCGGCCGCCCCTCGCCGTCGATCCCCGCCGGTGAGCCCCCTCCCCCTCCTCCCTCTCCTCCCTCCCCTCTTCTCTCCCCACCCCCGCGCGCCCCCTGGCCGCGCCGGCAGCCGCCCCAGCCCCGCCGTGGCCCCTGGCCGCCGCTGGCCGGCCCTCGGCCGCGCCCAGCCGGCCCCGGCCGCCGCTGGCCCGCCCCGGCCGCTCCCCTGGCCGCCCTGGCCCGGCCGCTGGCCGCCCCCAGCCGCGCCCCGCCCGGCCGCCAGCCGCCCCTAGCCCGCGCCCCGGCCGCCTGGCCCCCTGGCCGCGCCCCCCTGTCCCGGGCCGGTTCAGCCGGCCTCGGCCCCGGCTCAGCCGCCCCCGGCCCCAGCTCGGCCGCCCCCCGCGCTCGGCCGCCCCAGCTCGGCCGCCTGCCCCCGGGCCGGTTCAACCGCCCCTAGGGCCGGTTCAACCGCCCCCCCCCCCTCTGTTTTTTTTTATTTATTTTTTTATTTTATTTTATTTACTTTCTGTGATTATAATTACTGTATTTTAAGTAGGCTAATCACTGTTCATGCTATGGGAAAATAGGAAGTTTAATTTAAAATTCCGTTATGCTATTGATTCACGTAGTTAATTGTTTACCCTGTGCAATGTTGATCAACTAAAAGTGATTAGGTTTCCATTAGTATATATAAATATATATAACAGAATTATTTTGTTAAAAACCAATTGTGTCATTAGTGCATAAGATTTAACCCCCTGCGAGACCCTTTCCTGTTTCTTTCTAACCATAACAAATGCGATATCGAATGTCATACTTGATGCATATTCGCTTTATTTGTTATCTTGTATGGTGTACTGTTCTTTTGTATTAAATATGTGGATGGATGTATGTATGTTTGCGCTCGCATAGAGAACGATTCGGTCGAAGAGCCCGAGGAATTCGCAGGAGAAGCCCCTGAGCAGCAGTCGGTTGGTGGAGGCAAGTGTCCTTTGACCTATCTCTGTCCTATTCATTATTTAATTCACCTCCCGCTTACACATTTATGCCTAAGGATTGACTAGCTTTTGTTATCCATGTCCTTGTTTACCTATCTGGGTTGGATTATTACTGTTTAGCTTTATGCTATTGCTCAACTCTAATCAATGAACATGATGTGGTTATCTATGATACGCTGTTTTCCCGTTCTTCTTTATGATCATACTTGTGGTTTTCAAGGGGACTCGAGCGGTTTCTCGAGTGCCTCTCCGTAAGGACCTGTTCTATGGATGACCGCCCGGGAAAACAGTGCAACCATGAGGGTGGAATGGGGTGCCCTTAGCTGAATAATTAGAGGATCCGGGATGTAGTTCACTTAGCCGTCGTGCCGTCAATGGGGCTCGGTGTATGCGGCTCGCTCTGCCAAGTTTGGGTTCGCCCCTTGGGGAGGAGTGCGGTGCATTTAGGAAACCTAACGGGTGGCTACAGTCCCGGGGAATCTTTGTAAAGGCTACGTAGTGAAACCCTGCCTATTCACCTTGGTAGTGTTTAAGGGTTTGATCGGCCCGAGGCAAGAGGGAATCACGGCTTGTGGGTAAAGTGCACAACCTCTGCAGAGTGTTATGAAACTGATATATCAGCCGTGCTCACGGTTATGAGCGGCCAAGGGAGCTCCAGTGATTAGTGGTACTTGATCAGAGACATTGTGGTACAGGTGGTTATGAGATTGATGGTTCTGGTTATGACTATGGTGTTGGTAAGTGGTATTCTTTCCGTTTGGAAAGGGTACATCGGGTTAATAACTTGGGTTAATGCTAAAACTTGGCTTTCTACTAGTAAATAATAATCTGACCAACTAAAAGCAACTGCTTGACTTATCCCCACATAAAGCTAGTCCACTACAGCCAAACAGGATACTTGCTGAGTATGTTGATGTGTACTCACCCTTGCTCTACACACCAAACCCCCCCCCCCCAGGTTGTCAGCGTTGCAACCACTGCTCAGGCGAAGATGAAGCTGTGGAAGGAGACTTCCAGGAGTTCCAAGACTACGACGAGTTCTAGGTGTGGGTTAGCGGCAACCCCCAGTCGGCTGCCTGTGAAGGCCGCGTTATCTACGTTTCTTTTCCGCACTTTGATTTATTGTAAGAACTATATGGACGTCTCAGACGTATGATGTAATCGACTATTTCCCTTATTAATACTATTTTGAGCACTGTGTGATGATGTCCATGTTATGTAACTGCTGTGTACGTGAATAACTGATCCTGGCACGTACATGGTTCGCATTCGGTTTGCCTTCTAAAACCGGGTGTGACATAAGTGGTATCAAAGCCGTGCTGACTGTAGGACCGCTAACCTAGAGTAGAATGGTCATTCTAAGGACTATAGACCTCTGTCTCTTCCTTGACTTTGATATCCCTTCAAAAGTTGGTCCTACTGACCAAACCTATGTTCTACTACATATTATACCTTGCTGAAAATTATGTTTTATTCTGATCCTTCATTTATTTATGATTCATTACTTGCTGGTCATATTAATTCTATTCTCACCCCTTTTGCTTGCGATGTCTTTTGTAGATGGCTCGACTTAGACACACTGCACGAAAGTCAGTCATCCCCTTCTTACCCTCCCGCCTTGCTGAGCGTCCGCTTCGCCGTCCCGTGGCCGGACAGTCCAGCCACTTGGAGAGACTACACCACCGCCTGCGTGAGGAGCAGGAGCGTCGACGACAGGAGCAGCAGAGCTCTTCCTTCTCGCTCCACCAGGAGATAGAGTCTGTGAGGAGCTGCTCCCCTGTGCTTCCCCTGGAGGCGCCCCCTGCACCACCACTGGGCGCCCCAGCTTCTGGAGTAGCTGCTGGAGGAGACCCAGACGACGGAGATGGCGACGACAGCTCGAGCCACGACACCGACTTCTCTGCTAACCTTGAGCCGGAAGGATGGGTTGCTCGACCCATCACTCGCGACGCTGCTCGCGGGTGTCACTTCCACGATGCGCTCGACACCCTGCTACGTCGGGCATTTGACCGGCATACTTGGTCCGTCGAGTATCGCTGTGTGGTCTACCAGCATAGTCGCGGGGTCTACCCGGATCGCTGGGAGGCAACTTGCTTGGTGCGCTGCCCGGAGAACAGTCTCCAGGGAGCGGAGGCTTGCTCAGAGCACTATTCTATCTCTGAGCGGGACTCAGCTGAGGCAGCCATGCAAGATGCTGCACGGCGTGCGCTTTCGCACTACTGCTCGGTTTTCGGTGGGGTAGCTGACGGTCTTGACCTGAAGTATTACCCCCGCCGTTCATCTGGCAGCACAGGAGGCGTGATTGTCTCACCTGTCGGTGAGGGCAATCCTAGGTTGAGCAGCACAGTCAACCTAGCCGCCGTGCTAAACACGGAGCTGGACCATGCATTAGATGAGCTGAGTAGGGCTCGTGCTGAGATCGCCCAGCTGCGGGCTGAGCGCGCGGAACGTCGTTATCTGGATGGTGGTTCCCCCGCTCCCGTCGGGACTCAGCACCCGTACCGCTCACCTCAGCGTGGACACCAGTCTTATGGCAATCCCGCCTGCAAGACCAAGATAACTCTAGAGCCATAGATCGTTAGAGTTGGATCTTGTAATTAATACGAAATATATACGTAGAAGCTTCAGTCTTAGCGTTAGTCTCGGTCTTAGTTAGTCTTAGTTAGACAGGGTAGTTTGCTATATCCTGTGCATTTATGTTTGTCATGATGAACTATGATTGGTTTGGATCTTTGTAATGATTGTCACCAGAGTGTGGGTATCCCCTGCATTTTGGTTTACCTATTATGTTAATAAAGTTAGTTATATAGTTGGGAAAACCTTTATTCTACTTTCCTCTTTTTCTGAGAAGCTGTGTGGCCTGTGTTGGAGATCAGTGAAGATGCTCACCTGCTCAGTGCTGTTGAAGAATTCTATTCTCTTTTCTTATGCTGCAAGATTTGCCAGATCAGTTCTGATGTGTGGTTGCATCCTGCAGATGTCAGAGAACAGGCGCAGAGGAGGAAGGCGTGCTCAGCAGGAGCGAGCCGGTCAGCAAGATGAGGCGCCCCAGCAGCAGCAGCTGCCGCCCCCGCCCCCGATGTCGATTGAGCAGATGTTTCTGATGCAGACTCAGGCAGTTCAAGCCATCGGTCAGACTCTGGCCGCCATTCAGCAGCAGCAGCAGCAGCAGGCTCCACCTCAGCCTCAGATGCCTCAGATGCCCAGAGACAAGCGTGCTGAATTCATGAGAGGTCATCCCCCAACGTTTGCTCATTCTTCTGACCCTATGGATGCTGAAGATTGGCTGCGCACTGTGGAGCGAGAGTTGCATACCGCTCAGTGCGATGACAGGGAGAAAGTTCTGTATGGTCCCCGTCTGTTGAGAGGAGCAGCCCAATCATGGTGGGAGTCTTACCTCGCCACCCATGCCAACCCCGACACCATCACCTGGGAAGAATTCAGAGGTAGCTTTCGTCAGTACCATGTGCCTGCAGGTCTGATGACAGTGAAGAAGGAGGAGTTCCTGGCCCTCAAGCAAGGGCCATTGTCTGTCAGTGAGTACCGGGACAAGTTTCTGCAATTGTCTCGCTACGCTCCCGAAGATGTCAACACCGACGCCAAGCGACAATACCGTTTTCTGAGAGGCTTGGTTGACCCTCTGCAGTATCAGCTGATGAATCACACCTTCCCAACATTCCAGCACCTGATTGACAGAGCAATCATGACAGAGAGAAAGCGCAAGGAGATGGAAGATCGTAAGCGCAAGATCAGTGGACCCCAGCCTGGAAGCAGCAGCCGTCCCCGTTTCTCAGGCAATCAACCTCAGCAGTTCAGGCAGAACCAGCGTCCACCTCAGCAGCATCAGCAGCGTCAGCAGTATCAGCAGTTCCAAAGGCAGTATCCTCAGCATCAGTACCAGAATCGTCAGAGCAATCAGTCAGGAGGAGGTCAGTTTCAGAGGCAGAATCAACAGACACCTCGTCTTCCTGCCCCAGCAAATCAGCAGAACAGTCAGGCAGCACCAGCTCAGGTTGGAAACAGGGCATGTTTCCACTGTGGAGAGCAAGGCCATTGGGTGATGCAATGTCCGAAGAAGGCAGCCCAGCAGCAGTCAGGCCCCAATGCCCCAGCAAAGCAGAATGTGTCTCAGCCTGGAGCAGGCAACCGCTCTCAGCAGCGCTATAATCATGGAAGACTGAACCACTTGGAGGCTGAAGCAGTTCAGGAGACCCCCGACATGACAGTAGGTATGTTCCCAGTCGATTCCCATATTGCAGAAGTGTTATTTGATACTGGAGCAACACATTCTTTCATTACTGCATCATGGGTAGAAGCACATAATCTTCCAATTACTACCATGTCAACCCCTATTCAAATTGACTCAGCTGGTGGTAGAATTCGAGCTGATAGCATTTGTTTAAATGTAAGTGTGGAAATAAGGGGGATAGCGTTTCCCGCCAACCTTATAGTAATGGGTACTCAGGGAATAGATGTCATCCTAGGGATGAATTGGTTAGATAAGTATCAGGCAGTTATCAGTTGTGATAAAAGGACAATCAAGTTGGTGTCCCCACTAGGAGAGGAAGTGGTGACCGAGTTAGTCCCGCCTGAGCCAAAGAAAGGAAGTTGTTATCAGATAGCTGTTGATAGCAGTGAAGCAGACCCAATTGAGAGTATCAAGGTTGTGTCTGAATTCCCAGATGTGTTTCCAAAGGATTTACCGGGTATGCCACCAGAGCGGAAAGTTGAATTTGCTATAGAGCTTCTTCCTGGAACCGCCCCTATCTCTAAGAGAGCTTACAGAATATCTGGACCAGAGTTGGTTGAGCTTAAGAAGCAGATTGATGAGCTGTCAGAGAAAGGTTACATCCGGCCAAGCACCTCGCCTTGGGCTGCCCCTGTCTTGTTTGTGGAGAAGAAAGATGGCACCAAGAGGATGTGTATCGATTATCGAGCTTTGAATGAAGTCACGATCAAGAACAAGTATCCTTTGCCCAGAATAGAAGATCTGTTCGACCAGTTGAGAGGAGCCAGTGTGTTCTCCAAGATCGATCTGAGGTCAGGTTATCATCAGCTCAGAATCCGACCTTCGGACATTCCGAAGACGGCATTCATTACCAAGTATGGTTTGTATGAGTTCACAGTGATGTCTTTTGGTTTGACCAATGCGCCAGCATTCTTCATGAACTTGATGAACAGTGTATTCATGGATTACCTTGATAAGTTTGTGGTGGTATTCATTGATGACATTCTGGTTTATTCTCAAAGTGAAGAAGAGCATGCAGATCATTTGAGGATGGTATTGCAGAGATTGCGAGAGCACCAGTTGTATGCAAAGTTGAGCAAGTGTGAGTTCTGGATCAGTGAAGTCCTGTTCTTGGGTCACATAATCAACAAAGAAGGATTGGCTGTGGATCCGAAGAAAGTGGCAGACATTCTAAACTGGAAAGCGCCAACAGATGCTAGAGGAATCAAGAGCTTCATTGGAATGGCCGGATATTATCGGCGATTCATTGAAGGGTTTTCGAAGATTGCGAAACCAATGACAGCGTTGCTAGGCAACAAGGTTGAGTTCAAGTGGACCCAGAAATGCCAAGAGGCCTTTGAAGCGCTGAAAGAGAAGTTGACAACAGCGCCTGTCCTAGTCTTGCCTGATGTGCACAAGCCCTTCTCTGTGTATTGTGATGCTTGTTACACAGGTTTGGGATGCGTGTTGATGCAAGAGGGAAGAGTTGTGGCTTACTCGTCCCGACAGCTGAAGGTTCATGAGAAGAACTACCCAATCCATGATCTAGAGTTGGCAGCAGTGGTTCACGCACTGAAGACATGGAGGCACTATCTGTATGGACAGAAATGCGATGTTTACACAGACCACAAGAGTCTGAAGTACATATTCACTCAGTCGGAGTTGAACATGAGGCAACGAAGATGGTTAGAGTTGATCAAAGATTATGAGTTGGAGATCCATTACCATCCAGGAAAAGCGAACGTAGTGGCAGATGCTTTGAGCAGAAAGAGTCAAGTCAATCTGATGGTCGCTCGTCCGATGCCTTATGAGTTGGCCAAGGAGTTTGACAGGTTGAGTCTCGGATTTCTGAACAATTCGCGAGGAGTCACAGTTGAATTGGAACCTACCTTGGAGCGCGAAATCAAAGAAGCGCAGAAAAATGATGAGAAGATCAGTGAGATTCGGCGATTGATTCTAGATGGCAGAGGCAAAGACTTTCGAGAAGATGCAGAAGGTGTGGTATGGTTCAAAGACCGCTTGTGTGTTCCCAATGTCCAGTCTATTCGGGAGTTGATTCTCAAGGAAGCTCATGAGACAGCTTATTCGATTCACCCTGGCAGTGAGAAGATGTATCAGGATCTGAAGAAGAAATTCTGGTGGTACGGAATGAAAAGAGAAATCGCAGAGCATGTGGCTATGTGCGATAGTTGTCGAAGAATTAAGGCAGAACACCAGAGACCAGCTGGATTGTTGCAACCGTTGCAGATCCCTCAGTGGAAATGGGATGAAATTGGCATGGATTTCATAGTCGGATTGCCTCGCACTCGAGCCGGCTACGATTCCATTTGGGTAGTAGTGGACCGTTTGACCAAGTCAGCCCACTTCATACCTGTCAAGACCAACTACAACAGTGCAGTATTGGCAGAATTGTATATGTCTCGGATCGTTTGTCTTCATGGTGTGCCAAAGAAGATAGTGTCAGACAGAGGAACGCAGTTCACCTCTCATTTCTGGCAGCAGTTGCATGAAGCCTTGGGCACGCATCTGAATTTCAGTTCAGCTTATCACCCGCAGACAGATGGTCAGACTGAAAGAACCAATCAAATTCTTGAAGATATGTTGAGAGCCTGTGCGTTGCAAGATCAGTCCGGATGGGACAAGCGATTGCCTTATGCAGAGTTTTCCTATAACAACAGTTACCAGGCCAGTTTGAAGATGTCACCGTTTCAAGCGCTGTATGGAAGGAGTTGCAGAACTCCGTTGCAATGGGATCAGCCTGGAGAGAAGCAGGTGTTTGGGCCAGATATTTTGCTTGAAGCCGAAGAGAACATCAAGATGGTTCGAGAGAATCTGAAGATAGCGCAATCGAGGCAGCGAAGCTATGCAGACACAAGAAGAAGAGAGCTGAGTTTTGAAGTCGGAGACTTTGTCTATCTGAAAGTGTCACCGATCAGAGGAGTCAGAAGATTCGGAGTCAAAGGCAAGCTAGCACCCCGCTACATTGGTCCGTATCAAATTCTCTCAAAGCGTGGAGAAGTGGCTTATCAGCTCAGCCTGCCAGAGAATTTGTCTGCTGTGCATGATGTCTTTCATGTGTCTCAGTTGAAGAAGTGTTTGCGTGTGCCAGAAGAGCAGTTGCCAGTGGAAGGTCTTGAAGTCCAGGAGGACTTGACCTATATTGAGAAGCCAGCTCAGATCCTTGAGGTTGCAGATAGAGTCACCCGAAGGAAGACCATTAGAATGTGCAAAGTCAGATGGAATCACCACTCTGAGGAAGAAGCAACCTGGGAGCGTGAAGATGATCTAGTGGCTAAGTACCCAGAGCTCTTTGCTAGCCAGCCCTGAATCTCGAGGGCGAGATTCTTTTAAGGGGGATAGGTTTGTAACGCCCCGAATTTTGTAGTTGAATTTTTTTCTTTCTTTACTCGCCAAAATTCGGGCGTTACCTTTCCTTTTTCTTTTTCCCCTCGCTAAACCTTGACCTTTTTCAAAGTTTAGCGGGATTCGGTTTGGAATTCCCGTATGTATAAAAACCCTAAATACTTTATGTTGTTTGATGCACCATGCCGCCCTTGCATTTTTGGTTGTTTGAAAGTGCAATCGCATTCATCTAAAAGATCGGATTTCGAGAACAAGCGGAAAATCTTTTATCTTTCTTTCTCTCTCTTTCTCTCTCCCCTTTCTCTCTCTCTCCCGCGCCCTGGGCCGACCCCGGCCGGCCCAGCCGCCCCCTGGCGCCCCCCCCCTTGGGCCCAATTGGCCCAAGCCGCCCCCCCCCCCACCTCCCCTTTTTCCCCAAACCCTCTCCCTCTCCCTCTCATTTTCTCTCATTCTCTCCCTAGCGCCGCCCCTACCCCTGCCCTAAGCCGCCGCCGCCCCTGCCCCCTACCCTAGGCCGCCGCGCCGCCCCCTGCCGCCGGCCGCCCCTCGCCGTTGATCCCCGCCGGTGAGCCCCCTCCCCCTCCTCCCTCTCCTCCCTCCCCTCTTCTCTCCCCACCCCCGCGCGCCCCCTGGCCGCGCCGGCAGCCGCCCCAGCCCCGCCGTGGCCCCTGGCCGCCGCTGGCCGGCCCTCGGCCGCGCCCAGCCGGCCCCGGCCGCCGCTGGCCCGCCCCGGCCGCTCCCCTGGCCGCCCTGGCCCGGCCGCTGGCCGCCCCCAGCCGCGCCCCGCCCGGCCGCCAGCCGCCCCTAGCCCGCGCCCCGGCCGCCTGGCCCCCTGGCCGCGCCCCCCTGTCCCGGGCCGGTTCAGCCGGCCTCGGCCCCGGCTCAGCCGCCCCCGGCCCCAGCTCGGCCGCCCCCCGCGCTCGGCCGCCCCAGCTCGGCCGCCTGCCCCCGGGCCGGTTCAACCGCCCCTAGGGCCGGTTCAACCGCCCCCCCCCCCCCCTCTGTTTTTTTTTTATTTATTTTTTTATTTTATTTTATTTACTTTCTGTGATTATAATTACTGTATTTTAAGTAGGCTAATCACTGTTCATGCTATGGGAAAATAGGAAGTTTAATTTAAAATTCCGTTATGCTATTGATTCACGTAGTTAATTGTTTACCCTGTGCAATGTTGATCAACTAAAAGTGATTAGGTTTCCATTAGTATATATAAATATATATAACAGAATTATTTTGTTAAAAACCAATTGTGTCATTAGTGCATAAGATTTAACCCCCTGCGAGACCCTTTCCTGTTTCTTTCTAACCATAACAAATGCGATATCGAATGTCATACTTGATGCATATTCGCTTTATTTGTTATCTTGTATGGTGTACTGTTCTTTTGTATTAAATATGTGGATGGATGTATGTATGTTTGCGCTCGCATAGAGAACGATTCGGTCGAAGAGCCCGAGGAATTCGCAGGAGAAGCCCCTGAGCAGCAGTCGGTTGGTGGAGGCAAGTGTCCTTTGACCTATCTCTGTCCTATTCATTATTTAATTCACCTCCCGCTTACACATTTATGCCTAAGGATTGACTAGCTTTTGTTATCCATGTCCTTGTTTACCTATCTGGGTTGGATTATTACTGTTTAGCTTTATGCTATTGCTCAACTCTAATCAATGAACATGATGTGGTTATCTATGATACGCTGTTTTCCCGTTCTTCTTTATGATCATACTTGTGGTTTTCAAGGGGACTCGAGCGGTTTCTCGAGTGCCTCTCCGTAAGGACCTGTTCTATGGATGACCGCCCGGGAAAACAGTGCAACCATGAGGGTGGAATGGGGTGCCCTTAGCTGAATAATTAGAGGATCCGGGATGTAGTTCACTTAGCCGTCGTGCCGTCAATGGGGCTCGGTGTATGCGGCTCGCTCTGCCAAGTTTGGGTTCGCCCCTTGGGGAGGAGTGCGGTGCATTTAGGAAACCTAACGGGTGGCTACAGTCCCGGGGAATCTTTGTAAAGGCTACGTAGTGAAACCCTGCCTATTCACCTTGGTAGTGTTTAAGGGTTTGATCGGCCCGAGGCAAGAGGGAATCACGGCTTGTGGGTAAAGTGCACAACCTCTGCAGAGTGTTATGAAACTGATATATCAGCCGTGCTCACGGTTATGAGCGGCCAAGGGAGCTCCAGTGATTAGTGGTACTTGATCAGAGACATTGTGGTACAGGTGGTTATGAGATTGATGGTTCTGGTTATGACTATGGTGTTGGTAAGTGGTATTCTTTCCGTTTGGAAAGGGTACATCGGGTTAATAACTTGGGTTAATGCTAAAACTTGGCTTTCTACTAGTAAATAATAATCTGACCAACTAAAAGCAACTGCTTGACTTATCCCCACATAAAGCTAGTCCACTACAGCCAAACAGGATACTTGCTGAGTATGTTGATGTGTACTCACCCTTGCTCTACACACCAAACCCCCCCCCAGGTTGTCAGCGTTGCAACCACTGCTCAGGCGAAGATGAAGCTGTGGAAGGAGACTTCCAGGAGTTCCAAGACTACGACGAGTTCTAGGTGTGGGTTAGCGGCAACCCCCAGTCGGCTGCCTGTGAAGGCCGCGTTATCTACGTTTCTTTTCCGCACTTTGATTTATTGTAAGAACTATATGGACGTCTCAGACGTATGATGTAATCGACTATTTCCCTTATTAATACTATTTTGAGCACTGTGTGATGATGTCCATGTTATGTAACTGCTGTGTACGTGAATAACTGATCCTGGCACGTACATGGTTCGCATTCGGTTTGCCTTCTAAAACCGGGTGTGACAGTGTTCTAGTCATTCCTCTGATTATTGCCTTTCTGGGGTGTCTGCTGGTTGCGCCTTGGGCAGTTGTTGGCATAGTGGCCTAGCTCACCGCACTTGAAACAGCCGTTGGGTTGGACTGGTGCGTTGTTTCTGGCCTGCGTGTTACTGGCGCCACTTTGATGATTCTGTGAACTACTACCAGACCTCTGGTTGGTCTGAGAGTTGTTCCTTTGCTGATTCTGACTCTGATTATTTCTCTGGCCTTGCTGTCCAGAGCGTTGTACTTGATAATTATTTCCACCCTGATTTCCAGAGCGGAACTGCGAACCTTGAGCATTGTTTGGCTGGGTGTTCCTGCTGGACTGACCTTGGAACTTCCTTTTGTGGTCAGATAGCTCCTTTCTTTTACTCTCAAGGCCAATTGTCTTGTTCAGCAGTGTCTGGAAATTGGGGAAAGTGTGACTCTGAAGTTGGTAATTCAGAGGTCCAATCAGTCCTTCCAGGAAACGCTCTTGGCGCTTCTCATCCGTGTCCACTTCTTCCGGTGCATAGCGTGAAAGCTGAGTGAAGCGATCACGATACTCACTGACAGACATATTCCCTTGAGTAAGGGAAAGAAATTCCTTCTTCTTCAACTTCATAATTCCCGAGGGAATATGGTGAGCGCGGAAGTTCTCTTGGAACTCTTGCCAAGTTATTGTATCCGCGTTGGGGTGTTGCCGCTGTGAAGGCATCCCACTAGTCGAACGCGGCTTCCTCGAGTCTTCCCGAGGCGTACAAGACCTTCTCCCGGTCGTTGCACTGGGTGATGTCCAACTTCTTTCCAATAACTTTGAGCCAGTCATCGGCATCCAGAGGATCAACCGCATGAGAAAATGTGGGCGGGTGATGACTCATAAAATCCCGGTGCTTATCTCTGGCCGGGGGCGCATACTGCTGCTGCTGGGGTTGCTGATTCTGTTGGTTCTGTTGTATTTGCTGAACAGCCGCAGTGAGTCCTTGCAGAATCTGCATCTGGGCGGCGATGAATTGTTCCATGTTGGGATTCGGTGGTGGTGGTGGTACTTGTTGACCACGCTGGTTCCGGTTGTTGTTGTTAGGTCCTTGGCGTGCGTTCACCATCTGATTGGTTAGAAAGTGAACATCTTAGAGGAGTGAAGAGTAGAAAAGATTCTAGAGGGGAATAGCCTAAGTTTATTATTATATTTTTTTATATGATCTTATGGCCATCATTCCATAAGACCATGGCACTCAAACAAAGATACAAATCAAACATTTCAACCAATCACCATCACATGGTTGTTATTTATTAATATGAAAACTTAAAAAGAGTATCATCGTCTAGCGCGAAGTATAACTTATTACATCATGACTCAAAACTCCTAAAGCAGCCTAGTGACGGATCCGGGCTCTCCATAGCGCAGCCTCTTGCGGGGAGGAGACAACGCCATGGCGGGGACCTGAGCTTCGGACGGATCCAGTCCTTGCAGTTGGGCTTCCAGGGCTACAATCCTGGCGTGGGCATTCTCCAGCTCCAAATGCACCCTGTAGAGATCCAGGGTGGCACTGTCCAGGTCGATGTTGAGACCGGCCACTACACCAGCTAGGGTGTTGAGGCGATCCTCACTGGCTTCTCCTGGAACGATGTTGGTCTAACTTCCTCCACGCAGACGCTGAGGAAGATGCCTGAACCTCGTGTTCTGCAGCTGCTGCCGGTAGGTGTGGCTGAGCGACCACAGGGTCCGACGGGCAGCATCGCTGACCGAGGCAGCGTAGGTGGACAGTGGTGTTAGGGACTCGTGAGCAGACAGAGTCCTGAATCCCCTGTCACCTGCATCCATCACCCTGACGTGGATGCGAGTGATGTAATAGCAAGCCCGGGGAGGCTCGCTCACTCGCCTTGTTTCGTACAGGGGGCGGACGTAGGTGCCTAGCGCGTGCAACACTTCTTGCAGCAGGTTGGGGAAGTGCCCCGTCTCGAACATTGATGTATAATGTTCGACAACAGGACCGAACCCCATGAAGTTGTCCTGCTGGGCGTAGTCAGCTTCCTCGTGGACGTTTCGTCTCCACCTTCTTCGTCGTCGTCGTCATCCTCGTCATCCTCGTCTTCGGAGTCGTCGGGATCGTCGCCTCCGGGTGCAGGTGCTTGGAAGGCTGGTGCAGACGGTGCAGACGTCGATGACCCAGCTGCAAAGGCCAGGGACTCTGCCAATGGGGTGGGGGTCGGCAGCTGTTCCTCCGAGCTGTCCTCCAGGTTGACAACATTTTCCACTTGGATGGGAGGGAGATCCGCCAGAACTTCCTCGACTACCACTGGGTAGACCGGGATCTACCGGGGCTGAGGGGCGTAGCTGGTGTTGATGCGGGTAGTTTGGAGAGTGCGAACCATCTACAAGAGAAGTGTCAACTCAGTTGAATTTCTAAGAGGTAAGACTGATAAAGGAATTTATAGGAATGAAATTAGCAAGTTTTGAACAACTAGGCTTTCCATTTCTAACTAATCTAACGACCTAGGGTCAGCATAGCTTTGATACCACTTCTGTCACACCCGGTTCCAAGGGGTAGAATCGAGCGCATAGCATATGTGTGTCAGGATCCATTTCCGCACATATGTTGACGTCACAAGTGTGGTATATCAAAAGACAATGCAATAAAGGCTTAAAGAGAGTATAATACTTTATTACATCATCTGAAACATTGTATCTTTAACAAGTATCATATCAAAGTAAAGCGGAAATAAACAACTGGGCAATCTCCCACAGGAAGATGACCGGCGCATCGTTAGACTTAGAATTCATCGTCGTCGATAAAATCTCCATCAAAGTCTCCAGCATCACCCTCTGATCAAAATATTAGCAAGGGTGAGCTCACTTATGGTCGGGGCTCAGCAAGTGGGGAAACAATTAATGCAGGTATAACAAGGTGAGGCTAAGGTTGAGCAGTAAGCATTTTAGTTGGTCAACATTTTATTAACAACACCTGTCTTACTAATAAGTGTGAATCCCATATATCTCATTTAAACAAAGGAATATGAATATAACAAAAACACTTAAGTGAAACCATTTAAGAAAATTATTGGCAGATCATCGGATCTCAATTTAATTCCATCTTCAAGTTCAATTATCATGTGAGGAGTCCAGGTCGCTCATAACCGGGAGCACGGCTGATATATCAGTTTTACACTCTGCAGAGGTGGTACAACTTTACCCACAAGCCATGTATCCCATCTAGCCCGGGTTGATCGGACCCTTTAATAGTCGCCTAGAGGGGGGGGTGAATAGGGCGAAACTGAAATTCTTAAAAATAATCACAACTATAAACCGCGTTAGCGTTAGAAATATAAACGAGTCCGCGAGAGGGTGTAAAACAAATCGCAAGCGAGTAAAGCGGTGAGACACAAGGATTTGTTTTACCGAGGTTCGGTTCTCGCAAACCTACTCCCCGTTGAGGAGGCCACAAAGGTCGGGTCTCTTTCAACCCTTTCCCTCTCTCAAACGGTCCCTCGGACCGAGTGAGCTTTCTCTTCTTAATCACTTGGAACACAAAGTTCCTGCAAGGACCACCACAAGATTGGTGTCTCTTGCCTCAATTACAAGTGAGTTTGATCGCAATGAAGAATCAAGAAGGAAGAAAGTAATCCAAGCGTAAGAGCTCGAAAGAACATAAGCAAATCTCTCTCACTAGTCTCTAAAACTTTGTGTGGAATTTGGGAGAGGATTTGATATCTTGAGTGTGTCTAGAATTGAATGCCTAGCTCTTGTAAGTGGTTGGAAGTGTGAAAACTTGGATGCAATGAATGGTGGGTGGTTGGGGTATTTATAGCCCCAACCACCAAACTAGTCGTTTGGTGGGGCTGACTGTCGTATGGTGCACCGGACAGTCCGGTGCACACCGGACAGTCCGGTGCGCCAGCCACGTCACCAAAGCCGTTGGGTTCCGACCGTTGGAGCTCTGTCTTCTGGGCCCGCCTGGATGTCCGGTGGCACACCGGACATGTACCGTAGAGTGTCTGGTGCGCCAGTATGGGCGTGCCTGACTTCTGCGCGCGCTGGCGCGCATTCAATGCGCTGCAGGTAGCCGTTGGCGCCGAAGTATCCGTTGCTTCGATGGCACACCGGACAGTCCGGTGTACACCAGACATGTCCGGTGAATTATAGCGGACTAGCCGTTGCGAATTCCCGAAGCTGGCGAGTTCCTGAGGCGCCGTTCCTTGGAGCACCGGACACTGTCCGGTGTACACCGGACAGTCCGGTGAATTATAGCGGAGCGCCTCTGGATTTTCCCGAAGGTGACGAGTTTGACTAGGAGTCCTCTGGTGCACCGGACACTGTCCAGTGGCACACCGGACAGTCCGGTGCGCCAGACCAGAGGTGCCTTCGGTTGTCCCTTTGCTCTTTTGTTGAACCCAATACTTTGTCTTTTTATTGGCTAAGTGTGAACCTTTGGCACCTGTATAACTTATACACTAGAGCAAACTAGTTAGTCCAATTATTTGTGTTGGGCAATCCAACCACCAAAATTATTTAGGAACTAGGTGTAAGCCTAATTCCCTTTCACCCTTAAACACTGCTGAGGTGAATGGCTAGGGATCCATTATGAGGCTTTCACAAAATACACTTAATACGAAGCAACCCGCTAAGGTTTCTAAAGACGATGGTGGTGGCCCCCTGGATGAAGTACCTTAGCCAAGAATACGACCCCATGATAGCACTCGTGGTTGCACTGTTATCCTGGGTGGTCACTCCATGTTCCAATTAATAAGAAGTAATATTGTTTTAACCATCGGGTTAATATCATAATTGCCAATTTGGAACATTAATACCAATTCATGAGTGACATTAAGATCATTAAGTTGGGCGGTAGCATAAATTTTGCACAGCTTAATTATTTTCCCAGGTTAAACAAGGAATACAGGTAGTAAATCTAGGAAATCCTTAATTAGGTTATCCCATCAAATTATGCAATATATCAAAAAGTAAACATTATTATATGCAATGAATAGGTACAAACAGAATATGCAGAGGGAGAATCCACTTGCCTTGATCAAGCGAGTCCTGCGGATTGTCCTCGAACGAGTTCGGTTCGTCTACCGCACAATCGGCTTCTAATAGAGTCGCATAGCGCACATACAAAAATAAAATATACACAAATAAATAAACATACACCATTACATAAACATACATCAATACATCATTAAACACACGTCGCACTAATCACATCTTAAATTATGTACTAATCGTGTAAATACTTATTAATTCAATTATAGCTATTATTGTGAGTACTAAATGGTGAATTTATGAGTGGGTGCAATAAACACAGTTTTAACTAGTATTAATATATTTTAAAATCATCAATGAAATTAATGATAATTATCATCTTTTAATACTAATAAATAAATTAATACCTTTTATTATTTCTAACTCAAATTATTTAGTAGAGCCCAAAATGGATATAACATTCTAAAAAAAATCCTTATAGACTACTAATTGAACATTTTCTAACACAAGCGAGATTATTTGACATAAACTAGTACTCTAAAAATTTAAGTGCTAAATTTGCGAACATGATTATTTAACTAGCAAAAATCTATTTTCCACACTATCGGTGATATTTTCTCCTTTCTTTATAACAAGAAAATGTTAATAAAATAATTAGCTAAATCATCTAGAAATCCTATATTATTCATATGACATGAGTTCTATACCATTTTTCTAAATCCATTTAAAATGCACCTATAATTCTCCAAATAGTTTCTAAGTTTATTACGACCAAATTTACCTACAAAATTTCCTATCTATTGTTTTTATCACCAACGTGTGACTACTAAATTTTGTCATATTTCTCTAATCCAAAAATCAACGCGTCGATTAACATGAATTATCACGGTGCGCCAATAATCGCAAATCTCTACCAAAAATTCCATAACGCACATATACATGAATTGCGAATCACACGTGTTCATATTACAACAAACAAAATATACAACTCATGAATCGTATCAAAAAGTATTTTATAAAATACACAAAATAATTGGGTCGTCTTCAACCTTGGGTTCGTGCGTGTGACGGCGATGGATCGACGGGTTTTCGGCCGGGTGGAGAAGAGCAGGGCTCGACTACGGACGACAGATGGCGTAGCTCCGGCGAACTCCACGGGCTCCGGCGACGAGCGACAAACGACGAGCGAGAGAGTGCGAGGAATGGGAGAGAGCTCGGGTAGGGAGGATGGGAGAGAGGCTCTGCTGCCTTTTATAGAGAGAGGGAGGGGAGAAGAAGAGTCTGCCAGGGAGAGCTTCACGGAGCGCCGACTGTCTTCAAGTGCCATAGATGCGTCAGTTTCCAAAGAAAAGAAACGAGTGCCTTGAACTCCATAACGCAGGGAGAATAATGGTCGCGATTGAAGCTCCATTACTGCCGTGGGTGAACGAACGGGGCAGGAGCTCGCTCCCTGGCGCGGTTCGGACGGTTTCGGGTGCGGCGTCGCACGGCTGGAGCGCAGGCACTCGATGTGGTCGGGCGCGCTGGGTGGCGTCCATGGCGCGGCTTGGCCGGGTCGCGTCCGGGCGCGGGGAAGGGCGAGGCTCGTTCGGCGTGGTGCTCGCGCGCGGGGGGCAGGCCTGGGCACGCGCGCTTGCGCGTGCGAGAGAGAGCGGTGAGAGAAGAGAGAGAGTGGGTGAGAGAGAGACACAGGCGGCAGTGGCTTGGGAGCCAGGCGCGGCGCATGGCTTCTGGCGGCTGCGGTCGGGATTGGGAAAGGAAGCAGGGAGAGAGAGAGAAGAGGAGTGGGGTCGGGTTGCCATAGAGAGAAGAGGGGGAGAGATAGCAACAGGGGGTGGCGGCGGCTGGAAACAGCCAGGGCGCGCGTGGCTAAAGCTAGGGTTTGGGTACATGGGCCCCTAGTGGGCCAGCTGGTTTGGGGATTTCTTTTTTTCTTCAGAAATGATTATTTAAAGAGCTCAAAAATTCATAAAACTTCACAAAAATTATTTATAAATAACATATTTATTTTTAGACTAATAATTACTATATTACTTAATTATTATTTAATTACTAGGATTTCTTTTTAAAAGGAAGTTAATAACAATCATCCGATAATCAATCAAGCGCATACAAAGAAAATGATCAAAATGCAAATAAATAATTAAACACTTAAAACATTTATTATCCTAATTACCATAATAACTAAATTTATTATTTGTAGTTGATGACTTTTATGGTGTTACAAATGATCGAGCCGAGCCGAGCTCGGTCAGCCACCGAGCTGCACCGAGCCGGCTCGTTTCCAGCCCTACACGCCGCCGACAGTAGTTGTAGATCTCGAAGAGGCCGACAGAGCTGTGGAAATAAGACTTTAGTCTACTTTGGTAACCCTATTTTCTTAAGAGATTTTCATTTTTTTACAGAAATTAGTTTATTTTTCTTTAAAAAATAAAGTTTCCAAACTTACCTTTATTCGACTATTTTCTTTAGTCTACTTTAGTCGAGTTGGTTCCTTGCGCCCGCAATAAATGGGGCAACTGGCATGAGTTTTGGTTCTACGTTGCGGAGGGCACAGTCGAAGACCATCCGGGGCTCCCCGTGGCCGAGATGTGCTCGCATTATTACTCAGCATACCCGCAGTTTGAAGTGGCGGAGGAGGATGCGGACGAAGGGGCCCTGCGGTGCGCGGTCGGCCTGAGTAGCGGGCGCGATTTGGTTGAGGAGTTTGTGGCCTATGGGGTGTGGCCTTTGGCGCATGGCTAGGCGCTGGGCGAAGTATGCCCTCGCCAGATGCCTTCCCGTGGTGGGATGCTGGTGCGAAGTCCCATCTTCGCACTGGATTTGCATGGCCGCGATCCGGCCGCCTTTGTGCGTGAGGCGGAGGATGGGGCGGTGCGGATTGTTGGTCGGTACGTGCCGAAGACAGAGGGCCAGCGTAGCTGGGATATAGGCGGGTCCAACGACCGCTTGAACAGGGTCTTCGAGTTGAACCGTCTGCCGTATGGCGGTTATCCCGGGCAAGACGATGTGGATCGTCGCGGGAAGAAGCCGGCGGCAGAGACTGGAGACGACCCCGCGCCGGCGGCCGCCCCATCCTCTAAGAAGAGGAAGCTAGGTATTGCTACGGGAGGACTGGGGGTATCCGATGGTTTTGCTAGGGAATTGATGAGGACATGCGCGGCCCCCGGGGGGGAGGATGTCTTCGCCCGAGCTCCGGGAGTCTTCGGCGCGGATGCTGAAGGTTACCGGGGGTTGGTGGCCTAAGAATGTTCCTATCCCCCGCGCGGCCGACGAAGACTTTTTTACATCTCTCATGGTTCGTGACTGGAGAGTGTTTCCTTATGGACGAAATATTGCTGCTGTTGTGTCGGCAGTTATGGACAAGGATCGTCAGGGAGCTGCGCAGAAGC